>NC_086101.1:28888814-30088814 GCF_963921235.1 Mobula hypostoma
GATCCCAGGTACTCACATTTTATTGACTCTGCCTCTCGCCGCTTCTCCCGTCAAGCTCTGAAGGCGACGCTCTCCGCCATGAGGAGGTACTTGGTGTCCCTATCCCAGACCCTTCCACACCTTCGGGACACTTTCTTCGCCGTCTGTAATGGTCCTACCCGTTATTTCATCCTCCGTCGGATACACGCCTGCAATCGCCGTTTTTTTGACTTTGTCATGTTACATAGAAACATAGAAAATAGGTGCAGGAGTAGGCCATTCGGCCCTTCGAGCCTGCACCGCCATTTATTATGATCATGGCTGATCATCCAACTCAGGCAAAGATCGCAAGATCCTACATCTACGGACTCCAGAGCCTGCCGGCCCCGACGCTAGCAGGCATGAATTTCAGATTGCGGGCTCTGCCATTGATCTCGGCGGCTCCAACACCTCAGGGCATATTCAAAACCCGGACTCCAGCAACGACCAGGGACCACATTCGAAGTGATTGCGCAACCACCAACTGCGACTCCAGCCTTGAACTCCAGGCCGGGTCTTTATGTGCTGCTATTGTGACTCCCGTCTCCCCTTCCCCCACCACCACTCCGCAGCCCCGTCTTCCTCAGATCCCACCGTCAACTCCTGGGCCCTCAGAGGCTCCATCTACCTCTCACCCCAACCCTCCCCTCTCCACTGACACCACCAGCCTCCCCCTCCCCCCTCTGATCCCAGCTCTCATCTGTGCCGGGTCTTTACCATCCCCTCCGACCTTCAACTGTCGGAGGCAGAACGCTCTGTCCTCAGTAAGGGCCTCGCGTTTGTCCCCCTTCGCCCACACCTCAGCGAGTTCCGTGTTCGCCATGATGCGGAACTTTTCTTTCCGCCGTCTCCGTCTCCGAGCCTACTTCTTTGGCAAGGACTCTTCCACCCCCACCGATGACCCCTTCTCCCTGTCTTCAACCCTCCTCTTCTTCATGGACACCCCGCTCTGGTCTTCTGCCTGCTCTGGATCTCTTTATTGCTGACTGCCGACGGGACATCAACCGTCTCGAGCTTCACCGCACCTTGTCCCCATTCCAACCTCACTCCTTCGGAACGCTCTGTACTCTCCACTCCCTCCGCGGTGACTAATCCTAACCTTTATTATTAAACCCGCCGATAACGGGGGTGCTGTTGTAGTCTGGCGTACTGACCTCTACCTTGCCGAGGCACAGCGACAACTCGCCGATACCTCCTCTTATTTACCCCTCGATCGTGACCCCACTAAGGAGCACCAGGCCATTGTCTCCCACACCATCACCGACTTTATCCGCTCAGGTGATCTCCCATCCACTGCTACCAACCTTATAGTTCCCACACCCCGCACTTCCCGTTTCTACCTCCTACCCAAGATCCACAAACCTGTCTGTCCTGGCCGACCTATTGTCTCAGCTTACTCCTGCCCCACCGAACTCATTTCTGCATACCTCGACACTGTTTTATCACCCCTTGTTCAATCCCTTCCGACCTATGTTCGTGACACTTCTCACGCTCTTAAACTTTTCGATGATTTTAAGTTCCCTGGCCCCCACCGCTTTATTTTCACCATGGATGTCCAGTCCTTATATACTTCCATCCCCCACCAGGAAGGTCTCAAAGCTCTACGCTTCTTTTTGGATTCCAGACCTAATCAGTTCCCCTCTACCACCACTCTGCTCCGTCTAGCGGAATTAGTCCTTACTCTTAATAATTTCTCCTTTGGTTCCTCCCACTTCCTCCAAACTAAAGGTGTAGCTATGGGCACCCGTATGGGTCCTAGCTATGCCTGCCTTTTTGTTGGGTTTGTGGAACAATCTATGTTCCGTGCCTATTCTGCTATCTGTCCCCCACTTTTCCTTCGCTACATCGACGACTGCATTGGCGCTGCTTCCTGCACGCATGCAGAACTCGTTGACTTTATTAACTTTGCCTCCAACTTTCACCCTGCCCTCAAGTTTACCTGGTCCATTTCTGACACCTGTCTCCCCTTTCTAGATCTTTCTGTCTCTGTCTCTGGAGACAGCTTATCCACTGATGTCTACTATAAGCCTACTGACTCTCACAGCTATCTGGACTATTCCTCTTCTCACCCTGTCTCTTGCAAAAACGCCATCCCCTTCTCGCAATTCCTCCATTTCCACCGCATCTGCTCTCAGGATGAGGCTTTTCATTCTTGGACGAGGGAGATGTCTTCCTTTTTTAAAGAAAGGGGCTTCCCTTCCTCCACTATCAACTCTGCTCTTAAACGCATCTCCCCCATTTCACGTACATCTGCTCTCACTCCATCCTCCCGCCACCCCACTAGGAATAGGGTTCCCCTGGTCCTCACCTACCACCCCACCAGCCTCCGGGTCCAACATATTATTCTCCGTAACATACGCCACCTCCAACGGGATCGCACCACTAAGCACATCTTTCCCACCCCCCCCTCTGCATTCCACAAGGATCGCTCTCTACACAACTCCCTTGTCCATTCGTTCCCCCCCATCCCTCCCCACTGATCTCCCTCCTGGCACTTATCCGTGTAAGCAGAACAAGTGCTACACATGCCCTTACACTTCCTCCCTTACCACCATTCAGGGCTCCAAACAGTCCTTCCAGGTGAGGCATCACTTCACCTGTGAGTCGACTGGGGTGATATACTGTGTCCGGTGCTCCCGATGTGGCCTTTTATATATTGGCAAGACCCGACGCAGACTGGGAGACCGCTTTGCTGAACATCTACGCTCTGTCCGCCAGAGAAAGCAGGATCTCCCAGCGGTCACACATTTTAATTCCACATCCCATTCCCATTCTGACATGTCTATCCACGGCCTCCTCTACTGTAAAGATGAAGCCACACTCAGGTTGGAGGAACAACACCTTATATTCCGTCTGGGTAGCCTCCAACCTGATGGCATGAACATTGACTTCTCTAACTTCCGCTAAGGCCCCACCTCCCCCTTGTACCCCATCTGTTACTCATTTTTATGCACATATTCTTTCTCTCACTCTCCTTTTTCTCCCTCTGTCCCTCTGAATATACCTCTTGCCCATCCTCTGGGTCAACCTCCCCCCTCCTTGTCTTTCTTCCCGGACCTCCTGTCCCATGATCCTCTCGTATCCCCTTTTGCCTATCACCTGTCCAGCTCTCGGCTCTATCCCTCCCCCTCCTGTCTTCTCCTATCATTTTGGATCTCCCCCTCCCCCTCCAACTTTCAAATCCCTTACTCACTCTTCCTTCAGTTTGTCCTGACGAAGGGTCTCGGCCTGAAACGTCGACTGCACCTCTTCCTACAGATGCTGCTTGGCCTGCTGTGTTCACCAGCAACTTTGATGTATGTTACTTGAATTTCCAGCATCTGCAGAATTCCTGTTGTTTAGGGAACATAAAAACTGACTGTAAAAGCTTTTATAGATATGTAAAAAGGAAAAGACTGGTAAAGAAAAATGTAGGTCCCCTACAGACAGAAACAGGTGAATTGATTCTGGGGAGCAAGGACGTGGCAGACCAATTGAATAATTACTTTGGTGCTGTCTTCACTAAGGAGGACATAAATAATCTTCCAGAAATAGTAGGGGACAGAGGGTCCAGTGAGATGGAGGAACTGAGGGAAATTCATGTTAGTAGGGAAGTGGTGTTAGGTAAATTGAAGGATATGGTCTGCATCCCAGAGTGCTTAAGGAAGTAGCCCAAGAAATAGTGGATGCATTAGTGATAATTTTTCAAAACTCGTTAGATTATGGACTAGTTCCTGAGGATTGGAGGGTGGTTAATGTAACCCCATTTTTTAAAAAAGGAGGGAGAGAGAAACCAGGAATTATAGACCAGTTAGCCTAACATCAGTGGTGGGGAAACTGCTAGAGTCAGTTATCAAAGATGTGATAACAGCACATTTTGAAAGCGGTGAAATCATCGAACAAAGTCAGCATGGATTTGTGAAAGGAAAATCATGTCTGACGAATCTCATAGAATTTTTTGAGGATGTAACTAGTAGAGTGGATGGGGAGAACCAGTGGATGTGGTATATTTGGATTTTCAAAAGGCTTTTGATAAAGTCCCGCACAGGAGATCAGTGTGCAAACTTAAAGCACACAGTATTGGGGGTAAGGTATTGATGTGGATAGAGAATTGGTTGGCAGGCAGGAAGCAAAGAGTTGGAATAAACGGGACCTTTTCAGAATGGCAGGCAGTGACTAGTAGGGTACCGCAAGGCTCAGTGCTGGGACCCCAGTTGTTTACAATATATATTAATGACTTGGATGAGGGAATTAAATGCAGCATCTCCAAGTCTGCGGATGACACGAAGCTGGGCGGCAGTGTTAGCTGTGAGGAGGATGCTAAGAGGATGCAGGGTGACTTGGATAGGTTAGGTGAGTGGGCAAATTCATGGAAGATGCAATTTAATGTGGATAAATGTGAAGTTATCCACTTTGGTGGCAAAAACAGGAAAACAGATTATTATCTGAATGGTGGCCGATTAGGAAAAGGAGAGGTGCAACAAGACCTGGGTGTCATTATACACCAGTCATTGAAAATGAGCATGTAGGTACAGCAGGCGGTGCAAAAGGCGAATGGTATGCTGGCATTTATAGCGAGAGGATTTGAGTACAGGAGCAGGGAGGTACTACTGCAGTTGTACAAGGCCTTGGTGAGACCACACCTGGAGTATTGTGTGCAGTTTTGGTCCCCTAATCTGAGGAAAGACATTCTTGCCATTGAGGGAGTACAAAGAAGGTTCACCAGATTGATTCCTGGAATGGCAGGACTTTCATATGATGAAAGACTGGATGAACTAGGCTTATACTCGTTGGAATTTAGAAGATTGAGGGGGAATCTGATTGAAATGTATAACATGCTAAAGGGATTGGACAGGCTAGATGCAGGAAGATTGTTCCCGATGTTGGGGAAGTCCAGAACAAGGGGTCACAGTTTGAGGATAAAGGGGAAGCCTTTTAGGACCGAGATGAGGAAAAACTTCTTCACATAGAGAGTGGTGAATCTGTGGAATTCTCTGCCACAGGAAACAGTTGAGGCCAGTTCATTGGCTATATTTAAGACGGAGTTAGATATGGCCCTGGTGGCTAAAGGGATCAGGGGGTATGGAGGGAAGGCTGGTGCAGGGTTCTGAGTTGGATGATCAGCCATGATCATACTGAATGGTGGTGCAGGCTCGAAGGGCCAAATGGCCTACTCCTGCACTTATTTTCAATGTTTCTATGTTTTCTATGTTTCTATGACATCCTTATCTATTCCCACTCTCATCAGGACCACATCCAGCATGTCCAGAGAGTATTCAGATGCCTTCTTGAAAACGACCTGTATGCCAAGCCTGAAAAATGTGAATTCCATAAAGACCAGGTGTCATTTTTAGGCTATATACTTACCCCATCCAGTGTTCAAATGGACCCTAGTAAAGTTCAGGCTGTTGCAGAATGGCCCAAACCGTCTACAGTCAAACAGGTACAGCCAACAGAAATGCAAGCACAGCTGAGAGCCATACAATTGCCCATGCTACACCTTTTTCTTGAAGGGAGGAGCCGAAGGAGAAGTTATTGAGAGTGAGGAACAGTTTCACTAGGTGGAGGAGAGTGGTGATGGAGGGGAGCTGGTTGGGTCTGGTGTCCAGAAAGAAATAGAGAAGTTGAGGCCATTCTAGTGGGATGTGGAGGTGTATAGGGTTGGACATCCATAGTGAAAATAAGATGATCAGGTCCCGTGAACTTGAAATTATTGAAAAGATCAAGAGGGTGTGAAGTGTCAAGGATGTAAGTGGTTAGGGACTGAATGGGGGGTTGGGGTGGGGGGGATAAAACTGAGTAGAGGACTGCAGATATACGTTCAGTGGAGCAGGAACTAGCAGAAACAATAGGTCTACCTGGACAGGCAGGGTTGTGGATCTTGGGCAGTTGGTAGAAATGGGTTGTACGGGTGCAGGAACTATGAGGTTGGTGGCAGTGGATGGGAGATCCCCAAAGTTAATAAGGTCGGTGATGGTGTGGGAGACTGTTGACAATCTTCTGAGACTCTGGAGTGGGGGACTCTACTACAATAATTGATGGGCTCTCTCAGTGTACCTGGACACTCCCTGTCCAGTAGCAGAAGAACCCTATTCTGTGATCATTCCCTAACCAGCCCTGTTTCATGAAGTATGACTGAATCAACGGGTCAGGCCACAGCTGTGGAGGGATCTGGACAGTGGATGTTTTGTGTCAACACTGCATTTCATAGGAAAAAAACCATAGAAAATCGGTACAGAAGTCGGTCATTCAGCCCTTCGAGCCTGCACCGCCATTCAGTATAATCATGGCTGATCATCCAGGTCAGAAACCTGCACCTGCTTTCTCTCCATACCCCCGATCCCTTTAGCCACAAGGGCCATATCTAACTCCCTCTTAAATATAGCCAATGAACGGGCCTCAACTGTTTACTGTGGCAGAGAATTCCACAGATTCACCACTCTCTGCGTGAAGAAGTTTTTCCTAATCTCGATCCTAAAAGGCGTCCCCTTGATCCTTAAACTGTGACCCCTCATTCTGGACTTCCCCAACATCGGGAACAATCTTCCTGCATCGAGCCTGTCCAATACCTTTAGAATTTTATACATTTCAATCAGATCCCCCCTCAATCTTCTAAATTCCAGCGAGTATAAGCCTAGTCAATCCAGTCTTTCTTCTTATGAAAGTCCTGCCATCCCAGGAATCAACCTGGTGAACCTTCTTTTTACTCCCTCTATGGCAAGAATGTCTTTCCTCAGATTAGGGGACCAAAACTGCACACAATACTCCAGGTGTGGTGTCACCAAGGCCTTGTACAACTGCAGTAGAACCTCCCTGCTCCTGTAGTCGAATCCTCTTGCTATGAATGCCAACATACCATTCGCCTTTTTCACCACCTGCTGTACCTGCATGCCCACTTTCAATGACTGGTGTACAATGACACCCAGGTCTCGTTGCACCTCCCCTTTTCCTAATCGGCCACCATTCAGATAATAATCTGTTTTCCTGTTTTTGCCACCAAAGTGGATAACCTCACATTTATCCACATTATATTGCATCTTCCATGAACTTGCCCACTCACCTAACCTATCCAAGTCACCCTGCATCTTCTTTGCATCCTCCTCACAGCTAACACTGCTGCCCAGCTTCGTGTCATCCGCAAACTTGAAGATGCTGCACTTAATTCCCTCATCTACATCATCAATATATATTGTAAACAACTGGGGTCCCAGCACTGAGCCTTGCGGTACCCCACTAGTCACTGCCTGCCATTCTGAAAAGGTCCTGTTTATTCCCACTCTTTGCTTCCTGTCTGCCAACCAATTCTCTAACCACATCAATACCATACTCCCAATACAATGTGCTTTAAGTCTGCACACTAATCTAATGTGTGGGATCTTGTCAAAAGCCTTTTGAAAATCCAAATATACCACATCCACTGGTTCTCCCCTATCCACTCTACTAGTTACATCCTCAAAAAATTCTATAAGATTCGTCAGACACGATATTCCTTTCACAAATCCATGCTGACTTTGTTCGATGATTTCACCGCTTTCAAAATGTGCTGTTATCACATCTTTGATAACTGACTCTAGCAGTTTCCCCACCACCAATTTTAGGCTAACTGGTCTATAATTCCCCGGTTTCTCTCTCCCTCCTTTTTTAAAAAGTGGGGTTACATTAGCCACCCTCCAATCCTCAGGAACTAGTCCAGAATCTAAAGAGTTTTGAAAAATTATCACTAATGCATACACTATTTCTTGGGCTACTTCCTTAAGCACTCTGGGATGCCTTCAATTTACCTAACACCACTTCCCTACTAACATGTATTTCCCTCAGTTCCTCCATCTCACTGGACCCTCAGTCCCCCACAATTTCTGGAAGATTATTTATGTCCTCATTAGTGAAGACAGAAGGAGAGTAGTTATTCAATTGGTCTGCCATGTCCTTGTTCCCATGATCAATTCACCTGTTTCTGACTGTAAGGGACCTACATTTGTCTTAACCAATCTTTTTCTTTTCACATATCAATAAAAGCTTTTACAGTCAGTTTTTATGTTCCCTGCCAGCTTTCTCTCATAATCCTTTTTCCATTTCCTAATTAAGCCCTTTGTCCACCTCTGCTGGACTCTGAATTTCTCCCAGTCCTCAGGTGAGCCGCTTTCTCTGGCTAATTTGTACGTTTCTTCTTTGGATTTGATACTATCCCTAATTTCCTTTGTCAGCCACGGGTGCACTACCTTGCCTGGTTTATTCTTTTGCCAAACTGTGATGAACAATTGTTGTAGTTCATCCATGTGATCTTTAAATGCTTGCCATTGCATATCCACCGTCAACCCTTTAAGTATCATTTGCCAGTCCATCTTAGCTAATACACATCTCATGCCTTCAAAGTTACCCTTCTTTAAGTTCAGAACCTTTGTTTCTGAATTAACTATGTCACTCTCTATCTTAATGAAGAATTCTACCATACTATGGTCACTCTTAACCAAGGGGCCTCGCACGACAGGGTTGCTAACTAACCCTTCCTCATTGCTCAATACCCAGTCTAGAATGACCTGCCCTCTAGTTGGTTCCTCAACACGTTGGTTCAGAAAACCATCCCGCATGCATTCCAAGAAATCCTCTTCCTCAGCAACCTTACCAATTTGGTTCACCCCAATCTATATGTAGATTGAAGTCACCCATTATTACTTCTGTTCCTTTATTGCATGCATTTCTAATTCCCTGTTTAATGCCATCCCCAACCTCACTACTACTGTTAGGTAGCCTGTACACAACTCCCACCAGCGTTTTCTGCCCCTTAGTGTTATGCAGCTCTACCCATATCCATTTTGCATCCTCCAGGCTAATGTCCTTCCTTTCTATTGCGTTAATCTTCTCTCTAACCAGCAATGGTAGCCCACCTCCTTTTCTTTCAAGTCTATCCTTCCTGAACACTGAATATCCCTGGATGTTGAACTCCCATCCTTGGTCACCCTGGAGCCATGCCTCTGTGATCCCAACTATATCATATTCATTAATAACTATCTGCACATTCAATTCATCCACCTTGTTACGAATGCTCCTTGCATTGACACACAAAGCCTTCAGGCTTGCTTTTACAACACTCATAGCCCTTATACAATTATGTTGAAAAGTGGCCCTTTTTGATTTTTGCCCTGGATTTGTCTGCCTGCCACTTTTACTTTTCACCTTACTACTTTTTGCTTCTACCGTCATTTTACACCCCTCTGTCTCACTGCACTTGTTCCCACCCCCCTGCCACATTAATTTAAATCCTCCTGAACAACAGTAGCAAAACACTCCCCCAGGACATGGGTTCCAGCCCAGTCCAGGTGCAGACCGTCCTGTTTGTACCGGTCCCACCTCCCCCAGAGCTGGTTCCAATGCCCCAGAAATTTGAATCCCTCCCCCTTGCACCATTTTCAAGCCACGTATTCATCTGATATATCCTCCTATTTCTACTCTGACTAGCACGTGGCACTGGTAGTAATCCAGAGATTATTACCTTTGTGGTCCCACTTTTTAGTTTATCTCCTGACTCCCTAAATTCACCTTGTAGGACCCCAGCGGAGCAGGCGACGTTGTAGCGGGCAACGGAGTAGAGGGAGACAGAGTAGGAAGGCTTTGTCTCGAGAGGCTTCAACGAGCAGAGGCTGAGGATGAGCTTCACTCCAAGTGAGGTAAGCCCAGGTAAGTTCCTTTAAAGGGAGAACGGTCTGCAGCAGTATTTTATTTGAAGTAAGGAAGGTGGTGAGGCTATAGCTCATTGGTGAGCCTAGCTAAGTGAGCTAGGGCAGTAGCAATAGTTGTTTTAAGAACTCCAAGGGAAAGAGTGGCACCACTGCGCAGACACGTGATGTCAGCCGGGTGAGCGCCGAGCGTTTTGAAAAAGAGGGCCTCCCTATCCTCCTCTACTGGAAAGATAAAGCCACACTCAGGTTGGAGGAACAACACCTTATATTCCATCTGGGTAGCCTCCAATCTGAGGGCATGAAGATTGACTTCTCAAACTTCCACTAATGCCCCACCTCCCCCTCGTACCCCATCTGTTATTTATTTATATACACACATTCTTTCTCTCTCTCTCCTTTTTGTTCCTTTGCCTATACCCCTTGCCCATCCTCTGGGTTTTTTCCCTCTCCCCCTTTTCCATCTCCCCGGGCCCCCTGTCCCATGATCCTCTCATATCCCTTTTGCCAATCAACTGTCCCGCTAACACTCACAACACGCTGGAGGAACTCAGCAGGTCGGGCAGCATCCGTGGAAAAGATCAGTTCACGTTTCAGGCCGGAACTCTTCGTCAGGACTGTTTGGGGAAGGGGCAGAGGCCCTATAAAGAAGGTGGGGGGAGGGTGGGAAGGAGAAGGCTGGTAGGTTCCAGGTGAAAAACCAGTAAGGGGAAAGATAAAGGGGTGGGGGAAGGGAGGCAGGAAGGTGATAGGCAGGAAAGGTGAAGAAAGAATAGGGGAAAACACAATAGGTAGTAGAAGGAAGTGGAACCATGAGGGAGGTGGTAGGCAGCTGGGGGAGGGGGCAGAGTGACATAGGGATAGGGGAAGGGAGGGGGAGGGAACTACCGGAAGTTGGCGAATTCTATGTTCATACCAAGGGGCTGGAGACTACCTAAACAGTATATAAGGTGTTGCTCCTCCAACCTGAGTTTAGCCTCATCATGGCAGTAGAGAAGGCCATGTATGGACATATCTGAATGGGAGTGGGAAGCAGAGTTGCAGTTGGTGGCTGTTGGGAGATCCTGTCTGTTTTGTGGGAAGGAGCAGAGGTGCTCGACGAAGCGGTCCCCAAATCTGCGTTGGGTTTCACTGATGTAGAGGAGGCCGCACCGGGAGAAGCAGATGCAATAGATGACCCCAACATACTCATAAGTGAAGTGTTGTCTCACTTGGAAGTACTGTTTGGGGCCCTGAATGGTGGCAAGTGAGGAGGTGTAGGGACAGGTGTAGCACTTGCACTTACAGGTCCAGCTCTTGGCTCCACCCCTCACCCTCCTGTCTTCTCCTATCATTTTGGATCTCCCCCTCCCCCTGCCACTTTCAAATCTCCTACTAGCTCTTCCTTCAGTTAGTCCTGACAAAGGGTCTCGGCCTGAAACGTCGACTGTATCTCTTCCTAGAGATGCTGCCTGGCCTGCTGCGTTCAGCAGCAACTCTGATGTGTGTTGCTTGAATTCCAGCATCTGCAGGATTCCTCGTGTTTGCGACCTCCCTATCCAGCGGGCAGCGGAGTGAGTGATATCAGAGTGAAAGGGATTTGGCTGATGTGAGCAGACGCTGAGGAGGAGCTTGCTCCCAGTGAGGCCCATACCACTCCCGAGGCAGTCGGCAATGTTCCACGTCCACATTTCAAAAGTTGAGGCAACGTAATGGGTAGGTCATGGCAGCTGTGATCGGCCCCGTGGTTGTTAATCCTGCAGCATGTGGGAAATCAGGGATACCTCCAGTGTCCCTGATGACTATGTGTGCAGGAAATGTGTCCAGCTGCAGCTTCTGGCAAACCGCATTGAGCGGCTGGAGCTGTGATTGGATTCATACCGGAGCATCCGCGATGCTGAGACAGTCGTGAATAGCACGTTCAGTGAGCTGGCCACACCGCAGGTAAAGGCTACACAGGCAGAAAGGGAATGGGTGGCCACTAGACAGCGTAGCAGTAGGCAGGTAGTGCAGAAGTCCCCTTGGGTCATCTCCCTCCTAAACAGAAACAGTATACTGTTTTGGATATTGTTGGGGGAGATGTCTCATGACCTTCATTTCCCTTCACATCTGCTGCCTGGCCCGCCCAGTTCTTCCAGAAGTTTTGTTTTACCCAGTGACTGGAGAAGGTTGTTCTGAGCAGCTTCCCACGGGCTATTGGGAGGTTCCTGAAATTTACACTCGCCGAATTTGATGCAACACGACTGGAAGTGGTTTGGCTCCGCTCCCTCCCGCGATCTGCTGACACTCCACTCCCCCCGCAGTCCATTTCTGTCGAAGGATTTTCAGTTACTGGCTGCACCTGCACCGACTGGCCGCGTCTGTGAATCTAACTCCACCCTCAGCACTTCACTGACTAACGATCAGGGTTCAGTCGATGCGAGGAGTTGTCGCAATGGAGAGCTGGACCGGACCGGTATCGCTCCTTGTCACCGCGTTATCTCTCTGCTCTGTCGCGGGAGGCCAGGCAGGTGAGGCGAGGGTATGTGACGGCGATGGTCGGGGTTTGTGTCGGGAAATTCACCTTTAAATCTTTTGGACTTTCTGGCTGTCGCTCCATTAGACGGGAAGACGACCTCACCGCACTCCTGTGTTCTCATTTCACTCCTGTGAAATTTCTGGAGTCGATAAACTCGGGGCAAAATGATACTTGAATAGGTTTCACAGGTGGATAGGAATTGTCGCCAATTCCCAGAGGAAAGTCCCACAATCTTAACAGAGGCATCACATTAAAGCAATTAATCTGAGTTTAACTATCCTGTAACTGCCACGTTACGTCAGTCTGTTTCACAATACCAGAGAAATACTCCTGTTCTACCCATTCCTCTAGGGTCTGCACACACATAGCGGTCCGAGTGGCCTCTTTCTGTGCCTTATGTGTGAATGACTTCTCTGCTACCAAAAACTAACTTGATTTCTCTCATTCCAAGTTCTGACTCAGGCTCCCGAATCTGAAACATTCATTCTTTGTCTCTCGGCAGATGCTACCCGAACTGTTCCAAGATTTCCATCTTGGTCATTAAACATTAGCCCTGTTTCTCTGTCCTTGCATGCTATCGGAACTTTCCGTCTTTAACTTGAGACATTAACAGTTCCTCTTTTCTCCAGATACTGCCTGGCCTGTTGACTATTGTCAGAACTTTTTCTTTCTATTTTCAAAGTGCATCAAGAGTTGGCTCTAAGTTTTGGTGATTAATGTGGTAATAGACTGGCAGAACATTGATGCATGTTATGTACAAGGACTTCTGGGAGGTTTTGTAAAATCGCCAGGTTAACACCGCTCATGCCAAATGATGCAGCGGGAAGTGGAAGCAGTTGCCAGTGGACATGAGTGGCGAGTTCATCAAAGCTCTAGTGTTGGGGTGGTTGGTCAGTATGTTTACACATGGCAGACTATGGAAGAGTCTGCACTGGCTGCTTACAGAAAATACAATGAAAAAGGAAGCAGAAGAAATAGAAGCAATAAATCACAAAGAGCAATATTGCTCAGTTTCAGTTAATTTTGGTAGCCGGGAATTTAGGACGCTCAGGGAGATTTTAGGTACGTTCAGTCCAATTCATCGTTACATGCATAAGAATGTTTTTTTTTCTCTCAGTGCGATACTCTGCCAGAGCCTCGGCGACCACTTTTTCAAGTGGTTGTCTTTGGAGGAAAGATTCTATGAGTGGTCCCCCAAGTCCTTCTCACAGCGCAGTGTTTTTTTACGAGGCCGAGTTGCGTACGCGACACTCAACCCGGCACGGATGGAAAGATCGAATGGCTCCGGAGTCCGGCGCCGATGTCACTGCGCCACCAGCCGGCCGATAAGAATGGTTAGATACAGATAAAATGAAAATCTCGCTTGCAGCAGCATTACAAGCAGGCATTTTCAGGGAACACACAGAATGACAGTTACGCAAAGCTTATGCAAGTCAATGAACAAAAACAGCGGCCGATTGAGACATCAGAGCTAAAAAAAAACACACAATCAGAGATGGCCGGCTGCAAAAGTACACGGGGAAGCAACAGCGGTTGTGCCTCTGGCACTGAGTCTGGCCCTGTGGCTCAGAAGGGTAGGCAACTTAAGAGGATGGCCCCAGTAATAGGAGATTCTGTAGGCAGGGGGACAGATGGGTGATTCTGTAGAAGCAGAAAGGAAACACACGTAGGGTTCTCAGCAATACTAGATGGACTATTAATTATTAATTGCTTATTACCAAAATGGCTTCTCGTACTGTTAACTGCTGAGGCAGGGGTTCTCTGTAACCACATGTTTTGCTTAGTGAAAATGGAAATTGTATTCATTTGCTAGCCAATGGAAGTCATGTTATGTTATTTTGTATGTGTGTGCTGAGTTGAGGAGCGCGGGCTTTTTCGGGAGGCGAGCAGAGAGGACGGACGTGCGGGGAACGGACAGCGGTTCCAGGGCAGCAGATACCGGACCTTGGGGGTTCGGATGGTGGCCGGAGTCTCGGAAGGAAGTTGTGGATGGAATCGGAGGCGTGAGCTCCAACGTATTAAAATATGTGCACAAGACTGACGAGTTACTTATGTGGCGCCTTTTCTTTTAGTTGTTGCTACTAACCCACCACCAAAACTTGCTATAAAGTATAATTCGTTCCTCGCACTCGGTATATTGTTTGATATTTGTGTCGTGGCTGATCATTGGGTGCCTCACACCGCATCCGCACCAAAGCATTTGCACTGTTTGGCGGGGTCGACGCCTACTGACCCTAGGCGACGGGACTCAGTTGGGGCAAAGGCCGTTACATTGTGGGGGCTCGAGCCGCGGATTTCAATTCTGTCGGATACGGTGTAAATCGCCAGAGTTAAATAGAAGAGATGGATGCGTATAAGATTGAACCTTGGTGTGAGATCTTGGATGTCCCGGTTAATCATGCCTGGGTATTAAGTGGGGTGGATATACATTTCCCGGACGATGCGTTAATTCGATGTTTGAATACGGTCAGAGCTATCGGTAAGGTTGAGATTGTAAGCAGAAAGATTGGTAAAACGGGAGACTCCGCCTTTGTGCTGATACAGACTGGTGTTGACGTCAAGGAACTGGGACTGCCCCAGTCTATCGGTGAGGTGGGTGAGGCGGGACCGTGGGCGTGCACACTGTCACGGAGGAAGGGTTTGAAGAGACACCAGAGAAGTTGCCCGAGGCTACAGGCGGAGATTTTAGAGAGCGGGTCCATTCGTTTCTGAAGGATGAAGAAAGGGGGTGGTCGGATTTGGAGAATGTAATTAGTTCTCATCCCTCAGGGAAGGCGGAGGGCTCTGAGTTGGCCTCAGCCATTAACTCTTCGGTGAACCGGGTGGTGGGTCCGCGACCGAAGTTAAGAATTTTCTCAGGGAAGACCCCCATCCCCGACGGGGAAGAGGATTATGAATCCTGGGTAGAACATACCTCTCAGCTGCTGGGTGAGTGGCAGTGTTCTGAGGAGGAGAAGCGACAAAGATTGGGGGACAGTTTGAGAGGGGCGGCAGCTGAGGTGGTAAAAGGGGTGAGAGTTAACCAGCCCCTGGCTTCTTGGAAAGAGTGTCCAGCCGCCCTAGAGGAGGCGTTTGGGCTGACGGGAAGCACGGTGGAGCTTTTCGGGGGGGGGGGCGGAATTCAGAATTTGCTTCAGGAGAAAGGGGAAAAGCTTTCTGAGCATCTTCTCCGACTAGAGCGTAGGCTAAATTGCTTGAGGCGCCGGGGGGTCATTTGGGGAATGAGGTGGATCGGATAAGTACCGATCAGGTAGCCAAAGGCGCGCAGAGATATGATGCGATGGCTACGAGTCTCCGGCAGTCCCGTAGAGCGCGTCCCCACCTCCCCACGCCCCCCGCCCCCCGCCCCCCGCCCCGCTTTGGTTCAGTTGCTCAGAGAGGTAAGGGAGGAGGAGGACGAATTGGAAGCGGAACTGGGATCCGTTAACAAGGTACAAACCTCGGTAGCAGCTCCTTGTGGTGAAATGGCCGGGGCCAGCTCTACGCGGGAGATACAAAAGGGGGTGGCGGCAGGTGGGGTTCCTCCGCAGGAGGGGACTAGCGGAGAAGGCCCCTCCCTGAAGGGACGCACGGCGCTGAGGCCAGGCGAAGGCCGGGGTCCCGCGAGGCGAGGCGTGTGCTATAACTGCGCGGAAGAGGGGCACTTCAGGCGGGAATGTGAACGGCAGGGAGCCCCAAGGAAGGAGAGCCCCCGGGTGTCCTAGCAGGAAGAGGGGTCGGGAAACTTAGAAGAGACTCAGTGAGGGAACGGACTGGAGTCTCTGGAAAAATACGTTCCCAACAATGTGCAGCGGGACCATCGCAAGGAAAAGACCTTATCCCATAGAACATAGAATAGTACAGCACAGTACAGGCCCTTCGGCCCACAATGTTGTGCCGACCCTCAAACCCTGCCTCCCATATAAGCCCCTATCTTCAACTCCTCCATATACCTGTCTGGTAGTCTCTTAAACTTCACTAGTGTATCTGCCTCCACCACTGACTCAGGCAGTGCATTCCACGCACCAACCACTCTCTGAGTAAAAAACCTTCCTCTAATATCACCCTTGAACTTCCCACCCCTTACCTTAAAGCCATGTCCTCTTGTATTGAGCAGTGGTGCCCTAGGGAAGAGGCGCTGGCTATCCACTCTATCTATTCCTCTTATTATCTTGTACACCTCTATCATGTCTCCTCTCATCCTCCTTCTCTCCAAAGAGTAAAGCCCTAACTCCCTTAATCTCTGATCATAATGCATACTCTCTAAACCAGGCAGCATCCTGGTAAATCTCTTCTGTACCATCTCCAATGCTCCCACATCCTTCCTATAGTGAGGCAACCAGAACTGGACACAGTACTCCAAGTGTGGCCTAACTAGAGTTTTATAGAGCTGCATCATTACATTGCGACTCTTAAACTCTATCCCTCGACTTATGAAAGCTAACACCCCATAAGCTTTCTTAACTAACCTATCCACCTGTGAGGCAACTTTCAGGGATTAGTGAAACAATTAGTGAAATTTATGATGTTGTAGCAATTAGTGAAACTTGGCTACAGGAGGGGCAGGACTGGCAGCTTAATATTCCAGGGTTCCGATGTTTCAGATGTGATCGAGGCAGAGGAATGAAAGGTGGGGGAGTAGCATTGCTTGTTAGGGAAAATATTACAGCAGTGCTCAGGCAGGACAGATTAGAGGGCTTGTCTACTGATTCCTTATGGGTGGAGCTGAGAAACAGGAAAGGTACGGCCACATTAATGGGATTGTATTACAGACCACCCAATAGTCAATGAGACTTGGAAGAGCAAATCTGCAGAGAGATAGCAGGCAACTGCAGGAAACATAAAGTTGTGGTGGTAGGAGATTTTAATTTTCCATACATTGATTGGGACTCCCATACTGTTAGGGGTCTAGATGGTTTAGAGTTTGTAAAATGTGTTCAGGAAAGTTTTCTATATAGAGGGACCAACTAGAGGGGATGCAATATTGGATCTCCTGTTAGGTAACGAATTAGGGCAAGTGACGGAAGTCTGGGTAGGGGAGCACTTTGGTTCCAGTGATCATAACACCACTAGTTTCAATTTGATCATGGACAAGGATAGATCTGGTCCTAGGGTTGAGGTTCTGAACTGGAAGAAGGCCAAATTTGAAGAAATGAGAAAGGATCTAAAAAGCGTGGATTGGGACAGGTTGTTCTCTGGCAAAGATGTGATTGGTAGGTGGGAAGCCTTCAAAGGGGAAAATTTGAGAGTGCAGAGTTTGTATGTTCCTGTCAGGAT
Source organism: Mobula hypostoma (assembly GCF_963921235.1). Classification (NCBI taxonomy): domain Eukaryota; kingdom Metazoa; phylum Chordata; class Chondrichthyes; order Myliobatiformes; family Myliobatidae; genus Mobula; species Mobula hypostoma. Next base: position 28,906,239 of record NC_086101.1, read on the forward strand.
TAAAGGCAAATTGAATAGGAATAAGGAACCCTGGTTCTCAAGGGATATTGCAACTCTGATAAAGAAGAAGAGGGAGTTGTATGAAATGTATAGGAAACAGGGGGTAAATCAGGTGCTTGAGGAGTATAAGAAGTGCAAGAAAATACTTTAGAAAGAAATCAGGAGGGCTAAAAGAAGACATGAGGTTGCCTTGGCAGTCAAAGTGAAGGATAATCCAAAGAGCTTTTACAAGTATATTAAGAGCAAAAGGATTGTAAGGGATAAAATTGGTCCTCTCGAAGATCAGAGTGGTCGGCTTTGTGCAGAACCAAAGGAAATGGGGGAGATCTTAAATAGGTTTTTGCATCTGTATTTACTAAGGAAGCCGGATTGAAATCTATGGAATTGAGGGAATCAAGTAGTGAGACCATGGAAAGTGTACAGATTAAAAAGGAGGAGGTGCTTGCTGTCTTGAGGAAAATTAAAGTGGATAAATCCCCAGCACCTGACAAAGTGTTCCCTCGGACCTTGAAGGAGACTAGTGTTGAAATTGCGGGGGCCCTGGCAGAAATATTTAAAATGTCGCTGTCTACGGGTGAAGTGCCGGAGGATTGGAGAGTGGCTCATGTTGTTCCGTTGTTTAAAAAAGGATCGAAAAGTAATCGGGGAAATTATAGGCCGGTGAGTTTAACGTCAGTAGTAGGTAAGTTATTGGAGGGAGTACTAAGAGACAGAATCTACAAGCATTTGGATAGACAGGGGCTTATTAGGGAGAGTCAACATGGCTTTGTGCGTGGTAGGTCATGTTTGACCAATCTGTTGGAGTTTTTCGAGGAGGTTACCAGGAAAGTGGATGAAGGGAAGGCAGTGGATATTGTCTACGTGGATTTCAGTAAGGCCTTTGACAAGGTCCCACATGGGACGTTAGCTCAGAAAATTTAGTCGCTAGGTATACATGGAGAGGTGGTAAATTGGATTTGACATTGGCTCAATGGAAGAAGCCAGAGAGTGGTGGTAGAGAACTGCTTCTCTGAGTGGAGGCCTGTGACTAGTGGTGTCACAGGGATCACAGGGATCAGTGCTGGGTCCATTGTTATTTGTCATCTATATCAATGATCTGGATGATAATGTGGTAAATTGGATCAGCAAGTTTGCTGATGATACAAAAATTGGAGGTGTAGTAGACAGTGAGGAAGGTTTTCAGAGCCTGCAGAGGGACTTGGACCAGTTGGAAAAATGGGCTGATAAATGGCAGATGGAGTTTAATACTGACAAGTGAGAGGTATTGCACGTTGGAAGGACAAACCAGCGTAGAACATATAGGGTTAATGGTAAGGCACTGAGGAGTGCAGTGGAACAGAGGGATCTGGGAATACAGATACAAAATTCCCTAAAAGTGTCATCACAGGTAGATAGGGTTGTAAAGAGAGCTTTTGGTACATTGGCCTTTATTAATCGAAGTATTGAGTATAAGAGCTGGAATGTTATGATGAGTTTGTATAAGGCATTGGTGAGGCCGAATCTGGAGTATTGTGTTCAGTTTTGGTCACCAAATTACAGGAAGGATATAAATAAGGTTGAAAGAGTGCAGAGAAGGTTTACAAGGATGTTGCCGGGACTTGAGAAACTCAGTTACAGAGAAAGGTTGAATAGGTTAGGACTGTATTCCCTGGAGCATAGAAGAATGAGGGGAGATTTGATAGAGGTATATAAAATTATGATGGGTATAGATAGAGTGAATGCAAGCAGGCTTTTTCCACTGAGGCAAGGGGAGAAAAAAACCAGAGGACATGGGTTAAGGGTGAGGGGGGAAAAGTTTAAAGGGAACATTAGTGGGGGCTTCTTCACACAGAGAGTGGTGGGAGTATGGAATGAGCTGCCAGACGAGGTGGTAAGTGCGGGTTCCTTTTTAACATTTAAGAATAAATTGGACAGATACATGGATGGGAGGTGTATGGAGGGATATGGTCCGTGTGCAGGTCAGTGGGACTAGGCAGAAAATGGATCGGCACAGCCAAGAAGGGCCAAAAGGCCTGTTTCTGTGCTGTAGTTTCTATGGTTTCTATGGATCTGTGTACATGTACCCCCAGATCCCTCTGCTCCTCCATACTACCAAGTATCCTGCCATTTACTTTGTACTTTGCCTTGGAGTTTGTCCTCCTAAATTGTACCACCTTACACTTCTCTGGGTTGAACTCCATCAGCCACTTCTCAGCCCACTTCTGTATCCTATCAATGTCTCTCTGCAATCTTTGACAATCCTCTACACTATCTACAACACCACCAACCTTAGTGTCATCTGCAAACTTGCCAACCCACCCTTCTACTTCCATATCCAGGTCGTTAATAAAAATCATGAAAAGTAGAGGCCCAGAACAGATCCTTGTGGGATACCACAAGTCACAATCCTCAAATCTGAATGTACTCCCTCCACCATGACCCTCTGCCTTCTGCAGGCAAGCCAATTCTGAATCCACCTGGCCAAACTTCCCTGGATCCCATGCCTTCTGACTTTCTGTATAAGCCTACCCTGTGGAACCTTGTCAAATGCCTTACAAAAATCGACATAGATCACATCCACTGCACTACCCTCACCTATATGCCTGGTCACCTCCTCAAAGAACTCTATCAGGCTTGTTAGACATGATCTACCCTTCACAAAGCCATGCTGACTGTCCCTGATCAGACCATGATTCTCGAAATGCCCAGAGATCCTATCTCTAAGAATCTTTTCCAACAGCTTTCCTACCACAAACATAAGGCTCACTGGTCTATAATTACCCGGACTATCCCTACTACCTTTTCTGAACAAGGGGACAACATTCGCCTCCCTCCAATCCTCCGGTACCATTCCCGTGGACAATGAGAACATAAAAATCTTAGCCAGAGGCTCAGTGATCTATTCCCTCGCCTCCTGAAGCAGCCTGGGGAATATTCCGTCAGGCCCCGGGGACTTATCCGTCCTAATGTATTTTAACAACTCCAACACCTCCTCTCCCTTAATATCAACATGCTCCAGAACATCAACCCCACTCATATTGTCCTCACCATCAAGTTCCTTCTCATTGGTGAATACCGAAGAGAAGTATTCATTGAGGACCTCGCTCAGTTCCACAGCCTCCAGGCACATCTTCCCACCTTTATCTCTAATCAGTCCTACCTTCACTCCTGTCATCCTTTTTTTCTTCACATAATTGAAGAATGCCTTGGGGTCTTTCTTTACCCTACTTGCCAAGGCCTCCTCATGCCCCCTTCTTGCTCTTCTCAACCCCTTCTTAAGCTCCTTTCTTGCTTCCCGAGATTCCTCAATAGACCCATCTGATCCCTGCTTCCTAACCCTCATGTATGCTGCCTTCTTCCACCTGACTAGATTTTCCACCTCGCCTGACACCCATGGTTCCTTCACCCTACCATTCTTTATCTTCCTCACTGAGACAAATTTATCCCTAACATCCTGCAAGAGATCTCTAAACATCGACCACATGTCCATAGTATATTTCCCTGCAAAAACATCATCCCAATTCACACCCGCAAGTTCTAGCCTTATAGCCTCATAATTTGCCCTTCCCCAATTGAAAATTTTCCTGTCCTCTCTGATTCTATCCTTTTCCATCATAATGCTAAAGGCCATGGAGTGGTGGTCACTGTCCCCCAGATGCTCACCCACTGAGAGATTTGTGAGCTGCCCCGTTTCATCACCTAGTACTAGATCTAGTGTGGCATTCCCCCTAGTCGGCTTGTCCACATACTGTGACAGGAATCTGTCCTGGACACTTTTGACAATCACTGCCCCATCTAAACCCTTGGAACTAATCAAGTGTCAATCAATATTAGGGAAGTTAAAGTCACCCACGATAACAACCCTGTTATTTTTGCATCTTTCCAAAATCTTCCTCCCAATCTGCTCCTCTGTATCTCTGCTGCTACCAGGGGGCCTATAGAATACCCCCAATAGAGTAACTGCTCCCTTCCTGTTCCTGACTTCCACCCAAACTGACTCAAAAGAGGATCCTGCTACATTACCCACCCTTTCTGTAGCTGTAATAGTATCCCGGACCAGTAATGCCACCCCTCCTCCCCTTTTTCCACACTCTCTATCCCTTTTAAAGCACTGAAATCCAGGAATATTGAGAATCCATTCCTTCCCGGAAGGTTTGGTGGGACCCCGATCCAGTGTGTCGATCCGGATAGAAGGGATAGGTGCAAAAGCCATACTCGACACCAGGTCACAGGTCACATTACTGTACCGTCGTTCTACAATCAGTATCTGGCGCATTTACCCCTGACACCTTTCAGTGCACTGGAAATTTGGGGTATCCGTAATGGTGATTACCCGTACGATGGCTATTTGTGTGTGAAATTGGAGTTCCTGGAAGCTGAGCTGGGGTGTCTGAGGCTCATGAGGCCCTGGTACTGGTTTGCCCAAACCCCAGTGAGATGCTGGGGGGGTGAGGGGGGGCTGTCAATTCTGGTGGGGACCAACAGCCCTATTGTGCGGAGACTCCTGGGAGCCTAGAAGGAGAAGGTGGGTGAAGACTTTTTGGAGACCCTGTCGATGCACCCAGTGTTCTGAGCTGCTTTTGAGGAAGTGTGGGGTCACCCTGGGTGGGACACAGCGTGTGAATGAGGCACTGTGTGGTGTGCCCAGTCGAAGACCAGGGTGGTACAGCCGGGTGAAGTAGCAAGAGTGATGGGGATCCCTCGATTCCTGGGAGTGCTTGAGGGTGAAGCCCTTTTAGTGGACACCCTGGAAGATCTCAAGGGGGAGTCGAGATTCCCTGCTGGGGTTCTGTTGAGACACGAGTTGCAGAAGCTCTCGGTGGTACAGACTAGTGTGATCATCAGGAACACTACGGCATGGGAGGTCACCTTCAAGCGAGGAATGCCTCTGGCGCATTTGTTCCAGGTTACGGTGATGCACAACGCCCCCGTGAGGCCAGTTGGGGGAGAGCTGTCGGGAAAAAGGCGCAAGTTGACCGCTGAAGCTTTGAACTTTGGGGCATCACCTGTGCTGGAGGCTTGGAAGCGGAGGCTGTTGGAGAAGATGTTGACGATGGCAGATGTTATTTCCCTTGAAGAGTTTGATGTGGGTTGATCCAGGAGCACTCGCCACACCATACGGGTGACTGAGGATAGTCCGTTTAGGGAACGATCACGGCGCCTGGCCCCTGCAGACGTGGAAGATGTGCGGCAGTATTTGGGTAAATTGAAGGAGGCTGGGATCATCACGGATTCCTGAAGCCCTTATGCATCTCCTATCGTAGTGGCCCGAAAGAAGAATGGGAAGGTTCGTGTGTGTGTGGACTATGGAACACTGAACAGGCACACGGTCCCTGATCAGTACACGGTCAATAGACAATAGACAATAGGTGCAGGTGTAGGCCATTCAGCCCTTTGAGCCAGCACCACCATTCACTGTGATCATGGCTGATCATCCAGAATCAGTACCCTTTTCCTGCCTTCTCCCCATATCCCTTCACTCCGTTATCTTTGAGAGCTCTATCTAACTCTTTTTTGAAAAAATCCAGAGAATTGGCCTCCACTGACTTCTGAGGCAAAGCATTCCACAGAACCACAACCCTCTGTGTGAAAAAGTTTTTCCTCTATTCCGTTCTAAATTGTCTGCCCCTTATTCTTAAACTGTGGCCTCTGGTTCTGGACTCCCCCAACATTGGGAACATGTTTCCTGCCTCTAACTTACAAATCTTATATGTTTCAATCAGATCCCCTCTCATCCTTCTAAATTCCAGTGTATACAACCCCATTCGCTCCAATCTTTGGTCCCACGGGCTGAAGATGCACTGGCCTGTCTGAGTGGGGCGAAGTGGTTTAGCATGTTGGACTTGAGGAGTGGGTATTTCCAGATCCTGATGAGTGAGGCCGATAAGGAGAAGACAGCCTTTATATGCCCTCTGGGATTTTACCAGTTTGAAAGGATACCCCAGGGCATATTGGGGGCCCCTGCCACTTTCCAGAAGGGTTACGGAGAAGACAGTTGGGGATATGCACTAACTCAAAGTGCTGGTATATTTGGATGACCTCATAGTATTTGGATCCACCTTGGAAGAACACGAAGCGAGACTGATGAAGGTGCTCAACTGGCTGAAGCAGGAAGGGTTAAAACTTTCCCTGGACAAGTACCAGTTCTGCCAGACATCTGTTGGCTATGTTGGACACATCGTCTCGCAGATTTGGAGTAGCTGCAGACCCGGCTAAGAGAAAAGCGGTGACCTCCTGGTCGAGGCCCCAGACCATGAGTGCTCTGTGCTCGTTCCTGAGGTTCTGTGGGTACTATCGGAGGTTCGTGAAGGGCTATGCCAAGGTAAGTTATGTCTTGAATCAACTTCTGCGTGGCTACCCGCCCCCCCCCCACCCGGGATAGAGGGGGAAAGGGAGGAAAGGACGGGAGTTTGGAGAATATTTCAACCAGTCAGATTCCTTCAGACAGAGGTGGAATGGCCAATGTGAAGCGGCTTTCCAGTCACTGAAGGAGATGCTGACTCAGGCGCCGGTACTGCCTTCTGCAGACCCACGACTGCCCTACGTGCTACACACTGACACCAGCCATGAGGGGTTAGGGGCCGTTTTATACCAGGATCAGGGAGCTGGCCTGAGGTCTGTGGCTTTTGTCGGCCGGAGTTTGTCACCCTGGGAGAGAAACTATCCCACTCATAACTTGGAGTTCCTGGCGTTGAAATGGGCCGTGGTGGATAAGCTGAGTGACTATCTCTACGCGGCCAAGTTTGAGATGAGGATAGACAACAACCCACTCACCTGCATCCTGACCTTGGCGAAACAGGATGCCACAGGCCGCCACAGGCCATCGGTGGCCGGCTGCTTTGTCTGTGGATGGTTTCAGCCTGAAGTACCGGCCGGGGAGCCGGAATGTCGCCGCAGATGCGCTGTCCCGACGGGGCCATGAGGAGCCGGGGAGGGACGAGGAGTGGGAGAGTGTCGCTGCATCCGGGGTGAAGGCAATGTACCAGTTTGCTATCACTGTGCAGGCTGAGGAGAAGGAGAGGCCGGATCGAGCAGTGGACTCATTGGGGGCATCTGATGACACCCTGCCCCAAGATTACTGTGACCTGACTGCTCTGAAGACCACGCAGCTGCCGGGGTTGAGCCCTGGGGGAGTGGCTGCTGCTCAGCGAGATGACCCGGACATTGGCCCTGTCTGGCATGCCGTGGAAGAGGGGGATGTGACACGGGCGGAGAAGGCTAAGCACGTCTCAGGGTCTCTGTTACTGAGAGAATGGCTTCCGCTGAGGTTGAAGAACCAAATGTTATACTGTACCGGGTAACGTCACCCCCAGATCGACCTCGTTGTTGGCAGCTGGTCCTGCCGGAGAAGTATCGGAAGGTTGTGTTGAAGTCATTCCATTATGACTCTGGACGTTGGGGGTGGAAAAAACCTATGGTTTGCTCAAGGATCGGTTTTACTGGCCCCAGATGAGGACGGAGGTTGAAGAGTACTGCAAGTCCTGCATTCGTTGCAAACGGCGGGAAGACGCTGCCCGGGCAGCTGCCCCTTTGTCCCACTTGCAGAGTGTGGGGCCTTTGGACCTGGTGTGTATGGATTTCCTGGCCATAGAACCCGATGCCAGCAACACGGAGAATGTCTTGGTCATCACGGGCCACTACAGCAGGTATGCTCAAGCTTTTCCTACCAAGGATCAGAGGGCGATCACAGTGGCGAAAGTGCTCTGGGAGAAGTATTTTGTGCATTATGGCCTTCCTCGGCAGATACATAGTGATCAGGGACGAGACTTTCAGAGTAAGCTCATCTATGAGTTACTGGGCATGCTGGGGGTTGAGAAATCGAGGACACGACCTATCATCTGCAGGGCGATCCCCAGCCGGAAAGATTCAATTGGCGGCTGCTAGACATGCTCGGGACTCTGGAGATCAGCAAAAAGAATCGTTGGAGTCGACATATTGGGCATCTAGTTCACTGTTACAACTGTACACGCAATGAAGCTACTGGTTACTCTCCCTATTGTCTTATGTTTGGGCGTGAGGCAAGGTTGCCCATTGACCTTTGTTTCGGGACTGATGCGGATGAGGTATCGCCGAAGCCTTACCTGAAGTTTGAGTCTGATATGAGGAAAGAGCGGGAAAGAGTTTACGAGTTGGCCAGGGAGGCGGCCGCCCGGCAGAATCGGGGAAATAAGAGGAGGTATGACCAGAAAGTAAAATTCTTTCAACTTCTACCGGGAGACCGAGTCCTCATCAGGAATCTGGGATTACCGGGAAAACACAAACTGTCTGATCACTGGGCAGCCACGCCCTATGTGGTGCAGAGTCAGATGCCAAACCTGCCGGTTGTTCGGGTGCGGCCCAAGGATGGAAAAGGGCCTGTCAGGATCCTTCATGGGAATCACCTGTTGCCCTTGGGGCAAATTTACAGGTAGAGCGAGAGCCTGACGGGGCGGCTGCACCCAATACCAGGACTCTGCATCCCCTCAGGTTGGAGGACGTGCCTACCCCGGGAGAGACGGGCCTGAGCCCAGCCCCTTTGAGGGATACCGATTCGGAGGATGATGACTGGGATGGTTGGTACATTCTGCCGTTCGCTGATGCTCCTGTGATGGAGGCAGAGACTCCTGACCTTTCCCCCACTGGGTTAGACGGGGCTAATGTGGGGCAGTCCGTGGTACCGCAGGGCGCTGAAGCAGAGACAGAGGGTTCCGAGGTGCAGAGGGGCCTGGGTGACCGCGCGGGGGAGGATTCGCCTCGTAGTTTTAAAGGGTCCCCTGTAGTGCCCGAAGCGGAAGGGTTAGAAGATGGGGTACGTAGGTCTCAGAGAAGTCGGAAACCCCCAGAGAGGTTGGCCTAGGTAGCACCCAGGGAACAAGGTGTGATCTCTACCATTTTGGGGAGTCAGATCACTGCTTTCTGCACGTGGATTGGATTGTGTGTTCTGCAGGAAGGGATGGCGAATTATCTGAGCGTCATGGGGCATGAAATAATTCGGTGGGGGGGAGAAAGTAGGGTTCTCAGTAATACTAGACGGACAGTTAACTGTTAATTGCTTACTACCAAAGTGGCTTCTCTGAAGTGTTATACTAAAATGGCTTCTCGTACTGCTAACTGCTGAGCCGGGGGTTCTGTGTAACCGCATGTTTAGGTTATACTTAGTGATAATGGAAATGGTATTCATTTGTTAGCCAATGGAAGTCATGTTATGTTATCTTGTATGTGTGTGCTGAGTTGAGGAGCGCGGGCTTTTTCGGAAGGCGAGCAGAGAGGACAGACGTGCGGGGAACGGACAGCGGTTCCAGGACGGCAGATACCGGACCTCGTGGGTTCGGATGGTGGCCGGAGTCTCGTAAGGAAGTTGTGGATGGAACCGGAGGCGTGAGCTCCAACGTATTAAAACATTATATGCACTAGACATAGAAGCATAGAAACATAGAAAATAGCTGCAGGAGTAGGCCATTCGGCCCTTCGAGCCTGCACCGCCATTTAATATGATCATGGCTGATCATCCAACTCAGAACCCTGCCCCAGCCTTCCCTCCATACCCCCTGATCCCCGTAGCCACAAGGGCCATATCTAAATCCCTCTTAAGTATAGCCAATGAACTGGCCTCAACTGTTTCCTGTGGCAGAGAATTCCACAGATTCACCACTCTGTGTGAAGAAGTTTTTCCTAATCTTGGTGCTAAAAGGCTTCCCCTTTATACTCAAACTGTGACCCCTCGTTCTGGACTCCCCCAACATCGGGAACAATCTTCCTGCATCGAGCCTGTCCAATCCCCTTAGGATTTTATACGTTTCAATCAGATCCCCCCTCAATCTTCTAAATTCCAACGAGTACAAGCCCAGTTCATCCAGTCTTTCTTCATAATAAAGTCCTGCCATTCCAGGAATCAATCTGGTGAACCTTCTTTGTACTCCCTCTATGGCAAGGATGTCTTTCCTCAGATTAGGGGGCCAAAACTGCACACAATACTACAGGTGTGGTCTCACCAAGGCCTTGTACAACTGCAGTAGTACCTCCCTGCTCCTGTACTCGAATCCTTTTGCTCTGAATGCCAGCATACCATTCGCCTTTTTCACCGCCTGCTGTACCTGCATGCCCACTTTCAATGATTGGTGTATAATGACAGCCAGGTCTCGTTGCACCTCCCCTTTTCCTAATCGGCCACCATTCAGATAATAATCTGTTTTCCTATTTTTGCCACCAAAGTGGATAACTTCACATTTATCCGCATTAAATTGCATCTGCCATGAATTTGCCCACTCACCCAACCTATCCAAGTCACTCTGCATCCTCTTAGCATCCTCCTCACAGCTAACACTGCCACCCAGCTTCGTGTCATCCGCAAACTTGGAGATGCTGCATTTAATTCCCTCATCCAAGTCATTAATATATATTGTAAACAACTGGGGTCCCAGCACTGAGCCTTGCGGTACCCCACTAGTCACCGCCTGCCATTCTGAAAGGTCCCGTTTATTCCCACTCTTTGCTTCCTGTCTGCTAACCAATTCTCTATCCACATCAATACCTTACCCCCGATACCATGTGCTTTAAGTTTGCACACTAATCTCCTGTGTGGGACCTTGTCAAAAGCCTTTTGAAAATCTAAATATACCACATCCACTGGCTCTCCCCTATCCACTCTACTAGTTACATCCTCAAAAAATTCTATGAGATTCGTCAGACATGATTTTCCTTTCACAAATCCATGCTGACTTTGTCCGATGATTTCACTGCTTTCCAAATGTGCTGTTATCACATCTTTGATAACTGACTCCAGCAGTTTCCCCACCACCGATGTTAGGCTAACCGGTCTATAAATCCCTGGTTTCTCTCTCCCTCCTTTTTTAAAAAGTGGGGTTACATTAGCTACCCTCCAATCCTCAGGAACTAGTCCAGAATCTAACGAGTTTTGAAAAATTATCACTAATGCATCCACTATTTCTTGGGCTACTTCCTTAAGCACTCTGGGATGCAGACCATCTGGCCCTGGGGATTTATCTGCCTTCAATCCCTTCAATTTACCTAACACCACTTCCCTACTAACATGTATTTCACTCAGTTCCTCCATCTCACTGGACCCTCTGTCCCCTACTATTTCCAGAAGATTATTTATGTCCTCCTTAGTGAAGACAGAACCAAAGTAATTATTCAATTGGTCTGCCTTGTCCTTGCTCCCCATAATCAATTCACCTGTTTCTGTCTGTAGGGGACCTACATTTGTCTTTACCAGTCTTTTCCTTTTTACATATCTATAAAAGCTTTTACAGTCAGTTTTTATGTTTCCTGCCAGTTTTCTCTCATAATCTTTTTTCCCCTTCCTAATTGAGCCCTTTGTCCTCCTCTGCTGAACTCTGAATTTCTCCCAGTCCTCAGGTGAGCCACTTTTTCTGGCTAATTTGTATGCTTCTTCTTTGGAATTGATACTATCCCTAATTTCTCTTGTCAGCCACGGGTGCACTACCTTCCTTGATTTATTCTTTTGCCAAACTGGGATGAACAATTGTTGTAGTTCATCCATGCAACCTTTAAATGCTTGCCATTGCATATCCACCGTCAATCCTTTAAGTGTCATTTGCCAGTCTATCTTAGCTAATTCACGTCTCATACCTTCAAAGTTACCCCCCTTTAAGTTCAGAACCTTTGTTTCTGAATTAACTATGTCACTCTCCATCTTAATGAAGAATTCCACCATATTATGGTCACTCTTACGCAAGGGGCCTCTCACGACAAGATTGCTAATTATCCCTTCCTCATTGCTCAAAACCAAGTCCAGAATACCCTGCTCTCTAGTTTGTTCCTTGACATGTTGGTTCAAAAAACCATCCTGCATACATTCCAAGAAATCCTCTTCCTCAGCACCTTTACCAACTTGGTTCACCCAATCTACACATAGATTGAAGTCACCCATTATAACTGCTGTTCCTTTATTGCACACATTTCTAATTTCCTGTTTAATACCATCTCTGACCTCACTACTACTGTTAGGTGGCCTGTACACAACTCCCACCAGCGTTTTCTGCCCCTTAGTGTTACACAGCTCTACCCATATCGATTCCACATCTTCCCGGCTTATGTCCTTCCTTTCTATTGCATTAATCTCCTCTCTAACCAGCAACGCCACCCCACCTCCTTTTCTTTCATGACTGGTGTTAGACTGATAAGTTACTTATGTGGCGCCTTTTCTTTCAGTTGTTGCTACTAACCCATCACCAAAACTTGCTATGAAGCATAGTTCTTTACTCGCACTTGATATATTGTTTGATATTTGTGTCGTGGCTGATCATTGGGTGCCTCACACCGTATCCGCACCAAAGCATTTGCACTGTATGGCGGGGTCGATGGTTATTCACCCTAGGCAACGGGAGTCAGTTGGGGCAAAGGCCGTTATACACAGATGGCTCCCAGCTGCCAGGGTCTGAGATGTTTCTGGACGCGTCCACAATATCCTGAAAAGGGAGGGTGAACAGAGAGAAGCCGTGGTACATATTGGTGTCAATGATTTAGGAAGGAAAAGGGACGAAGTCCTGAGAAAAGAATACAGGAGTTAGGAAGGAAGCTGAGGAGCAGGACCTCAGGAGTAGTAAAATCTCAGGATTGCGCCTGTTCCACGTGACAGTGAGGATGGGAATAGAATGAGGAGGGCTCCGGTGACGTCATCGTTCAGAATGGCAGCTCAGATCAACAGCTCCTCCGGAAAAACGGATATTTTGCCCCGTTAATGCATCAAATCTAAGATCTTTCGAACATATCTGAATTGATAAGCGGGCGGAGGGGGGCAAGAATGGGGAGAAAGAATGGACATTAAAGAAAGCCCCACTGTGGAGCCTATGGAAGAGAGAGGTACAGGCGAAGCGGCAAATATGATGAAGATTCTGGAAGAGATAAGTGGAGTCCAAAATGATATAAAGCAGCAACTCAATGATATGAAGTCAGAGCTCGCCAACGTCAATCTGAAAATAGCGATGACAGAGACTCGAATTGAGAAGGTGGAAGATCGCGTGCAAAACGTGGAACAGATACGAAGTAAGACGATAAAAATATTAACTCAACAGGAAAGTAAATTGCTTGACCAGCAGGGAAGATCGCGACGGAAAAATATCAGGATTTATAATGTTCCCGAAGGAGCAGAGGGATTGTTGATGATGGACTGTGTAGATAAACTGCTGCGGGAAGCGCTGGAGATTCCCCCGCATATGGAGATGAAATAGAAAGGGCGCATCGTTCTCTCGTCCAGCGGCCTGCCGGAGACAAAGCAAACCGCGATCCATTGTACTTAAATTTCTCCGAATCAAGAGCAAGGCGGAGATTCTACGAAGGGCCTGGGGTAAGAAGAGGGTTTTCTGGAACGGGAAGTTAATATACTTCGATCATGATTACCCCCCGGTGGTCCTATAGAAACGGAAGGAGTATTCCGAAGGGAAGCGAATATTAAAGGACAAAAAGATTAAGTTTCAAACCCCGTACCCTACTAAACTGAGAGTATTTTACCAAGAAGGGATACGACTGTAGCAGACGGTGGAAGAGGCGTCTACAGACGTGAACAACCGAGGACTGTCTATTAGCGTGGTCAAACCAAGGGAAAGTCTGACTGAGCAGTTGTCCCGAACTGCTTGGGAAATAGTAAGAGAACCGAGAAAGCAGGGGACAGGAACAGGACGAGAGAAGGATATTATATAGAGACTGTGAGTTCTCGGAAGACAACCCTCACCTCCTTCAGAATAGCCATAAGATTTGGCTAACATTAAAAGTGCTGATAAACTAAACAGAAGCAAAAATAGACGGTGATATACCTATCTCGAGAAATACGTGTTATGATGTGGTTTTTATATTACTCAATTTAAAAAAAAATCAGTTATTCATTCCTTTTTCCCCACCTAAATGAGAATATATACACGGGAGGAATACACAGGGAAATCATTTCTGCGTAATAGACGTAGTTTTTTTTAACTTACTTTTATAGGTACTGCAGCGGGGGCCCTCAACCCACAGGTAGGAGGGACTATACCCCACGGCTAGACTTTTCTTCTAGCCCAACCCAGGGTCATCTAGAGACCCCAGCCTTGGAATCACACCTTCGTTACCTTTTTTTTATTATTCGCGTTTCTTGGCTCTTATTTGTTCAGGGAGTAGATCGATTAAGTTATATTCTGCAAATTTCAATTATATACTAACAGATAAATACACATGGCTAAGGGCAAAGTAAAATTCATTTCTTTTAATGTCAATGGGCCGTTGAATCCAGTCAAGTGCAGTAAAATTCTATCAAAAATGAAAAAAGAACAAGCCCATGTAGTATATTTACAGGAAATTCACTTAAGTGATAATGAGCATGGAAAATTAAAGAGAATGGGCTTCACTAATTTGTTTTTTTCCTCATATAAATCAGGACATAGAATAGGAGTTGCTATTCTCATCTCAAGTAAGCTAAATTTTGAAGAAGTATTCAAAATGGGAGAAAAGGAGGGCAGATATATTCTGGGAAGGGGAATATAGGAGGAAATCCAGTTACTTTATTGAATATATACGCACCCCCAGGAAGTGATACTAGTTTCTTCCAGAAAATTACTAATATTATGGTAACGGAAACAGAAGGTTTCTTGATATGTGGGGGAGACTTAAATTTACAATTACAACCAAAGCTAGACTCTTCCAATAGGAAAACTTATGAAACAAAGTCCTTACATAAGAAAGTGAACACTCTTTTTGAGGATGTTGAACTAATTGATATATGGAAGGACCTTTTCGCCGACAGAAGGGATTACACTCATTATTCTGCCCCCCATTCCATATATACAAGAATAGACTATTTCATAACATTTGGAAAAGACAGAGACAAAATAATCACCTGTGGAATTGCGACAATAGATGTAAGTGACCATGCACCTATATATTTATCTGTTGATTTTGACCTACAACCAAAGAATACTATTTGGAAACTAAATTCAAGTCTACTCAGTGATCCCTATTTTAAGGAACAAATTAAAAAAGAAATTGGTCTTTACTTAGAATTCAATGATAATGGAGAGGTTTCACCTCCCATTCTATGGGATACTCTGAAGGCTGTCTTAAGAGGGAAAATTATAGCGATATCTTCATATAAGAAAAAAAAAGGAATAGAACATTAGAGGAATTACAAAATAAGCTGAAGGAACTAGAAAAAAACACAAACTGAGTTTGGCACAGGATATACTAGAGGCAATTAAAAATTAGGAATGAAATTAATAGTTTGGCTACACAAGAAATTAGAAAAAAATTTAATGTTTCTGAAACAGAAACACTACGAAAGTGGATCTAAATCTATGAAAATACTGGCGTGGAAACTGAAAAAATTAGGGATCCAAGAACAAAAGTGATAAAAAGAATAAGCTAAGTGAAATTCATGAAGCTTTTGAAATGTTTTACAAAACTCTATATTCCAAAGTTACAGGGGGAAACTTAACCCAAATTGACACCTTCCTGAATTCTTTAGAGTTACCCACTTTAAGCAAAGAACAAAATAGAACGATGACTGCTGACATAACTGAAGCTGAACTAAAAACTGCATTTAGTAGGCTTAAATTAAGCAAGTCACCAGGATCAGATGGATATACGGCAGAGTGGTATGAAGAGTTTAGAAGTGAGTTAATCCCTGTTTTACTCCCCACACGGAACTGGGCCCTGAGAAAAGCACAAATGCCACCCAGCTGAAAGTAGGGGATAGACTCAGCTATATGGAAAGAAGGCAAGGATAAAATGGAATGTGGGTCATTTAGACCAATACCTGTTCTTAATGTGGATTATAGAATATTTACCTCCATCACGGCCAAACGATTAGAAGAGTTTCTACCCACACTGATACAAAATGATCAGACAGGTTTCATACAACAACGCCAAACACAAGACAATATACGAAGGACACTTCACATTATGGATCATGCAAAAAAAATGAAATTGAAGCAATACTGATAAGCGTGGACGCTGAAAAGTCAATTGATTTAGTTAATTGGAATTTTCTCTATAGAGTTTCACATAGATTTGGTCTACATGACACAATTATTAAAACTATACAAGCACTATACGACAATCCTACTGCCAGGATTAAAATCGATGGATATTTATCTAATAGTCTTACCCTAGAAAAGGGCACGAGACAGGGTTGTGAATAGTCACCGCTACTCTTTGCATTATATCTGGAATCATTCGCTCAATACATCAGACAAAATGAAGATAACAGGGGAATTACTATTAAAGGGACAGAGCATAAATTGGCCTGTTACATGCGTAACCCCCCCCCCCAGACAACCTCAGGGTCGCTCAGCTCGCTGTCGTCTAGGGAAACAGCCCTCGGCCCCGCCAAACTGGGTAATTAGTTTGTGTGGATGTTGTGTGATGTACCCCACCCCACCCAAATAACAGACAAATATACCAGATACAATTAAATGATTTACAGTTTATAGATATTACCGGAACTATATAATTAATAGAGAATAAAATGTAAAAGAAAAATAAAAGGCGCCACACTTATCAAAGTTCAATCTCTTCGTACACAAACAGTTGGAGCTCAGGACCCTTCTTCTTCACCCTGCAACCCCTCGGACCACCTTGACCGGCCGCCTGGGACCAACAATGGTGGTCAACCAGATGCTCCACACGAGTCCGTCTGGGTCTCCTCTCCTCTCTGAACGCCCCACTCGGGGTCTGACCCCGTTAGCGGACATCACAGCACCTGGTCCGTCCTCTGTCTCTCTCTCTCTCTCCCGCCTTCTCCCTCCAAAACCCTGCGCATACAAATCTTACAGATACCAAAAGCCTAACAACTATCCCAATGGGTTCGTAACATCTTCTTATCACAATCTAACCCAAAACAAGCTGATAGTGCAAGAACTTGCTCAGCATTTAACATAACAAAGAAGCATTCCCAAGTATAACATAACAAAGAAGCCATTTTAATTAGCCTACACAGTAACATAAAAGATGAAACCTCCTTACACGTGGATGACATTTTGATCTATCTTGGGCAACCAACAGTCTCTTTACCTAAATTGATGCAATCCTTTGAACAATATGGCCAATTATCAGGATACAAGATCAACATAGATAAAACCGAACTACTTTCATATAACTATACTCCACCAAGAGAAATTGAAAGTAGATATACTTGGGCATGGCAAACAGAGTCCGTCAATGGAAGTGTACCAGTTCACAGAAATGGAGGGAGTTCCAGTGGAAAAACTTGATAAGATATTTTATTACACCCTCACAGAAATCCCATTATGATAACAACCCCCCTGTTTGCTGCAGAAATTGTGGAAATCAAAATGCAAACGATTATCACATTTTCTGGGAATGCCCCGTTATCAAAGACTACTGGAGTAGGATTAATAATGTCCTACAAGACATCTTTAAATGTGAAATACCCTTAGAGAGTAAGACCATATACTTTGGGTATATACCTCAAGAATGGTTGAAAAGAGATAAATATTTAATGAATGTACCAGGTGCTAATGAATTACCAGGTGGCTGGTAAAAAGACTTTTCCGGGGAAAAGATTATCACAGGACAGCCCAACTCTAAATGTATGGATGGAAATTACAATGGACATTTACAAAATAGAGAAGGTAACAGCATCTGTTAATCATAAGTTGGAGCAATTTTATTCATGCTGGAAAAATTGGTTTAACTACATAACACCTCATAGGCCTGATTTTATTCTCACAAGTCAATGAATATGTTGTAAAAAAAAAAGATCACTCCCTACTCTGTACATAGTTTTCTTCTTTCGATTATTCTTTCTTTCCTCTCTTTTCTGTAAGTGTATACCTCAGATAAATATTATGTGGAGATTTGTGACAAATATGATTATATGATATATATGTACAGTATATGAAATACAACATAGAAATGTTTGATGATGAAATTCAATAAAAAATAAATTACAAAAGAAAGGAATAGAATGAGGAGACAGGTAAAGGTGTGGCTGAAGAATTGGAGCAGGGGAGAAGGATTCAGATTTCTGGATAACTGGGCCCTCGTCTGGGGCAGGTGAGACCTGTACAAAAAGGTCATGTTGCACTTGAATCAAAGGGGGACCAATATTCTTGCGGGCAAATTTACTGGAGCTGTTGGGAGTGGTTTAAATGAATACTTTATACTTTATTGTCGCCAAACAATTGGTACTAGAACGTACAATCATCACAGCGATATTTGATTCTACGCTTCATGCTCCCTGGATTACAAATATAAAATATTATAAATCTTAAAATAGTTAAATTTAGTAAATATTAAAATTTAAATTATATATCATAAATAGAAAAATGGGAAATAAGGTAGTGCAAAAAAACTGAGAGGCAGGTCCAGATTTTTGGAGGGTACGGCCCAGATCAGTCAGGATCCGTTCAGCAATCTTATCACAGTTGGAAAGAAGCTGTTCCCAAATCTGGCCATACAAGTCTTCAAGCTCCCGAACCTTCTCCCAGAGGGAAGAGGGACGAAAAGTGTGTTGGCTGGGTGGGTCGTGTCCTTGATTATCCTGGTAGCACTGCTTCGACAGCATGCAGTGCAAAGTGAGCCCACAGACGGAAGATTGGTCTGTGTGATGTGCTGCGCTGTGTTCACAGTCCTCTGCAGCTTCTTTCGGTCTTGGACAGGACAACTTCCATACCAGGTTGTGATGCACCCTGCTTTCTAAGGTGCATCTATAAAAATTAGTGAGGGTTTTAGGGGACAGGCCAAATTTCTTTAGTTTTCTCAGGAAGTAAAGGCACTGGTGGGCCTTCTTGGCAGTGAACTCTGCTTGGTTGGACCAAGTCAAGTCATTTGTGATATTGACCCCGAGGAACTTAAAGCTTTGGACCTGTTCCACTTGCGCACCACCGATGTAAATTGGGTCGTGCGGTCTGCTACTCCTTCTGAAGTCAACAACCAATTCCTTCGACTTGCTGACGTTGAGGGATAGGTTATTGTCTTCGCACCATGTCACCAGGTTCTTAATTTCCTCTCTGTACCCAAACTCATCATTACCCGAGATATGGCCTACAATTGTTGTGTCATCAGCAAACTTATATATTGAGTTTGATGGAAACTTGGCTACACAATCATGGGTGTACAGTGAGTACAGCAGGGGGCTGAGTACACAGCCTTGTGGGGCACCGGTGCTCAGAGTGATTGTAGAGGAGAGCTTGTCCCCTATTTTTACAGCCTGGGTCCTGTTTGTGAGGAAGTTGAAAATCCAGCTGCAGATCTGAGTGCTAAGGCCCAGGTTCCGGAGATTAGGAATCAGTTTATTTGGAATGATGGTATTAAAGGCAGAGCTGTAGTCAATGAAAAGGTGCCTTACGTATGCATCTTTATTCTCCAGGTGTTCTAAGGAGGAATGTAGGGCCAGAGAGATGGCATCTGCCGTTGACCTGTTGCTTCGGTAGGCGAATTGCAAAGCGTCGAGGTTGACCGGTAGGCTGTGGTTGATGTGTGCCATAACCAATCTCTCGAAGCATTTCATAGCAATTGATGTCAGAGCCACAGGTCAATAGTCATTCAGGCATGCCACCTTGCTCTTCTTCAGCACTGGGATTATCGTTGCCTTCTTAAAACACGAGGGGATCTTAGACTGAAGCAAGGAGCAGTTGAAGATGTCAGCAAACACTCCAGCTAGCTCGCTTGCACAGGCCCGGAGAACCCGTCCTGGGACACCATCTGGGCCCGTCGCCTTCCTTGGATTTATCTTCAGGAAGGCACTTCTAACGTCCTCCTCGGTGACAATGAATCTCAATACCACCAGGTCCGGTTCATCCGGAGGGAGTGGGACGCTCCTCTTCTGTTCGAATCTTGTGTAGAATACGTTAAGTTCGTCAGGAAGAGAAGTACCACTGTTATTGATGTTCCCAGCCTTTTCTTTGCGCTCAGTGATCTCATTTAGACCCTGCCATAGTCTACCGGCACCCCTCTGGTTAGCCTTGGCTTCCAACTTGGCTCGATATTGCCTCTTGGCGCCCTTAATTGCTTTCCGGAGTTCACGCCTGGATTCCGTGTAGTGACTGGTATCCCCGGACCTAAAAGCCGCAGCTCTAGCCTTTAAAAGGGATTTGACCTCATAATTCATCCGCAGGGAGAATGGGAACCAGGATGACAGAGCTGAGGATGAGCCTGCAGGTTTACAAGAAGATGATGGGTGTAACATGGATGTAAGGAAGGACAAGCCAATGATTGAGCACAATTGCAGACAGAGCAATGAGTTAAATTGTACCACAGAGGCAAAATTCAAAACGGCGGAGAATGGAGAACTGAAGGTGCTGTATTTGGAATAAGGTGGATGAACTCATGGTGCAGTTAAAGATTGGTCTGTATGGCATTGTGGGGATCACAAAGCTGTGGCTGAAGAAAGTCCAAAGCCGGGAGCTTCACATCAAGGTTGTTGTAGATTGAATTGAATTGAATTGACTATTAGTTACATCCTTCATAATCTTTAAGTTACATCTCCATGTAAGTGTGCAATGTGTAATTTATAGTAATTTATAATAAATATTATGTACAACAGGATAGACAATATTATCATAGAAATTCAGTTGTGTCAGCATGAATTAAGCAGTCTGATGGCCGAGTGCAAGAAGCTGTCCCTCTTGGTCCTGGCTTTTATGTTATGGTACTGTTTCCCAAATGGTAGCAGCTGGAACATTTTGTGGTTGGGGTGACTCAGGTCCCTAATGATCCTTCGGGCCATTTTTACACACCTGTCTTTGTAAATGTCCTGAATAGTGGGAAGTTCACATCTACCGATATGCTTTAATAACCCAGATCTTATTAGGGAGCTGAACATAAAGGATTCCTTAGGAGTCAGTGATCAAAATATGATTGAATTCATTCTGCAATTTGAGAGGGAGAAGCATAACTCACATGTATCAGTATCACAATGGAATAAAGGGAATGACAGAGGCATGAGAGAGGAGCTTGCCCAGGTGGATTGAAGTGGGGATGACAGCAGAGCTGAAGTTTCTGGAATAGTTCACAAGGCGCAGGATAGATATGCACCAAAGAGTAAGATGTTCTCAAATGGCAGAAGTAGGCAACTGTGGCTGACAAAGAAAGTTAAGGATTGCATAAATGTCAAGGAAACAGCATATAAGGTAACAAAAGTGAGTGGGAAGTTGGATGATTGGGAAGCTTTTAAAATCCAACAAAAAGTAACTGAAAAGACTATAAGAAGGGAAAAGATGAAATATGAGGGCTGACTAGCTAATAATATGAAGCAGGACACCAAAAGTTTTTTCAGTTATATAAAGAGTAAAAGGGAAGTGAGAGTTGATATTAGACTACTAGAATATGATGCTGGTGAGGTAGTAATGCGGGACAAAGAATTGGCAAAGGACCCTAATGGGTACTTTGCATCTGTCTTCACTGTGGAAGACACTAGCAGTGTGCCAGAGGTCCGTGAGTGTCAGAGAGCAGGAGTGGGTGCTTTGCTGTTACAAAGGAAAAAGTGCTAACCAACTTCAAAGGTCTTAAAGTGGATAAGTCACCTGAGCCAGATGGACTATGTCTCAGAGTCTTGAGAGAGGTTGCTGAAGAGATAACAGATGCATTGGACATGCTCTTTGAAGAAAAGCCAGGAAATAATAATAAGACACTAATCAAGCCACACTTAAAGCATTGTGAACAGTTTTGAGCCCCATATCTCAGAAAGGACGTGTTATCATCGGAGATAGTACAGAGGAGGTTCAGGAGGATGATTCTGGGAATGAAGGGGTTAATGTATGAGGAGTGTTTGGCAACTTAGAACCTGTAACTATATAACCATATAACAATTATAGCACGGAAACAGGCTATCTCGGCCCTTCTAGTCCGTGCCGAACTCCGACACTCACCTAGTCCCACCGACCTGCACTCGGTCCATAACCCTCCATTTCCTTCCTGTCCATATATCTATCCAATTTAACTTTAAACATCAACATCGTACCTGCCTCAACCACTTCTGCTGGAAGCTCATTCCACACAGCTACCACTCTCTGAGTAAAGAAGTTCCCCCTCATGTTACCCCTAAACTTTTGCCCTTTAACTCTCAACTCATGTCCTCTTGTTTGAATCTCCCCCACTCTCAATGGAAAAACCCTATCCACATCAACTCTATCAATCCCCCTCATAATTTTAAACACCTCTATCAAGTCCCCTCTCAGCCTTCTATGCTCCAAAGAATAAAGACCTAACTTGTTCAACCTTTCTCTGTAACTTAGGAGATGAAACCCAGGCAACATTTCAGTAAACCTCCTCTGTACTCTCTCAGTTTTATGGACAACTTTCCTATAATTCGGTGACAGAACTGCACACAATACTCCAAATTTGGCCTTACTAATGCCTTATACAATTTTAACATTACATCCCAACTCCTATACTGAATGCTCTGATTAATAAAGGCCAGCATACAAAAAGCTTTCTTCACCACCCTATCCACATGAGATCCCACCTTCAGGGAACTATGCACCATTATTCCTAGATCCCTCTGTTCTACAGCATTCTTCAATGCCCTACCATTTACCATATATGTCCTATTTTGATTAGTCCTACCAAAATGTAGCACCTCACATTTTTCAGTATTAAACTCCATCTGCCATCTTTCAGTCCACTCTTCTAACTGGCCTAAATCTCTCTGCAAGCTTTGAAAACCTACTTCATTATCCACAACGCCACCTATCTTAGTATCATCTGCATACTTACTAATTCAATTTACCACCCCATCATCCAGATCATTAGTATAAGTATATATGACAAACAACACTGGACGCAGTACAGATCCCTGATGCACACCACTACACACTGTCCTCCAATCTGACACACAGTTATCCACCACTACTCTCTGGCGTCTCCCATCTAGCCACTGCTGAATCCATTTTACTACTTCGATATTAATTCCTAACGATTGAACCTTCCTAACTAACCTTCCGTGTGGATCCTTATCAAATGCCTTACTGAAGTCCATATAGACAACATCCACCGCCTTACCCTCGTCAACTTTCCTAGTAACGTCATCAGAAAATTCAATAAGATTTGTCAAACATGACTTTCCACACGCAAATCCATTTTGACTGTTCTTAATCAGACCCTGTCTGTCCAGATAATTATATATACCATCTCTAAGAATGCTTTCCATCAATTTACCCACCACTGATGTCAAACTCACAGGCCGATAATTGCTAGGTTTACTCTTAGAACCCTTTTTAAACAATGGAGCCACATGAGCAATACGCCAATCCTCCGGCACCATCCCTGTTTCTAATGACATTTGAAATATTTCTGTCAGAGCCCCTGCTATTTCCACACTAACTTCCCTCAAGGTCCTACGGAATATCCTGTCAGGACCCAGAGACTTATCCACTTTTATATTCCTTAAAAGCACCAGTACTTCCCCTTCTTTAATCATCATACTTTCCATAACTACCTTTCTTGTTTCGTTTACCTTACACAATTCAATATCCTTCTCCTTAGTGAATACCGAAGAAAAGAAATTGTTCAAAATCTCCCCCATCTCTTTTGACTCCGTACATAGCTATCCACTCTGATTCTCTAAGGGAATTTTATCCCTCACTATCCTTTTGCTATTTATATAACTGTAGAAACCCTTAGGATTTATTCTCACCTTACTTGCTAAAGCTGCCTCATATCTTCTTTTAGCTTTTCTAATTTCTTTCTTAAGATTCTTTTTACAATCTTTATATTCCTCGAGCACCTCATTAACTCCAAGCTGCCTATATTTATTGTAAATCCCTCTCTTTTTCCATACCAAGTTTCCTATATCCCTTGAAAACCATGGCTCTCTCAAACTTTTAACCTTTCCTTTCATCCTAACAGGAGCATAAAGATCCTGTACCCTCAAAGTTTCACCTTTAAATGACCTCCATTCCTCTATTACATACTTCCCATAAAACAAATTGTCCCAATCCACTCCTTCTAAATCCCTTCACATCTCCTCAAAGTAGCCTTTCTCCAATCAAAAATCTCAACTCTGGGTCAGGAACTATCCTTCTCCATAATTATATTGAAACTAATGGTATTGTGATCACTGGACCCGAAGTGCTCCCCAACACATACCTCCGTCACCTGCCCTATCTCATTCCCTAACAGGACATCCAACACTGCCCCTTCTCTAGTTGGTACCTCTATGTATTGCTGCAAAAAACTATCTTGCACACATTTGACAAACTCCAAACCATCCAGCCCTTTTACAGAATGGGCTTCCCAGTCTACGTGTGGAAAATTAAAATCTCCCACAATCACAACCTTGTGCTTACTACAAATATCTGCTATCTCCTTACAAATTTGCTCCTCCAGTTCTCGGACCCCATTAGGTGGTCTCTAATACACCCCTATAAGCATCACTACACCTTTCCCATTCCTCAATTCCACCCAAATAGCCTCCCTGGATGAGTCCACTAATCTATCCTGCCAGAGGACCGCTGTTATATTTTCTCTGACAAGCAATGCAACACCTCCCCCTCTTGCCCCTCCTATTCTATCACACCTGAAGCAACGAAATCCTGGAATATTTAGTTGCCAATCACACCCCTCCTGCAACCACGTTTCACTAATAGCTACAACATCGTATTTCCAGGTATCAATCCATGCTCTACGCTCACCCACCTTTCTTACAATACTCCAAGCATTAAAATAGATGCATTTAAGAAACTCTCCACCTCCTACTCTCTTTTTACGCTTAATGGAGCAAACAAATTTGTTTTCTTTTTCTTCCCTGTCCCCTACATCTTTGGTCTGAGTGCTCCTGATCTCTGTCCCCTGCCTATCCTCCCTCACACACTGTCTACTAGGTTTCTCTATTTGTGAACTAACCTCCTCTCTCCTAGTCTCTTTAATTTGATTCCTACCCCCCGCCCATTCTAGTTTAAAGTCAACTCATAGCCCTCGCAAATCTCCCCGCCAGGATATTGGTCCCCCTAGGATTCAGGTGTAACCCGTCCTTTTTGTACAGGTCGCACCTGCGCCAAAAGAGGTCCCAATGATCCAAAAACTTGAATCCCTGCCCCTTGCTCCAATCCCTCAGCCACACATTTATCCTCCACCTCTTTGCATTCCTACTCTCACTGTCGTATAGCAGAGGCAGTAATCCCGAGATTACTCTCTTTGTGGTCCTTTTTCTCAACTCCCTATATTCTCCTTTCAGGACCTCTCCCCTTTTCCTACCTATATCATTGGTACCTATATGTACCACGACCTCTGGCTCACTGGAGTTTAAAAAAATGTGGAGTGATCTCATTAAAACCTACTGAATGTTGAAAGGACTTGTTGGGGTGGATGTGGAGAGGATGTTTCCAATGGTGGAATATCCAGAACTAGAGAGCACAGCCTCAAAATTGAGCGGTGGCCCTTCAGAACAGAGGTAAGGAGGAATTTTTTTTAGCCAGAGAGCATTAAATCTGTAGAATGCTCTGCCACAGACTGCCAAGTCTGTGCATATATTTAACGCTGAAGTTGGTCATTTCCTGATTGGTCAGATATGACAAGAATGCAGGTGTATGGGGTTGAGTGGGATCTGGATTCAGCCATGATGGAATGTGGAAAGGACTTGACAGGCTGAATAGCCTAAAACTGCCCCTATGTCTTATGGTCTGAAAGGTGCAAGAGGCAGTCTGTAGTGTTTCATTGCTGTTGCAGGGTTAGGATTGTGCAGGTTGGTTCAAGAACTGATGTCTGTAGGAAAGTAGCTGTTGCTGAACCTGATGTTGTGGGATGTCAGTTTTCTGTGCCTCCTGCCCGACAGTAGCAGCAAGAAGACTACATGATGCGAATGATGGGAATTCTTGATGGTAGATGCTGCCTTCCTGAGGCAGTACCTCCTGTAGATACTGCTAGTGTTGGAGTAGGGTGTGCCCATGGTGGATCAGGCTGTGTCCACCATTCTCTGAGCTCTTGTATTCCTGTCTATTGTAGATTCTGTCCCAGGTTTTGATGCAGCTAGTCAGTAATGTCAAGATTTTAAAGAAAGTGATTCTCCTGCAGAGTCAGTACTGTCCTCCTGGGTCCGTCAACTACCCATTTACACTCATCTAATCTTATTCTTCCCTCATTCACATCAACACCTTCCCAGATACCACCACTCACACACACCTCAGGGGTGATTTACAGCAGCCAATTAGCCCACTAATCCACCCAACTCTGGGGTGTGTGAGGAAATCAGAGCAACCAGGGGAATCCTATGATATCTTTCTCTGAGATGACAACACCAGGCAGTGCAGAACTGGGATATGCCCTTCAGCCCAAGATGTGTCAAATTAATTAAACCGGTAACTAAATGCCTAACTAATCTAAACCCTTCTGCCAATGTCCATATCCTTCCATTCTCTGCAATTCATGAGCGTTTCTAAGTGTTTCGTAAGTACCTCTATTGTATTTGCCTCCACCACCAGCCCTCACAGCGGATTCCAGACACTGACCACTCTGCAGAATAAACATTGGCCGACAAATATCCTCTGAACTTATTCCCTTTCACTTGAAATATATGCCCTCTACTGTTAGTTATTTTGACCCTGGGATGCTCTTGTAATCTTATAAACGTCTATCAGATCTTCCCTCAGTCTCTGTCACTCCAGAGAACAACTCCTCCTCTGCATACACATCACCAAGGATCTCAAATGGTCTGAACATACCAGCTGTGTGGTGAAAAAGGCACAACAGCATCTCCTTCACCTCAGACGGTTGAAGAAGATTGGTATGGCCCCCCTCCAAATTCTAAGAACTTTCTACAGGGGCACGAATGAGAGCATCATGACTGGCTGTATCACTGCCTGGTACAGGAACCGTACCTCCCTTAATCACAGGACTCGGCAGAGAGTGATGACAACAGCCCTGCTCATCTGGAGATGTGATCATCCCACTATTCAGGATATTTACAAGGACAGGTGTGTAAAAAGGGTCTGAAGGATCATTGGAGACCCGAGTCAACCCAGCCACAAACTGTTCCAGCTGCTGTCATCTGGGAAATGGTACCGTAGCATGAGAGCCAGGACCAACAGGCTCCAGGACTGCTTCTTCCATCAGAGTGCTTAGTTCATGCTAATGCAATTGTATTTCTATGTTATATTGACTATCCTGTTGTACATAATATTTATTATAAATTACTACAATTCTATATTGCACACTTAAACAGAGACATAACGTAAAGATTTTTACTCCTCTTGTATATGAACGATGTAAGTAATAAAGTCAATTCAACTCAATTCAGTTCAATTCTTATGTTCTCTAATCCAGGAAGCATTCTGGAAAATCTCTTCTGCACTTGGATACCTGGAACAGTCTTGTTACCATAAGACCATAAGATATAGGAGCAGAATTAGGCCATTTGGCCTATCAAGTCTGCTCTGCCATTTCATCCAATTTTACTCTCAGCTCCAATCTGTTGCCTTTTCCCTGTATCCCTCCATGTCCTGACCAGTCAAGAATCTCTCAACCTCTGCCGTAAATATACATAACGGCTTGACCTCCACTGCTGCTAAGTTGCCTGTGGCAAAGGATCCCACAGATTCACCATTCTCTGGCTAAAAAAAAATTCCTCCTCATCTCTGTTCTAAAAGGACACCCCTCTATTCTGAAACTGTGTCCTCTGGTCTTCGACTCTCCCACCATAGAAAACATCCTCTCCACATTCACTCTATAAAGGGCTTTCACAATTTGACAGGTTTCAAATAGGTCTTCTGAATTCTAGTAAATACAGACCCAGAATCAACAAATGCTCTTTATGTGACAAGCCTTTCAATCCAGGAATCATTTCCATGAACCTTCTTTGAATCCTGTCCAGTTTCAGCACATCTTTCCTAAGGGGCCCAGAATTGCTCACAATACTCCACATGAGGCCTCACCAGTGCTTCATGAAATCTGAACATTACACATTTGCTTTTATATTCTAGTCCTCTTGAAGTGACTGCTAACTTTCAATCCCACTTGGGCTACATCACTCAGCTTCTTTCCTTTGACATTGATCACTGCATTGGTGCTGCTCCCCACATTCAGACAGAACTGGAAATTATTATTTTCCTTGCTCCCAATTCTTAGCCTATTCTCCTCCTCACACAAGGCATATCTAAGTCTTCCCTACCCTCACTACATTCACAAATGTCCTTTCAACCAACAGACTCCAACAACTATCTTTACTTTTCATCCTCCCACTCTGCCTCTTGTGGGACTCCACTACCTCTTTTCTGTGCTCTTTCTCTGTCACCTTTGCTGCGATGATGAGAATTTCTACACTGGTGCCCCGGAAATGTCTTCTGCTTCTCCTTGAACCTTGGTTTCCTCTCTATCATGGTGGACTTATGTTCCAGTATGTTTGCCTCTGACTTAGAAGCAACTCTATAGTGGGAGTTGGTGCTCCTGTTTCCCTGCTGCCCTTGACCTCCTTTGTGCTGGGGTTTGGGTTGTTTTGTTGGATTGGCTTCAGTGAGTATCTGCTTAGGATTTTGTAAATGGCCAGAGCAGTGAAGCAAGTTTTCATAGTGTTGGTTGCTCGTGTTTGGGGAGCTAATAAAGGGGGGTGGGAGTGCTGCCTGATCCAGTAGGATGTCTGTTTGGATGTGTATTAATCCATTCAAGTGGCGAGTATACCATCAAACTCCCGAGTTGTGCGTTATAAATTGTGAGCATCCTTTGTTGTGTTCTGACACTCCTCTCTCTCTGTCCTTTTACTCAGACTCACACAGCTTGATGTATTACTACTTCCAATCCATCAACATTCCTGAAATGCCAGCTTTCTTCAGGATTGGGATGCTCGATGACTTGCAGATAGACTACTACGACAGCACACTCCGTGAAGTAGAAGTCAAGCACCAGTTGATCGCAGATGGCTTATCGACCAACTACCGGAAAGAACAGAAAGAAATAACCGACCAGTTTTATAATTTCATCTTGACAAATCTGAAGCAATTTGCCTTATTCATTAGTGAGTGTCTTTGATCTCCACTACCCTTTGAGTATCACAGTGACTTGCATATTGCCAATACTTTGATGTTCTATTAGATCTGATTATGTTGTATCCAGTTTGAAGTCCTTCACTCTTTCAAATCTCTCAAATCTCCATTCTGCTCTCTACCTTTCTTAACTCCAATTACAAGAATTCTATCCTAATCATCTGGGTAAGTTCTGACCCTTCAAAATAAACTGATTATCCAGTCCTCATTCCCCACGGACCTCTTCAGAGAAACAGTGAAAATCAAACCCACTGTCCATACAGGGTTTGCCTGGCTCAAACCCTAATCCTAAGCCTACTCCCCAACTCCAGACTTGGGGATGCTTCAGTCCAGGATGGTTGGAACTAAGTCGTCTATGGTTCTTATCTAGTCACCTGCCACAATGACGCTTTCCAGATCGAATTCGGTGCGGGGACTCCGTGCATTAGAACATAGAATGCTACAACACAGGAACAGGCCCTTTGGCCCAAAATGTTCTGCTGAACTAATTATATTAATAATCAAATGTCAAACTAATCTCATCCTTTCTGCCTACACAATGTCCATGTCCTGCTCGCCTAAGCTTCTTGAACACCCTCTTTGTATCTGCTACTACCACAACCCCTGGAAGCACAACTTAGGAACATGCCATTCTGTAATAGTCTTACCCTGCACATCTCCATTGAACATACCCCCTTTTCCATGCCCTCTTGTATTAGACATTTCAACTGAGGGAAAAATAATACCAGCTGTCAACTTTAAAACAGAGAAAACAGCCCAAATTGGTCAAATCACTTGTTATAGCATATGCCATCCAATCCAGGCAGCATCTGGTAAGCATCTTCTGCACCTACTCCAAAGCCTCACCGTCACAGAGTGACCAGAACTGCTGTGTGGCACACTCTGTGCTTATTGACACTGAATACAAACATGTTGCTTTCACAATTCTCCGCTGTAACTCTCTGCAGTGGACATGGTTCAGCGCAGACTGTACAGTGCAGTCTCTCACTGTGAGCCCCTGCTCTGACCCACATGTTGACAGAGTCCTTCAATGTTCCCCCTGCTTTGTATGTACAGTACTATGCACTGCACAGTGTTTCAACGTGATCTCTGTACTGTGCACTCTGCATAATTCAAGCTCGAGTTTATTTCTGATCGTAGGCTGACATACACAGGGTACAAATGCCATAAAATCACTGTTTTACAGCAGCATCATGGTATATTACAGGACATGTTAGCATGGAGTCAATTTTAAATAAATATGCACAACCAGCACATGTGCAAAGTAGTAGTAGTCGTAGTTGTAGTAGTAGTAATCATACTTTATTGATCCTGGGGGAAATTGGTTAATTGGAAATTGGAAAAAGGTATACAACAAAATTAATTTAACAATATTTGTGCAAGATTAAGAGCCAAGAATATAATCTAGGGTCTCGTTAAGGCTTTTCTGGTTGGTTAAAGAACCTGGTGGTATTGGGCATGGAGCTCTTGTTGGAGCCTGAGGTGTTAGTCCTTTGGCCTCTGTCCCTCCTTCCTAGTGGTAGCATCAAGAAGAGAGTATGTCCTGGATGATAGGGAGGGTGTGGCTCCTGATGATGGATGTTGTCTTCCTGGGACATTGTCTTTCGCAGATGTCCTCAACGATGGGGAGAGCTGTGCCTGTGATGGGCCTGGTTGAGCCCAGCACCCCCAGAGCCTTTTGTCTTTCAGGGCTTTGGAGTTTACCTACCTCCAAAGCTGTGATGTAACCAATCCAAATGCTTTTCACTGCACGTTTGAAAACATTGCCATTCGTTAATGACAAATTGAATCTCTTTAAACTTTCCCCTCCCACCTTGCCGTGTAGACAGTTGCTCACATTGATTACTGATTCCACCAGACCCCGGTGATCTGTGCCACACCCTGACAAATGTTCTATATAGGACACTTCACCCCATGCTCTCGGCCTTAACTGTACACAGTCGCTGACCGTGACCCACTACTTGGTGCACCTCTTAGTCACGTAGCATTTACGTATTTAGCAGACCATTATCTAGTATTGGAAGCTTCAGCCATTAATGTTAATTAATCTGTTGATAATTTACAGGCTTCAGCTACATACAGGCACTCTGGGGCTGCACACAATCTGGAGATACGGTCAACGCGATTCTAAAAATCAACTTCCTGGATATCGGAGAGGTCAGCTGTGATATCAACACAGGGAAATGCACTGGCACCGGTTTCCTAGCAATGTTCAATGATCAATTGAGCCAATTCAGTTTCACTGACATGACTGCATTGAAGAGTAACTGCACTTGGTATTTGCAAAGGGCTGTTCAGCTTGGAAGAGAAGCATTGGAAAGGCAAGGCAAGTGGAACATCCTGCGATGGTGAGGGAACTCCCAATTCAGCAACATAAAGGATACCTCAGTCTGAGACGATTATGGGGCTCTGAGACCGAGATGGTGTGGGCTGTTATGATTCAGGATACTGAAGGATTTGATGATCTAACAAATTGATGGTGTTCCCAATCTGGGACAGAGAGGGATCTCCTGATCTGGACAGTAAGGAAGCTTCCAATCAGAGATGCAGAGGGATCTCCTCATACGGGAAAGAGAGGGAGCTCCCAAAACAAAATGGTTAGGGGGTTTCTCAATCTGCAGTAATGAGGGATCTCCTAATTTGAAACAGTGAGTTGGTTGGAGTGTATGGGCTGCAGGCCTGGAGGTGGACTGTAAGCCCACGATTGGCTCCATTGCTTCTCTCTGACTGAGGCGTTGAGCAAGTTTGAAGTGGATGAGGCCAAGTGCGGAGGCCAGGCTGGTGTTTGGCGCCATCTGCTGTGTTTGGCTGGTATTCCTCTCCCTTTTACTAGCTGCTGTTGGAGGAAAGTGCAGGAGGCTTGGGTTCCACATTGCAGGGATTGATCGGTGAGGCTCGTGGTTGTGACTCTTTTTGGGGGACTTTAGGGTTCATGTATTTCTGGATTCTGGTTACCCTTTGTTTCCTGTTTCTAAGTGGTTTGATCAGGGTGCATCAGTGCGCACTGGGCGCTTCAGCGAAGACTGAACCTGCGGCCTGCATTTGGCTAGTGGCAAAGCACTGAACTAAACTGAGTACACCTAGACTTGATAAAACCGTAAGATATAGAAGCAGAATGGGGCCATTTGGCGCATCGAGTCTGCTCTGCCATTTCATCATGCTGGTCCATTATCCCTCACAGCTCCAATGTCCTGCCTTCTCCCCATATCGCTTCATGTCGTGACTATAAAGAATCTATCAATCTCTGCTTTAAATATACTAAAGATGTGGCCTCCACAGTTGCCAAGTTGCCTGTAACAACGAATTCCACAGATGTACTGCTCTCCGGCTAAAGAAATATTTCCTGATCTCCATTTTAAAAGGATGCCCCTCTACTCTGAGTGTCACAGAAATTTACTATTGCTGATTAAACAAGGGCACAGACCCCAGTATTCAGTTTAATTACTTACTTACATGACCATGGAGAGCCCACTAAAAGACTCTGCTAAAGTGAGCACAAGCATGGTCTTTTATTCCTTAAAATACATGCAATTCAGCAGTTCTCAGGAGTCAAGAGTTCCTGCATAGACCTTATTGACAAGATTCAGGATGCTTCCATACCTTACACAAACTTAGATACACTACACTCAGCCCCCTTCTTCCAGATCGTTAATGTATATCGTAAACAGTTGCAGGCCCAGCACAGACCCCAGCGATACACCACTCACCACTGACTGCCAACCGGAGAAACACCCAGGCATCCCAACTCTCTTCTTGCTATTAGTCAACCAATCTTCTATCCATGCTAATACATTAGCCCCAACTCTATTGTTCTATTTTGGTAAATTATCACCAAAACCTCTACTATAACTTCTGCCATTTCTTTCAGTACCCTAGGACTTATCTATCTTCCAGTCCACACGATTGCTCAGCACTACCTCTTTAGTGATAGCTAACTCCATCCATTTATGCTATGCCACCATCCCTTTTTTTAAAATTTTTTATTTTTATTTGGATAAGGAATTCACAAGTATCATGTACTTTTTTCACATGTATAACCTTTTCCATTTTTTTATATGTATAAAACTATAATTATTTATACATTCCTAAGTACACATTAAGATGATATAAAAAGAAATTGGACACTTAAATAGATAATTATGTGCAGTTGAAATTCTAATCTATTAGGCTAAGTAATGGTATTAGTTGTTAAGAAAAATAGTAATAATAGTGGATTAATAATAGTTTCCATATATCTCTTCTGGACCACTTCTTCTGGTCCAAAATGTTGTATGTAAGTCTATGTAACAACCATTGTAGGTGTTTATATCCTAACTTGTTCATGCTTGCTCCTGCCCCCAAACATAATTATCCAATCCCTATGTACTTACTTACTTAATTTTATCATTTTTTATCCCTTTCCCAAATCTTTTCCTTTACTTGTGTTAATTCTCTATTTTCCAAAAAAAAAACAAAAACAGTAAACATTTAGACTAGGGGTGCTTACGTTAGCAATATTACTGTGTTGATGAGAAGAGCAGTATAAATCATTAGGAGAGTCATCTAAAGTCTGCTTGCTTTGGGGTTATATATTCCAGATTTGATAAAATTTTTCTTTTTGAATTCTCAGGGAGTAAGTCATCTTTTCCATTTTAAATATTTCCAAGATAATTTCATGCCAATCTTCTAATGTAAGTGGTATCGGATTTAGCCACTTTCTAGTGATTGATTTCTTACTTGCCGCTAAAAGGGCCTGCGGCAACTTTATATCTTTCTTCTGTTCAAGAAACAATACATACCCCAAATACTGCGTCTCAAAATTCAGAGGTATCTGGGTCCTAAGTACCTTAACTAATGTTCTGTGAATACCTTTCCAATATAAACTTAAGTTAGGGCAATCCCAGAAAATATGGAAATGATTTGCCTCCTTGGAGCTGCACCTTCTCCAACACGTCACGTTTGTGTCTTTATATTTTTCCTGGTATGGCGTCTTGAAGTATCTTATAATATTTTTACAACAATGTTCTCTCCAAGTCAAAGAATTAGTCGAAGATCACTGAAAGCTGCATATTTTCCCCCAAGCCTCCTCTGAAAGTACCAACCCGCTTCTTTCTGCCACTTCTCTTTAATATACAATGTGTTTACATTTTTAGCATGGGAGAGTGCATTATATAATCGAGAAACTGATTTACTAGGTATTGAACTGCAAGTCGAATTCAGAATCTTGAAAAATTCTAATTCCACTGTTGATAGGTTTGTATATCTACAACTCTGGTTAACATAGTGTCGTACTTGAAGGTACCTAAAAAAGTCGTTGTCTTCTAGGCCATGTTTGTCCTGCAGGATTTGGAAACTTTGTAATACTCTTTTATGTATAAATGAGAGGTAGGTTGTAAGACCTTCCTTTATCCATAGTTCAAATCTTTTATCTCCTCTGTTGGGAAGGAATTCGGTATCATATGCACACCATCTGAAAAGTTTTAACATGTTATTGATTCCACATGAATTAACCACCTTCTGCCATACGTTTACTGTAAGATTTATCCAACTGTTTTTAAACTTTTCCAATTGGGCCATCAATCCTTTGTCAGCTATTGAGGCCTGTAGAGGAAAACTGTCAACCAGTCCAAATTCTATTTCTTTCCATCTAGCCTTGTATTTCCCATTACACCAATGGAACAGAGGGGTTATCTGTGAGGCATAAAAATAATTTCTCAAGCAAGGAAGAACCATACCTCCTCCTTCCTTTCCTAACTGTAAGGTGTTATATCGAATTCTAGGTTTCTTTCCTTGCCAAATAAAGCAGGAAATCCATTTGTCCCATTCCCTAAATTGATTATCATCCACCTCCACAGGTAAAGGATGGAAAAGATACAGTAACCGACGGAGAATATTCATTTTTATAGTATTTATCCTTGAATTTAAACTTAAAAAGGGGATACGATTCCATCTATGCATATCTGCTATTATCTCTGAGATTAATGGCCCATAATTTACCTGTGACAGCTTTGAAAGATCCTTCGGCAGGGTTATTCCTAAATATTTTAATGATTTGACTTCCCACTTAAGATCATATGTATCCTGCAATTTTTTGGATGGTGTATAATTTAGGGACATAACCTGCGTTTTCTTTACATTTATTTTATAACCTGATATTTTCCCAAAGTCATCCAACAGTGTAAACAATCCTATAAATGATTTTTCTGGTTCACTCAGATAGACTAAAACATCATTTGCGAATAACGCCACTTTCTGTTCAATCCCTGCCACCTTGATACCTTTTACGATTTCGCTCTGTCTTATTAGTTGGGCAAGTGGTTCAATATACAGCACAAAAAGGAGAGGAGAAATTGGACATCCCTGTCTAGTGCTTCTCTCTAAAATAAAGGAGTCAGAGAGGTCCCCATTTATCTTAATTCAAGCTGTAGGGCTGTCATATAGAGTCTGAATTACTTTAATAAACTTTTCTTGAAAGCCGAATCTTCCTAACACTCTGTATAGGAATGCCCAACTAACCGAATCAAAAGCTTTCTCAGCGTCTAGTCCTACTACCATTGTCTCTGTCTCGTTCTTATTAACTTGTTCTAATATGTGTAGAGTTCTCCTTACGTTGTCCTGTGTTTGTCTTTGTCGAATAAATCCAGTCTGGTCTAAATGGATTAGGCCAGGTAAAAGCTTTTCCAATCTGCGCGCTAATATAGATGTAAATAGTTTGTAATCTAAATTAAGAACACTAATTGGCCAATAATTGCCACATTCTAGTTTATCTTTACCCCCTTTAGGAATAACTGAAATAATTGCTTCTCTCCAGGAAGGTGGAGTTTCTCCTCTCTGCAAGATCCAATTAAAGGTGTTAAGTAGTAATGGGGCTAACTGTGACTTCAGCGATTTGTACCACTCTGAGGTAAACCCATCAGGACCTGGAGACTTTCCAGCCTTTAATCTAGAGATGGCCACATTCAGTTCTTTGGCAGTTACTGGTTCTAATAGGCTTTCATTTTGTAAATCTGTAAGTTTAGGTAGATCTAAAGAATTCAATACCCTGTCTATATAGGGCTCATTGGAGGCCCGGGTTTGGGAGTACAGCTCTCGATAATATGTTTCAAAACTCTCTTGAATTTTCCCTATTGTATTCTCCACAAGCTTTGTCTTTGGATTCTTTATTTTATGAATTGTATTGTCTGCTTGTTGTTTTTGTAATTTATATGCTAATAATCTAGCTGATTTACCTCCTACTTCATAATTCTTTTGTCTCAGGTAAAGAAAATTTCTTTGAGTTTCCAATGTATAAATATCATCAATTTCACTTTGCAATTTTCTAATTTCCTGTTTTAAATTAGAATTACTTTTGTTGCTATCTACAACTTGAGTTGTTTTAGTTTTCCTTGAAGGTCTGCTACTTTTTGTGCATTGATTTTTTTCATGTGAGTGGTAATGGAAATAATTTTCCCTCTCAGTATAGCTTTCAGTGTATCCCATAAGATCACTGGTGATGTTTCTCCCGTGTCATTAAGGTCTAGGTATTCTTTGATTTCTCCCATTAATCTCTCCATTACTTTCAGGTTATTGAGTATATGTGAATTTAACCTCCACAGTGTTTTCCTCATTTTCCTTTCCAGGATTAGAGACATAGAGACTGGGCTATGATCCGACAGATCAATTGTTGCAATATTACAGTTTTTTATCCTGAGTCTATCTGTATTAAAGATAAAGAAATAGTCTGTCCTTGAATAGGCTGAATGAGGGAAAGAGTAATGTGTATAATCTTTACTAGTGGGGTGTAATTCCCTCCACACATCTATAATTCCCAACTCCTCCATCAATAAATTCATTTTCCGAGTCAGAGGTTTATTCTGAGTAACTATTCTTGAAGAATCTAATGCAGGATTTAACCTAATATTAAAGTCCCCTCCAGAGATTACTACCCCTTGATAACTGACCATTAGGTCAAAAATGTGTCTATAAAATGACCATTCACAACCTGGTGGAATATAAACATTCAGCACTGTTATTTCTGTACCTTCTATTCTTCCTGTAATTTTTACAAATCGTCCATCTTTGTCTTTAATCTCTGAAATATGTTCATAATTAAGAGTACTTGATACTAAAGTAGCTACCCCTCTTTTGTGGCTCAATTTATATGATGAATAAAATACATGCTTAAAGCCCATTCTTTTCAATTTTCCATGTTCGGATTGGCTCATATGTGTTTCCTGGAGTAAAGCTATTTGTGCCCTCTCTTTTTTCAATTTAGACATAATCTTATTTCTTTTAATTGGATTCAAAACCCCATTAACATTATAGGAAATTATTTTTACCAATTCAATTTGCATTTTTCTCTAGTAGAAAAAAAACACTCTCCTTTTCTAACGAAACAGTAAGCAATCCCTTCTCAACAGTAAACCAAAATATATAACCACACCCTAGACATTTTTGAATGTATAACATTTGAAAAATTTTCCCGACTTTGCACAGTGAGGCCTGAGCACCGACCCGCCTCAGTTCAGAGGGATAACCTCTATCTTCACCCTGTGTTAGAGGGCCCTCAGCAGTTTGAATAATCATAGAGAATTTTCTCCTATTTATGTCTCGACCATATTGCTATCATTCAAGTTATTCCGTCTAGTTTATTTTCAGTTATCAGCTTTCATTTTACCTTTAAGTCTGATTTACTCTTTTCAGTCATTTCTCTTAATTAATCTGTATTCTCTGTACATTCGCGTCTGAATATTTGCAGCTTTTCCTTGTAGTTTGACA
This sequence comes from Mobula hypostoma, assembly GCF_963921235.1. Classification (NCBI taxonomy): domain Eukaryota; kingdom Metazoa; phylum Chordata; class Chondrichthyes; order Myliobatiformes; family Myliobatidae; genus Mobula; species Mobula hypostoma. The sequence goes on from NC_086101.1 coordinate 28,943,876, forward strand.
CTCTGGTTCGTGTGGAGCATCCTCGCCACACTGGCTGCCTTGACTTCTGCGGAATCCCCTCCAGTAGCGACTCCGGTTGGGTGATAACTTTAATAGGTAGTCCCCAGTCCGCCAAGTCCAACATTGCCTCCTCCGCTGTAGCGTAAGTTTTTGTCCCTTCGTCGTAAAAGAGTCTCAGCCGAGCTGGATACAGGGTCTGAGATCTGATGTTGTTTTCCTTCAGGACCCTCCGTGTTTCCGCATATTCTTTCCGTCTGGCAAGGATCCCCGGTGCGTAATCGTGGTCTAAACTGATTTTACAGTTGCTCCACATGAAACCTTTCTTTTGCCATGCACCTCTTCCTTCGTTCTGTAACTGAGAAATCTGACCAGAATCGATCTGGGCTGGGCGCCTGCTGGAGGCTGTGGTGCCAACGCACAGTGAGCCCTTTCTATCTGTAGGTCTTTTGTGTCCGGTATATCAAGGTTCTCTCTAAGCAGCTTCTCCACGAAGGGAATCATCAATCCGGGTTTACCTTCAGTTCCTTCGGGAACTCCGTAGATCCTCACATTTTCCCTTCTCGAGCGGCCTTCTTGGTCTCTTAGCTTCCACTGGAGCTGCTCTTGTAACTTTAGCATTTCTGCTATCGCTTCCTCTGCGTTTCGTAGCTTCTCCTCAATTCCTACAATCCTCACTTCGGCTTCATCTATCCTCGAATTACTTTTTACTATTTCACCTTTAATATCTTCCAGCTGTTTGTTGTTATCTTGTCGGAACTCGCGAATCTCTTCGAGAATCAAAGACAGATTCACCGATTCCTCCTCATTATCTCCATCCTGGCTAGCGGTGGGGGAACTAGGCCCGTCGCCTTGCTGCGTCTCTTTATATTTATCAGCCTTCGGAGCGGACTTTTTAATCTTGTTATTAGACATCATCCTTGCCCCTTTTATTAATATAGTTATACAATATTAAGAATTTGTCTAATTTCAATTTTGGGGCAGTTTACCCTCTTTTTTGTCGAGAGACCTTTTCCTTACGCCGCCATTCCCTTGATGACCCCGCTACCATCCCTTTCAGTGTTATTTTAAATCAATTTTGGCCAGCTCCTCTCTCATGCCTCTGTAATTCTCTTTACTCCACTGTAATCCTGATACATCTGACTTTAGCTCTCCTTCTCAAATTGCACGGTGAATTCTATTATATTATGATCACTTACCCCTAAGAGTACCTTTACCTTAAGCTCTCTAAACAATTCTGGTTCATTGCACAACACTCAATCCAGAATAGCTGATACCCCAGTGGACTCAACCATGAGCTGCTTTAAAAAGCCATCCGGCAAGCATTCTAGAAATTCCACTTCTTGGGATCCAGCACAAAACTGATTTTCCCAATCTACCTGCATATTGAAATTCCCCATGACTATTGTAACATTGCCCATTTGGCATGCATTTTCTATCTCCCATTGTAATTTGTAGACCATATCCTTACTACAGTTTAGGGGTCTGTATATATCTCTCATCAGGGTCTTTTTACCCTTGAAGTTCCTTAGCTCTACCCACAATGATTCAATATCTTCTGACCCTACATCACCTTTCTAATGATTTGATTTTATTTTTTACCAACAGAGCAATGCCTCCACATCTGCCTACCCTTTTGATACAATGTGTATCCTTGAATGCTATTGCACACAAAATCATACATGCCAATCTGTAACTGTGCTACAAGTTCATCAACCTTATTCCAGAAGAGAACCCCTGCCCTCTCCACTAATTCCTTGGCCACACATACACCTGCCAAATCATACTATTCTTACCCTCACTGGCACGTGGCATGGGCAGAAATCCAGTGAGTACTACCCTGGAGGTCCTGTTTTACAGCTTTCTACACAGCTCCCTCAAATCTCTCTTCAGAACCTCCTCAACTTATCGACCCATGTCATTGGTGCCAAGATGCACCAAGATTTCTGGCTGCTCACCCTCCCTCCTGAAAATGCAATGGACCTGATCCGAGACATCCATGATCCAGGCAACTGGGAGGCAACATACCACCTGGGTGTCACCATCGTGCCCACAGAATCTTGTCTCTGTTCTTCTGCCTGTGGAATTTCCCATCAACACTGCAGTCTTCTTCACCTCTCTGCTCTTCTGAGCCACAGCACCAGATTCAGTGCCAGAGAGGAGGTCACTATGGTTACACCCAGTAGGTTGTCCCCTTCAACAGTATCTAAAGTGGTACATTTATATTGAGGGGTATGACCACAGGTGTACTCTGCACTGGCTGAGCATTTCCCCTCCTTCTCCTGACAGTCACTTGTCTACCAATCTCCTACAACCAAGGGTGATTACCTCCCTGTAGCTCCTATCTATCACTTCCTCTTTCTCCCATATGAAGCTAAGGTCAGTGAGCTGCAGCTCCAGTTCCTTAACACATTCTCCGAGGAGCCGCAGCTTGACGCACCTGGTGCAGATGTGTTTATCCGAGAGACTGGATGTCTCCCAGAATACTCACATCTCACACACAGTATGAGACACTGCCCCTGGAGTCATTCTCACTACACTATGATGCCCTAACAGATAAGGAATGGACAATTAAGAACAAAAATACCCCTAATTGGATGTTTGATATCCTCTGTGTTGCTAGCTCACTTTTTGCTGTTTGTGCAATCTGTTCTCTCTCTGCATGTTGGGTGTTTGATGTTTTCTTTGAACGGGTTCCTTGGTGCCTCTTTGTTCCTTTGCTGCATCAGAGGATAAACCTCAGAGTTGTATTCTGTATAAACACTTTGGTAATTAATCTACTTTGAATCTTTGAGTGAGGGCACTCCCAAAGGAGACATTGACTGATCTCCCGGTCTGGGGCAGTGAGGGACCTTCTGATCAATACTGCTGTGCTGAGGGCATTCTCCATCTTGCAGTTTGAGGATGATCTGAATTTGGGATATTGCACGACAGCTGGACTGGGAACAGTGCCTGTGACCTTGATCTGGACCTATCCGATGAATGAACATAATCTCTGTCTGTAGTCTGCATGAGCTTGAGCTGGGGAGGCTGATTTCAGATTAGATGGTGAGTGTAATAGTGAGGCAGATCAGGTTCTGAGGCCGTGAAGGATGTGAGAGTAATCCCAACATTGAACACTGTAACTTCAGTCTGTAACGGTAAGGTAACATCAGCCTGTGTTGAGGTGGTGACATAATTTTTGATTCTTCCCCAGTTGCTCCAAAGACTCAGGTGTTGACAAGGAGGCCGACAGCTACTGAAGGCGAGAGTCTGTCGTGCATCATCACTCCCTTCTACCCCCGTGCTATCAATGCCACTTGGCTGAAGAATGGGCAGGTTGTCTCTGAGGGCTACAACGTGACTGTGCTACCAAACTACAATGATACATACTGGATGGAACTAGTCATTGAGCTGCAGGGCAACGACCCGAACATCTATACTTGTCATGTCGTGCACAGCAGCCTGCCAAAGGCCCTGATGGTGAAGGGAGGTAGGTCATTGTATGGTACAGAATTTGCTTCATTCTGCCTGTGGTGGCTCATGGACTCATGCAGCAGAGAAGGAGGCTCTTCAGCCTATCTGATTCATGCAAACCCGATTCATGCAAACCCTCTAGTTCTCAAAAACGCTTGGCCCGTCCCCTTCTTTAACTTGATGATTCAACTGCTCATCTAGATACGTCTTGAAAATTATGAAGGTCTCTGCCTCCACCATCTCCTCAGGCAGTCCATTCCCAAATCCAACACCCCCTTGATGAAAGTATTCTTCTGTAAATTCCCTATAAACCTCTTAGTCATTATCTTAAACCTACCTCGAGTTATAGGCACCTTTACTACGGGGAAGGGTTTACTACTGTTCAAGTAAACACATGAAGTGGAAGCATAAACTGCAGCAAGTTAAACCTGTAGCATTCTTCAGAATCAGAATCAGGTTTATTGTTGCTGGCATCTGTTGTGAAATTTGTTAACTTAGCAGCAGCAGAACAATGCAATGCATGATAATGTAGAAAAAATATAAAACAAGTAAATCAACTACAGTAATTATATATATGTATATTGAGCAGATCTTAAAATAGTGCAAAAACAGAAATAATATATATTTTAAAAAATTCTTCCAACATTTTCTATGTATTTCCTATCTACACCCCTAATAATTCTGTATAACTCCATCAAGTCCACCCTCAGTCTCCTCCCATCTAAGGAAAACAAAACCAGCATATCTATTCTCTCTTCCCATTCCATCTGAGCCACATTCCGGTGAATCTCCTCCGCACTCTGTCCAATGCAATCACATCTCTCCTCTGCTCTGGTGACCAGAACTGTAAACAATACTCAGAATGTAGCCTCACCGGTGTTTTATAAAGCTGTACCATAATTCCCATGCCCTTGTATTCTATGCACTGATAACTGGTATCTCATACACTTCCTTCACCACCCTATTTACCTCTTTAAAAGACCTAATCAAGCATCTCCACCATAAAGCTGCACCATAAGTTCCCTTCTCTTGAATTCTATGCCCTGATCAGTGAAATCCAGCATCCTGTAGGCTATCTTCACAACCTTGTCCTCGACTTTGAACGACTTGCTCAAGTAGCCCCACTCCTTCTCTGAAAATTTCTTAATTCCAAGAACGTATCCCATTTCAATTTTGGAAGTTATTATTTACTGTGCTCTTTTATCACTCAAATTAAATCTGTTCCTTCTGCTCACCAGATGTTACAGAAGCAGTTGAGCTGTTGGTCAAAGAAATATAATAAGAACTCAACAGAAATAACAACTAAGAAGCAATTGGGACTGTGGGCAGACCTGACTGTCAAGTCGTCACTGCCTGGCTGTTGGGTGTTTGATTGTCATAGATTCATAGAATTCTGCAGCAGAGAAACAGACCCTTCAGTCCAACACGCCTTTGTCAATCAAGATTTCCATTCAAAGAAGTCCCATTTATCCTGGCCCATATCTCCCTAAACCCTTTAGATTCATGTACTGGTGGATGTATCTTGTAAAAGATGTTAACTTGTCTGCCTCAACCACTTCTTCTGGCACCCATAAATTGACCATCATGTTGCCACTCAGGTTCCTGTTACATCTTTTCTCTCTTAACTTAAACCTATACCATCAGGAGCCCTGAAAAATTATTGTGCACTCTCTCTATGCCCCTCAAAATTTTATATACTTCTCTCTATAGCTCAGCCCCCTACACTCCAGGGAAAATAATCCCAGCCTATCTTGTCTCTCATTATTTCTCAAGCATTCCATTCCTGGCACCATCCTTGTGAATCTCCTCTGCATCCTTTCCATCCTAATGACATCCTTCCTTCCTCAAAGCACCTTCCATTCTCCTATCCTCCAATGTATAAGATACTACCCACCCAGGACTACCCTCCCCCACACACACCCCCGCCCCCGCTTCTCCCAGCTCCCATCAGGCACAGATACAAAAGCCTGACAGAATGTACTACTATGATCAATGAACACTTCTGTCTTTCTCCTGTGAGAAAATTGAGTGGACCCAAACATAGTAAGATAGGCATCTGACCTCACAATCTAACTTTTAATGGTCTTGCATCCTATTGCCAGCTAGCACCACATATCCTCTGTAAAAGTAATACATTACTCTGCATTCTGTTATTGTTTTCCCTTGTACAACCTTAATATCCTGATGTAATGATCTGTATGGACAGAATGCAAACCATGTATTTCCACTGTACCTGGTAACTGGTGACAATAATAAAATAATTTATACATTTACCGATCTTTACTTGGTGGACAGGAGTTGGTGAGCCCCATGCTGCAGGTCCTATGTTGGGGCTGATGACTGTGTTTGCGATCATCTTTGGAGTGATGTAGAGGTGCAGCAAGGAGAGAACCAAGACATCACTGGAGGTGGGTAAACGTACAGATGCCTTTGTTAAACCTGCTTGCTGTGACAGTATTAGACTGTACATTCAATCTCCTCTCTTTTCTGCTTTGCAGATCAGCATTTGGCTCTAACTCAAGCACAGTTCTGAACACAGGGTGCAGCTTCAAACAGGTTTTTTTGATGAGTGACCGCACACCTCAGCAAGCTTAGTCAGAATAAGGATCAGATTTAATATCACTGGCATAGATCGTGAGATTTGTTAACTTTACGGCAGCAGTACAATGAAATTGACAATAAATAAAAAACTGAGTTACACAAAGTATATATATGGCTGTTAAGTTAAAATAAGTAGTGCAAGATAACAGAAATAAAAAAAGTAGGAAGTAGTGTTCATGGGTTCAATGTCCATTGATAAATCGGCTGGCAGAGGGGAAGAAGCTGTGCCTTCAGGCTTCTGCGCCTCCTTCCTGATGGCTCCAGTGGGAAGAGGGCATGTCCTGGGTGGTGGTGGATGTAGCCTTCCTAAGGCATCGCTCCTTGAAGATATTTTGGATACTATGGAGGCTGGTACCCCGATAGATCTGACTAATTTTACAAGTTTCTGCAATTTATTTCAATCTTGTCTAGTTGTCCCTCATAACAGATGGTGATGCAGCGAGTCAGAATGCTCTCCATCGTATATTTGTAGAAGTTCTCGAGTGTTTTAGTTGACCTACAAAATCACCTCAACCTCCCAATGAAATACAGCTGCTGTCTTGGCTTCTTTATAACTGCATCCTCAGAGATGTTGACACCTAGGAACTTGAAATTGCTCATTCTCTCCACTTCTGATCCCTCTATGAAGATAGGTTTAGCGTTACAACCACTGTGGGAACTTGCTGGCTGAATCTTCTGCTGCTTTGACCAACTCCCGTTTAGCTATGTTTTAAATTTTTTCTTACATCTGAGAAAGATTTCAAGTTTCAGTCTTGCAGTGCACTGATGTTTGACACTCATTTGTAAGGTCCCTCTCCAGTCCTAATTCCACCACAAACGCCATATGTCAAATCATTGCTCTGAAGTATGAATGCCTGTTTTGAACACTGGACAGCCAAGAGTAATTCTTTTCTTCACTGGAGATTGGCAGGGTCCAACATTTAGTTTATAATATGGGCAGAAACTCTGGGTTGCTGTGGCAATTTGGTGAATGAGAGAGTACAAAATTTGAGGATTATACAATGGAATAAATATTGTTACTTTCCCTGTTGTATGGTTGGGCAAACTCGTATTGTTTTCTCTGGAGCATTAGAGGTTGAGGGCAGACCTGATAGAGATTTATATAATCCTGAGAGACATATAGAGATGGGATAGTCAGTTTCTTCCACAGATTAGAAATGTCAAATATTAAATGCACCAATCACACTGTAAAAAAAACTTACTCCTGACATCCCTCTATAGTTTCTTCTAATTATCTTCAAATTATTCCCCCTCGTATTAGCCATTTCCACCATGGGAAAACTCTGACTATCCACTCAATCTATTTTTCTTATGCCTCTTTATATCTCTGTCAAGTCACATCTCGTCTTTCTTTGCTCCAAAGAGAAAAGCCCTAGCTCACTGAACCTATCTTCATAAGACATACTCACTAATCCAGGCAGCATCCTGGTAAATCTCCACTGCACCCTATCTAAAGCTTCTGCATCCTTCCTGTAATGAAGTGGCCATAAATGAACACAATAATGAAATTATAATCCATGATCAGCACAGCCCCTCCAAAGATGTAGACATGCAATACCGTAACGTTTTCCCAAGACTGAGTCTCTAAACATGCGCTCTCCAGGGGCACAATGCTCCCATGCATTGCACCTTCGACACTATAGCAGCCCCTCAGCAATGGTCCTTCTTCAGATAATCCACTTCTTAAAGTGAATCAGAACCTTAGTTACAACAGTGGAGACTGGCACAAACTCTCCAGTTGCACAGTGCTGCCTTTGCACTGTCTCTCAACAGAACAGTTCTCCCTCAATATCTCTCTTTCAGTCCTTCCTTAAAATTAATCTTTCTGGTAGCAGAGTATCTCAGTATCTCCCTTTAACTGTCTCAGTGCACACCTCTGCTGTTACAGCACTTCCTTGGAATGTCCTGTTACAGTGGAGCATTTGCTTAGCATTACTCTTTCAAATGGTACAATGTTTCCTCAGTCCTGTCCCCCTGACAGGGTAATATTGCCAGCTGACAATGCAACACTCCCTCAACACTGGCCTCCGTGTGCAGCATTCTTAGAACTGAGCCCAGCAGTGCAGCACTCCGGCTGTTCCCCTCTGTCCATACATTGATGACTCAGCACAGAAGGTGCTGCGTTCCATACTATTGTTCCTCCTATGTTGCACAGCTTCACGACAAAGATACCACACGGATCATGAATGAATTCCATTCCTGAGAAGTGCACGTGAAGAGGGTCACAGACCTGCTGTGACAGCATTCATCAGGAAGTTGACCCTCAAGAGAGCATCCAGCCCCAATGGGGCACCTGGCCGAGTACTGAAAACCTCTGGTGATCATGTCACTGGAGTGTTCACTTAAAGCTTTATCCTCTCACTTCAGCAGTCTGAGGTACCCATCTGCTTCAAGCAGGCTTCAGTCACACCGGTGCCAAAGGAGAATGTGGTAACCTGCCCCAGTGACCATCATCCTGCAGCACCTACATCCACTGTGATGATGTATTTTGAGAGGTTACTGATGAAACATATCAACTCATGTCAGAGAAACATCTTGGATCCAGTCCAATTTGCACACCTTTACAACAGGTCCACAGCAGATGCCATTTCATTGGCTCTTCACTCAACCCTGGAACTTCAGGATGGCAAAGGTGCATACATCACAATACTCTTTATAGGCATTTAATAGTATCAACCCCTCTAAAGTAATCAATAAGCTTCAAGAACTTGGCCTTAATATCTCCGTGTGCAATTGGATCCTCAGTTTCCTGGCATGTAAACACCAGTCAGTTCAGATTGCCAGCAACATGTCCATCAGCACAGATACACCACAAGGATATGTGCAGGGCACCCTGCTGTACTTGCTTTATAATTTTGACTGTGCGGCTATGTACAGCTCCAATGCCATATGCAAGTTTGATGGTGACACACTTGTTGGCTGAATCAAAGGTGGTGATGAATTAGCATGTAGGAGGCAGATTGAAAATCTAGCAGAGTGGCACCACAACAACAATTTCTTACTCAATGTCAGCAAGATCAAGGGGCTGATTATTGACTTCGGGAGGAAGAAACCAGAGGTCTATGAGCAGGTCCTCATTGGGGGATAAGATGTAGAGAGGGTTAGAGACTTTAAATTCCTCGGTGCTATTATTTCAGATGATCTGTCCTGGGCCTAGCAGTAAATGCCATTATGAAGAAAGCACAGCAGTGCTTCTACTTCCTTAATTTTGTGAAGATTTGGCATAAAATCTAAAACCTTGATGAACATTTACAGATGGATGGTGGAGAGTACATTGACTGGCTGCATCGCAGCCTATTATGGAAACACTAATGCCCTTGAGTGGAAAATCCTACAAACAAATAGTGGATGCAGCGTAGTCCATCTTGGTTAAAGCCCTCTGTACCAGTGAGCACAACTACATGGTGAGCTGCTGCAGGAAAGCAGCATCCATCATCAAGGATGCCCACCACCCAGGCCTTGCTCTCTGCTCTCTGCTGCCATCAGCAAGAAGGTACAGGAGCCTCAGGGTTTTCACCACCAGGTTCAGAAACAGTCATTACCCCTCAACTATTTTGCTTTTGAACCAGAAGGGATATCTTCACTCACTCCATGACTGAACTGTTCACACAACCTATGAACTCACTTTCAAGGTCTCTTCATCTCATGTTCTCAACACTGTATTTGTTGATCGCGTATTTATTTATTTAGTTACTTATTTAGTATTTTGCACAGTTTTTTTGTTTTTCCCTCCTGTTGAGTGCAGACTTTTGATGATTCTATTGTGTTTCTTGGATTTGCTGTGTACGTCCAATAGAAAACCAATCTCAGGGTTGTATATGGTAACATATACATACTTTGATAATAACATTACTTGGAACAGAAGTGGGAAAGTGAGCACATTCTTGAAGAGCCTGCAAGCATGGTCAGGCTCTGACCACACTGGCTAAAGCCAGATCACTAGAGTTGGCTCACAAACTCAACTGTGAAGCTCAGCTCTAAAGTGAGGGAAGTTCGAAAATTGCTTTAAAATTGTTTTAAAATTATAGGAAACTTCCAGTCAAGTTGAAATTTCGTTAATAAGTTCATTTATGTTTGTCGAAAAATTGGGTGTTCATACTCCAGGGAGGAGATATACAAGGTCGGAATTTGATTAATCTGATGTTTCAGCATCTGGGTCGCAGATAAGACTTCCCTTTCTCCCCGAACCTCACCGTTGCCTCAATTCCCATAGTTCGAGGTGACTCACTTGGGTCTCTACTTATGTGTTCCCTTCAAACTCTCTCCGTTATTCTCTACTGAAATTGACAGGGTCCCCGGAACAGTACCGGAGTTCCCGTTCTCGGCCTCCCCAGAAACTTGTTAGTTTCCCGGATGCCAGGCTCCCTGGAAATTGACCAGGCTCTTAATCCCGTGCACTCTTCCGGGGTCACGGGAACATTTATCATAACATTGCGTAAGATCTTTAAAAGAGTTGAATACGCATTGGGATATTACATTGGGTTACATTCAGTACTCGTGAAATTCTGATAGTCTGGTTCCTCTAAAGTCTTGAGCGCACTGGGATATCGGAGCTTCACAGGACTTAAATGCGGTCGAGATTCACCTGGGTCCCGGCCTGTGGAGTTCCTTCAGCACATTGCTTGTGCTGAGGCTGGAATTATTGGGGGTTCTTTCTTACGTTCGCGGAACAGGCACTCCCCAGTTACAAACGCCCGACTTATGGACACTTATAAACACTCATGGAATCGTGCATTTGCCAGACCAAGGTGGATGGGAGCTTATACGGAGCTGCAGGCACCTTCTGAGGGGAGGGTACGGGGCATCTACCGTACCTGCTCTCTCCCCACCCAAAGTCACACTAATTGGGCTCTGTGTAGAGCTGAGCAGACTCGCTCCATCTCTCACTGAGTCAACAAGGCCTGCTGGTGGGCGCACTTTATTGTTAAACGCAAACAACAGGAATTCTGCAGATTCTGGAAATTCAAGCAACACACATCAAAGTTGCTGGTGAACGCAGCAGGCCATGCAGCATGTCTAGGAAGAGGTGCAGTCGACGTTTCAGGCCAAGACCCTTCGTCAGGACTAACCGAAGGAAGAGTTAGTAAGAGATTTGAAAGTTGGAGGGGGAGGGGGAGATCCAAAATGATAGAAGAAGACAGGAGGGGGAGGGATGGAGCCAAGAGCTGGACAGGTGATAGGCAAAAGGGATACGAGAAGATCATGGGACAGGAGGTCCGGCAAGAAAGACAAGGAGGGGGGGACCCAGAGGATGGGCAAGGGACAGAGGGAGAAAAAGGAGAGTGAGAGAAAGAATGTGTGTATAAAAATAAGTAACAGATGGGGTACGAGGGGGAGGTGGGGCATTAGCAGAAGTTAGAGAAGTCGATGTTCATGCCATCAGGTTGGAGGCTACCCAGACGGAATATAAGGTGTAGTTCCTCCAACTTGAGTGTGGCTTCATCTTTACAGTAGAGGAGGCCGTGGATAGACATGTCAAAATGGGAATGGGATGTGGAATTAAAATGTGTGGCCACTGGGAGATTCTGCTTTCTCTGGCGGACAGAGCGTAGGTGTTCAGCAAAGCGGTCTCCCAGTCTGCGTCGGGTCTCGCCAATGTATAAAAGGCCACATCGAGAGCACCGGACGCAGTATATCACCCCAGCCGACTCACAGGTGAAGTGTTGCCTTACCTGGAAGGACTGTTTGGGGCCCTGAATGGTGGTAAGGGAGGAAGTGTAAGGGCATGTGTAGCACTTGTTCCGCTTACACGGATAATGCCAGGAGGGAGATCAGTGTGGAGGGATGGGGGGGAGGGACGAATAGATAAGGGAGTCTCGTAGGGAGCGATCCCTGCGGAATGCAGAGAGGGGGGGGGGAGGGAAAGATGTGCTTAGTGGTGGGATCCCGTTGAATGTGGCGGAAATTGCGGAGAATAATATGTTGGACCCGGAGGCTGGTGGGGTGGTAGGTGAGGACCAGGGGAACCCTATTCCTAGTGGGGTGGCGGGAGAATGGAGTGAGAGCAGATGTACGTGAAATGGGGGAGATGCGTTTAAGAGCAGAGTTGGTAGTGGAGGAAGGGAAGCCCCTTTCTTTAAAAAAGGAAGACATCTCCCTCGTCCTAGAATGAAAAGCCTCATCCTGAGAGCAGATGCGGCGGAGACGGAGGAATTGCGAGAAGGGATGGAGTTTTTGCAAGAGACAGGGTGAGAAGAGGAATAGTCCAGATAGCTGTGAGAGTCAGTAGGCTTATAGTAGACATCAGTGGATAAGCTGTCTCCAGAGACAGAAAGATCTAGAAAGGGGAGGGAGGTGTCGGAAATGGACCAGGTAAACTTGAGGGCAGGGTGAAAGTTGGAGGTAAAGTTAATAAAGTCAACGAGCTCAGCATGCGTGCAGGAAGCAGCGCCAATGCAGTCGTCGATGTAGCGAAGGAAAAGTGGGGAACAGATACCAGAATAGGCACGGAACATAGATTGTTCCACAAAGCCAACAAAAAGGCAGCATAGCTAGGACCCATACGGGTGCCAATAGCTACACCTTTAGTTTGGAGGAAGTGGGAGGAGCCAAAGGAGAAATTATTAAGAACTAATTCTGCTGGACGGAGCAGAGTGTTGGTAGAGGGGAACTGATTAGGTCTGGAATCCAAAAAGAAGCGTAGAGCTTTACTTTTAAACCAAGGTTTATTCGTATGTCTACAATCAATATTATACATTTTACAGGACATACACACTATTTACAGTTTCATATTATAATACGGTCATGACTGACTAAAACACACTTGAGCCCCTGAGGTGCCCACCGGTCCCTGAAAAAGCAATGGTCGTGTATACATGTATACACCTTCTCCAGGGACACCGAGGCATGGATGTAACCGTCGGGCGGCCGCTGTTCCCGTGTCTGCATCGTTCTCTTGTCTCTCCTGTTCCCACAATCCTTTCCCACACACAAAGGAACCCGGGTGATGCCTAGTTCTCAGGACCCGGATTATTTGTATTGGTACCTCACCAGCCTCCTATTTCGTTCTAAAGAAATATTACATAATCTGACAATACATTTTGTCATGAACCAGGCAAGTGGAAAGGGTGCGCAGGAAACGGGCTTCAGTGAATGGGCCGGAGGAAGCAGGGTTTCAGTGAGTGAGAGGGAACCCGGCAAATATTACCTGGTGAGCTGGATACGGAACCTTTGTGATCTCTGAAAAGCCAGTTAGGTGATTATTGGAGTGTTACTTTATTGTCCTTCTAACAATGCAGAAGTCCATCACTTAGTTCCTTCACGTTGGTATCGCTGGGGTGGTAATGTGGATAAGCTGCCCCTATCTATTAAATTCTCCCAATGGGATGCGACTTAAATAGCCTGACAACCAAGTCCAGTTCCTGATCTTCATGTGTGGCTACCAAGCCCAGCGGAACTGTTTCTACTGCCAGGAGAAGGTCCAAAACTGGGTTACTGGCGCTTTAAAACCAGTCCCGTCAGGAAGATGCGGCTCGTCAGCCGTGGTTTGCAATTGTCTAGGAGAAGAAAAACTCTGATCTGAATCCTCTGCTGCCTTCCAGCTATACCCACTCATGGGGAAGGCTTTGGGAGTAAACACTGAGGGAAAAATCTGCACCTGCAGTCCCTACGTTGAGTTTATCGCTGACTGGCAAATCCCGCGACGCAGCTGGTGCAAAAATACATCGGTCTCCGTTGTTCCGTTCGGTTCTGCAGATGCCTGGAGAGAGGGAGCTTGCTACATGGCCAACAGCTCGTTCTCCATATTATACTGCACAGGCTTGCGTATCTAGAGAGCTAGGATGCGACATCCACGGTCAACGCTGACCGACAGAGACCTCAACAAGCCCATCAGCGCCGTTCGCTTCACTCTGCAGTGCTCTCTCAGTATTGTCTCCGATCACTGCTGAAGTCACTAAATACCGCTGCTCTGACAGTGTAGAGCTCCCGCAGCACTTCTCTTCAGTATTCTGCACCAGGCAGGATGATCTCTGACAGACTCGAGCTACCCGGGGATATCGTCGAGTACGTGCAGAAGAGAGGGCTGGATGTCTGCCATGTCAGGTTGGACCAGGAAAAGGCCTTCGCCATGATATGCCACACAGACATTATGGGGTGACTCTAAAACTGGGGTTTGGTGAGTTTGCAATATGGTGCCGGTGAATCACGGTGACATTTTGTGGGCTATGTACAATACTTCTAAATATACCTCTTTTGAATTATTCTCACTGCGATTGGCAGCGTGTAATTTCCCTTTAAGCAATATACTTTTAAACTGAAGTTGGGTGGGACCCAAGCGTCTGTTAAGGTTTCCTTCTTGTTTTTTTGTTTCCTCTTTTACTGTACTATTTAAATGGCTGTGATGCGCTCTTCGTGCCAGATGTTGGAGAACTGGGAGACCCAGAATCTCCTGGAGATCTACATCTGCATGAAATGCATCTGCCTGCAGCTCCTTGAAGACCGTGTTAGGGATCTGGAGCAGCAACTGGATGACCTTTGGCTTGTACGGGAGAGTGAGGACATAACTGATCAAAGTTACAGGAAAGTAGTTACCCTGAAATTGCAGGTGAATAGCTGGGTGACTGTTAGTAGAAACGGAAATAGGCAGTTAGAGCAGAGCACCCCTGCGGCCATTCCCCTCAAAGGGTGGTGAATTTGTGGAATTTGTTGCCACATGCAGCTGTGGAGACCAGGTCGTTGGGTGTACTTAAGGCACAGATTGATAGGATGTTGATTGGACATGGCATCAAAGATTACAGGGAGAAAGCCAGGAACTGGGGTTGAGGAGGAGAAGAAAAAGTGATCAACCATGATTGAATGTCAGAGAAGACTTGATGGACCAAATGGCCGAATTCTGCTCCTGTGTCTTACGGTCTTATGGATACTGGATCTGCTGTTCGGGAATGATACAGGGCAGGTGACGTAAGTTTGTATAGGGGAACATTTTGTATCCAATGCCCATAATGCCATTACTTTCAAGGTAAATATGCAAAAAGGAAGGTCTAGTCCACGGGCTGAGATTCTAAATTGGAGAAAGGCTAATTTTGATGGTATAAGAAAGAATCTGGTAAGTGTGGATTGTGAATTGCTGTTTTCTGACAAAGGTGTACTTGGAAAGTGAGAGGCCTTCAAAAACAAATTTTGAGAGTACAAAGCTTGTATGTACTTGTCATATAAATGGTAAAGATAACAAGTGCAGGGAACCTTGATTTTCAAGAAATATTGAGGCCCTGGTTAAGAGAAAAAAGGAGGTGTCTAGCAGGCACAGGCAGGGAGGAACAAATGAGGTGCTTATGGAGTACAAGAAATGCAAGAGAACACTCAAGAAAGAAATCGGGAAGGCTAACAGAAGACATGAAGTTGCTCAAGCAGAGAAGGTGAAGGAGAATCCCGAAGGATTCTATAGATATGTTAAGAGCAAAAGGATTGCAAGGGACAACATTGGTCCTCTGGAAGACCAGAACAGTAATCCATGTGTGGAGCTGAAACAGATGAGGGAGATCTTCAATACATTGTTTGCATCTGTATTTACTCGGGAGACAGACATCGAGTCAATAGAAGTTAGGCAAAGCAGCATCAACTTCATGGACCCTTTGCAGATTATAGAGGAAGAGGTGTTTGTTACCCTGAGGGAAATCAGTGTGTATATAATCCCAGGGCCTTACAAGGTATTCGCTCAGACCCTATAGGAGGGAAGTGCAGAACTTGCCAGGGCCCCAGCTGAGATATTTTAACAACAGGAGAGGTACTAGAGGACTGGAGGATAGCCAATGTTTTTTCTGCTGTTTAAAAAAAGGCTATAAAGAGAAACAAGGAAGAGCTGAGAGTCCTCCTCGACCCAACCAGTGATATTGACAAGGCAATAGCAAAGGCTGACACTTCTGTCATAATAGCAAACAGTACACATGATCCAGGGAAATAACCGCATTAGACCTTAGAACAGAAAACATTACATCACTGCAATAAGCCCTTCAGCCTATAATGACTGTGCTATTCATGATACCTAATTAAACTAAATATCTGTCTGAGCATGGTCCCTATCCCTTCATTCCCACAGGTCCATGTGTCTGTCTCAATGCCTTTTAATGACCAGTATGATGTCTGTTTGCACCATCACGCCTGGTAATGCATTCCAGGCACTTATCAGACTTAGCATATTAAAAAAGAACAACTCCTTTAAACTAAAGTGATGCCCTCTAATATTTGACATTTCTAGGCTGGGAAAAAGACTGACTACCCTCTCTCTGGTGTTGCTGAGGATTATATAAATGCCCTTCAGGCTTACCATGCCTCCAACACTCCAGAGGAAAGAACACGGATCTGTCCAAACCACCAGCAGGGATAGTGGGCATACTTACACCACTCTATGAACCTCAGATTAATTTTTAACTCTACGTCAACCCAAATTGCACCAATATACAGGGGTTTCTGTTCCTATTTTTAAAAAAATGTTGGACACTCCCAATCTCATATTAAGGGAAGAATTCTTCTTAGGTATCCGGAGTTCACAACAGGAATTCACTCTTCCAGTCAGGTCTTTCCAAATGCCCAGTAAAACTTTCACTGCTTTATCCCACCAACTTGCCTTGGCAGTAGTTCCTCACACCAATGGTCTGATATACAGTATTGCATTGGCGTTAGGGTTGGGAAGAGTAACTCAGGTCAAGTAGGGCTTTACAAATGAGAAGTTGAAACTTCAACACACCACAACACTGAAACCTGATCCCTGAGTAAGATGTAAGAAAAAGTTATAACATTGCAAAACAGACGAGCTGTAAAGTGGCAGAAGATTCAGCTAAGCATTTCTCGCACTGGAGCCAACACTAAGCTTGCTTAGGTGTTGAACCATTAATCACAAAACCAGGCAGAGGATCCAGCTTGTGTTCAGAGCTGAGCTTGAGATTTGGGCCAAACACCCACCTGCAAAAGAAAAGTGAGAAGAGATTGGTTGAGCAATACTGTGACAGCAAGCAGGATTAGTGAAAGGACCTGCGTGTTTACCCACCTGTACTAAAGTCTTGACTCTCTCCTTGCTGCTCCTCTACACCACTTTAACCATCATCGTAAGTGTCGCCATCAGCCCCAGCAAAGGACCTGCACCACGAGGCTCCCCAGCTCCTACTAACCAAGTAAAGATTGGTAAATTGGTAATATTTTAAATTGTTGTCACATGTACTGAGGTACACTGAAAAATCTTTGTACTGCATGCCATCCACAGATAATTGCATTACAATTGCACATTGAGATAATACAAGGGGCAAAAATAGCAGAATGGAAAGCAACTTGTAACAGTTACAGAGGAAGTAGAGAGCAGGCACACAGTAAGGAGCAAGGGCCACAGTATGGTTGATCGTGACATCAAAGGTTAAACGTGCCGTACTATGGAACTCTACAATACTGTTATAACAGCAAAATAGAAGCTGTCCTTGCTCATCAGCATGTGCTTTCAGGCTTTCGTACCTTCTGCTCAGCAGAAGGTGGGGGAAGAAGAAAGAATTTATGGTGCAGGCGATGTCTTATTCACTGGAGCTTAGGAGAATGGGGTGATCTTATGCATATTAAGGAAGGAAGGAAGTCATTAAACTGGAAAAGGTGTACAAAATATTTGCAAGAACGTTGCCAAGAAAGATACACTTGAATTAGAAGCGGTGGGGGGGGGGGGGGTAGCATAGCTTGGCATTATTTTCCCTTGAATGTAAGAGGTTGAGATATATAGAATAACGCATAAAATCATACGGAGCATAGACAGGATGAATGCACAATCTTTTTCCCAGGATTTGGGCATCAGGAACTTTAGGACAAAGGTTTAAGGTGATTAGGGAAAAATATAATAGGAACCTGAGGGCCAGCATTCTCAAGCAGAAGTTGTCAGCACAGGGAAGGAGATGCAAGAGAAAGTGGTTTTGGCAGCTACATTAACAACATTTTTTAAAAAAATCCCTGGAACCAGTAGATAGACAGGAAATGTTTGGTAGTATATGGGCCATGGTAGGAATCTTGGTTGGCATAGACCAGTTGTGCCGATGGCCTGTTTTTGTTCCGTAAGGGTCTATGACTTCTCTGAATATCAGTCATTTCTCAGCCAGGCAGTGGCCATTGGACAGTCAGGCCTTGACCCACAGGCCCAATCACTTCTCAGCTGTTTCTTTCCTTGAGCGTCTATTATGTTTCTTTGGCCCACAACTCATAATTGCTTCCTACGACTGAACACAAACAAGAGAAAATCTGAAGATACTGTAATCTTTCAAATAATAACTTTCAGCAAGGACATGGGACATGTTTTTTGAAGAAAGAAACTTTCAGAGGCATGTAAGAGAAGAATGGAGCTACTTGATCGGCTCTTTCAAAGTGATAGACAGGGTGGTAAAGAAAGCCTACAGGATTTATTAATCAGGGCATAAAATATAATTTGTTTCATTTAGAGATACTGTACAGACCAGCCCCTGCTAGACCAATGCACTACACCATCCAACAACCCACCTATTTAACACCAGCCTCATCATAGAACAATTTACAATGACAAATTAACCCACTAGCTGGTACGTCTGTGGACTATGGGAGGAAACCGGAGGCACACAGAGGATATCCAGTCAGTTCATGGAGAGAACGTACGAACTCTTACAGACGGCATTGGAACTGAACTCTGAACTACACTACCATGGTGTTCTGTGAAGCTCTGGTACAGTTTTACTGAGGAGATGCATCATCGGGTCATTCAAAGAGGTAGGTATAGTGATGAACAAAGTGTACAGGATACGAGTGTTCATTAATATGGGCACAGAATACAAGACCAAGAAAATTATGGTACAGCTTTACAAAACATTACCGAGGCTACATCCCAAGTATTTGATACATTTTTAGTCACCAGCCCAGAGGAACAATTTGATTGCATGGGACAGAGTACACAGGAGATTCACCAGGATTTTATTGGGATGCAATGTTTCAGTGAAGAGGCCAGGTTTGATTTCCCTGAACGGGAGGAGGCTGAGAGAGGAGCTGATGGCATTATACAAAATTGTTAGGGGCATTGAAAGGAAAAATGTACAAAATGCTGAAAGAACAAAGCTTTTTTTTACTGCAGTAGTTTGTATACTGCTCCCACTTAATTTCTTTTATAAAACAGCAGCAAACTTTTCCCCACAGCAGAGGTGCTTATTACTGTAGAGGTAGGTTTAAAGCAAGGATTAAGAGATTTAGAGAGAATAGAGAGAAGTTTTTTTTTTAATTAATGGGTTAGCGGGAGATGGGAATGCTCTGCCTAAGGGGCTGGTATAGGCAGACACTCTCACAGCGTTTAAAAATTATTTTGATATCTACGAAGTATAAGAAGCTGCAGAGAATTGTTGACACAGTCAGCTCCATCATGGGCAGAACCCACCCCACCACCAAAGACATCTTCAAGCGGTCGTGCTTCAAGAAGGTGGCATCCATTACTCAGGACCCTTGCCATCTGGGACATGCCCTCTTCTCCTTTAATGCAATCAGGGAAAAGGTACAGGACTCACAAAGAAGACACTAATCAGAAACATCTTCTTTTCTTCTACCATTCACGAATGGTCATGAACCCATGAACACAACCTCATTATTCCAATTTTTGCACTAATTACTTCATTTTATAATTTATGTTATCTCTCAGTCATGGAGCACTACAGCACAGAAGCAGTCCATTTGGCCCATCTAGTCCGTCAAAATGCCATTCTGCTTATTCCCTTCAATCCACACCTGGCTCCAGACCTACATACTCTTCTCATCCACGCTCCTTGGGCTGGCAGTCTTCCCTCCAGCTAGCAAATCTCACTAATAACTATAGTATCATAATTTCATGAGTTGGTCCATGTTCTAAGCTCATACGCCTTTTATGTCTTTGCACTGTACTGCTGTTGCAAAAGATCAATTTTCATATCATAATTCTGACAAGCACTTGAATCATCGAGGAAGAGAAGGCCGAAGTACAGACCAAGTACTGGTTGGAGCAGACTGGCACCAGAGGGTCAGCATGTATGTGGTGAGCCAAATGGCCTCCTTCAGTACTGTATGAATTTATGAACCACCACAACAGAATGAAGCAAATTCTGTACCGTACAATGACCTACCTCCCTGCATCATCAGTGCCCCAGCAGGCTGCTGTGCTTGACATGACAGGTATAAATGTTCGTATCATTATCCTGCAGCTCAATGACTAATTCTATCCAGTATGTATCATTGTAGTTTGGTAGCACGGTCACCTCGTAGCCCTTGGAGACAACCTGTCCATTCTTCAGCCAAGTGGCGTTGATAGCACGGGGGTAGAAGGGAGTGATGATGTATGCGAGACTCTCACTCTCAGTAGCTCTTGGCCTCTTTTTCAACAACTGAACCTCTGGAGCAACTGGGGAAGAATGAAGAATTAACATCACTAACTCAACACAAACTTATGTTATCTTACCATTACAAATGAAAATCACAGTATCCAAGAGTGGGATTCTTACTCTTTACTGCCTCAGACCAGGACCTACCTCACCATTAATCACTATCCTGCCCGAAATCATCTCCTCAGCTCAAGTCCATGCAGACCATAGCCAGCATTAATTTTCATTCATCTGACAGGCCTAGATCAAGGTTACAGCCACCATTACCAATCTTTATGTCACCCATAGTCCCAAGTCAATATTACCTCGTATTCCAAGATTGATCATGCCGTCATCACCCCAAATTAAGTTTAGTTTACCAGTCTTAATTGGGAGATCCTTTAAAATTCCTGATCAAGAGATGCCCTCAATGTCCCGGATTGGGAGATCTGTTACTGTGTCTAAATAGAAGTTCCAACACAATCCCTGACTTGGACATCATTAGTCACCTTCAGTTGAGGTATCCTTCACCCCAGATAAGGAGATCGCTCACCATTCAGAATTGGGAGATCCCCCAGTGTCGCAGATTGGGACCTCTCTCATCTTCTTAGACCAGAACACTGCTCACCAAATTTGGTCATGGCACTTTGATTGTGAGTCCCCTCATTGTGCTGAATCAAAGGCTCCCTCACAAACTCAGAATCAGGCTGCTCCCGTCCATTTGTGTCAAGACACCCCTGAACATCTCGGATCAGGAGTCCATCAATTCTCTGAAGCAGGAGTTCCCTCACAGAGCTTACGTTATGTAATCAGATGTTCCACTTGCCTTGCCTTTGAAGCTCCTCTCTGCCAAGCCAAAGACCTTTCTGCAAATACTGAATGCAGCTACTGTTCAGCATATAAATTTCAGGAATATCAGCAATATTAACTTGCTGAAGATAATCATTGACCAACATCAGGACACCAGTGGTAATACACTTCCCGGTGATGAAGTCACAAATGAGCTCTCCCAAATCTCGGCAGCCAATCTTGAGGAAGGTTTTGAATGTATTTGCAGACTGCGTGCAGCCCAGAAGCCCCTGGATGTATCTGATGCCTGGAAAGGACCAACAGGTTAATCTGTGTTAGTGGCTGAATATTCGAATTCTTCAACCATTCCCACCTGCATAATGTCCTGCTAAACATGTAAATACCATGTGCACTGTCTTGTGCAACACTTTCTCAGTAGGGCGAAGTATTTGACATGTCCTCTTTGACCCTCAGTCATGCTTATTGATGTACAATATAGGCATCACAGCTTGGTATGGCATCAGGTCTGCTCATGATCACAAGAAGAAGAAGAAGAAAGCCCGAGTGGAGTCATTGGGACGCTGTCATGATGGTGTTTTTTTAGCCGGCTTTCTTATTTTTAAAGAGGCCGAGTTGCTAGCTCGACGCTCAACCCAGCATGAATGGAAAGCGTGCAAGGGAGACGGCTGGATTCGAACTTGGGAGCCTTTGCTCAGAAGTTCAGTGCTGATGCCACGAGGCCACCAGCTAGCTCATGATCACAAGAAACTGCAAAAAGTTATGGATACAGATCAGCACACACAGTCTCCCCGCCTCCATACATTCTACCTACATTTCTCGCTGCTTCAGTAAATCAGACAACAAAATCAAAGACCCCATCCATCCACCAGCTTTAAATTGGGGTAGGGCAAATTATAAGCGCATTAGGCAGGTACTAAGCAGCATTAATTGAGACACTTTTTCTCTGGCAAATCTACAATAGACATGTGGAGTGTGTTTAAATATCAATTTCTAGAGTACAGGAAAAGTATGTTCCTGGTTAGAAAGAAGGACGGGGATGAAAAGATAAGACAACCTTCCATGTCCGGAAAGGTAATGAACTTAGACAGGAAGAAAAAGAGAAGTTATATAAAGTTTTGGAAGTCAGAATCAAACAAAGCATATGAGGAGTATAAACAAGCCAGAAAAGAATGAAAGAAGGGAATTAGGGAAGCCAGGAGGGGCCATGAAAAATCCTTGACAAGTAGGATTAAGGTGAATCCCAAGGCATTCTACACATACATCATAGGATAAAAGGATAAGTAGCGAGAGAGTGGGACTACTCAAGGATGAAGTGGGAAATACTTACTTGGATGCTAAGAATGTGAATGAAGTACTTAATAAGCACAGTGCCTCAGTATTTACCGGAGAAAAGGATATGGAGGACTTGGAGATCAGCACTGAGTGCAAAATACATTAGGGCATTTAGAGGTTAAGGAGAAAGCGGTGTTGGGTGTCCTAAATAGGAGTTCCCACACTATCTGTGATTTGGACATCATTAGGAGCATTAAGGTGGATAAGGCCCCGGGGTTTGATGCGATTTAGCCCAGATTCTTGTAGGAGACGAGGTGAGATTTCTGGGCCCTTGACCAGTATCTTTGTGTCCTATCTAGCCACAGGCAAGGTTGTAGAGACTGGTGAGTAGTTAATGTTGTACCGCTATTTAAGATGGGAACAAGGGAAAATCCTGGGAACTATAGACTGGTGAGTCTCACATCAGTTGTAGGGAACTTGCTGAAGAGAATTCTTAGGGAAGGGATACATCAGCATTTGGAAACTTATGGCTTAATTAGGGAGAGTCATCGTGGCTTTGTGTGTGGCAAGTTGTGTCTTACCAATCTAACTGAGTTTTCTTTGATAAGGTGACAGAGAGATTGATGAAGGTAGGGCAGTGGAGGATTTCAGTAAGGCATTTAACAAAGTCCCTCATGGGAG
This sequence comes from Mobula hypostoma, assembly GCF_963921235.1. Taxonomy (NCBI): domain Eukaryota; kingdom Metazoa; phylum Chordata; class Chondrichthyes; order Myliobatiformes; family Myliobatidae; genus Mobula; species Mobula hypostoma. The sequence goes on from NC_086101.1 coordinate 28,966,999, forward strand.
GATAATCTGGAAGATTAAGGTCTATGGTTTCCATGGCAAATTGGCTGTTTGGATTTGGAACTGGCTTGCACGTAGAAGACAGAGGGTGGTGGTTTAAGGGACCTATTCGAGTTTGAGGTCTGTGATTAGTAGAGTTGCACAGGAATTTGTGCAAGGACATCTGCTGCTTGTGACATATATAAACGACCAGGCTGAAAATGTAGATGGATGGGTTGGTAAATTTGCGGTTGATACCAAGATTGGTCGAATTGTGGATAGTGTAGACAACTGGCAAAGGTTACAGCATAATATAGGTCAGTTGCAGAAAAAATAGTTGGAGTTTAACCCAGATAAATGTGAGGTGTTGCACCTTGTAGGGCAAATGCAAGGATACAGTAATGTTAAGGGCAATGTCCTTAACAGTGTTGCTGAGCAGAGAGCTCTTGGGTGGGACCAAGTTCATAGCTCCTTGAAAGTGGCTACGTAGGTCAAAAAAGTGGTTAAAATGAAATGCTTGCTTTTATTAGTTGAGGCAATGAGTTCAAAAGTTAGGAGGTTATGTTACAATTTAATAAAACTCTGGTTCGGTCACATCTGGATCCGGCCAACCCACTTGAGGAAGGATGTTGAGGCTTTGGAGAGGATGATGAAGAGGTTCACCAGGATGCTGCCTGGTTCAGAGGGCACGTGCTATCACAAGAGGCTGGATTAACATGGGTTTCCTTGGAGCATCGAAGGCCAAGGGGTGATCTGATAGAGGTTAAACAGGGACGTGATTAGAGACCATCCAATTCCCAGGGTTGAAATGCCTAACACCAGAGGGCATGTATAAAAGGTGAGAGGTGTTGGTTCAAGAGGGATGTGAGGGGTAAGTCTTTTCTTTACTCAGAGTCATGGATGCCTAGTATAGTGGTAGAGGCAAATACATTAAAGGACTTTAAGAGACATTTGAATAGGCACATTGATATAAGGAGGATGGATGTATATGGATGTGGTGTAGGTCGGACGGATTAACGTTTGGGTGTTTTTGATTAGTTTTTTAGCCGGTTCAGCACAACACTGTTGTGCTCTTCTGTGTTTGATGACATTCTCTCTTCTTCCCCATCCCATAGGGCAGAAGATACAAAAGCCTGAAAACCTATATCACCGGGGTCAAGGGCAGCTTTTATCCTGCTGTTATCAGTCTATATATAGACCCCTGCTACAATAATATGAAATCCTGACCTCACAAGCATCCGTATTATGGCTTTACACCTTATGGTCTGCTTTCATTGCACTTTCTCTATGACTGTAACAATTCACTCTGCATTCTGTTATTGCTTCCTCTTGCACCTCAATGTACTGTGTTAACGAAATGACATGTACAGATGGTGTGCAAAACGAAGTTTTTCACTGGACCTTAGCAGATACGACAATAACAAATCAATTTACCAATTTACCATGAAGCACACAAAGCAATGGCAAAGAGCATGGGATCACAGTGTTCTGCATGCAGTGTGTGGTACACATGACAGGATCAGTAATGAACATGAGCATGAGAGTGTGACACAGTGGAATATTGATGGTGGAGGGGGTGATCTGTACAGAGTGTACATCATTGCATGATGTAATGCAGGGGTCATGTTGAAGGACTGTGTACTGCACATCAGTGTGTGAAGGTAGCACACCAACATCTTTGCTTAGAAGTCTAAGGAGATTCAGCATGTCATTGAAAACTCTGACAAATTTATAGAAATCACATCCTAGTATTGAAACTCTCTCCCATTGAGGACATTTACCAGTGAAGGTGACATTCTTCAACAGGGACAACCACCATCAGGGCCGTGTCCTCTTCCCCATGCTGCCATCAAGCATGAGTTCCAGTAGCCAGAAAACCCACACCTCAAGGTTTAGCACCTTTCCCTCCACTGCCATCAGGTTCTTGAACCAAGCTGAAAAACCACAACATTACTTCTCATGATTTTTCTCCCAATTTGCATAAGTATCATTATGTTTTTGTACACATGCAAATTACACGTAATATATTTGAATTTTACTTTATATTAACTTATGTTTGCTTGACCCGTGCGAAGCCAGAGAGGCAGTGGGTCTGATTCTCATTATTTCTCGGAGGAGATCAGTGTGGAATGAGAACTGGGTTCTCCGAAATAGATTCTCAGTTTTTTTTGAAGGGCAAAATTTCTCTTGCAAATGTGGGCTACAGATGGAATGCTTTTAATTGAAGGTAAATATTTGTTAGAGGATGTCGGGAGGGCATATAACCCTTGAAAGATTTGAAACCAAGGATAGGAATTTTAAAACTGATACAACCTAATTGGCTCCATTGAAAGGTCAACGTGTTTTTAGTGTGCAAGTCACTGTGAGCCTCGAAGAACAGTGGAGATCAAAGACACGTACAAAGCATTGAGGCGAATGGAGTCAGATTAGGAGGAAGTAACTTTTTAATTGAGTCCGGGATCTCTTTCTGGTTTTTCCAGTCGTTAGCTGAAAAGCCGTCCATGATCCACTGTTGCTTGGCTTCTACCCTCTGGATGGTGCTGTCATAGTAGCATATCTGCAGGTCATCCAACATCCCAACCATGAAGATGTATGGCAGCTCAGGAATGTTTATCGAATGGAGGTAGAAATATGTCAAGCTGTGGGAGACTGAAAAAAAAGAAGAGAGTGAGAGAGGAGTGTGAGAAAATAACTAAGGATGCCCTCCATTTATAAGGCACAACTCTGGTGGAAAACTCTCCACTTGCCCAAATTAATGCACAGGCACACAAATTAGACACCCACCTCACCCCTGTGATTGGCTCCCCATCCACGTGGAACCACCAACACTAAAACAGGCCTCATTGCATCAGCCAGGTATAAATCCCAAGCAGCTCTGGATAGAAGAACCCAACTGCAGTGGGGACAGAAAATGAAGGGTCCCAATCCTCCAAACTATTGAGCAACTTGGGTATCACCATTGAAGATGCTTGGATAGGTACACAGATAGGAAATGTTTAGAGGGATATGAGTCAAATGAGCCAAGTTGGATGGTAATCTTGGCTGACATGGACCTGTTGGGTCTAAGTGCCTGCTTCTGTGCTGTGAGGATGTAGCAACAACTCTTGACACTGACTAACTGAGGGCTTGTCCAAAATTGAGAGAGCATAGACTTAGTACTATCCGGACCTGAACACCATTGTGGGTATATCCACACCTCGAGTACTGCACCAGTTCAAAAAGGCAGCAACCAGCCACCTTCTCAAGGACATCTTGGGTTGGGGAACTAAACAGTGGTTCACTTTGTGAATCCACGTCCATGAGTGAATAAAGCAAATAAAATATTTTTTAAATGAACCCTCATTTACCACATATGTAACACCACTGTAGCACCTGTCTTATTGTGTGCGACTAGTCGCTGCACTCTTTGAGAAAATCAAATTACTTAGTACTACACTGGGTGCTAGTAGGCCGTCAGAAGCTTCTAGGTATCGGAAGGAGGCAGTGAATAGAAACCACATACTTCTGGAGATAAGTTCTGTTTATAAGAAAACAACAATATGTACAAACTATTTACATGAGCAAGAACAATTCAAAATTCCAACATTCTGTTTAGGTTCTAAATCTCAGATATCAAACCAAAACAAATTCCTTTTTAATTAGAATCAGTGAGATTCCTTTATGACTCTAATTTCTATAATTAGATCTAGTGTAGTTCCCAATTTAAAAGTTTACAGACAACCTTTTCCTTTTTACTTATCCCTAGTTAGTTAGAAAACCAAACATAATTCCCATTTTTAAGTATTGTAATTAACTTCAGTTTCAGTTCCAGTGTATCTACAAGTTGAAACTGAAATTCAAAAGTTATACATACAGTTTAATCCCTTTCGTAATTCTGCAACTTTAGAACTTTTAAACAAAGTAAATCTCATTCAGCGATTTATCAAAGTCTTTGTAAATAATCAGTTCTTTCAGAAAATCTAATTCGCATTTTTTGAATGAAAATGAATTTACACATCCAACCATATTAAATCCTTTGCATCATTACACATTTCGTTCCTGCGCTGGCTCATTGAATCTTGAGTAGCTCACCATCTTCTTTCTTGGCTCATTGGACTAATATAGTTTATCATCCACGGCAGGTCAATTCACAAACTTGCACAAAAACTTGACCAAATCCCTTGGTATGATTTTACAAAACTAATGTCCAGTTACATGGTAGAGATCTTGGACACTCGTCTCTGCTGATATTGTCCCGTTTTTGCTGCTGCATGTTATAGCCGTAGCTTCAGTAAATCTTTGATCACTATTGTCTCTTCTCCAGAGGTTTCACCCTGAGATTTTCAAGTTACTAGGGTAAAGCTACACACTAATAATTCCACTCTTAACAGTTAGTGTCTTCAGCTTCTAATCGTTTCTGCATTTCTCTGTCCGCCCGTGCCCGCGTCAGCCACGCATTGTTCTCGCACAGCACTTTTTTCCCCCAAGTTCTGTTTGGTAAACTTCATTTTCATCCCTCCGCAGGTGGAACTTTCTAACATTACGTCTTTGGGTTTAATTAACCTGGATTACACATACACTTTCAAACATAGGAAAATATGGCGTCTAACGTGACGCTTTTGTTTGCATCTTCGGAAACAGCTCTACAGTATTTCCATCTTTAATATCTCTTATTTTTCCCTTTCAGGGTCCTTTTGAAGACCCTGAACTGGAGTTACATGCTGACTATGGTTCTTTGCGGGAGAGGGACCCACTCTCGGGTTTCACAACTGGCCGCTGTTCGGCACGCCAAGGGCTCCAGCCTAAGATTTCAGCTTAGATTTCGGGGCTCTGGAGAGCGGCGGATCGAAAGTCGGTGTCACGGCAGGAGATCCGTGTGTCGTCAGGAGAGTCGGAAGATCTACGGCTGTGTGCCCAGAGACCTGAGATCTTTGGGCTCAGAGCTCGTAAAAAAGAAACGCAACGGGACTTTTAATGTCATAAACTAGTGAGTTGTTTGTTATATCTCCCTTCTCGCCGTGAAACAGGGACAGCACTTCTCCTTTATTAGGGAGAGAGAGAGCCTGTGATATGTCAAATGCTGGGTGAACAATGTAGTCTTTGGAGTACTGCACTGCAAGTCTTTGTCTTTACTGTTGTCTTGTTCACGCTCGAGTGCACGGTGGTGGATGCAGATGTTTTTTTTTGCCGGTGGGGGAAAGGGGGGATTGTTGCTTGCTGCCGCTGATGTGCGGGAAGGAGAGGAGCTGAGGGGGACTTTGGGGTTCTGACATTTAACTGTTGTTCATTCTTTGGGGCACTCCTCTGTTTTCGTGGATAGGTGCAAAGAAAAAGCATTTCAGGATGTATATTGTAATATTTCTCTGACATTAAATGTCCTTTTGAACCTTTGAATGCAGTTTGCATCAAATTAAAACAGCTGTTGAGCATCCGGTAAGTGTTTCTGCATTCCTAGTGTCCACATAGCATGGCCACAACTCACTAATCCTAAATCATACATCTTTGACAATGGGGGCAAAGCACAGCATCCGGAGGAAAGTAACAAGGTTACGGGGAGAACATACAAACTCCTTACTGACAGCAGTGGAAGTTGACCCCCGATCTCACAGTTTTGCCAACTGCTACACCAACCATCTTGAATTGGTGTCCCAGCTGTGGTTTTGTGGGTCACACGCTCACCTCCCACACTAAAGATTGTCACATTTCTGCCCCGCTTGATACTTAAGCCTCTGAGGGAACAGTGCATTGGGAGAGGTGTTCGGTTCGGTGGAGCCCCTGTCTGCCTCTGCAGGTAAACCATGGCTCTAATTAGAGAGTTACCTCCCCCACACAACATTCATAGGAGCTCTCAACTAATGTCACCAAAAGCCAAACAGGACATCACAAAATACTTCAAAGGATCTTGATGTTTACAGATTAGCAGCTGCGTTTCCTCAGTTAATGACTACATTCAGGGAAAACACCATACATTTGGTCAAGATATTGTCACAATCGAGCAAGCATCATTTTTGACGAATGAGGGTAAAGTTCTTAGCATCGTATAGCCAGACCGCACAAAGACAGGCCATTTGGTCCATTACAGGCATGCGGACCAATGAGGAGGGTGAGATTTATTTAAAGCTAATTTTTTACCTTTAATTGATCAGATTAAACTTTTGTTTACTAAATGGTCACCAACATCTTTGTCTTTGATTGGTCGGATTAATGCTATTAAGATGATTATTTTGCCTAAATTTCTATATGTATTTCAATCGGTTCCAATTTTTACCCCCAAATCTTTTTTTGATAATGTTGATTCAAAAATTTCCTCATATACATGGCAGAAAAAAAATCCTAGGCTAGGTAAAAGGTATTTACAGAAATCTAAAAAAGAGGGGAGGCTCACCCTCCCGAATTTTAGCTTTTATTATTGGGCAATTAATATCCAATACTTAAAATTTTGGTTACGAGATTGGGATGCAACTTCAAGTCCACATTGGGTAAATCTTGTATGTAATTCATTACAAGGGTCTTCTTTGGGTTTGGTTTTAGGAACTGTGCTTCCTTTTATTTCTTCTACATTGTATAAACAAATGAATAATCCAATAGTTAAGCATACTTTATGTATATGGTTTCAATTCCAAAGATTTTTTGGGTTCAATCAATTTATTTTAGCAAGCCCTATTATATCTAATTTCCTTTTTCAACCTTCCACTATGGATCAAGCTTACTTTGATTGGAAAAATCAAAGGTATAGTACGTTTTCGTGATTTATTTTTGGATAATTGTTTCATGTCCTTTGATCAACTTTCCAATGAATATAATTTATCCAGATCTCACTTTTTTAGATACCTACAGATCAGAAACTTTTTAATTACTGTTTCTCCTAATTTTCCACACTTATGTCCAATGGATATTTTGGAAAAAATTTTAGATCTAAATCTCTCTCAGAAAAGTGTTGTAGCAATTATTTACAACATAATTATGAATTTATGTCCTGATGTTTCCAATAAAATTAAAACTGATTGGGAAAGAGAATTTAAGATTACTATACCGATTGAAAAATGGGAAAAATTCTTCAATTGGTTCATTCATTCTCTATATGTGTTGATACAGTTTAAAGCAGTGCACAGGGCTCATATGTCCAAAGATAAACTATCTCGTAATTATTCTTATATTAATCCTATATGTGATAGATGTCATTCCAAGATAGCTTCTTTAACTCACATGTTTTGGTCATGTCCTTTGTTGGAAAAATATTGGAAAGATATTTTTGATATTACTTCAATGGTTTTGAATACAGAATTACAACCTCATCCAATTACTGCTATTTTTGGATTATCAATGATAGACTCAAATCATTAAACCTCTTCAGCTCATCAGATGATTGCATTTCTTTCTTTAATGGCTAGAACATCCATTTTGCTGAATTGGAAAGAGATTAACCCTCCTACTGTATTTCACTGGTTTTCACAAACCATGTTGTGTTTAAATTTGGAAAAAATTAGGAGTGTGGTTTATGACCCTTCCATTAAATTTGAAAAAACTTGGAGGCCATTTATTCAGCATTTTCATTTGATGTAATTTGACCATTTCCAAACTTATTTTACTTCTCTGTAGTGTTGGTTGAGAGGAACGGAGTCATCGACACTAAGGTTTTCTTTTCTTCCATTTTTACAGAGTTAAAATTGCCCATGTCTTTTTTAGTTTAGTTGATTAATTCTGTTTGAATTTTTTTTGGGGGGGGAGGTTTGTTTTTATTTTTTTTCCTTTTTCATGATTTTTGTTTAGATAATTTTTTTTGTCCTGTGTTATACATTGGTATCCTACATGATTGGGTATTTTGTCAATGAAATACTATTTGGTTTTATAATTACCCATCTTAAGTATAACAATGTATTCCCAACAATTTTGTATTATTGCTATTGTAACCTTCTGTTATATTGGCTCGTGTATGTCTAGGGGAAATCCAGCCCAGCACCCGCCTCAACACTCCCCACACGGTTGGTCGCCGCCCGAGTCAATCACAACATCAATCATCAGCCAACACACCCAGTAAATTTTAACAAGTACACTTTATAGATATTACTAATTCTATGACATTAATATACATTTGATACAGAGAGGAAAGTAATGGAAAAATAAGGCGCCAACACTTATCAAAGTCCACGTTCTTCGCGCACTATCGTTGGAGCTCAATCAATTCTTGATGACCACCTGAATTCCGTCGACTCACGGCCCGGCGCCACCCGGAGTGATCGACCGGAGCCTCTCCGCATGTCCGCTGTCCTCCCCGTCTCTCCTCCGACCCCCCCCGTCTCTCCTCCGACCACCCCCCCCGTCTCTTCTCCGTCCTCCTCGTCTCTCCTCCGACTCCCTGCCAAAACTCCGTCCACAGTCATTCAAATACAGCATGGTATCCGAAAACAAAACGATACGTAACCACCCATTGGCTAATAGAAGGCTGCTATCTCAATTTAAAGTAAAACAAACTGCTCGCGCAAACTCTCTTCAGCGTTAAAGCACAACAAAGCCGCATTCCCCAAATTAACATAACAAAGTCGCCATTTTAAATGTAACAAAAGAAAGACCCCTACACTATGTTATGTTTATATTCTATGAAATTAATAAAGAGATTGAAAAAGAAAGGAGGGCAAGGTCTTTGTGTCGAACAAAATCTATTTCCTTGGTGATGTGTAACAGACTGTCTCAATGGGACAGTTAAGATCAGATTAATTGTTCTCGTGTGATGTCTGTGTTAAGGTGATGCGGCTGTCATCTTTGGGCATCTGAGGGGCTGGGAAGGTTTGCGTACGCTCGCAAGTCATCCACCAAGCTAATTAAGCTGATTGGGGTTGGAACAATGGACTAAGCCCACTGTTGGGAGTTTTCTCTCAGGCAGGAAGGGGGTAGAGATGGCAGGAAGCGACAGGGATCTCAGAGGTAGCGACTGGAGGAGGGCAAATGGCAGATTTCTGGGAAACGGAAAAATAAATAGCTTATTGAAGATTGTAGAGGCTTATCTTCCAGTGATGAAGGCAGTAGATAGGATTTAAATAAAAGAAGGAAGGAAGAGTTTAAGGTTTTGTTGAGGTTTGAATGTGGATCTGCTTCCAATATAAATCAATCACAGTAACTAAGGATTTGTAGCAACTGTGGAGGAAAATGTAGCTCTGATTATCCAGGATGTCCTGCATAACGCTGTGGAAGTGGCAGCATTTTCAGGTGGAAATAGGTATATCATATGCAGAGGCTCTGCAGAAAATATAGAAGACAGTATCAATGGGATCTACTAATATCCAGAATGCAGATACAAGGTGTGATTGACAAGTTCATGGCCGAAGGTAGAAGGAGTCAATTTTAGAAAACCTAGCACATTTATTTTTCAACATAGTCCTCTTCTACATGTACACACATAGTCCAGTGGTCGTGGAGCATACGGATCCCTTCTTTGCAGAAGTGGTCCACAGCAGGGGTGATTGATAAGTTCGTGGCCTAAGGGAGAAGGAGCGGATTTATTAAATTCAAACTTTCTGCATTATCACTCAAAGAGTTGAACTGCACGTGCATGTAACGAGAGCGTCTTGGACCTCCAGGTGGTCCACAGCAGGGGTGATTGTTAAGTTTGTGGCCTTAGGTAGAAGGAGATGGGTTATACAGCTCTTGTTGCATGAACATGAAGTTCAACCCTTTGAGTGAAAATGCAGAAAGTTTGAAGTTAGTTAATAATATCTCCTTCTACCTTAGGCCATGAACTTATCAATAACCCCTGCCGTGGACCACTTTCTGGAGGTCCAACAGGCTTCTACACTGAAGGGATCCGTATGTTCCACGACTGTTGGACTAAGTGTGTAAATGTAGGAAAAATAAATGTGCTAGGTTTTCTAAAATTGACTCCTGCAACCTGAGGCCACAAACTTATCAATCACCTCTTGTAGTGTAATGGCATTGTGTAAAGTGCATAATTGTATAACAAAGGATTCTCTAATTGTTGATAAACATTCATGGCAGATGTGGTAAATTGTACAGCACAAACTGAAATAGGACAAATATTAAAATTATGTGAAAAGCAGAAGAGAAACATTGACATAAAATGCTAGGAGCTATTAATGTTGCCTTTCAAGGAGTAAAAATGTTCACATTTCAAAAGAGAGTTGTTAATGGCATTTAATCTTACAATGGAATTCTAGAAGCCTGTTAGCTAGTGGTCAAGAGGTTAAGAAATTTATTGCAGATTTCCCAAATAAACCTGACGTCATGTGTACAGGAAACCTGGTTGAAATCCTGTCAGTTTCAAAATACAAAGTTATGTTAACATAAGCCATGATCCGAAAATGGGCAATGGAGGAGTGGCTACATTTGCCAAAAATGGGATAGCATATACAGTAGACTTTTGGAGTTTGGGGTTGTTTATGAGTCAATTGTGGTTGAAGTTTAGGGAAGCTGAGATACCTCAACATGTGTAGCAGGATATTGCAGATCTTTTACCAGTCTGTTGTAGCAAGTCTTCTTTGCTGCTTTTCGTTGATGGAGCAGCATTGGAGCTGGTGATGCAAAAAGACTAAATAAACACATCACAAAGGCTGGATCCGGCCTTGGCTACAAACCAGACTCTTTTGACTAAATGGTGGAGAGGAGGTCACAAAACAAACTGTTATCCATTATAGACAATCTGGAACATCCTCTCCATTACCTACGGAATAAGTAGCGGAGCACCTTTTCAAATAGACTCATTCAGCTCTGCCGTCATAAGGATTGCTACAGAAAATCTTTCCTACCAAATGCAATCAGCATATACAACAAACAACAGGAATTCTGCAGATGCTGGAAATTCAAGCAACACACATCAAAGTTGCTGGTGAACGCAGCGGGCCAGGCAGCATCTGTAGGAAGAGGTGCAGTCGACGTTTCAGGCCGAGACCCTTCGTCAGGACTAACTGAAGGAAGAGTGAGTAAGGGATTTGAAAGTAGGAGGGGGAGGGGGAGATCCAAAATGATAGGAGAAGACAGGAGGGGGAAGGATAGAGTCAAGAGCTGGACAGGTGATAGGCAAAAGGCGATACGAGAGGATCATGGGACAGGAGGTCCGGGAAGAAAGACAAGTGTGGGGGGGACCCAGAGGATGGGCAAGAGGTATATTCAGAGGGACAGAGGGAGAAAAAGAGTGAGAGGAAGAATGTGTGCATAAAAATAAGTAACAGATGGGGTACGACGGGGAGGTGGGGCCTTAGCGGAAGTTAGAGAAGTCGATGTTCATGCCATCAGGTTGGAGGCTACCCAGACAGAATATAAGGTGTTGTTCCTCCAACCTGAGTGTGGCTTCATCTTTACAGTAGAGGAGGCCGTGGATAGACATGTCAGAATGGGAATGGGATGTGGAATTAAAATGTGTGGCCACTGGGAGATCCTGCTTTCTCTGGAGGACAGAGCGTAGATGTTCAGCAAAGCGGTCTCCCAGTCTGCGTCGGGTCTCGCCAATATATAAAAGGCCACATCGGGAGCACCAGACGCAGTATATCACCCCAGCCGACTCACAGGTGAAGTGTTGCCTCACCTGGAAGGACTGTTTGGGGCCCTGAATGGTGGTAAGGGAGGAAGTGTAAGGGCATGTGTAGCACTTGTTCCGCTTACACGGATAAGTGCCAGGAGGGAGGTCAGTGGGGAGGGATGGAGGGGACGAATGGACAAGGGAGTCGCGTAGGGAGCGATCCCTGCGGAATGCAGAGAGAGGGGGGGAGGGAAAGATGTGCTTAGTGGTGGGATCCCGTTGGAGGTGGCGGAAGTTGCGGAGAATAATATGTTGGACCCGGATCCTCACGTTTGACCCCCTTCGCCCACATCTCAGTGAGTTCCGTGTTCGCCATGATGCGGAACTTTTCTTCCGCCGTCTCCATCTCCGAGCCTACTTCTTCGGCAAGGACTCTTCCACCCCCACCGATGACCCCTTCTCCCGTCTTCAACCCTCCTCTTCTTCGTGGACACCCCGCTCTGGCCTTCTGACTGTTCTGGATCTCTTTATCGCTAACTGCCGACGGGACATCAACAGTCTCGACTTCACCGCACCTTGTTCCCATTCCAACCTCACTCCTTCGGAACGCTCCGCTCTCCACTCCCTCCGCACGAATCCTAACCTTATAATTAAACCCGCCGATAAGGGGAGTGCTGTTGTAGTCTGGCGTACTGACCTCTACCTTGCCGAGGCACAGCGACAACTCGCGGATACCTCCTCTTATTTACCCCTCGATCGTGACCTCACTGAGGAGCACCAGGCCATTGTCTCCCACACAATCACCGACTTTATCCGCTCAGGGGATCTCCCATCCACTGCTATCAACCTTATAGTTCCCACACCCCGCACTTCCCGTTTCTACCTCCTACCCAAGATCCACAAACCTGCCTGTCCTGGCCGACCTATTGCCTCAGCTTGCTCCTGCCCCATCAAACTCGTTTCTGCATACCTCGACACGGTTTTATCACCCCTTGTCCAATCCTTTCCGACCTATGTTCGTGACACTTCTCACGCTCTTAAACTTTTCGATGATTTTAAGTTCCCTGGCCCCCACTGCTTTATTGTCAACATGGATGTCCAGTCCTTATATACTTCCATCCCCCATTAGGAAGGTCTCAAAGCTCTACGCTTCTTTTTGGATTCCAGATCTAATCAGCTCCCCTCTACCACCACTCTGCTCCGTCTAGCGGAATTAGTTCTTACTCTTAATAATTTCTCCTTTGGCTCCTCCCACCTCCTCCAAACTAAAGGTGTCGCTATGGGCACCCGTATGGGTCCTAGCTATGCCTGCCTTTTTGTTGGGTTTGTGGAGCAATCTATGTTCCGTGCCTATTCTGGTATCTGTCTCCCACTTTTCTTTCGCTACATCGACGACTGCATTGGCGCTGCTTCCTGCACGCATGCAGAACTCGTTGACTTTATTAACTTTGCCTCCAACTTTCACCCTGCCCTCAAGTTTACCTGGTCCATTTCCGACACCTCCCTCCCCTTTCTAGATCTTTCTGTCTCTGTCTCTGGAGACAGCTTATCCACTGATGTCTACTATAAGCCTACTGACTCTCACAGCTATCTGGACTATTCCTCTTCTCACCCTGTCTCTTGCAAAAACGCCATCCCCTTCTCACAATTCCTCGGTCTCCGCCGCATCTGCTCTCAGGATGAGGCTTTTCATTCTAGGATGATGGAGATGTCTTCCTTTTTGAAAGAAAGGGGCTTCCCTTCCTCCACTATGCTCTTAAACGCATCTCCCCCATTTCACGTACATCTGCTCTCACTCCATCCTCCCGCCACCCCACTGGGAACAGGGCTCCCCTGGTCCTCACCTACCACCCCACCAGCCTCCGCGTCCAACATATTATTCTCCGTAACTTCCGCCACCTCCAATGGGATCCCACCACTAATCACATCTTTCCCTCTCCCCCTCTCTCTGCATTCCACAGGGATCGCTCCCTACTCAACTCCCTTGTCCATTCGTCCCCTCCATCCCTCCCCACTGATCTCCCTCCTGGCACTTATCCATGTAAGCGGAACAAGTGCTACACATGCCCTTACACTTCCTTCCTTACCACCATTCAGGGCCCCAAACAGTCCTTCCAGGTGAGGCAACACTTCACCTGTGAGTCGACTGGGGTGATATACTGCGTCTGGTGCTCCCGGTGTGGCCTTTTATATATTGGCGAGACCCGACGCAGACTGGCAAAATGCTCTGCTGAACATCTACGCTCTGTCCGCCAGAGAAAGCAGGATCTCCCAGTAGCCACACATTTTAATTCAACATCCCATTCCCATTCTGACATGTCTATCCACGGCTTCCTCTACTGTAAAGATGAAGCCACACTCAGGTTGGAGGAACAACACCTTATATTCCATCTGGGTACCCTCCAACCTGATGGCATGAACATCGACTTCTCTAACTTCCGCTAAGGCCCCACCTCCCCCTCGTACCCCATCTGTTACTTATTTTTATGCACACATTCTTCCTCTCACTCTCCTTTTTCTCCCTCTGTCCCTCTGAATATACCTCTTGCCCATCCTCTGGGTCCCCCCCCCCGCCTCCTTGTCTTTCTTCCCGGACCTCCTGTCCCATGATCCTCTCGTATCCCCGTTTGCCTATCACCTGTCCAGCTCTTGGCTCTATCCCTCCCCCTTCTGTCTTCTCCTATCATTTTGGATCTCCCCCTCCCCCTCCTACTTTCAAATCCCTTACTCGCTCTTCCTTCAGTTAGTCCTGACGAAGGGTGTCGGCCTGAAACGTTGACTGCACCTCTTCCTACAGATGCTGCCTGGCCTGCTGCGTTCACCAGCAACTTTGAAGCATATACAACAATTCATCTCATTGCGACAGAACACGCACCCCAGTACATTCGTCCCTGCTTTATTATTTCATACATTATTATTGCATTTTATTGAACATTGGTATGTTATTATGCTGTACGTTATTGTTAGTTAGTCTGCACACTGCTGTGTGTTTTTAAATGCTGCTACTGTAATGAAAGATTTCCCCTCTTGGAATCAATAAAGTACTTATTATTATATAGACCTACTTTGCTAATTTCACATGTATGTAAGGTAACGGAACAAATAGTTATCACAAGGCTTCCTATAGGCTGTATACCCATCTGGATTTCGTAAAAAGAATGATCATGGACTTGGTATTAAGTTTGGAATTTGATATTCTTAAGGCCCAAGTTAATAAAGAACCAGTGGCGGCAGTTTTCTTTGATTTAGAGAGAGCTTATTTGTTATGGACACAAGGGTTGCTGCTTAAACTGGAAAAGATGGGAATAAGTGGTAGATGTTTTAAATGATAAGGAGATACAAGTTAGGGTAGAAACACCTTTCTTTAAGGAGTATGAAATAGAGAATGGGACCCCACTCCTTTTTATTATGATTAATGGTATCTTCTTAATTGTTGGCTCAGATATTTCCAGATCATTATATGCTGATGAAGGAATGCTGCAGTGTGGAAGAGGGCAAGGACATAAATTATATAGTTAGGAACATGCAGGCAGCTATTAATGAAATAGAAAAACTGGTGATGTCGGTGTGTGTTTAAATTTTCTCTTGGACAGTCTAAATTTTGTTTTACTGAAAGGAACATTACACCCACACATGATCTCAAGCTTTATATTACATCACTTAAACAAGAGATACTGGTGAAGCTTTATGTTTGTACTTGGTATGCAGACGGATACAAGGCTAACGTGGATAGTGCATGTGAATAAAATTCCAGAGAAATGTCGTTAATGTGCTCAGTTGCTTAGTTGGATGTGAGTAGGAGGTCACTTAAGTAAATGTATTTTGCTTTAATCTGTATTTGATTATGGATCTGTTGCCTCACCAGTGGTCTTAAAGACCCTAGATAGAGCTCAAGCTCAAGCATTTGGATTATGTTGTGGTACTATTAAATCTCCCAAATTCTACTATTACTGGGAGAAATGGGTGAAGTACCTTTTCAGTTGGGATAAAGGAATAAAACAACGGCTTTTATATAAAATTCAGAGGATGGTGGGAACTCAACTGGGAGATGGATATAAAAGGAGAGAAGTCTCACTTAAACATTTACATAGTGGACATACCAAGTTGAATAATATGCATGATATTGGCATCTGCAGTGAGTGTATTTGTCAAGAAACAGTGCAGCATATATTGTTTGAATGGAGCTCCTAAGAGGTGGAAAGGAAACTTCTCATTGCTAAATTGCGATCTATGGCACACAGGTAAACATGGAAAGTTTGTTAGGATACCACTGCCGTCTAATGTGTTTAAGTGAGCATTGACTTTCATTGTGATGACCATCAGACTTTTTGATATTGATTGAGGTTTTCTTGGTGATGGTGTGTGTGTGGGGGGAGCGGGCGGGGTGATTTCGTGGATATAATTCCTGTCTCTTCACTCCACACCCCAACTCAGTAGGTGGCGGTAATGCACCTTATGTTGGCCTGCCTACTGCCGTTAAACTTCACAGAGAAAAAAGATCTTTTGGAACCCGCGACAGATCTCAAACGCCAGTTGAACATTTTCAGTGATAATTTTATCCCGAACTTATAGACTCCAAAAATTCCCCAGTATCTTGGATTTCTTCTGTAGGACACATGAGTGCGATGCACCAGTTCTCCAGTCTAATGGGGGCACGTCTGGGATCTCTAGAAGATTAGGGGTGAGTTTCCAAAGCGCAACTCCAGACCTTTAAAACCATCACACACCCTCGCCTTACCTGTCTGGCTTCCCGCAACAGAGCAGAGAGACAATATGGTGAAAAGGAGCGATCCCGGTCCGTTCCAACTCTCCATTGCGGTGTCTCCTCACCTCAACAAATCTACTCGTTGGTCAATAAACTGCTGAGGGCGCAGATAAGATTCACGGAGGCAGTTCGGGGATAAATAGTGCCTGCTACAAGGAGCAGCCAGTAAGAACTCCTGGAACTAAAAACCTTCCTGCAGAAATAACCAGCCCGCCGCTGCTCTGGAGTGTGGAGGGTGGGAGGCGGGGCGGTAGACAGCCGGCCAGGCACAGGATGTGCAGTGGAGGGTGCGGAGCCGAACCACTTCCAGTAAGGATGAGGGCACGTGCAGACCGCGACAGAGAGGCGCAGGCAGCAACACCCAGTCACTGACACATATCTGGGCAGGTTTCCAGGACCCTCCCGGGAGATGTTCACCACAAACCGTCTCAAGCCGCTGTATAAAACAGGGGTTCCCAATCTTTTTTAATTCCATCGACCAATATAATTAAGCAAGGGGGCCATGGACCCCAGGCTGGGAATCCCTGCTGTAAAACAAAACTGATGCAAGAACTCAGCGGGTCAGGTAGCATCTATGGAGGGAAATGCACAGACGACGTTTTGGGTCAAAGTACTTCATCTAGACTGGAAGGGTGAAGGGCAGGTAGCCGGCTATGTGAAGAGCTGAGAGTAGAGATAAGATTCCAAAACGTCAACTGACCACTTCCCTCCACACGAGATCCCCCAGAATTTTGGTTTCTGCTCTAAATTAAAGCGACTACTTATTCACGTGTCTCTGTGCACTCGATTCTCCGGATCTCGTCTCTTGCGCCCTCGCTCCTGGACAACTAGGATTACACTTTTGTACAATACACTGCCAGACGCCAGTGCGGACTTCCTTGCAAACTCATTGCTCCCCAAGCTGCACCTATCCCTCTCCCAACCCCCACTTCCTCACTTGCTTACACCCCACCCTGTCCCTTTCCTACGTGCGCGTTCTTCATTCGTGCACGCGCTCCCGTCCCGCCCAAGCGCTCTCTAACCCCGCACGCTTTCCCCAACCCTTCCCCACCCCGTCCGCTCTCCCACGTTCCTTCATGCATCCCTTCTCTCCCTCATACCCTGTCGACTACACTATGTGCCCTCTCCTCCCTCTTGAGTTCCCCCACTCAGTTGGAGTCTGCGTGCGGTTCCACACTACAAGAAGGATGTGCGAAGAGTATAGAGGATGGAGAAGAGATGCATCCTAGAACGTTTGATTTATGAGAAGAGGCTGGAGAGGCTGGGTTTGTTCTCCCCGGGACAGAGGCTGTTTAGAGGGGTCCTGAAATTACATTGAGTATAGATCGAGTACAAGACTCTACTCCTTGTGTCACAGGTATTTATAGAGGTAATCGACTTGGGTGATAGGGGACAGATTCAGATGAAAACCTTTTCATCCAGAGAACGGTGAGTATCTGGAACATATTGCCAGTTAGTTGTGGAAGCAGAATCATTGAAGTTGTGTCTGGACAAACACTTGAATCTCCCAGCTGTAGAAGACAAAGGAACAATTTGTTGGAAGATTAGTTTAATAAGGAAGGGTACTCCCTGGTTGACATGGACATGGTGGACTGAATGGCCTGTTTCATGCTGTATGGCCATGACTTTCCCTCCCTGTGCTCTGCACTCCCCAGTGGGTTCTCCCTTCACCATCCTTAGGGTGTTCTTCCTCTTATTGCAGTCCCTTTCCCACAACCCACCCTGCCACATTCTTCCCCCTTCCTCAGTGTGCCATACTTTCCAGGTTTCAACCACAACCGATATCCTGTCCTAAATTGGTAGAAGTTTGATCAGAATAGTATAGGCGGGGATGTCACAAAAGTAGATTGGCAGAAATTCTTGCAAGTTAAATGACACCTGACAAGTGAGGATACAGAGTACAGGAGAGATACAGAGAAAGGCAAGGTCGAAAACTCCAGTGAACAGGGGATATTAAATGTTTGCCCCCCTGGCCAGCCTCTGGTTCGCTCAACTTGCTGTCGTCTAGGGAAGCAGCCCTCGGCCCCGTCAAACTCGCTAATTAAATTTGTGTGGTTGCTTGTGACGTACCCCACCCTGCCAAATAACAGACAATACACCATATACGATTAAATGAATTACAGTTTATAGATATTACTGGAACTATGTAATTAATAGAGATAAAATATAAAAGGAAAATAAAAGGTGCCACACTTATCAAAGTTCAGTCTCTTTGTGCACAACAGTTAGTGCTCTGGTAACGATCTTCTCTTCACCATTCGATCCCCTCTGACCACCTCCAACTGTTGCCTGGGACCAATGACAGTGGTCGATCAGAAGCACCGCATGAGTTTGTCTCCATCTCCTCTCCTCACCGAAGACCCTGGACCTCGGACTCCTGCTCGGGGTCCGACCCCGCTAACCGGCTCACAGCACCTTGTCCATTCTCTCTCTCTCTCTATCGCGCCTTCTCCCCAAAATCCCATGCATCACAATAACTTACAGACACACTAGAAAAACCAACATCCATTCCAATTGTTTCGTTTGCTCTCCCATCAATAACATAACCCAAACAAGCTGCTAGCGGGAGAACTTCCTCAGCAGTTAACATAATGGCCCTTGTGGCTACAGGGGTCACGGGGTATGGAGGGAAGGCTGGGTTCTGAGTTGGATGATCAGCCATGATCATAATAAATGGCGGTGCAGGCTCGAAGGGCCGAATGGCCTACTCCTGCACCTATTTTCTATGTTTCTATGTTTCTATAACAAAGAAGCCATTTCAATTAGCCTTTGCAGTAACATAAAAGAAGAAACCCCTTACACTTCTGTGACCCCACAAGGTTCCCCCAAGTGCTTCACTTTTCTCTCCTCATTCTAAAGGCAAAACAGGGTAGGAGGTAAATTGGCTGCTGTAAATTGTCTCTAATGTGTGGGAATTGGGGGAAATTATTGAAATGTGTGACAAACAAAATGGGATCAGTGTGGAATTTGAGCAAATGGGTGGTTGATAGCCAGCATAAACTTGGTGGGTCAAAGGGTCTAGTTCTGTGCCATATAAGTCTACGTCTGTGTGCAAGAAAACAACAGGGAGTTAACAGTCTAATTGTGCAAAAAGAACCAACTGATACAACTTAGCTGAATGCCTGTTTGAAAAGCAAAACGTCATCAAAGTTACACAGCACAGAAACAGGCTATCCAGCCCAGTGTCCACACTGCCTAACAAGCAACAAGTTTTACTAGTCCTATATTTTTATTTCATTCTCCCCATGTTATCACAGTCTTCTGCTCAGATTCTGCCCATCACCCAGACACTAGCGGCAATTTACAGTTGACAATTAATGCAGCTACCTGTGCATCATTGGGATGAGGGAGGAAATCAAACCACGCAGGAAGAATTCCAAGGGGTTAAGGGAGAACGAGCAAATCTGAATTATCTGGATTAGGTGCCTTGTGTAACTCAACTTCCTCTCCTCATTGTGCTTTGGTTGCAAAATCTGTGACCACATTGGTTTCTGTCAGATGTTCCCGTTTCCTTCCCCACCCAAGAAATGTCCCTTGTGTTCCTTGTTAGGTTAGCTAACAGTTGTAAGTTCCTCCCAGTGTGTGAGTGAGTATGAAAATCTGGAGGGAGGGGGAGGAGTCCATGAAAATGTGGACAGAGTGAAATGTAGGAAGTGGGTTGACACAGACTCAGCAGGCTGAAGGGCCAGTCTCTCTATGGCTAAGTGCTGTTACGAATTGAAATATGAAGAGATAGATTGGGGAAGACAGAACAGAGCTGAGAAATCAATGCCAAAAATTTTGAACATGCACAGATGGATCAGAATGCTTTTTGCCCCTTGATTGCAGGGAGATGATTGGTCTGGCTACATAGATTTGGGACTAATTCCATTGAAGGACATTTTCACCTGGTCTAATCCAAATTGATAATTAAAGGGAAGTACTATACTTCTGGAGTGATGGACTCCACCATTGGTGCAATGACACTGATTCACATTCAGAAGTGAATTATCTGAAAGACTATTGCTGAGAGAGTGATGCAGTGTCAAAGGTGCAGTGCCAGGGGAGCACTGTGGCATTGGTGAGCTGCACTGTTGTGCAGAGGGAGCAGTGCATGATCAAATACTTGGTAGTGGGGCAATGGTGTAGCATTGCATGTCTGCACCCTTCGGTTGGGAGGAGGATGCTGTGCTGAGAATGGGGTGCATTGTCAGAGATGGTATTAAGTGAATGCTGCATGATCAGAGAGCAGTTCAGCAATATTTCTACACTTGTGTTTCATGGAACAGTAGAGCACAGTACAGTCCCTTTAGCCCATTATGTTGTTTTGACCAATAAAAATGTACTGCGTGATCAGTCTTAATCTTTCCTCCCAGCAGTGCATCAAACCCTTTATTTTTATTACATCCACGTGCCTATCTAAGAGACTTCTAAATATCCCTGTTGTATCAGTATCTACCACCACCCCCAGCAGGGTATTCCAAACACCCGCCATTCACTGTCAGAGAAACTACTTTTGACATCTCCCATAAACTTCCCTCCCTTCACCTTAAACTGATGTCTCCTGGTATTGGCCATTGCCACCTTGGGAAAAAGTTGCTGGAATTTCACTCTATTGGTGCCTCTCATACACCATTATTAAGTCACCTCCCATCCTCCATAGAGAGTACAGATGCCTTGCCAGAGTCTTGGTATTGATGGAATTTTACGTGATCAGAGAGCAGTTCAGACGTTTTCCATACTGTCAAAGGTGTTGTGTTTCAGTTAAAACATTAGACCAATCCTCTTCTGCATCTCAGGTGTAGAAAATCCCACGATATGTTTTAAAGAGCAGGAGGGCTGTCACCACATTCAGGCCAATGTTCCCCTCAGCCCACGGCTAAGAAGTGTCTGGTAATTATTTGATTGCTCTGGGTGCGATCTTGCTGTTCACAGATAAAATACCCCATTCCTACTTCACAACCTGGCTACATCCCAGCAGGAATTATGGATGGTAAAACACTTCCTGGACATCCTACGATAGTGAAAGGGTTAAAGGCTTGGAGTAGTTGTATGTCTGAAAAGATCATCAAATGCAGAAATCACATGGATAATAAAAAAATTACTTGCAGCGCTTCATGTTCTTACTTCAAGTTTCAGAATAACCTGTGGGACTGAAGCACTCACTGAACCCAGACACTCCCTGGACCATATTCAGTACTGGGATCATGCATATTCCCCCAATAACTCTCCCCTAGGTGCCTCACAAACACAGGGAGGTAGCACTGAATAACACAGGGATGTCATGTCTGCTTCAAGCATTCCTGCAGTGAGGTGAGAGTACATTTTTTAGTCACCTGAAGCTGGACAGAGATTTTCCCAAACTCTTGGGACTCCCCATACCTGTAGAGGTAATCAGCACAGTCAGGTCAGTCTCCAGTCCGCTCTTTCCCCTCCATCACAGCCTGCGTTTCAGTCAGAACAAGGCAAAGGGCCAGAGCAGCAACTCTTGAAAACATCAGGTGAAGACAGACCCTTCTGCATATGGGGTTCTTTCCCCTGCATCAGGGTACAGAAACACTTTCTTCAGCCTACATAGCCTGTGCTGAGTATCCATCCCCATACACAATAATCCCATTTTACTCTCCTTCACACTTCTCTACTGCTCCCAGATTCCACTGCTCTCCTGCACACACCAGAGAAACTTTACAGTGACCAAGGTTTGAGATAGAGGAAGGAACTGGAACCTCTGAGCAGTCACAGGGACAATGTGAAAAAAATCAAACCGACAATTCTGGAGATCAGGATTGAGTCTGGATCACTGGAGTACTGAGGCATCATCCTCTGACGGCATTGAGGGAGAGAGGTAGATCATTAGAATGCAAGAAACCTCCTTTGGGGGACGCAAGAAGGAGAAAGAGGTCGCCACACACTTATTCATGAATCTATTTACAATTTTTTTATGATTCTCAGATATTTTCAACTCTAATCTCAAACTGAATTGCTCTGTTAGCCAGAGGCTTCTGTTCGTATTTTAAGCTAAATGTTAGACCCTCCCAATCTCCATTAAGGAAAGAATTACTTTTGGGTCTCCAGTGTCCACAGCATTCCCACTTCCAGTGAGGTACTTCCAATCACCCAGCAAAACTTTCTCTGCCTGACCCATGAACTTTCCTTGGCCACAGCCCTTCACAGCAATGGTCTGATATATGATATTGATGTTTCAGCTAAAGTTGAGGATAGCAATTCATCTCAGGTAAGACCTTGTGGATGAGATGCTCAGATTTCAACACACCACAACACTGAAACCTGAATTCCGAGTGAGATGTAAGAAAAAGTTAAAACTGGTAAAAAGGTGCATTGCAAAGCCGCAGAAGATTAAGCTAATCAGCTTCCATACTGATACAACACTAAGCTTACTGAAATACGTGGTCATTCATAACCAAACCAGGCTGAGGCTCCACCCTGTGTTCAGAGCTGTGCTTGAGTTCGGGCCAAACACTTATCTACAAAGGAAAAATGAGAAGAGATTGGTTGTCCAGTACTGTGACAGAAAATAGGATTAGATAATGGATCTGTGTTTACCCACCTGTAGTAATGCCTTAGCTATCTCTAAGCTGCTCCTCTACATCACTCCAATAATTATTGCAAACATAGCTATGAACCACAGTATGGGACCTGCTCCATGGAGCTCACCGAGTCCTGCCCAACAAGTAAAGTTGGCAAATGTTACGTGAACTACAAAGATGATATAGCACAAGAGAGGGTGTAGGGGAGAACTGCAAAGTCTGGGTACTTTTGTTTTTGAGGACAATTGAGCAGTTGCAGTTACTTCTTAGGAGCAGAGGATATTAAAGGGAGATATGAAAAGCTGTAAGGGTCCAGGATGCAGAAGATAGGAAATATATTAGCAAAATAGTCTAAAGTAAAAGGCCGAGATCAAAAATAATCAGCGGGGTTGGAGGGGAAATAAAACCTTAAGAAGGAATCTCTGGGAATCTCGACAAAATTGGAGATTGCCCTATGGTCCTCATTGATGTGATTAAACTGGAAAATGATTATGGGGAAATAGACCATTCGTGGAAGTAGTTTAAAGGCCAGGTTAGAAGATCAGGGTAGTAAATAGGTTCATGAGGTGTTTTGATTGCTGTCCTTTCTCAGTCATGGTAGCGCCAGCCTGAGGAATAACAAGGACAGTCTGTTTCCCAGTGCACTGTTCTGTGTTTCTTTGGTTTGGGATTTTCCTTTTAACATCTAAGTCCCTGCTGTTTGTCCAAACACAAGACTCCTGCTGCTAAATTCCAGGCCTTCCAAAACACTCTAAACTCTATTCCTCCACAGGTTTCACAGCCCCATGCCCATCCAATCACACTTGTCTATCACTTGCTCTGAATTCCTCATGCACACACTAAGAACTATTCTTCCTCCTCATCTATTCTGTGGAATAGGCAGAATCTGTGTAACGTTACTCAGCTGGAGTTGGGCCTGGGGTGCAGTGGGTAGTTCACAGCAAATGTAACTCTGCATCTCAGACAACAGATCCCTACCTGGGAGGACAGAAGAGACTGCAGACGCTGCAAACTGGAGCCACACCCAAACTCCTTGGGGAGCTCATAGTGTTAAGCAGCATCTGTGGAACATTTTGAATCAAATCCAGATGAAGGATTTTGACTTGATATGTCAACTGTCCGTTTCCTTCCATACTCCTATCTCTGGAGTCTTTGTTGTTGCACAAAATTAGGTGCAGAACCATGTCCTGAATGTCCTTACCCAGAGGCCTCGACTACCCTGTGCTGCAAGAAAATATATGTGAAGACAGTACAATATGAAATTTCCTTTTTTTTTGCGGCGGTTGGGCGGGGAGGAACCTTAATTCCTTTTCTTCCTTGAGGAAGAGAAAGCAGTTCACTGGCACAAGTCCAGAAATTCACTGTGTTGTGCTAACCCTCTCCTTCTAGAACAACAGCACTACCTTCCACCACTAACAGGAGCCCAAAGACCATGATGTTTTCCATCCCCAGTGAGGAACCAAAGCAATATTCCAATCTTGACACAGAGAGCTCTGTAATAAGTTTCCCAGCTGCTTGTCACTTCCGTGGGCTGAAAGAGACCATGTATCACAAGTATGTGTTGTGTATGAGGATGCAGCCTGTCTTTACCTGTTTGAAGGGGCTGTTCCCTACCCTCCTCATTTAATGTGGTACTTGTAGTATTGTATATAATGAACATACTTCTCTAATTTTGAGAAACACAATTGTGTTCCTCTGAATTACACCCTGCCAATGCATTGCAACTGACTGCTGATGGAGTGCCATTTCTTCATTGCATTCCTCAGAGATAACAAAGCACCTCTCCCCGATGAGATGATGTCTGCTCCACTGACTGTGCAATGCTCCTCCTTCAGTACCCCACAACTTCTACCTGCCCCTTCACAGTGCGTGGCCCCACTGACAGTGTAGTACTCTCTGCGTATCTGAGGATATCACACTACCACCCTCCCTTTGACCACACCACAGTCTCAGATTTGACCTTCCTCTGCACTCAATGATTACATTACTTGGGTTCAAAACCAATTCTGACCACCTGTTCTTGCCTTTTCTTCCTCATCTGTCATATTCTTCCTTCTCTCCTTAATATATGAGGAGTGCTTGATCTCTATTGACTTGTACTGAATGAAATTCAGAAGGACGGGTGGGGGGGAGGTTGTCAAGGCAGATCGACCCAATGCAAGAGCGCCGTTACCATAAACACAATAACACAAGCAATATTTTCTCAAACTTTACTCTTTATTCATCGTATGCTATGGGGGAAGTTATAGACTGAACTCCCAAAGAGCCAGTCCAGACACAACCCTCCCCCAAATCACAATTCTTCACAATTTATAATATTAATCATTACATCCACAGGAAATCTTACAATTACACGAGTTAAGACAGTTTTAGAATAGTTTCGATCACGTTAATATAGTATTAGATGTAAAATCATCATTGGTTAGTTATAATTATTTTCTGCCACAGCTAGCCTGGATACAACATTAGTTCCTTATATTGACACCTTCCCCTTTCTCTCAAACATTCTATCCCTTATGCTATCCTTCCCATATTTAGTTATACCTTGAGATGTCCCTTCTGTATGGCTAGATAGAGGACAATGTCTAATGCGTTAACTGTCGCTGGGTAGGGTTTCTTTCTGACTTGCCCAACAACAGTAAGCAAAGGTCCTCATAAGGTGATTGATCATTAGCTAATCATTGTTCTTAGTCTATACTCATATTTACCTGTCCGTCCACTCTGTCAGGGGGATCTCATTGAAATCTGCTCGATACTGAAAGGTCTGGATTGAGTGAACATGGGGAGGATATTTTTATCAGCAGGGGAGTCTAGGATCTGAAGGCACACCAGAATAAAGGGACTTCTTTTTAATACTGGAATGAGGAGGAATTTATTCAGCCTGAATCTGTGGAATTTGTTCCCACTGAGGGCTGTGAAAGCCAAGTTGTTTGGGTATTTAAGGCAGAAATTGATTGGTCCTCGATTGGTAAAGTGGTGAAGGGTTTTGGGTAGAAGAATGGTGAATGGAGTTCAGAAAATAATCAGCCATAATTTAATGATGGAGCTGAGCAGAAGGGCAAAATAGACTAATTCTGTTCCTATATCTTAGTCATTGTCATACTTTATTGATCCCGGGGGAAATTGGTTTTCATTACAGTTGCACCATAAATAATAAATAGTAATAGAAATAGTAATAAATAGTCAAATAGTAATATGTAAATTATGCCAGTAAATTATGAAATAAGTCCAGGACCAGCCTATCGGCTCAGGGTGTCTGACCCTCCAAGGGAGGAGTTGTAAAGTTTGATGGCCACAGGCAGGAATGACTTCCTGTGACGCTCTGTGCTTCATCTCGGAGGAATGAGTCTCTGGCTGAATGTACTCCTGTGCCCAACCAGTACATTATGTAGTGGATGGGAGACATTGACCAAGATGGCAAGCAACTTAGCCAGCATCCTCTTTTCAGACACCACCGTGAGACAGTCCAGTTCCATCCCCACAACATCACTGGCCTTACAAATGAGTTTGTTGATTCTGTTGGTGTCTGCTACCCTCAGCCTGCTGCCCCAGCACACAACAGCAAACATGATAGCACTGGCCATCACAGACTCGTAGAACATCCTCACCTATGGTCTTATATCTTCTTTGTTCATCTCCACTCTCTCAATATTCTCTATTTTTTCACTCTTTGCCTGAGCCTTCCCCCTCTAATTTTCTTTACCACTGGAGATCAAAGCACAGAAGATCATCAAGTTTTTTAACCAATTGTCAGTGTGAGATTCAAGGGTCAGTAGCTCTGTCCCTACTGTGCTTTATCTTTCTAACCCTAACTTTTCTCTCCTATTTCAGCTCTACTGAAACTAAATATCTTTTCTTTCTCCACAGGTACTGAGCGATCTCAAATATTTCCAGCAGATATACCAAGCCTGAGAAGATGTAGCTCTCTTAACTTTGCCAATTCAGTATATAAGGCATTGACACGTGGCAGTTTGGTGTTTTGAGCAATGGAAAAACAGAGATCCAAAGCGTGAGAAGACGTAGCTCACTCAGGTTTGCTGATTGAGTATATAAGGCAATGAAACGTGGCAGTTTGGTGTTTTAAGCAATGGCCAATCAGTGATCAGCATTGATCGGTAAGAACAAATTAAATGAAGGCAGGGGCAAGTGGAGTAGCCATCATTTGAGTGGATAGTCAGAGTGGGGATTTTGAGGTTTTAGCTTCGAAGCTTCAGTGAGAGAAAGCGAAAAGCTGTAGGTAATTATTTTCCCAACAATTTATTGTTCTTCCCTTCTTTTTATTTAAAACAGTAGGGATGACAGGCAGGATAGTGGAATGCTCCTCTTGCGGGATGTGGGAAGGCAGGGAGACCTCCAGTATCCCTAATGAGAAGTGTATCCAGCTGCAGCTTTTAACAATCCACGTTAACGAATTGGGGCTGGAACTAGATGAGCTCCAGATCATTCAGGAAGCTGAGAGGGTGATAAATAGAAAATATAGAGAGGTAGTTACACCAAAGGCACAGGACACAGGAAATTGGATGACAGTCAGGAAGGGAATGGGATTAAACAGCTAGTGCAGAGTACCCCTGTGGCCATCTCTCTCAACAACAGGAATATCAATTTGGATATTAGGGGGGGGCGGGGTGGAGGGGTGGGTGATGGAATGACCAGGTAGAGGAAAGTCACAGCAGTCAGGTCTCTGGCACTTAGTCTGGCTCTGTGATTCATAAGAGAATGGGGAAAAAGAGGTGAGCAGTGGTGATAGTGGATTTGTTAGTTAGAGAAATAGAAAGGAGTTCAAGGAGTTAGGTGCTAAATTAAAGGGCAGGACCTCCAAAGTTGTGATCTCAGGATTGTTATATGCCACGTGCCGGTGAGGCTAGAAGTAGGAAGCTCTCAATTTCTACTGTTGTTTAAATCCTTTGATTGACAAGAGCTCAACCAATCAGCAACTTCCAAATCATTCCGCGCCATTCATTAACTCCTTTTTGACCGATTTTGGATTAGATTAGATTAGATTATGAGGACATGCAATTCTCTTTTATTGTCATTTAGTAATGCATGCATTAAGAAATGATACAATATTTCTCCGGTGTGATATCACAGAAACACAGGACAGAACAAGACTGAAAAACTGAAAAAACCCACATAATTATAACATATAGTTACAACAGTGCAAGCAATACCGTAACTTGATGAAGAACAGGCCATGAGCACTGTAAAAAAAAGTTCAAAGTCTCTCAAAAGTCCGTCTCACGCGGATGGGAGAAGGAAGAAAACTCTCCCTGCCATACCTGACCACAGTCCGACTCTGAGTCGTCCGAAAACTTCGAGCTCCGACCAGCGCTCCGACACAGAGCACCATCTCTACCGAGTGCTTCGACCCCAACCCCGGCCGCCACCAGCTGGCAAAGCCGAGGATTTTGGGGCCTTCCCTCCAGAGATTCTCAATCGCACAGTAGTAGCGAACAGGGTCTTTCAGAGACTACTCCAGGTGTTCCTCCATGCTCTCACGGCTGTCTCCATCAGATCAGAATTCTGCACGGTACCCTATTTAACAAATACAATACCATTTCACTGGACAGGCTATGCGCGCTGCGTCGTGCTACCATCTTCTCCTCTCCTCCTGGATTGATTGAACTATGGAGATATTTATACTCTGATGACAGAGAATATTCTTTTTTTTCACATTTATAAAAAATATCTGAGGATTGATTATATTATAGTCAATCCTCGCTTCTTGCCTAGTGTTAGGAATTGTGAGTACGATGCTATTGTTATATCTGATCATGCGCCTCTGAGTTTGTCTTTTGAATTTGATGTCATCCTTGCCCACCCACCATGGTGCCCGTCTCAGACATCATTGCAGAACTTTGACTTTCTCAGCTTCATTGAAACCCAGATAAAATAATTTTTTCTTTTTAATGATATGGGGGTATGTCAAAATTAAGTCTCTTCGGGGGCATGGGTTCGAATCCCACCGCTGCCACCATATGTCAAAAACACTGTGGGTCAATTGTTTAAGAAAAATAACAAGACGGCTTGAGTCACAAAACTAGATTGAGGTGCTTTTACTTACCTCAAAACAAGACAAAAACTGGAAAAAAAACAACATATATAGCCACCCTCAGACTAAACACAAAAGAAAACTAACCTCAAAGCCTTGGTAACCTGAGGCTTATAACTGCTAAGCCCCTCCCCCTAGACCAACCAAAAACTAATTAACTCAATTATCCAATTAAAGATGGTATCCTCCACCATCAGCACACCTGTGCAGGTTGCTGCTGTCTCTATATGAGACAGCCCCATGCAGCAGCTCTGTTTCAGACCCAGTCACTATTACTGCTGGGGATGAGTGTTTTACCGAGTGTGCCATGTGCCGTCCGTAGTTAGTGACGGGCCTTCGTCACATTATGGGATACATTTAAAGCATTTTTACGTGGTCAGATCATTTCTTATTCAGCTAAGCTTAAAAACAGACTAAAGTAGAATTAGATAAGATTTCAAAACAAATTAAAGACTTAGATAATATTTATGCAATCTCCCCTAATATTGATTTATTCAAACAAATGGTGGAACTCCAATCACAATATAATTTGTTATTAACTCATCCTAGTGAAGGCTACTTACTTAAGCTAAAGAGCCAATTTTATATGTTTGGAGATAAAAATAACAAACTGCTCACATCTCAATTAAAAACAGCTCGCATCTCAATTAAAAACAGCTAGAACCAAAAGGCAGATTTTGAAAATCCATAGGAAAGATGGTACCCTGGCTAGGGAATATGAAGAAATTAATAAGATTTTTCAAGATTTTTATACTGAACTTTATAAATCTCAATTTCCAGTAGATTCTTCTAAAATGAAAGCTTTCTTACGAAAGATTGCTTTTCCTCAAATTTCTGTTGAGATCAAAAAACTCTTGATGCCCAAATTACTGAAGCCGAAATTCATAAAGCCGAAATTCATAAAGCTATTTTTTCAATACAATCTGGTAAGGCCCCTGGACTTGATGGCTATCATGTAGAATTTTATTAAAAAATTGGTAAATTGATTTCTCTGTAAATATTGGAAATGTTTAAGGATTCTTTTATGAAAGGTGATTTTTATGAGGCTTCTCTTTCTTAAATTCTTAAAAAAGGATAAAGATCACTACAGACGTATTTCATTATTGAATGTCGATGCTAAGATTCTGTCAAAGATAATGGCCAATCGGTTGGAAAATATTTTGGGTAAAATAATTTTTAAAGATCAAATAGGCTTTCTAAAGGGTCGTTATTCCTTTTCAAATGTTCAGAGATTATTTAACATCATATATTCGTCCTCTTTTAAAACTCCACAATGCATCGTCTCTTTGGATGCTGAAAAAGCATTCAGTTTAGTCAAATGAAAATATTTATTTAATGTTTTAGAGAAATTTGGTTTTGGTGTTAATTTTAATAATCGGAATAGAATGATATATAAAACTCCTATTGCTACTGTTATTACTAATAACTGTAGATCCCCTTTTCTCAGCTTTCACAGGGGACAAGACAAGGTTGTCCATTAAGTTCTTTGTTATTTAATTTAATATTAGAACCCCTTACTATTGCTCTTCGTGAAGCTAAAGATATTTCTGAGGTTTTTGTGAATGAGACCATTCATAAGATTACTGTTTACGCTGATGATTTACTGGTTTATATATCCAATACCGAGGAATCTATTCCTGCCTTGCTAAAATTATTTAATGAATTTGGAGATTTTTCAGGATAGGAAATAAAATTCAGGAGAAGTGAACTGTTTCCTTTAAACGAATCTGTTTCTATATATGATAATACTCCTTTCAAAGTCAGATTCCTTCAGATATTTAGGTGTTATAATCACTAAAAAATATAAGGATCTTTATAAAGCTAATTTTGTTCCCTTGGTATATTTGATGAAGTATTTATTTAGCAGATGGAATCCACTTACATTTTCACTTGCTGGTCGCATCCATATAGTCAAAATGATGATTTTACCAAACTTTTTATAGTTATTTCAGAATATCCCTGTTTTTCTGACTAAGAAGTTTTTCGATCAGACTGATTCTATTATTTTATCTTTTATTTGGAATAATGAACGACCAAGAATTTGTGAATGTCACTTACAAAATTTGAAAAAGGATGGAGGTCTTGCTTTGCCTAATTTAAGAATGTATTACTGGGCTGTTAATGTGCGATATATGTCCTTTTGGTTACACTGGATTGATAAGAACAATCGGCCAATTTAAGTAGACTTGGAATTGAAAGCTATGAAGCAGTTTTATTTAACCTCGTTATTGGGAACTGCTTTACCTATACAATTAGCTAAAGTTGCTAATTTAAATTTATACCCTGTGATTAAGCACTCTTTACAAACTTGGCTCCAGATCCATATTTTTTTTTAAATTTTAAACAATTTAAACTTTGTAGTTTAATTTATCGTAATTATTTTTTTAAGCCTTCTTTGAGTGATCCATTTTTTTACTTTAGAAAAATAAAGGTATTAATTCTTTCTTGGATTTATTTAAAGAAGATAGACTGATGTCTTTTGAACAGTTAGTTGATAAATATTCCCTTTCATACTCACACTTTTTACAATGCCTTCAAGTTAGACATTTCTTACAAAAATATTTAAGTAATTTTCCTTATATATTGGATACCAACTTGTTAGATACTATTACGAGTATGAACCCATTGATGAAGGGTTCCATTGGAAGAATTTATAATTTACTATTACAATGAGATAAGCGTCCTTTATTTAAGATTAAACAAGATTGGGAAAAGGAAATTAATTTGACTTTTATGACGGAGGTCTGGACGCGGGTTCTGAAGTTGGTTAACTCTTCTTTGATCTGTGCTAGTCATTCACTGATTTGATTTTAAATTGTACATCGTTACTATTTGATGAATGAGAGATTGTGTAAAATGTTTCCAAATGTTGAAAGTTATTGCAATAGATGTAAAACTGAGACAGCTACACTGACACACATGTTTTGGTCTTGTTCTATACTGGAATAGTTCTGGAAGTCAGTTTTTTTCTACAATTTTTAAAGCACTTAAACTTAATTTACAACCTAACAAATTACCTGTGCTTTGTGGAATAATTCCTCAAAATATCAGCGGTATCTCTTTGTCTGACCAAACATGTTATTGCATTTGTTACATTCACAGCGAGGAGGGCCATTTTGTTGAAGTGGAAGGATACGTTGGCTCCCATTTTGTCACAATGGTTCTCTCAAGTGATGCTATGTCTTAGCTTGGAGAAAATTAGAAGTCAAACCTTTGAACCTATGTTTGATTTTGAGAAAAGATGGGGTTCATTTGTTCATTACTATCATTTGATTTAATTGATAGATTTCTTCCACGATCTAATTGTAAATTTTTGGTACATTATTTTTTCTTGCTGGTGGTTTGATGTTTATCTTTAGAAGTTTTTTGTATGACGCATGGCTCCAGGGTTGAACACCTACTGGTGTTTTTTTTCTCACTTTTCTTTGATTTAGTAGGGTTTATTTTTTCCTCTTTTTCTTGTCACCAGAATTTTTCCAATCTTTAAAGCGATTTCTTTTTCTCTTGGGACATTGTAAGTGTTGCTTACTTCGATGTACTCTTGTTAATTTTGGATAATCATGATAAAAAGATTTGAAAAGAAAGAAAGAAAGATTATACAGTTGCAGCTAAGGATTTGGTGTAGGAGGCAGGGCATTAGATTGATGGATCATTGGGCTTTCGTCTGTTATTCTTCCCTTAAGGCACTACCAGCAGAGTGGTGCAGCTGGTAGCCCTGCAGCTTAACTGTCGACACAGGTTCAGTTCTGATTTTGGGTGATATCTGTGTGCAGTTTGCATGTTTCTCCTGTGACTCCATGGATGCTCATCCCTCATCCCAAAGACATGGCAGATCAGGAGGTAAATTAGCTGCTGCAGGTTGTTATTTTATTCACTCCAGATTCTTATCATCTTCTCCATCAACTCCAGATTCTACCCCTGACTGACACACGAGGGGCAAGGTACAGTTGCTAGTTAATGCACCATCTATGCATCATTGGGGTGGGGGAGAAAACCTGGACAACCAGGAGTTACAGAAAAAACATGCAAGTCTGAATTCTCTGCAGCAGGCACCTCATGAGACCCTTCCACTTCCTCTCTCCTCATTGTGTCTCTATTGAAAACTCTGTGACCCCGTAGCTTCCCCTGGATGTTCCAATTTCTTGCCCTGCAACAAAAATGTTCCCTGTTTGGTTTAACTGACTGTTGTAAGTTCCCCCTAATCCATGGATGAATATGAAAACCTGAGGGGCTTTCAGGAGAATACTTACTTACTTACTGCCTGTTACACTGCTTGCATTTAGGGCAGCAATGAAGGTCCTCCATCACTGGTGGTATTCAAGGCTCCCTTCATCGTGACAGCAGCTTCTACTCGGTTTTCACTACTGTCAGTCATTGAAGTCCTGGGTGGACCATTGCACTCAGATGCATAAGGATTCTTAATTACTGTTGCCATAACAAGTTTGTGTTACCAGTCAGGTGTATTAGCCGAGAGCTGAACCCTGAACCTGGAGGACCGGTGGACCACTCTTAGTCTGTCCTCTACCCTTTGACCTGTATGGCATGGGTGACCCTACCAAGAACCAAAACATGAAGCTCTGACTCCAGCCAACATTCCTCCAGATGAATGAGGCACACTAGCCTCCAAACCACGACAGGCCTGTATCTATGGCTCAGTGGTGTTATGGGTGTAAGTGTGAAGGGATGCATTGGAAAAAGAAGAATAGTTACATTAAAGAAATTTGACTTTGGGAAAGGGATTCCTAGGTAACTGGTGGACTGAGGAAGGGTGTGAGACGACAGGCAGGTAGGGAAGGTGAGCGGAATTGGAGTTGGGAGACAGTGGAAGGTAAATGATAGATGAAGGAAGACAAAGAGGGAGGAAAGAGGAAAGAAAAACAGATGGAGAAGGACAATGTGAGGACAGGAGAAATCTGGTGACAGGAGTTAAGAAGGGTGATATATGAGTAAAGGAGAGGAGGGGATGAAGGTGAGTGAGAAGCTAGGGGTGGGTGTGGGAAAGGGGACAAAAGTGGGAGGACTGGAAGGTCAGAGGGAGAGGTAGGAAGAAGGGATATATGGAGAGGGGTTAAAGTGGGTGGAAGGTGTGTTAAACTAAAATTGAACAACTGAGTATTCAAGCCATTGAGTCATAAACAATCCAGGCTCTCTATAAGATGTTGCTCCTCCACTTTGCATTGTGCTTCATCCTGGCAGTGGAGAAGGTCTGTGGGCTTTACAGGAACTAATTTGTAGAGAGATCGCACGCTGTTGCAAGAAACATAAGGTTGTGATAGTATGTGAAATTGACTCTTCACATATTGACTGGGACTCCCATACTGTAAAAGGATTGGATGGAATAGAGTTTGTCAAATGTGTTCAGGAAAGTTTCCTTGGACACACAGGAAATCTATATCGAGCACAGGTCCAGCCACTTTTGCCAGGATAAAGTCCCATGTGTAATGTCACCCACTGAAGCAGAGCGACACCTGTCGTGTCCTTTAAGTCTGGATCTTGCTGCCGTTGTCAGCCTCCAGAAAGATCTCATAGCTCTTTGCCTTCTCCTCAATAGGCTATGCTGGCAGCACACACACTTGAGCACGTGTCACACAGGAAGCGTCACCTTGATTAGATGTCCATAATGAATAGCAGACAACCCTGGCAGTTGAAGCTCAAGGTGTTCAACAGATCTCTGATGTCCCAATGTGCTGGAACTGTCAAAGCAGAAAATGGCTGGCACTTCTTCATGTTTGTAATAAAGTGAGCATGATAAAACCACAGATCCAGCATTGTTTGTTTCACAGCCACTGGCATCCTCTTGTTGGGGGCTTTTCTGACTGGGCTTATTGAGGTAGAGAAAGGAGGAGGAATGATGCACCGCTGCCTAGCTGAGTGTAGACTATCAGCCTTTTTAGCAAGCTCGCTATAGTCCATCACGGGTGCATTAGTGAGGGCTATGCAAACTTGATCAGGCATTAACTGCATGAAGAGTTTTTAAAAAATAAAACAAAGATGCTGATTTCCCAGGAGATACAGAATGTGTTCTGTTATCTCCAAAGGCCTAGCATCACCATGACTGGATAAGGAGAACAGCTGTTTGGCACACACAGACTCCAATATTCCAAAATTGTGTAAAAGGGTAGTTTTCAGCAATTGGTAGCTATTGTGTTCAGGCGGGTGTTCAAGCAGACTCACCACTCTTGTAGCCATAATAGTACTGAGCGATGCTACCATGTGGTAAAATTTGGTGTCATTGGTGGTGATTTCTTGCAGAGCCAACTGCGCCTCAGCTTGTATGATAAAAGTGACGGCACTTTGCTTGCAAAACATTGGCAGTTTCAAAGCGATTGTGTTGCCCGACGTGTTCAATAATTCTGGAATCGTCTGAGAGCCTGTAACACATTTTAAACTCCAAA
Source organism: Mobula hypostoma (assembly GCF_963921235.1). Lineage (NCBI taxonomy): Eukaryota > Metazoa > Chordata > Chondrichthyes > Myliobatiformes > Myliobatidae > Mobula > Mobula hypostoma. Next base: position 29,002,157 of record NC_086101.1, read on the forward strand.
ACACACTAAAAATCTTTATGTAACGTCATCATGTCAGACCAGCCTCTTAAAGCAAAACCCCAAATCAATTTCAGTGGTTGTGGATTATGTCCATTTTTCCCAATTACGTTACCCTACAATATTTCCCTGACAGTGGCACATAGATCTATAGAGTGATGAAGAAGGCATATAGCAGGGTTACCTTCATTGCTCTTGGCACAGAATATAAAAGTTGGTAGATTATGTTGCAACTTTACAAGATAGGTTATGCCACTATTGGTGAATACCACATTATGGAATGTACTGGCAATGGAGAGAGTCTGGAGAAAATTCTGTGTTTGTCTGGATCCACGACCAACCCTCATCTCATTATTAACATCAGGATGATGTCAAGAAGTCCGAAAACCCACACTAAGCAATTCAGAAACAGTTTCTCCATTATCCAGTTTCTAAACGGTCTGCAAACAGTATGTCGTTATTCCTCTCCTCACTACTTATTTTGTGTTTCTGCACTGTCACTCTGCAACAAAGCAAAAGTGAAGCAGAGAATTCATCATTCACCCTCTGGTGTTCCAGACTCCATCCTTGGCACCAGCCACACGCGAGTGTCCACAGTCAGGACCCCAAACTCTGGCTGTACACATTCCCATAGACAGCTGTGGAGGTTAAATAACTTGGGTATATTTAAAGCAGAGCTGATAAAGTCCTTGATGAGAAAGTACATTAAGGTTATAGGGAGAAGGAAGAATGGACTTGAGGGGGAAAAATAAATCAACCATAATTGAATGGCAATCTCGATGGGCTGAAAGGACGGATCCCATGCTTATGTCTTGCTGTCACACCCCATTCATACTCTGGACATCCAGCTCACTTCCTGGGATAATGAGTCAGCTAGACACCAAACTGTCTAAATTCTGGGATTTTGAATGGTTACGAACATCAAAATCATTGGCCGATGTACAACTTAAGCTCGCAAACTAGGGCAGGGTCTGTCTCAAGACTGTCCCATCAGTAAGCTTGAAGACAGTCTCCTGTGGAATCTCCAGCTGCAAGAGACACCATGGTCTGGGGTAGTGTCTAGTGCTCACAGTGCAGAACAGATCTAGATCTTTGTACACGGGTAAGCATGCGAGGACTCTACAGAGAGTGATTTGACTCCACAGACAGTAGGTCAAACTACACAGGGTTGTAATGAATAGTGGGGTATTAGTAAGGAGTTTTAGGAAAGGAGTCTGGGATCTAGCTACTTGAGGGACAGGGGCCAGTAGCTTGCAGCAGATACAGAAGTGATAAACCTTCAGGTTTTGAGGGGTTGGGATGGTCAAACAAAGGAAGATGGAGATCGAAAGGGTGATGCATGTAATGACAAAGTGGGGAGAGTGTTTCCCTAGAGGAGTTGAACACAGAGGAGAAAGGCTTGAAAGATGGATATATACACACAAAAAGCTGGAGGAACTCAGCTTGACAGCAGGACCTATGGAAGGAAATAAACAGTCAAAGTTTTGGGCCAAGACTCTTCATCATGATGGGTCTGTTGGAGGCTCACAAGGTAAGAAACGAGTGGTCACTTTTTTACGAAACCAGAAAGCGAAGGAACAGGCAGTCAAATAGTTCTTTGTGAATCACAGAGTAACATGACATTAGCAAACCACAGCTCTGGTTGTAAATGGTCAGTGCAGAAAAACAGCCCTGCAACAGATTCAAAGTCCATTTATGATCAAAGCATAAGTATACGTTCCTAAGATTCGTCTTCTCCACAGACAGCCATGAAACAAAGAAAACCAAGGAACCTACTCAAAGAAAAACATCAACCCCTCCCTCCATGCAGAAACAGAAAAATGAGCAAAAACACAGCATATAAAACATAACATTGAAAGAGTCCAGGCATATTCAGTTCAACTCAATTCGATATCTGCAGTCCACCCGATCAAAAACACCCAAAAATAGCAAACAAAGAGGAGCAACTAGAAACAAGAAATGCATCATAATATGAACCATATTACAAGGAAAGCAAAAGTAGAAGTGATAAGACTAGAATATGCAAGGAAAGTGAAGTGAAAGAGAATGAGATCAGTTTCATACAGGGTGAAAGTGCTGTTGGCTGGGAAGTATCAACTCAGCACCCTATGGTCAGGGGAGCCGTGCTAAAGGATTGTTGTACCTTGGGAAGCTGCTCAGTCAGCAGAGAAGTTTTCTTTAAAAAATAAATGGTTCATTTAATATCACAGAATATAGTATACAGTATACAACCTGAAATTCTCACTCTTCACCAACATCCATGAAACAAGAAAACCCAAAAGAATGAATAACACAAAAATGCTAGAAACCCAAAGGCCCCCCACGCGCATGCAGCAACAAAGCATCAACCCTCCCCCTTGCCCCACTTGTTTCAGCAGGAAACATCAATGCCCACTACCTGCCAAGCAAGCAATAACAAATCCCCAAAGTGAGACCATGATCTGCAGTCTAACAAGAACCATTGTTCACCCAACAATTCAACATGGCGCAGACTCTCTCTTTCTCACTAACAAGGGAGAGAGAGATGGCACCCTTTCCAGAGAGAGGGGAGTCCAACAAACAGCTCGCTGTTACGACGTTACAATCTGCAGCATCGCTTTTATTCCAAGTTTCTCCGAGAGAGAGAGAATGCAGAGGCCTCTGACAGCTGCACCTGCTTTCACGATGTTCTGTCAGTTGTTCTCCTGCGATGCCTCAGTTGCTGACACCAGCAAGGACTCGAGGCCACAGGGGCTCCTTGAAGCCACACCCCGAAGCTGCAAGTCTTTCAAGCCTCTCCTGGAGGTGTCGAAAACAGCCGATTGGCGAGCTCCAGAAGCGAGATCCCACCGCCATAACGAACTACCATTTGAGTGCAGCTATAGATCACAGAATTCAACAGAACCTCAGCCACCTTGAAAAGGTAAAAAGAGACATTAAAGAAAAGAATTTAAGCTCTTTCTCAGTCCCTCCATATGTGATAGCAGAAGGAACTTTGTATTGGCTGCACTGCCACCCCTGTACCCCATCATTAACCCTACGCCTTAATTGTTCATTCGCTTGCCCCATAGACTGTCATGTTGAAGCTAAAGTTCACTAGGATTGCAAAACAAATTCTCTCCACAAACTCCATTGATGCCCATCCCCAACAACATAATCAGGTTTTGGTTTCTGCCTGGAACAAGGTCTCGGACTAACTGCATGAACAGAACAAAGGATAAGCCATTCATCCCATGAAGCTGTGCTAATTCATACTAAATGCCCTCCTCTGGTGTATCATCCATACCCTTCATATTGTGCCTACCTATAAGTCCTTAAACCCCATCAAACTACTTGATTCATCTACTATCTCTAATAACTAAGCACCTACCACTCTCTATAAAAAACTTCTCCCCCTAACCTTGAAAGTATGCTCTCTGGCATTTGATATTGCTACCTTTGGGAATAGATTCTGACTGTCCAACCTATCTATTGCTCTCATAATTTTAAACATCTCAATCAGTTCTCACCTCAGTCTTTGATGCTCTACGGTTAAAAAAAAGGTTTATCTAACCTTTCCTTAAAGTTCATAGCCTCTAATCCAGGCAGCATCCTGCAGACCTCTCATGTACTCTCTCCAGTCTCCACATCCTACTGCCTATAAACTCCCTGGGATCACTGGAAAATGTATTATCCCATGTGTAACATGTGAAAAAATATGTTTAGAAGCTGATAGGAGTGATATCCAAAACTCTGGAATACCCGTTGGTCTGATACCACTGAAAACCTAAGGGTGCTGGATTATTCCTTCAGTTAGTCCTGACGAAGGGTCTCGGCCTGAAAAGTCGACTGTACCTCTTCCTAGAGATGCTGCCTGGCCTGCTGCGTTCACCAGCAACTTTGATGTGTGGTGCTGGATTATTGACTGTTTAATTATAGAAGTCAAGAAAGTTGAACACACACATTATTAGAATCATATTTACTATCTTAATTAAACTGAATGGGAAGTTTTTCTTACCTCTCCTCAGTTAAGACAATCCGCTTCGTCCTGGTTCTTGTTGTCTCTCCTCCTGAACCAGCCAGTTCCTCCTACACCCTCCATGGATGCCCCACCCACTGAAATTCTCCAGCAGTTTGTCTGTGGCTCCACATTCGAGCATCTGTAGTCTCCTGTATCTCCATTTCATTTTTCCTATTCAGGTAAGCAGCCTGTTGTACTTGTCTTGGGAAAATCTGGCCTGGAATTGGCAGCTGGAATTCCAGACTAAGAGTAATCCATTCTCCACACAGTATCCTGTTATCAGTGAGCGGAAGAGTACGTTACTTCCTCAGCCTGGGAATAGTCTATTTCCTGGTTCATTGCTTGGTAAGTTTTGGAAGATTTGGGCAAATTTTATCGAGGATTGCTCAGAATACCCCTCCCCCCCCACGAGGATAGAGTCTGTGATTATAAGTAGAGTTCTGCAGAGGAAGGAGAAATTTACTCCAATGATCCCTTTTTCCCAGGACTGAAATGCCTAGCATGGGAGGGCACAGTTTTAAGGTGTTGGAAGTAGGTACAGAGGAGATGTCAGGGGTAAGTTTTTTATGAAGAGTGGTGAGGGTGTGGAATGGGATGCCGGCAACGGTGGTGGAGACAGATACAATAGGGTCTTTCAAGAGACTTGTGGACAGGTACACGGAGCTCAGAAAAATAGAGGCCTATGGGTAACCCTAGGTAATTTCTTAGGTAAGGACATGTTCGGCACAGGTTTGTGGGCCGAAGGGCCTGTATGGTGCTGTAGGGTTTATATGTTTCTATGATCTCAAATGAGAAGAAAATTGACACAGAAAGTGCCAGAATGCGTACAGGGAATCTGGAACTTGAAGGTTCAGTTTCAAGGCGAGAGGAAAGGCAATGAAATGAGATCCTTGGAGTAAGTGTTTTGTACTGAGATTGCTGAATATCTGGAATGAACAGCCAGAATGATGGAGGCAGATACAACATTTCAAAAAACTTGGACAAATACCCGAATAGGAAAGGCATACAGGGATAGGTGCCTAATGTGGGTAAACAGGATTGTTGTAGATAGGCACCATGGGTTGGTATGAATGAAGTGGGCCAAAATGGCTCATTTCTGTACTCTACACTTCTTTGATTCTGTGATAATTGCATAATCAGGGATCATGGACTAGTTGTTTGTTGACCGAAAATTAAATGTTAGACAGAAGTTACAAGTAAATGAAATAAACTTGGAGTATCCCTCCAGGCCTTTGAATTCACCCAGCTTAGCCAGTGTTACAAATGCTCTGGGCTATATAGTGATGCAGTAGTTACAACTGCTGCCTCACATCTCCAGAGACCAAAGTTCAGTCCTGACCTCCGGTACTGTCTGTGTGGATTTTGCATATACTCCCTGTGAATGCACTTTGTCCCAGGTACTCTGGTTTCCTCACTACTCACAAAAACATGCAGTTGGTAGGTTAAAAGGGCGCTGTTTATTGCATGTAGGTCAGTGGGAGGTATGGAGAAGCTTGACAGGAATACAGGAAGATTAAAATGGGTTAAGAGTACGATTGTACGACTTCATCACTCAATTAACCAATACTTTGTTTGAAAGTCAGAATAAAACAGCATAGAAATTGGCCTTTCAGACCAACTTCTCCACGCCAACTAAGGCGCCTATCGAAGCTCGTTCCACTTGCTTGCCATTGGCCTATATCCATTGGCTTTCATTTTCATTATTCAAAGTTTCTCACTTAAAGCTATGCTCCCGAGGTGTTGCTCCCCTGGGGAATTTCTGAACTGAGCAGCAATGTGTTCAATGTCTGGGCCTGTGTTACAAATTAAGCTCAGGGCCTCCATCCATCTAGATATACATTTACCAAGGTCCCAATAGATCACCATTGGCAACTTATTGAAGAGTTGGGGAGGTGGGAATGGGAGAGAAGAGGTAACCTATGGGGATGCGGCAGGGGGCAGACCAGCAATGATTATACTGAATGGGAGGGAAGGCTTAAGAGACTGAGTGGCCTACCCCTGCTTCTATTTTTTGTATTATTGTGAAACTATGGAGGATCAAGGTTTATTTTTTGTGGACTACATGGTTAGGTTAAAACGAAGGACTGCCACTTTAGCAACAAAGTCTCTGAACACATATTATTTCTGTGCTCTTGCATTTCTAACCTCACCTGTTAACCAAACATGGAGAACATGAGTGAGTTTTTCCTTTCCATGAGATTTGTTTTGCCACTAAAAGACAATAGAAAGAACTGGCACGTTGATTTTTCATTTGTTCAACATTCTAAATTTTTATTTAGCGTGATACTGACATGGTGTCAAATCATTTTCCTTCTGATTTTACTTTACATCATCTTTAGAGTTCACAGTGAAGTAATATTTACTCAAGCACACAAAAGCAGTTTGAGTTGCATTTGGTAAATACATTTCATCATACAGAGGTAGTCATACTGTACAGAAATCTACAAAGTACTATATCCTTAATAAATTATGGACAACATTACTCCAGTTCTCAAATGTTTCAATGCACCAAAACTCATCATCAATCCATAAATCAGCAACATGTTTAAACCCCGCCTGTTGTATCATTATTTTGAAAGCTGTCCTGCGTTCACTGTGTCAGTTCCTTGATTTCATAAAAATCTGTCCCACCTTCCTGAGTTATTTAACCTTTTCATCTGGTAATTTTTCAGCAATGTAACATATTAAGAACAGTTTTCAGTGTAAATATGACTTAAACTTTAGCATTTTTTGTTGCTTCACTTTAGCACATATACAGGTATTAGTATCCCAATAAAAGGCCAATGGTAACTTTCAACATGGGCCATACTTGGGCTATCAACTGATCTTGTCAACCGATTGTGGATTGCTTGAATACTTTTACTACTTGATCTGGATATCCTTGAGGGAGGCTGGGCTATTTCATGTCTGTTCCTTCATCACAAGACCACAAACATTGCCATGAAAAAACAATCAAATTACGATTCTGTCCTGCACTTTGCTGATTCTGATTAGGAAGTTATTACAATGTATACAGGTGCCACAGCAGCAGAGCAGTTAGAGCAATGCTATTACAGCTCAGGGTATTCTGGAGTTCGGAGTTCAATTCTGGCGCTGATCTGTAATGATCTCCGTGGAATGCGTAGGGTTAATTTGGTTGGTCAGGGGTTGCTGGAACGGTGTGGGCCAAAGGGCCAAAAGGGCCTGTTCCATACTGTATCACTAAATAAATAAATATCTGATGACATTTTTTTCCTCTACCTTATATTTTCAATCAGTTCATTGATTCAATTTCTGCATACTATTAAATACAATTCTCTTTCTCATGAGCTCTGAAAAAAATTATCCAGTACAAAAGAAAACCTAGATTGTGTGTCCACTTTGTGTATGTATTGACAGTGTTTATTCACTATAACATACACATTTTTCCAAAACAACTGTTCCTGTTTCACTTCTAGAAACTGAACAGACTTCCAGCCATTAATAACAATGGACTAAGGTTTATCATTCATCAATTTCACTTTCTGAAAAAGGGTTTTCTTCCAATACCCAGGAAGCATCAAGTTTGCTTTACACTATTTTATTGTGATGAAAGTAGAGTTATCCCTTCATATCCCATATAAATTTTCCCTTACCAGATCTATTTATTTAGAGATACAGTTTCTGGCCCAACGAACTGTGCCATCAAACAACCCATCTATTTAACACTAGCCGAATTACAGAACAATTTACAATGACCAATTAACCCTTTAATTGGTATGTCTGGATTGTGGGAGGAAACCGAAGCACCCATAGGAAACCCACACAGTCACGAGGAGAACGTAAAAATTCCTTACAGACGTGAACTCCGATATCCGAAGCCCGGAGCTGTAATGGCACCATGCTTAAAGCTACACAACTATGGCTCCCAATGCAGTTACATATGCAACATTTTTCATCCATTCTAATTTCAGAATGATTCCTGGGCTTGGCTCTTTCACATGAGAGGTGGTATCTGCCTGCAGTGAATGGTTCAGGTAAAGCTTTCAGGCCATATTGTAACATCAGAAACTCTCAACGTCTGAACTAAGGTCTAAAATTTTCAATGCTCATGTTACAAGCATGAAGCTTTCAGTGATCTGCCAAATAGCTATTCATGTGGTCTTGAAGCAGAATGAAGTTTTTCCACTGTATCTTGGTGCATATGACAATAATAAATAATAAAGTAAAAATAAATTTCAATTAAACAATAAATTGCCTTTGTTTTGAAAATATTGTAGTACAGTACATTAAATCCATTATGCTCATTAATAAAATGAAACCTGCTATGACATATATTCACTTGTAAATATTAGATTTTGTTCATATTTACCATCAAAACAAAGAACTGTTTGTGCAATGACAATAATTATTAATGAAGAAACTTCACAAGCTGGTTATAGACTGTGACAGATCACTTGGATGCACAAGGTCCTCCGCCTGTCCGTGAAGATCTAGCTGACCCTAACAGTACTGTAGCCACAACACCACACAGTACATTTGCAAGTGAAGAGCAACTAATAGGTTCCCTTTAAGCTATCTACAGAGACCTTTTGGTTCCTGAACAGTCTAAGTTAATTCTGCAGTAAAAAGAAAAAATGTCACAGCAATAAGAAAAATCACTAATATAGAAATATCCTGGGGGATACCATGCAGACTGTGAAGAATCTCAGGATAATGTCCAATACTGGGAGCATGCAGACAGAGAATCTGTCATTGGGAAAGGTCCAGGGATGGAGCCTAACATTGGGAGAAGCTGAGGGAGAAGCCCAACTTTGGGGGAAGAATGATGAGAAAGACTGACATGGGGGTTTCTGGAGTCACAGCCTGACACTATGGAGAATTCACGGCATGTGGGCAGAGTCTGACACTGAGGGGAATCCAGGACACATCCGACAGCCTAATATTGGGGAAGTCTGATGACCGAGACCAACACTGGGGTGAACCTAGGTCTGACCACAATGCTGCTGGATGTAACACTTTGCCAGGCTGAGAAAGTTAGTCCTGACGAAGGGTCTCAGACCAAAACATTGACTGTACCTCTTCCTATAGATGCTGCCTGGCCTGCTGTGTTCACCAGTAATTTTTATGTGTGTTGCTTAACATCCCATGTGTTTGTTATTTGTGGATCAAAGATCATCAGCCAAGTGTTCATAACTCCACAATGCATGTTTTCAGATGCTCTAGCGGCCTCCACACAGCACTTCACTGTCCCCAGTAGTGCTTTCTGATAGTTACCAACACCATAAGATTATTACTCCTGTTTCTACAATTCAGTTTGTCATGTGATACCAAGACTCTCCAACTGTTTTGAAGTGTTGGGATCAATGTCACAGCTTCTCTGTATATCTGATATGGAACATGCAAGGAACAATCAATTCTAACATGTTAGAATGGGACTTCTAGGGAAGGGAATGCTGGCTACCCAGCTGTAAGGGAGTAAACAAAACAGCAGAAACAACCATAACAACCAACATACACTGCGAACACTATGGGAGAGAGGGAGAGACAGGGAGAAACCAAAAATAGTAGCCAAGATGACAGAAAGCAAAAAGTTCCTTCTGTACTGATTATTTCCATGCAGTGTTTTAGTTATCTGTGCATCTGTGTCTTGCTTTGTTTGTCCATTTAAGTTCCCTTGTTTTGTTCATCTTTGCTCAGTCTGGAGTTTACCTACTGTTGAGAAGTGATTCTCGAGTCCTAGCCTGTATTCTCTGCTAATCAACCCTCAAATGTAGATCCTTTGTTCAATTCCATCCTCAGCTCTGATCTCCTCTGCACTTGGGTCCACCTAATCTAACTTTCTTCTGGTAGTTCACTGACTAAAGGTACAGAATTTCATAACAACCCTGGTTCAAACCCAGCCTGACAACCACTCCTGTTATATTATTGAAGTGGCCTTCAGAATGTTGTAGCAGAAACTGTTGACAAGATCTACCGCAGCTCCATTCTATTGATGCTACAGGAGTGATAGATGGCAGATATCACACTGATCAAATGGGCAGGATAGTGCTAAGGTTTTGTAATGGTGCAGTAATTGTGTTGTTATTGTTGAGCTCAAAATTTTCACCCATACACTTGCTATCATTCTAGGCATTGGAAATGCTAGGGGGCTTTAGATACCACTCTATACAGGACTGTGCTATATGACTACAGCCAAGGTACTTATGGTGAATGACTCATCAATGATAAAGTGTTCAATGTCAAAGAGAGGTGGCTCAATTGTTCCTTGTTGGAAATAATAACTGTCCATCCTTTGTAAGATATCAGCCTGAAACTGGAATTTGTCGTATTAGTACCTAAGTAAATGTGAATGAAGAGAAGCTCAGAACATAGAACAGTAACGCACAGGAACAGACCCCTCAGTTCACAATATTGTGCCAAATTTATTACAAGTAATTAAATGTCCAACTAAATTAATCCTTTCTGCCTACACCATGCTCATATAATTCTATCTCCTGTACATTCATATATCTATCTAAAAGTCCTTTGAATGCCGTATTTCCCCTCCACCACCACCCTAGGCAATGCACTGCAGGCGCCCACTACTCTTTGTGTAAAAATACTTGCTCCACACATCTCCTTTGAACTTACTCCCTCTCACCTTAAATGTATGCCCTCCTTGACTAGACATGTCAACCTTGGAAAAAAAGATACTAGTTGGCTACTCTTTATCTTTTCCTCTTAAAACCTTATATATATTATTTTATATTGTTAAGATAACACTGGTTCTCATTTGTGACTTGCTGTGGGCTGCAGAATATTGTTTCAAAATTCCTCTTAAATATACTTCTTTTGAATTATTTTCACTGCAATCTGCAGTGTAACTTTTCTCTTAACAATGGACTTGTAAATCGCCTTACTGAAGAATCCGAACTAGTTAGGCACGGCACTTTTAAGTCTCATTGCCATGGCAGGAGAGAAGGAATCCAAGCCAGGCTGAAACACAGAGGGATGAGGCCTCCTCCACCTGGCATCTTGTTGGCAAATGTGCAGTCGCTTGAGAATAAAACTGATGATTTGAGGACAAGACAGCTGTATCAGAGGCAGATGGGAGACATTTCAATTATTTGCTGTATTGAGACACACCGGATGCAGCAGTCAGTCCAGAAGGATTTATGATTTATAGAATGGACTGAAGTGCTGACTCGTGTAATGCAGTGGGAGGATGTGTCTGTTTCATGGTCAATTCCCACTGGTGATCCGACATGCCAGTTCTGTTGAACTCCTGCTCCCCTAACTTGGAACACTGAACAGTTAAATGCCATCCTCAGGAGTTCTCGTGTGTAATCCTGATTGCAGCGGCAGACTATAATCATGCACTCACGTCGCTGCATAATGCCATCTCCAAACAATCCATCCCGAGGCATTTCAAATTATAGTCTGAGACTTCAACCAGGCTTCTTTGAAGAAAAACCTGTCCAATTATCACCAGCATTTAATCTGTAACACCAGAGGTCCTAGCACACTCGACCACGGCTGTACTAAGATGAAAAAAGCCTACTGTTCCTTGCCCACACCACATTTTAGTAAATCAGATCACTTGGCTGTCCTCCTACCTGCATGCAACAAAGCCTAAAAGCAAGGCCCCAGAGATTAGGACAACTAAGGGTTGGTCGCGGAAGGCAGAGGAACGATTACAGGATTGTTCTGAGTCAGCAGACTGGGCCATGTTTAAGCATTCATCTAGAGATCTGAATGAACACATCCTGCCTGTAATGGACTTTAATAAAACAGTTGTCAATGAGTGTGTTACAAACTAAAGTATTCAGAGTATTCCCCAATCAGAAGCCCTGGATGGACTATGAGATCTGAAACTTGCTGAGGGCCAGATCAGAAGTATTTAAGTCTGGAGACCAAGAAAGCTACAACAGATGCTAACAACAGGAATTCTGCAGATGCTGGAAATTCAAGCAACACACATCAAAGTTGCTGGTGAACGCAGCAGGCCAGGCAGCATCTATAGGAAGAGGCGCAGTCGACGTTTCAGGCCGAGACCCTTCGTCAGGACTAACTGACTTCAGTTAGTCCTGACGAAGGGTCTCGGCCTGAAACGTCGACTGCGCCTCTTCCTATAGATGCTGCCTGGCCTGCTGCGTTCACCAGCAACTTTGATGTGTGTTACAACAGATGCTGTTATGATCTCTAGAAAGTCATCTCACGGGCGAGGTGGAGATTCCAAACCAAACTTGAATCAATGTGGGATGCTCAACACATGTGGTAGGGCTTGAACGCAAAGTTAAATCAAGCAACAGGGCTTGTCTTGCAGATAAGCGTAATGCTTGAATTGACCTTCAGAAGTCATTTTCACTACATCTCCCAATGATCCTTTAAATCTCAGAGTCACAACCACGGATTCGGCAGCACAGTAGATACGACAATTGCATGTGTGAATTTGCAGGTCAGCTAATTATTATTTAATTGTGACAGTATTCAACTCCATACTTGTTGTTGTAGTGAATGTCAAGACTTGGACAGAGCACAGCAACGCTTCGCTTTTGTTTTGCATTGGCCTTGCCTGAGAAATTGAACTGTGGAGTCAACTGATCTGAAGACTTGCGGTATTTGTTTAATAATTAGATGTGCTTTTCAGCCACTGTGTAGACTTTGTTTCCCATTTGAGAGTTTTAGCTAACGGCCCTGTTTGGCTGAGCTTTATTGTTTTATTTTCCCTTGAACACTGTTCGCATTAAAGTTTTGTGAACTATCGACCCGCTTCAGGGTCTCTCACTCGCACTTGGGCCATATCCAAACCGTGGTGACAGCATGTCTCGACCACACACAAAGGTGAATCCAGCAGAGAGAGAGCAGCTGACCTTGGCCATGAGATTCATTAGTCAGGTAGGAGACAAGCTACAAGCAATGGAATCTGTTCTTAGTGAAGTTACGGAGGCAATGAGGCAAATAATCTTGTGCTGACAAACCTAGTCTCACTTGGAGGAACAGGTATTGCCCCAAGCCACAACTGTTCAACAGCTCACCGCAGACAATCAGACTTAGGTGTCTGCGATTTCCGCACTCACGGCCGCCATCCACGAATGGACTGTGAACAGCCAGCATCAGCTGACAGCCGTTAACTTCTCGCCAATGCAAGTCAGCAGCCTCAGGCCGCCTCAGTCCCACTCCCAGCATCTTGCAAGTCCCCATTTCCTGCTGCCCCAATAATCTCTGCTAATAATGCTCCCGCTGCCGGACCAGAGCTGACTCCCACATTCGGACACCCGCATCTGTACAAGAACTGAGTATTTCACCTCTAGGCAGATATTCTGGTGATCCGGATGGCTGCAGGAATTTCATTTCCCAGTGCGAGCTGACATTCCAAGCCCAGCCTGGTCATTTTGGTGGTGATGCGCGTAAACTGGCGCACATGGTTAATCTTCTTGATGGACCTCCACTCAGCCTGTTCAACGCTTTACACAAGCAAGGATACTCTGCAGCCCAGTCATATCGACATTTTGTGGCGGAGTCAAGGAGAGTTTTTGATCTTCCAGTACGGGTCAGGAGGCTGCCCACTGACGCTTGGACCTGTGCCAAGGCAGAGAAACAGTGAGAGCCTATGCAGTTAAATTCCATACCTTTGCAGTAGAGACGGGTTGGAATGAGAGATCGCTCATTACTACTTTCCAGCGTGGACTGAACACAGGGGTCTGGCATCAGATCGCCGTCCGGGACGAGCAGGATAGTCTGGATGACCTGATTAATCTGGCTATTCAAGATGAAGACCTGGTGACTGAGTAGTGCAGGGAAAGAATGTCTCAAACTGATCACTGTCTTCCACCACCCTCTCCCCCTCCCTCATCCGATCACTGTCATTCCTCACCCTCTCCCCATCCCTCAGAACCCAGTACCCAGCCCACAGAGGAGCCTATGCAAATGGGGCACATGTGCCTGTCTCAGGAGGAACGAGAGCGGCGCTGGAGAACAGGTTCTTGCCTCTATTGCGGTGATCCAGGACACTTCCAGGCAGCACGTTCCAAGTGTCCAGTAAAAGAGAATAGCCGTCAGCAGGGAGGGGAATCCTGATGGGTCGGTCCTCCCTTCGGTCAGCTTTCCCTAATTCTGCAATGCTCGCAGCTTCCTTGTCATAGAGGTCTGAGACCCATGAACTTAAGGTGTTTATCAACTCTGGCAAAACAGGGAATCTCATGGACATCCCTCTCGCTCAAAGATGGGAAGTTCCAACTCAGGAATTAAGAGAAAAGATCAACGTCAAGGCGCTGTACAGTCGATCTCGGGGAACCAGCGAGATCCACCTTTTCACCCAACCCCTCCAACTGGAGCTTGAAGGCAACCATCATGAAGAAATATCTTTCTATCTGGTTGATTCACCTGAACTGCCACTTGGTCTCCCCTGGTTATCCCAATATAATCCATGGATCGATTGGTCTCTGAAGGTACTCCAAGAGTGGGGACCGGCATGCCTGTCTGAGTCTGGCTCAAGCTCCGCTGCATGAATCCTCTCCTGTCTCAGCTAAGGATGTGGACCTGTCTGGGATTCTGGATGAATATGCGGATCTTCTTGAGGTTTTCAGTAAAAGAAAGGCCATCACCCTGCCCCACACTGGCCATAGACCTCCTACCTGGCACCAGTCCACCCCGGGGCTGGCTCTATTCCCTCTCTCATCCTGAAACGGTGGCCATGGAGGAATACATCAAGGAGGCAATGAGCATGGGGTTTATCCGACCGTCAAACTTGCCGGCAGGAAAGGTGGCAAGCTCCGTCCCTGCATCGATTATCAGCCCCTGAACAACATCACTGTGAAGAACCGCTACCCTCTTCCCTTGCTGCCCTATGCGTTTGAACATCTCCAGGGAATAACAATAGTTTCCAAAATTGATCTGTGCAATGTTTACAATCTGATTCGCATAAGAGAAGGGGATGAGTGGAAAATGGCTTTCAGCACCTCTAATGGCCACTATGAGTACCTGGTGATGCCTTTTGATATGGCTAACGCCCCCGCTGTATTCCAGGCCTTGGTTAACGATATGTTCAAGAACATGTTGAACCAGTGTGTGCTTGTCCATTTAGAAGACAGACTTATCTATTCCCACTCTCATCAGGAGCGCTTCCAGCATGTCCGGAGAGTACTCAGATGCCTTCTTGAGAATTACCTGTACGCCAAGCCTGAAAAATGCGAATTCCATAAAGACCAGGTGTCGTTTTTGGGATATACACCACATACAGTGTTCAAATGGACCCTAGTAAAGTTCAGACAGTTGCAGAATGGCACAAGCCGTCTACAGTCAAACAGGTACGGTGTTTCATGGGGTTTGCAAACTTTTATCACCGGTTCATCCAGAATTTTGGCTCTATTGTGGTTCCGAGAAGACCGCGGTAGGATTCCATTGGACGGACGATGCTGATCAAGCATTTTCAGAGCTAAAGCGACGTTTCACCACTGCCCTACTGCTGCAATACCCAGACCCATCTCAGCCATTCATTGTTGAGGTTGATGCATTCGAAGTAGGCATTGGAGCTGTCCCCTATCTGCACTTGTCTGGAAAGTTAGTGTAGAAATAGCAGGGGCTCTGACAGAAATGTTTCAAATGTCATTAGAAATGGGGATGGTGCTGCAGGATTGATGTATTGCTCATGTGGTTCCATTGTTTAAAAAGGGGTCTAAGAGTAAACCTGGCAATTATCTGCCTGTCAGTTTGACATCAGTGGTGGGTAAATTGATGGAAAGTATTCTTAGAGATGTTATATATAATTATCTGGATAGACAGGGTCTGATTAGGAACAGTCAACATGGATTTGTGCATGGAAGGTCATGTTTGACAAATCTTATTGAATTTTTTGATGAAGTTACTAAGAAAATTGACGAGGGTAAAGTGGTGGATGTTGTCTATATGGACTTCAGTAAGGCCTTTGACAAGGTTCCACACGTAAGGTTAGTTAGGAAGGTTCAATCGTTAGGCATTAATATCAAAGTAGTAAAATGGATTCAGCAGTGGCTAGATGGGAGACACCAGAGAGCAGTGGTAGACAACTGTGTGGCAGATTGGAGGACGGTCTGTAGTGGTGTGCCCCAGGGATCTGTACTGGGTCTAATGTTGTTTGTCATATATATTAATGATCTGGATGATGGGGTGGTAAATTGGATTAGTAAGTATGCAGATGATACTAAGATAGGAGGTGTTGTGGATGATGAGGTAGGTTTTCAATGCTTGCAGAGAGATTTAAGACAGTTAGAAGAGTGGGCTGAAAGATGGCAGATGGAACTTAATGCCAAAAAATGTGAGGTGCTACATTTTGGTAGGACTAATCAAAATAGGACATACATGGTAAATGGTAGGGCATTGAAGAATGCTGCAGAACAGAGGGATGGAGGAATAATGGTGCATAGTTCCCTGAAGGTGGAATCTCATGTGGATAGGGTGCTGAAGAAAGATTTTGGTATGCTGGCCTTTATTAATCAGAGCATTGAGTATAGGAGTTGGGATGTAATGTTGAAATTGTATAAGGCATTGGTAAGGCCAAATTTGGAGTATTGTGTACAGTTCTGGTCACCGAATTATAGGAAGGATGTCAATAAAATTGAGAGAGTACAGAGGAGGTTTACTAAAATGTCGTCTGGGTTTCATCTCCCAAGTTACAGAGAAAGGTTGAACAAGTTAGGTCTTTATTCTTTGGAGCATAGAAGGTTGAGGGGGGACTTGATAGAGGAGTTTAAAATTATGAGCGGGATTGATAGAGTTGACGTGGATAGGCTTTTTCCATTGAGAATGGGGGAGATTCAAACAAGAGGACATGAGTTGAGAGTTAAAGGGCAAAAGTTTAGGGGTAACATGAGGGGGAACTTCTTTACTCAGCGAGTGGTAGCTGTGTGGAACGAACTTCCAGCAGAAGTGGTTGAGGCAGGTTCGATGTTGTCGTTTAAAGTTAAATTGGATAGATATATGGACAGGAAAGGAATGGAGGGTTATGGGCTGAGGGCAGGTCGGTGGGACTAGGTGAGAGTAAGAGTTCGGCATGGACTAGAAGGGCCGAGATGGCCTGTTTCCGTGCTGTAATTGTTATATTTCCTGAGCCAATAGGCTGGTCCTGGACTTATTTCATAATTTACTGGCCTAATTTACATATTATTATTTAACTATTATGGTTCTATTACTATTTATTATTTATGGTGCAACTATAACGAAAACCAATTTCTCCCAGGATCAATAAAGTGTGACTATGACTATATGGTTATTTAGTTATATGGATACAGCTGCTGTGATGTCCTGGAGAGTTTGTTTTGCTTGCCAGCAGCCGGGGCGCTTAGCAAAGGACTGCTGAACCAGGTATAAGACAGGGAAGGAGTTGGTGTGTTACAGCTGTGGCCTATCAGGACATAGCTGGAGACAGTGTCCAAAAGGGAGGGGGAAAACCCAGGCGAAGGTCACAGCAGACACCCAGTCACTCACCCCATCAGTAACCAGTCTGACTGTTGATCAGATCAAAGGGCTAGTAACGGCGCCTCTTAGGGCAGAAAAAGATGTGGCAGCGGGCTCCACTGCCAGCTCTGGTGACTCACGGATGTACATAACTGCATTGTTAGGGGGCTGGCAATGCAATATGTTAGTGGACACGGGCATCAGTATCGATAACACACTTACCCTTACCAACAACCAGTCAGGCCAGTTATATCAGGGGTGTAGAAGGGAAAACAGTAAAAGCAGAAGGAAGCGAGAAGCAAATACTAGAAATCGGGGGAGTGCAGCTTCCAGTGTATTTCTGGGTATGTCCAAATAATGAGGGCACAATCCTTGGAATAGATATCCTAAGGGAAGCAGGAGCTGTTATAGATTCGGGAAAGGAAGAAATACTATGGACGAGTCGGGGGCAGCGTACGCATACAACCAACAGAATACACAACCTGCCTAGCATAGTCGCAGCTGCCCCGATCACCAGAGACTGCAGCCCGGATGGGGCCTATGGGTTACCTTGTCAGCAGTTCCCAGCAGTGTGGGTTACACATAAGCAAGATTGTGGGCAAGTAAAGACAGACCCAGTTAAAATAGAGGAGGATCTGTATAAACCCTCTAAGCAGGACCCTATACAAACTGACACACTGACCGCTGTTCAGCGTATAGCAAAGGAACAAAAACACCAGGGGAGACTCAGAGAGACTGCGGCCACTCCAGAACATAAAGTTTTCCCAGTTCCTCTGAGGGCAGACATTAGTGCAAATAAGAAGGCAGCAGAGGACCAAGAGGCAATTGAAATTGCAAGTGTGCAGAAGGAAATGACAGAAGCCAGCTTAGTAAAATTATATGAAGAGGTAGAGGCAGAAGAGAAGGGAAAATGGAGGAGAAGAGGAGCAAAGGAGGGATCAGATGGGTGCTGGACATATGGGGAGGAAAGAGTCGCGGTAGCCCCACCCTGTATTAGACAGATACTACTAAAGTTTTATCATGAGGGGATGCATCAGGGAAGGCAGAGCATGATCACAACCCTCCAGCAAGACTGGTGGTGGCCAGGGATGGGCGGGGATGTTGAGAAATTCTAATGACTTCCAGTGAGGTACGAGACAAGATGGCAGCAGAGAACTGAGCGCTGACATATAACCCTCCTTTTTCAAGTTCTTCAGGGCTCATAGACGGTCTTAATACAAGGTTGAGTTGGAGAAAGATCTCACTAAAGACATGGCTTCAAAAAGAGATCCAAATTCAACCAGGAAACAAGATACCAGCAGACGACATCAAGCTAGCAATTCATCTGAGGAAATAACTATGCTAAATAAACAAACAATGGCAACGGAGATGGAATTGCTGCAAGAAACGGTAGCCCACATGCTAAGGGAGTTGCTGGAAAAGGCTCTCGACCCCATACAGAAGCACATGACAGAGAATAGCAACATTCTCCAGTCGTTAAAGGAGCAAGCAGACATTCACACTAAAAAATTTAGCACGGTCTTCAATAAAATAGACAACATTCAGGTTTGCTTATGCAAGAATGAGAAAGTTACTAACTCCTGTCTCGCGGTGGTGTCTAAGATATGGAAGAAGTTAAACGACTTGGAGGACAGATCCAGGAGAAACAATGTGCGGCTGGTCAACTTACTGACAGGCGCTGAGGGCGATGATCCAAGAGGTTACCTCCAGAAAATGCTGCCTAATTGGATTCCAGTGCTCAAGAATTCCCATAGCACTCCATTGAAGATTGACAGAGCACATAGGATCTATTCCAACAACACCTCAAGACCACGCACCATGATTTTTAAGTTTCTACGGTACACCTACCGGCAGGCTATCCAGGAGGGCACGAGGAAAGCCAAACCAACTCTCCCTGATGGCACGCAGCTGCAGTTCTTCGCCGACTACAGCTCTGGCACGATGCAGGAATGGCAGGGATACAAGGAGATCCGCGCTAAACTTCGACGGAAGGGGAATCGACTCGTTCCTCACATACCCAGCGATTTTGAGAGTGAATATCAAGGGCATGAAGATGTTGTTTAACTCGGCAGAGGAAGCGAAAGAAGCTCTGAAATCATCAATGCTGGGAGGTATGGAAGAAGACCGTGGTCAAAGTCCACATGGCCCTCGGGAGGAGATGGAGCGGCATTAAGAGCTCGGACCAGCCTGTATGCGCAACCTAACAGGCACAGGCAAGTTAACTTTCTAGGTGTGAAGTTTTCTGGTTATTCTTTTATCGGAAAGTCTTTCATTGCACCTTTGTATTTAGTTAATTAAGGGGCCAATTTGTTTCTATTGCAGGTCAGAGTTTTAAGGTAATATTCAATATACCCAAATGTAATACTTCATCAAGAATGAAACTGAAAAACAGCAGTTTGTTCTGACTAACTTTAGAATGTTATGTCTCCAGTAAACTTGTTTACATTTCTGGGCACCAGATAAGACGTCATTGGCGCCATCGCTAAGCGACGGTCTATTGAAGCGACAGGTTCTTGCAAGGTAGCTGTTGGGATCTTGATCATGTGTTATACTATATTTGAGACGGAAACGGTTTTATTTATATAGGTTAATGGGTTTGTCCAGGTTTCTTTTTTCTTGTCTCTTTGATATGGTTGTCTATGAGAACTGCGCTGCCTAATTTGTTGGTGCTGGAAGGAAGGCGGTTGATGTTAGTGTTTAGTGTCTGACGTTGCTAAGTGACACTCACAGATGTTACAAAGTAAAGGGTTGAATGGGAGGGGTGATGGGAGTGGGGTGGGAAGGAGGTAACTCAGGGCTCCACCACCAACCTACAACAACAGATCCAGGGGAAGATGAGCAACACAGATAAATTAGAAAATCTTACTATTGTATCATTTAATGTTAAACTCTCCCTACAAGCGTTCAAAGGTTTTAAATTTCTTACACAGAAAGAAAATAGATATTGCGCTGTTACAGGAAACACATCTTAAAACTAATGACATTCCCAGAGTTCAAAACCCTTTTTATAAACCTGTTATGGCATCAGCTGATGGTACTCAGACGAAAGGAGTTACGATAGTAATGAGACGTAATATTAATGTATCAATTGAAAGGACTGGCGCGTCAATAAAGGACGTCTAGCCTTTTGCTGCACATCCATTCAGGGTAAAAAAGTTGCATTCATTAGCCTATATGCCCCAACTATATTTGAGGTTGAATTTTTTCCCTAAATTACCTCACAATTACTGAAGTTAAGTGACGACCAACTATATGTTGGTTTGGACATGAGTGCTTCGGTAAACATTAACCTCAATAAATCTTCCTCAACTGTATCAAGCTTCCAAAGCACTTAACCTTTTTCTAACGGATTTAAATTTAACTGATGTGTGGAGGGTGCATAATCCATCTGCTAAAGACTATACCTTCTTCTCCACAAGACATAAAACTTTCTCTCGGACAGATTACATTCTTATACCCTCTGGTCTGCTGCCTTTAGCACACTCAATAGAATTTTTGCCTAGACATCTATCTGAACACAACCCAGTCATATCTACTTTTAATTATGGCAAAATTAAAAATAACGCTACTAGGTGGAGGTTTAACTCCACCCTTCTAAAAAACGACAAATTTCTATCACAACTGAGAACAAAACTGACAGAATTTATAAATTTAAATAAAAATAGTGTCTCAGATGTGACAGTGATTTGGGCCTCCAACAAGGGTTTCTTACGAAATAACGCTATATGGTTCAGTTCTCACCTACATAAAAGCCGGCTTCAAAAGACTTCCATCTTAGAAGAAGAATGTAAGGTTTTGGAAAATGATCTCAAAAGGATATACACCATAACAAAAGAAAACGAGCTAATACAAAATAAGCAGAATTAAATAATTTATTAAGAAGCAGGGCAGAATATATGATCCATATAACCAAACATAAGTATTACGCAGAAGGCAGCAGACCAAGCCATCTTTTAGCTCTAACGCTCAAACAATAGGAAACTAAAAGGTCTATACCAGCGATTAGATGTGCTAAACGTGGAGTAGTATCTTCAACAGAGGAAATAAATGAGACATTCAAGAATTACTTTAAAGAATTGTATACAAGTGGCTCAGTTCCTTCTGAGAATGACTTCACAGATTTTTTTAGTGGATTAGACCTCCCTACGTTGTCATTAGAGGACACCAAAACTCTAGGCTCTCCTATTACACTGGATGAGCTACTCAAAGCAGTTAAAGCTACAAATAAGGGCCATACGCCAGGCATAGATGGCATACCTGTGGAACTTTACCTAGCACATTGGGATATTCTTGGACCAGTATGGTTAGAAACATTAAATTATGCTTTTGGAAATGGTGCTTTCCATAGAGATCTAAACTCTGCCCTGATCACAGTTATACCAAAGCCGGTAAGGACCCCTTGGAGTGTGCCAATTACCGTCCAATCTCCTTGATAAATGCCGACCTCAAGATATTTTCCAAAGTCTTAGCCAGTAGACTTGAGACAGTAGTTGGGAAAATAATTAGCCCAGATCAAATGGGGTTTATCAAGGGGCATCTCACATCTGATAATATTCACCAGCTCTTACACGTACTGAGTGCAACACATAAAATCCCGCCTGCCTGTGGCCTGCTATTTCTAGATGCTGAAAAAGCGTTCGATCACCTTGAATGGCCATATCTTTGGAGAGTTCTAAAAGAATTGTAAGTTCGCGATAAATTTATCAATATGATTCAAACACTGTATGCTAGTCCTTCAGCCCAGGCATGTGTGGGAGGAGGTTTCTCAGAGTTATTTGACATAGGACGGGGCACACGACAAGGGTACCCTTTGTCTCCTTTAATTTTTACTATATCTATTGAAACGCTTGCACATTTAATTAGAAACTCTCCTCAGATTTCCCCTATTACAATCTGTACAACATCGCATTCAATATCACTCTACGTGGACGGCACACTAGTTTATACGGCAAATGTTCAACAAACTCTCCCCTATGTTTTAAAAACACTGGAGCAATTTGGATTTCTTTCAGGATACAAAGTTAATTTGTTAAAATCAGCACTGATGCTGATTAATACAGATAAAAGTAAGGTGTCTCTCCCTCCCCAGGTTAAAGTTACAAATGAAGTCCCCTACTTGGGTATTAAAGTTAATACTTCCCTATCATCTGTGCTAAAACAAATTACTCTTTAATTCTAAAAAAAACAGACGAAGATATTAATAGATGGAGACACCCTCCAGCATCAGTCGGGAACCGTATATCGGTCATTAAAATGAACATCTTACCCCGCATTAATTTTATCAGCTCAATGATCCCACTTGCACCTCCAGCAGGATATTGGCAAAAACTGGAGTCCTTACTACGATACTATGTTTGGAATGGTAAAAGACCCAATATAAAATGGACAGCTCTACAATTCAAAAAGTCAAATGGGGGATTGGCATGTCCAAATTTTAAATTGTATCACTGGGCATTTGTATTAAAAAGTCTTAGCTATTGGATGAAGGACGATAAAGTTTCATCCTGGAAAAATATAGAACAAGAGCTAATAGCAGCAATAAGGTTGAAGGACTTTCTCCTTATAGGTACGTCTACCAAAAAATGCGATTTGTATTACGGTCCAATTTTAACCCATATACTACAAGTGTTCAGAGCAGCAGAAAAATTCCTAAAATTTAAAAGCGTATGCTGCAAATCAGCTCCATTATGGAACAATAATCGTTTTCTATCTGGGGGAAAACACTTCATTAACAGAACTTGGGAGGATAAAGGTATTACTACTCTTCAAGATATTAATGGGGCAAGTACTATCCTTAGCTTTCAAGAACTGATAACTCCATTTAATATTGATAAACACTCTCTTTTCTTCTACTTTCAAGTAAAATCAGTTTGTAAAGCCTACGGTGTTCCCTGGGGGTCAGATTTAAAGGACCATCCCATTTTAAGTTGGATACAGAGTGCTCCAGGACAGATACTGTCATATATCTATGATAAATTAAACTCCCAGAATTATATGCCCACATCGGGAATGAAAGCTTGGGATAGGGACATATCTGAATTGGGACAAGACTTAGACAGGGATGCGATTTGGGATAATGTTGCCGGTGCTTCGGAAAACCCAAATCACTGGTATATACACTTGAAATTTTGTCATAGAGCATATTTAACACCGAGAATTAGACATCAAATGGGACTGGTTCCTGACCCATATTGCTCATTTTGCCCCCATAGAGCCATTGGCTCTTTTATACATGTTGTATGAGAATGTCCAGGGGTTTTTGATTTGTGGGGGAAGGTTATCAGTACTCTTACAGAACTAACAGGGGTACAATTACCAATGGACCCCGTTGTACATCTTCTAAATGATGACTCCCACCTTTCCCTTATGGAAAAAACCAAGCAAAATCTGGCTGGCAGGCCTGACTGCAGCTAAGGAGATTGTAGTCCAGCGTTGGAAACCTCCCCATGTTATTTCAAATATTCACTGGCTTCGGAGCTTTTTGGACATTTCTTACCTGGAACTTTCATCAGCAGGAGTAAATGATGCATGACCAAACACAATCTTAATGTGGACACATTTGATACCTAACTTAAAAGATCTTTTGTTAAAATAGGAATGCTTTGTCTGTGTATGTACTACTATTCAGTTGATTGGTGGAGGGGAGAGGGATGTGGCGGAGAGAGGGGTGGAGGGGGGATGGTGATGAAGGTTGGGGGGTGGCTGGGTTAAACAGTCAAAAAGTAATTGGCAACTGGTTGTATTGAATGTAATTTGTTGGTGCTGCAATAAAAAATTAATAATAATAAAAAAAGAAATTCTGCCACTGTTGTATCATTTGTGCCCAGCATAATCCTGGTAAGGGCAGAAAGCTACAGCTGGCAAATCAGCCTCAGCTGAGGGGACCCTGGGAAAACATCCAGATAAACTTCGCAGGGCCCCTGCCAAAAAGCAGAGGGAAAAGTTACTGTCTAGTAATTATGGATCACTTCACTCGGTGGGTAGAGGCTTTCCGAACAAGGGACTGCACTGCCCGCACTACTGCATGGATCCTAGTTCAGAAAATCCTCCCAAGGTGGGGAACCCCAGTCCAGGTGGATTCAGATCAGGGAGCACATTTCACGGGAAAAGTGTTGAAGGAAATGTGCCAACTGCTAGGGATTCGACAATGGTTCCACGTACCCTACCACCCCAGAGTTCAGGGATGGTAGAAAGGATGAACCCAACAATCAAGAATGCGTTAGCCAAAGCTGTAGCTGAGACAGGAAAGACATGGGTGGATGTATTACCAGAAACCTTGATGAGTTTGTGCGCAACCCTGAACCGCACTTTGGGTCTCACTGGGGTAACTACGGGTTGCGGGGAGCCTGGGGCTTACAGAGATAGAATGACCCAATATGTGAAAGACCTTTCTACGGAAAGCGTCTCTGTCCGTAGATGCCTGCTGTACCTTGTTGTGTCGAATAAAGAAGCTGCTTTGTATCTACCAGTGACTCTGTCTCTCCGGTGATTTCATCCACGCTGCAACACCATTTACTGCTGGCAAGCGTAAAGTCTCTGGTAAATAAAATTGAAGATCTCAGAGCAAGATTGCTGTACCAGAGGCACATTAAGAGCTGCAGTGTTTTTTGTTTTACAGAGACTTGGATATCCTCTGCCATTCAGGATGTAACAATAAAGCTCGATGATTTCACAATTCACCACCAAGACAGGACTGAGTCAAAGGCAGAGGAGGTGGTGAATACTTTACGATCAACTCTTTGAGCTGTACAAACGTGCTGGTATTGTCCCAATCCTGCTCACCTGGCCTAGAACATCTCGCGATTATGTCAACAATTTTATCTGCCGTGGGAGTTTCAGTTATCATGAGGTGAGATGTAGCGGTTTACAAACCACCTCAGGCCAGTGTCAAACAGCCACTAGACAAATTGAGCGATGTAATAAACAGGCATGAAACAGCGCACCCTTCACTCCCAGATGAGCACAATGCCTTTTAAGCACACTTTGAAAGGGAGAATAAAACTACAGCTATGAGGATCCCTGCAGTACCTGATGACCCTGTGATCTCTGTTTTGGAGACTGACATCAGACTGTCTTTCAAGAGGGAGAACCCTCTCAAGTTGACAGGCTCCAATGGAGTATCTGGTAGGGCTCTGAAAACCTGTGCCACCCAATTGGCAAGTTTGTTCAAAGATGTTTTCAATCTCTCATAACTGCAGTCAGAAAATCCTACCTGCTTCAAAAGGGCAACAATCATACCAGTGCCAAGATGTGCAGGATGAGCTGCCTTAACAACTATCATCCAGTAGCACTCATATCTAAGGTGATAAAGTACTTTGAGAGAGCTGTCTGACAGGCTGCATCACTGCCTGGTATGGAGGAGCCACTGCACAGGACCGAAGGAAGCTGCAGAAGGTTGTAAATCTAGTCAGCTCCATCTTGGGCACTAACCTACAAAGTACCTAGGGCATCTTTAGGAAGCGGTGTCTCAGAAAGGCAGTGCCCATTATTAAAGACCTCCAACACGCAGGGCATGCACCTTTCTCACTGTTACCATCAGGCAGGAAGTACAGAAGCCTGAAGGCACACACTCAAGTGATTCAGGAACAGCTTCTTCCCCTCTGCCATCCGATCCCTAAATGAACGTTGAAGCTTTGGACACTACCTCTCTTTTTAATATACAGTATTTCTGTTTTTGCACTTTTTAAATAATCTATTCAATATACGTAATTAATTTACTTGTTTATTATGTTTTTATTTCTTCTTCTTCTTATTATTATTATTTTTCTCTCTCTTCTAGATTATGTACAGGTGTCCCCCGCTTTTCCAACGTTCGCTTTTCTGTTTTCGCTAACAGAAGGTGTTTTAACTGTTATGAAAAAAGGCAGCACGTGCCCCAAGCAGCCAAGCCCCTGCCCCAGAACTGCATTCTAGCTGGCATTGCTTAAACACGTGCCTGTGAGTAGCCGTTAGCAAGATGAATTCTAAGGTATCGGAAAAGCCTGAAAGAGCTCATAAGTGTGTTACACTTAGCGTAAAACTAGACATAACTAAGCCTTTCGAGATAGAAGAAGACGGCCTCCCTGCACTAATAGAAACAGACCACGATGAGATGACACCCCAGTGTCCCACCACCCCAACCCCCGGACCGCGGAGAATGCAGCGGTAGCTGGAACGTACCCAGCACACTTTTAAGAAAAAAAGTCAAGTTAAACAAGCTAATTAATTAGGTGCTGCCCGGCATGTAAATGTCCGCCCAGATCAGAGACGATTGCCGATTGCATCGCCTCTGATCTGGCCGACATTTACGTGCCCTGTGGCACCTAATTAATTAGCTTGCTTATTTCAGCTTTTTTCTTAAAGATGAGCTGGGTGCGTCCCGGCTACCGCTGCATTCTCCACAGATTGGTATCGGTTCGCTGCCCAGAGGTTGTGGATCACTGCACCACCCCAAACTCTGATGATTCAGCCTAACACACCATCATCAGTGTGCTTGGCGCTGTCTTCCCAATTCCCGTGACACTACACTGTATATACCTTATTTCTACTTTATATAGGCTGTGTATTTATCATAATATTCCCGCTTTTACGATATGTTACTGTTATTTTAGGTTTTATGTGTTATTTAGTAGGTTACTTTTTGGGTCTGCGAACGTTCACAAATTTTCCCATATAAGTAAATGATATTTGCTTCTTCACTTTACGACATTCCGGCTTACGAACCGTTTCATAGGAATGCCCTACTTTCAGATGGCGGGGGAAACCTGTATTGCATTGAACTGCTGCTGCTAAGTTAACAAATGTCACGATACATGCCGGTGATAATAAACTTGATTCTGATTCTGAAATAGTTATGGCTACAATAACTCCAGTATCAGCTGGAACCTGGACCCACTGTAACACCCCAAGCACCCAGCAGGTGGTGCCGACACCTCCAAGAGCAATGATGTCATCTGTCTGGGCAGAGATCTTCACTCTAATCATTGGGAGGTGTCTCTATTGGATTTATGAGACACACCTGAAACTGGCTAAAGTGTTTAAGACTGGTGGCTGCTTCTATCAGTAGCTCAGGGGGAAGACGGATAGCATTGGGGGGAGATTGAACCCAGGACCTTAAATTGAGCAGTTCGGAGTGAGCCCAGAGTCGGTACTTGAGGCTGAGCGAGAGACAGACAGACAGAGGATTGGAGTTGGCTCGACTGGAAGCTGGCTGTGTTTTGCTTGATGCGTGAATGTGGTTTGGAACCTGTTGAGGGAAAGAGAGTGGGGAAGGAACGGAAATTGCTGGGAGGGGGTCATGTGGGTCTGGTAATGGTGGACAAGATAAGAGGCGGGGTTGAGGGAAAGAAAGTGGAGAAGGAGAGGGATAGAGACTTGGGACCAGAGGTAGGCAGCTAGGGAGAGGTGGATTATTGTGAAGGGAGAAATAAAGGGAATGAGGAGGTAGTGAGGGGTCGGATGAATAAAAACCAAGACAAAGGGAATAAAAGAATAAGAAATGATAGTGGAGAAAGCTCTGAAAGTGAGGAAGATGAACAAGCTCAGAGAGGAGGTGTTGTCATAATTAGGTTTAATGAGAAGACTCAGGGACATATGAAGAAAATTAACCCGTTTGTGCTAACAACAACTCTGACAAATAAGATAGGGGAAATAGTATTTGCAAAAGTCCTTAGTGATGGCAACTTACTGGTAAGATGTGCGAATGAGGAACAACTTGAGAAAGCACTCAAGCTAAAAGAGATAGGAAAATGCAAGGTGGAATACACTGGGAGGGTAGGAGCACAAAATAGTGGTTGTAAAGGAGTGATCACGGGGATACCAATGAGTATAAATATGGAGGAGATAAAGAGGAATATCAAAGGAGGGAAAGTAATGAACGTTCAAAGACTGAAAACAACAAAGGAGGGAGTGAAAAAGGAAAGTGAATCAGTATTGATTGAATTTGAAGAAGAAAGAGTGCCAAGGAAGGTGTTCCTGGGTTTCATGAGTTACCCAGTAAGGGTGTATGTGCCAAAGCCATTGAGGTGCTATAGTTGTCAAAGGTTTGGATATGTGGCTAAAAACTGTAAAAGGCAGAGGAGATGTGCTAGATGTGGGGGTGATCATGAATATGGAAAGTGCGGAACAGGAGTTCAACCAAAATGCTGCAATTGTGGAGGAGCTCATAATGTTGCATATAGTGGGTGTGAGGTTGTGAGACGGGAGACTAAAATTCAAGAAATAAGAGTGAAAAGAAAGATCACTTATGCAGAAGCTGTAAGAATGTCAAGAGAACAGAATAATGCTCCTAATGAACAGGGAGCAATAGGGATACGAGAGATGCAATAAAGATCAAATGACAGGATTTATGTAGACAAAAAGGCTCTAGTAACATTCATTGCAGGAGTGATTAATAGTACGGCTGAGGTAAAGTCAAAAAGTGACAAAATTCAGCTGGTGGTAAAAGCAGTAGTAAACCACTTAGGGTTAGTAGGACTGACATGGGAGGAAGTGAGGGAGAACCTCAGTAATCAGTCAAGCCAGGAAGTGTCATGTGTTGGTTAATACTAATTATGGTGATTCTTTTACAATGGAATGCAAGGAGCTTACTGGCCAATAGCCAGGAATTCAAGCACTTTATTAAAGAAATGGTTGTAAAACCGGATGTAGTGTGTATTCAGGAAACTTGGTTGAAACCAACTTTAGACTTTGTGGTATATGGGTATACAATGATAAGGAAAGATAGAAATCTAGGGGGAGGAGGGGGTTGTGCTATGTTAATCAAGCAAGGTATACCATATAGGGTACTGGAAAAAGGAGATGATCAGGAATACATAGTGGTGGAAGTGTGGGAGAGAGGGGAGGGAGTGGTTATAATTAACTACTACAATCCATGTAAAAGGTCGGATTTGGACAGCCTATTAAAGATACAAGGACAAAACAGACATAAAGTAGTGTGGTGTGCAGATTTCAATGCTCATAGCACAATATGGGGGGATCAGATCACAGATCCAAATGGAAAGGTAATTGAAGATTTGATGGAAGAAAGGGTTTTGGTGTGTATGAATGATGGTAGCGGCACAAGGATAGATATAACAACAGGAACTGAGTCAGTGTTAGATATTACGTTAGTGTCTAATACCTTGGCTGGCATTAGTAACTGGGGAGTTTGGACTGCTTCAACAGTAGGCAGTGATCACTACCCAGTTTTGTGTTCAGTGGGTGAAAGAGTTGAAGTAAGACCAGGTGGCGGAACCCCAAAGTGGGTGTTTGAAAAAGCCGATTGGGGTAAGTTCCAGAAGTTGAGTGAAGAAGGGTTGACAAAGATTGATATTTCTGGAAATGTAGATGAATTAAACAGTCAGGTGACTTCAGCAATTATCATGGCAGCAGAAGGATCTATACCTGGGAGTAAAAATAGGATGAATAGAAAACTGGTACCATGGTGGACAGAGGAATGTTGTCAGGCTGTAAAAAACAGAAATAGAGCATTCAGGCTAGTTAAAAGAACCCATAATATGCAGCATTTGGTTCACTATAAGAAAGCACAGGCAGTGGTGAGAAGAACTATACGTCAAGCTAAAAGGGCAAGTTGGAGGAGTTTTTGTGACAAGGTAGGAAGAACAACACCTGTGGGAGAGATATGGGGAAAGATTAAGAGGATGGGAGGAGATAGAAGGGAATGGGAATATCCAGTAATGATATCTGAGGAGGAAACTGCAGTCTCCAGTAGGGATAAGGCTGAGGTCATGGCCAAGTCATTTGTACTGATACACAGCTCAGAAAATTTGACTGAAGAAGGGAGAAGAAGAAGGGAAAGAATAATGAGCCAACACCCAGGTGTGTTAAGCAGGAGGGAAGGAACAGATGATATAATTGATGATCCATTTAAATTAGCAGAAATGGTGAGAGCAATAAAGAGATCCAGACCAACCTCCCCAGGGAAAGATCTGATATGCTCTGTGATGCTAAAAAATCTAGGAGAAGGAGCGCTCTTGAAGTTGCTGCATTTTTATAACAGAGTGTGGGAGGAGGGAAGATTACCAAGTGCATGGAAAGCAGTAGTAATTCCAATAAGGAAGCCTGGCAAGGATCTGTCAAAACCCACTAGCTACAGACCAATTGCATTAACATCAAGTATATGTAAGATAATGGAAAGGATGATAACAGAAAGGTTATCATATGAGCTTGAGAAAAGGGGAATGCTGGCAAGTTATCAGAGTGGTTTTAGAAAGGGAAGGAATTCCATGGACTCAGTGATTATGTTAGAGACTGAAATAAGGAAGGCCCAGGCAAATAGAGAGTCAGTAGTGGCAGTGTTCTTTGACATTGAAAAAGCCTATGATATGATGTGGAAGGAAGGATTATTAATTAAACTGCACAAGATGGGGGTTGGTGGGAGAGTTTTTAATTGGATTAAAAATTTTTTATTTGGTAGAAAAATTCAAGTTCGGATTGGATCAGAATTATCAAAACAGTACATAGTGGAAAATGGCACACCTCAAGGTAGTGTGATTAGCCCGTTACTTTTAATCATTATGATCAATGATGTCTTCACAAAGGTACCAGTGGACATAGGTAGGTCACTGTTTGCGGATGATGGGGCCTTGTGGAAAACAGGCAGGAACATGGACCACATAATCAGGAAACTACAAGAAGCAATTGATGAAGTGGTGGAGTGGGGTTATGATTGGGGATGTAGATTTTCAGTAGATAAAACTCAAACTGTATTTTTTACCAGGAAAAGGGTTGAGGCAGGGAAGAAGTTAAGGATGTATGGGGTTGAATTAGAAAGGGTTGCATCATTTAAATTTCTGGGGGTTATATTTGATTCACGATTAACATGGGCAGACCATATCAGGAAAGTTGAGGAGAAATGTAAAAAAGTAATAAATGTGATGAGATGTTTGACTGGTAGGGAATGGGGAGCAAGTTGTTCAGCTTTGAAGAGAATGTATGAGGCTTTAGTAAGATCTGTACTGGATTATGGAAATATAGTATATGGATCAGCAGCTAGGTCTCTTATAAGGAAACTGGATGTGATTCAGGCTCAGGCCTTGAGAGTGTGCAGTGGGGCTTTTAAAACTTCACCAGTGTCAGCCCTACAGGTAGAAATGGGTATAATGCCTTTGGAACTAAGAAGGATGCAACTGATGGCAAACTACTGGGCTAATTTGCAGGGGCACAATGATTCTCACCCTACTAAAGGAGTGTTGCAGGAGTGCTGGGAAAATGGGAGGTTTCAAAGGGATAGCTTTAGTCGGGTAGGGAATGATATCGCGAAAGAATGTGGAGTATTTGATCTGAGGATAAGTCCTTCAGTAGTTTATCCGGTTGTAGCTCCATGGAAGCTTGTATGGCCTGACATAGACTGGCATTTGTTAGAGGTAAAAAGGAATGAAAGATATAAAACAGATTTGGTAAATGCATTTAACTGTCATGTGATGGAAAAGTATAGTGATTATACTCACATTTATACGGATGGTGCGAAGGAACCTGAAACAGGAGTGACAGGGTTTGGGGTGGTAATACCAGCAAAAGAAATTGGAATCAGCAGAAGAACATCTAATAAGTTAGGGGTATTTACAGTGGAGATGCTGGCAGTGTTGGTTACGTTGCAATGGGTGCAGAAAGCCAGACAAGCCAAAGCATTGATATGTTCAGATTCATCCTCAGTTCTAGCAAGTTTAAGGTCTTTTCACACAAACAGTCGGCAAGATGTACTTTATGAAGTCCTTCAGTTAGTTACAAGAATTGCAAATCAGGGAGGTCAGGTAAAATTTCTATGGGTTCCAGCACCTGTAGGGGTGAAGGGGAATGAGAGGGTGGATGAGTTGGCAAAGAGGGCGTTAAAGAAAGAAAATGTGGAAATGCACATTAGTATCAGTAAAGCAGCGGTTAAGTGTGTAATCTGGGAAAAAGTCAACCGAATGTGGCAAGAAAGCAGGGAGGGGAAAGGGAGGCATTTATATCAAATACAAAAGAGTGTTGCAGTTACTAGGGTAGGTAATGGAAACAGAAGAGAGGAAATTGTGTGGACTAGGTTAAGGCTGGGGCATTGTGCATTAAACAAAACATTGAAAATGATAGGGAAACACCAGACAGGATTGTGTGAGGAAAGTCAGGAAGAGGAGTCAGTAGAACATGTAGTTTTGTGTTGCAGGAAGTACGGGATACAAAGAGAGATGACGAGAAATAAATTAAGGGAGTTGGGGATGCAGGAATTCACATTAAAAGGGATGCTGGGCATGGGTGAGAGAGCACAAGTCCGGGTATTTTTAGTGTTTTTAAGGGGTACAGGGGTTTTTAATAGAATATGACGAATAAACAGGAATAGGATACTAGGATGGTCAAAGATGGGAGGGTGAAGTGTAGGTTTGTATGTGTGTGTGTGTGTGTGTGTGTGTTGTGCGTGCGCACATGCGCACGTGATTGGGTGAAGGGATTTAGAATGTATGTCTACTGCACATCCTGGAGCAGAGGGTGGCGGTAACGCACCATTAAGCTGGATGCCAACCGCCGTAAAACAAGATACAGACAGACAGACAGATCAGTAGCTCAGTCTTGAAGCATGCTCTGCATGTTAGAATGGACTGCTGGAGTTAGTCATTTGCTGTGGACTTATTTACCTGTGTCAGTCCTGAGAAAAAGAGGTCCTTCAAGCAGCAACTGACAAGTATGTCCCCTTTAAAATGAGCTCTTCCAGGTTCAATTTACCATGGGTAAACCAGTCCACCTGGCATGCAATACGTAGAAAGCAAAGGCTCTATGATAAAGCTAGAAAATCCGGTCATAGTGAAGACGGGCAAAAGTTTAAATCCTTGCGCCAACTTAATGATAGAAACATCAGGAAAGCTTACCATCAGTATGTTAATGAGGTAATAGGTGAGATTATTTGAGTTCATATAGCCGTAAAAAAATTTAAAATGTAATAAATGTTAAAAAGGTAACATTGATAAAAAAAATTTGTTTAAAACATATCACCTTCAAATATTGTCTGAGTAAGAATTTTGTGCTCCTTATGTAAGGTCTTATTTAATGTAGAGTGTAACGGGTCATGACCAGAGTTTCGTCAGATTATGACTGTGGCATTATGGGTCAGAACCAACATGGAAACAGAGAAAGACATATGGCCCTAAAGTAACCACATCCTGCATGTGGTCCAAGAGGCGCACACGGTAGTTGTTTTCATTCGTTTTATATTGTGTATAATGTTGTTGATGTGCCTTTACATGAACAGTGTGATATGTTTTCAGTGATTTTATTTGACTTCAGCACACTTCTGTTGTACTAACGTGTTTTGGGCCTGTTTATCGGTGGACACTAGCTTGAGAGACTTTAAAAGACTGGGAGAAGTAAGCTTTGGCAGGACTCTTTTCCATAGATGCTGAGTTCCTCCAGCATTTTGTGTATGTTGCTTGGATTTCCAGCATCTGCAAATTTTCCCTTGTAAATGAATGTGGCAAGATGGTTGTATTGAGCACCTCTGACTGTTGAAGTACAGTTTGAAGTCATTTGACCAAAACTGTTGCTGTCTCTGTCTGCAACTGTTGTCAGACCCATCTGCATCACTTACACCCACTGCAATTTGCCTAATGCCATAATAGGTCTACAGCAGATGTGACCTATTATGGCATTAGGCTCTTTAAGTGGCCTTTGATCATCTGAACAATACTAATACTTACGTCAAAATTCTGTTTGATTACAACTCAACATTGAACACAATCATTCTTATGGTTCTGATTGAAAAGCGCCAAAACCTGGGCCTTTGTACCACCGTCTTCAACTGTATCCTTGACTTCCTCACCAGAAGACCACAATCTGTGGAATTGGAAATAACATCTCCACCTCGCTGACAATCAACACTGATGCACCGCAGGGATCTGTGCTTAGCCCACTGCTCTACTCCCCCTACACCCATGACTCTGTGGCCAGGCCCAGCTCAAATGCCATCTTTATATCTGTTGACAAAGCAAATTTGTTGGCAGAATTTCAGACGGTTACAAGAAGGAGCAAGATATCAGCTAGTTGAGTGGTGTCACAGCAACAACCTCAGAATCAGGTTTATTATCACCAGCATATATCGTGGAATTTGTTAACTTAGCAGCAGCAGTTCAATGCAATACATAATACAGAAGAAGAAAAAATAATAACATAATAATTAAAAAAGTAAATCAATTACAGTATATGTATATTGAATCAGTAAAGGGTAAGATGAGGGAATACACACCAGTCCTCATAGAGGGATTAGAAGTGGAAAGTGTGAGCTATTTCAAGTTCCTGAGTGTTAATATCGCTGTGGATCTATCCTAGGCCCAACATATCAATGCAGCTACAAAGAAGGCACGGAGGAGTTTTAGGAGATTTGGTATGTCAACAAAGACTCTCGCAAATTTCTATAGATGTACTGTGGAGAACAAGCTGCATCACTGTGTGTGGGGAGGGCTATGCACAGGATCAAAAGAAGCTGCAGAAAGTTGTGAACTCAGTCAGCTCCATCGTGGGTACCAGCCTCCAGAGCATCTTCAAGGAGGGATGGCTCAAAAAGGCGACATCTATTCATTAGGGAATTCCATCACCCAGGACATGCCTTCTTCTCATTGCTACTATCAGTAGGAGATAAAGGACCCAAAAGGCACACACTCAAATAATTATGAACAGCTTTTTCCCCTCTGCCATCTTATTTCTGAATGGACATTGAACCCATCAATGCTATTTCACCACCTTTTTACACTATGTACTTTATTTTATAAATACAGGATTGACATTGCAGCTCCCTACGAGATTTGCCTAGCCAACAAATACCTACTGACTGAAGTAGGTGGCAGATACACATTCTTCAGGAGTGGACATAGCAGCACCTTGTTACATACACCTGGTAGGGTGCCTTCTCCAGTTACCTTATAAGGTAACCGTAGCTTCAGCCAGGAGCAGATATCATCACCGAATGTTGTGAAGCAGGAATCAGATACGCTTTCCAGAGCTACCTTGTCCAAAACTTGCCAGAATGGATGGCAAGCTGTTCAACCTGCGCAGGCATCAAGCCATTACTAAGCTCAAAGGGACGGTGCTGAGAGACTTCCTATTCATTGACGACTGTGCTCTCAACATAAGCTCAGAGTCTGACAAGCAGGATATCATTGACAAATTTTCCAATGCATGTGACAACTTCGGTCTCACCATCAGCATCAAGAAGACAGTCATACACCAAGCAGCTGCAGATCAACCTTATGTGCAGCCATCCATCTTGGTGGACAGCCAGCAGTTCTAGGCAGTCGACAAGTTCAGGTATAGAACATAAAAATATGCAACACATTACAGGCCCTCACATCCAGGGCCGGACTTTAGGCAGGGCTAGGCTGGGCTGCAGCCCAGGGGCCTGAACTGCAGAAGGGCCCAAAATAAGTAGCTATCATCATGGTGGACAAAAAAATGAGAGTGGAGCACAGAAAAGAAAAAAGAAACAAGAAAAAGAGGACCGTGAGAAAGAAGCATTAAAAAAGACATTGAAATTGACAGAATTTTTAAAATCTGTTCTCGATGATGCAGCAGTACCATCGCTCTTGTCAGTCTGAGACCGGTGGACAAACCGAGACTTGTTCAACAGGTTAACGCTAGCACCAGCGTTAGCACAGGACCACCGTCCTTGCCACAGTCAGCAGCTAACGTTGAAGAGGCAGAGAGCATGACTTTGGGATTCCCAACCGCAGAGGCTTCCAGACAACCAAGTCGGGCCACCATTAATGTTAATATTACCACTACTGAGGATCCTTACAGAACTGATCCTGCTCGCTGGGGAAAGGAAACGTTAGATGATTCAGTCCGAGCACACTGGGCTAAGAAAGGGCCGGAGTCCTGCCAGAATAAGGATGTGGATATCAAAGCTTTGTTACGAGTATACAAACAGCAGAGACGTTTTTTCTCTAAATTTCACTTCAAATGCATGCTTGTAAATGGTGAGTTCATATCAAGGCAATAGCTCTTATATTCCCCTTCCACTGCCTGTGTGTTTTGTTTTGCATGCTGCATCTTCAGTGATGGTAGCTGCCAGTCCATCTTCAAAACTGGCTTTAGTGACTGGAAACATGCCGCTGAGCGCATAGGACAGCATGAAAATAGCGAACACCACAGGAAAAACGATACTGACCTACGTTACACTAGCGTCTGACAGTGCAAGAATAGATACAGAACTGCAAAAACAGTTCAAGTCAGAGTATGTCTACCTGACCGACGTATTGAGAAGAGTGTTGGTGGTTGTGAAGTTTTTGGTCGAGAGGGGACTGGCTATCCGAGGCTCCAGTGACATATTTGGCAGGCCTGAGAACGGGAACTACATAGGCTCAGATCCACAATGGGACAGGACAGGCTGAATCATCTTACTCTGATGTCACTTGAAAGTGATCTTGTTCAGAAACTGAAATTTAGTGATCTGATCAAGGACTTTGTTGCGGAGAAATCCAGAAGAACTAGGCTTTAATTTTGAAAAACAAGCATCTGACTTTGTAAATATCTAGGCCTGTGTGTCAGTGCTGTTCGTGTTTTTGTGGCAATAGGCTAATAGTTGACTGTTTACAAACTTAGTAAGCAATAAGTGGTCTTTACTCTGCAAGCCACACAGTACAGCAATAGGTTAATATGTGCTAGATCTCATTTTTCAAAAAGATTGTTGGAGTATTGTGAAGTTTCCTAGTTTGCCATAGTGCCATCTCTCTTGGCCTTTTTGTCTCTCATTTCCATTTTACTTTGTCAGAATACATGGTTGAGAAAAATACCAGATAAAAATGCTTTGGCATTGTTTGAGATATAAGGCCTATGGTATGTGCAGCAATAGCTAAATAAAGATTCAAGACTGGGTACATCATACTTCATCTCCCGCATAACTTTACTAAGCCAACTAAGCCTAGGTCAATTTTTGAGTGCTTTAGATGATGTCCTTCAAACTAAGAATCTGCATTACTTTCTGTCCTTCCTCTTAAGGCCTGTAAGCTTATAGCCTACGTATTGTACTAAACCAATGTCTTGGTCTACAACTTTGATAGTTAGACCAGTACGACCTTTGCTCTTGTTCTCGCCTTTTTTTGTTTGGTACAGCAGCATTTTACGGTGTCGGCAGGGGCCCCGGCCCCACTAATCCGGCCCTGCTCACATCCCTCTATATCTGCTTCCAAGCCTCTTACAAAATATACCCCCTCATGTTAAGACATTTCAGCCCTGGGAACAAGCCTCTAGTCAGCTACACGATCAATGCCTCTCATCACCTTATACACCTCTATCAGGTCACCTCTCACCCTCCATCGCTCCAAGGAGAAACGGCCATGTTCACTCAACCTATTCTCATAAGGCACACTCTCCAATCCAGGCAACATCCTTGTAGATCTCTTCTGCACTCTTTCTATAGTGTCCACATGCTTTCTGTAGTGAGGTGACCAGAACTGAATACAGTACTCCAAGTGGGGTCTGACCAAGGTCTTATATAGCTGTAATATTACCTCATGGCTCTTGAACTCAATCCCACGGTTGATAAATGCCAACACACCATACGCCTTCTTAACAATACTGTCAACCTGTACAGCAGCTTTGAGTGTCCTATGGACACTGACCCTAAGATCTCTCTGATCCTCCAAACTGCCAACAGTCTTACCATTAATATTATATTTTGTCTTCAGTTTTGACCTACCAAAATGAACCACTTCACATTTATCTGGCCATTTATCAAATGCCTTACTGAAATCCATATACACTACATCCACTGCTCTACATTCATCAATGTGTTTTGTTACATCTTCAAAGAATTCAATCAGGCTCATGAGGCACACTGTGCCTTTTGACTATTCCTAATCAGATTATGTCTCTCCAAATGCTCATTAATCCTGCCTCTTAGGATCTTCTCCAACAACTTACCCACCACTGAAGTAAGACTCACTGAACTATAATTTCCTGGGTCATCTCTACTCGCCTTCTTGAACAAGGGAAGAACATTTGCAATCCTCCAATTCTCTGGTACTTCTCCCATCCTTATTGATGATGCAAAGATCATTGCCAAAGGCTCAGCAATCTCCCTTCCTCACTTCCCACAGCAGCCTGTGGTATATCTTAATCTGATCTTGGTGTCTTGGCAGCACCCTCTAAAGATCACATTGACAACACCAGTTGCAGGATCGCCAATGCTAGTGCCAATTTAGGGAGACTACGTAACACTGTCTGGGGGCGAAGTGGAATCACTTTGAAGACCAAGCTGACAGTCTACCATGCTGTCATTCTACCCACACTTCTCTACGAGTGCGAAACATAGACTGGGTACATAAGACATGCACATAGTCTGAAGCACTTCCACTTGTCGTGCCTACAGAAGAACATGAAAATCAATTGGCAAGACAGAATTCCCGACATGGAAGTGCTGTCTGCAGCAGACACGCCCACCATCGATACATTGCTGATGAAATTTCAAGTCAGATGGGCAGGCCATGTCATCAGGATAACAGACAGTTACATCCCCAGGCAGTTCTTCTTCAGGGAGCTGTCCACAGGGAATCACTCGCGTTGCCGTCAGCAAAAATGATTCAAGGACACGCTCAAGTCTTCGCTCAAGGCCCTTGAGATCAATCACGCTCCTTGGGAACATGCAGCCTTGAATCGCTCGTTCTGGCATAACCTTCTCAATAAAGGTCCTATCAAAACTGAAAAGAATTGCAATACCGAAACAAAAAGGCAAAGAACAAGCAGCATGAACCTCAGCTACAGAAACTTCACACACTCGCCCCACATGTGGGAGGTACTTTCTAGCTTGGATTGGACTCATCCGTCTCCTCCAGACACACAACAGCACACCCATTCAAGGATGTTAGTGGTCCTTGTCGCTTGCGATGAATACACACACACACATATATATTCCTTGACATTCTACTATCAGGCAGGAGACTCCGATGCATAAAGTCAAAAATGGTCTGCATGGAAAACAGCATTTTCCCTCAGGCCATTAGGCTTCTGAACTACTTGCTGCATCGCATTTGAAGTGTCACCGGATAATTTGTACTGTTCCCTACAATACTTAATTCATGCAGTTTACTTTGTTTATCAATGCGTAATTAAATTGTAGATTTAATTCCTGTGGTTTACACCGTGGTCGTGAGAAATGCCTCGTTTGGTAGCATACATATACAGTAGTTGAATGGCAGTAAAGTTGACATGCTCTGACACTTTTCCTATTATTAATTGATTAGTAGCTGGAACTAGAAAAGATGGCACCTGAGATTTTGCAGACCAAGGCAACTTCTTCCAGTTCATCTGTGAAATAACTTATTCTTCTTTTCAAGGGTCTCGTTGGAGTCAGTGATCTACAGCTGCAGCTCTAACTACAGTTTTCCACAAGTGGTGAGTTCTTGTTCCCAGACTCACTATGTGGTTTGGTGTTTTGATTATCTCCAGGTGTGGCCTGGAAGACATGCATTATCAAGGTGCGACCTCAAGGAAAAGCCAGTTCCTCACTATGTTGCTGACTTAAGTATTGCTGGAGACTGAAACACCAAGACGGTAGGGGGTGTGCGTTGCTGTCAGAAGCCCCTACATTTGAATGATCCTCTCTAGAGTCCACACCGATGAGCCATTTCCCCATCTTCAACCTCCTCCTCTTCCTGGACACCCTGCTCTAGATCTTTTCATTGCCAAATGCCAAAACATCAACCATCTTGACTTCACCACTCCTCTCTCCAATTCCAACTTCACTCCTTCCAAACTCACTACTCTCTACACTAACTCTAACCACACCCTCAAACCCATAGATAAATAAGGGGGTACTGTAGTAGTCTGGTGGACTGACCGCTACCTTGCTGAGGCCTGACAACAACTGTCAGCCACCTCCTCTTATTTGCCCCTCAAACAGGACCCCACTACGGAGTTCCAAGCCATTGTCTTCCCTCACCATCACCAACCTTATTAACTCTGGGAATTTCCCATCCACTGCCACCAAC
Organism: Mobula hypostoma; assembly: GCF_963921235.1. Classification (NCBI taxonomy): domain Eukaryota; kingdom Metazoa; phylum Chordata; class Chondrichthyes; order Myliobatiformes; family Myliobatidae; genus Mobula; species Mobula hypostoma. The sequence continues at coordinate 29,042,432 of NC_086101.1, forward strand.
TTTATAATTTCCCTTCTCCGCATCTCCCGTTTCTACCTCCTGCACAAGAGCCACAAACCTGCCTGTCCAGATAGACCCATTGTTTCCACTTGTTCCTGCCCCCACTGAACCTGTATCTGCATGCCTCGACTCAGTTTTATCCCGCCAGTTCAATCCCATTCTACCCGCATCTGTGACACTTCACACGCTCTTCATCTTTTCAATGATTTCAAGTTCTCTAGCCCTGATTACCTTATTTTCACTATGGATATCCAGTCCCTATACACCTCCATCTCCCACCAGATAGCCTCAAAGCTCTCCATTTCTTTCTGGACACCAGACACAACCAGTTCCCCTCCACCACCACTCCCCTCTGTCTGGGAGAACTGGTCCTTAATCTCAATAATTTCTCTTTTGGTTCCTCCCGCCTTCTTCATACAAAGGGTGCAGCCGTAGGTCCCAGCTCTGCCTGCTACTAAGTTCCAAGCCTATGCTGATATCACTCCCCAAATGTTTCTACACGACATCGACGACTGCATTGTTGCTGCTTCCTGCACCCATACTGAACTTGCCGACTTTATCAACTTTGCCTCCAACTTTCAACGTGCCTTCAAATTTACCTGTTCCATTTCTGACACCTCCCCTCCCTTTTCTCAATCTCTCTGTCTCTATCTCTGGAGACAGCTTATCTACTGATGTCTTTTATAAACATAAGTGGGGATCTCGTCCGCAATTTTGAACGCCAAATTTGGGACTGGGTAAATTGATTGGGTTAAAATTCCCGAAAGAAAGAAAAGGGCAAACAGCAGAAATGGAGATTGAGAAATTTCTAAAGGCATCAACCTTGGAGGCATTAGAGGATGCCAGGAAATCAGAATTGGCGACTGTTGCCAAATGGTTGAATCTTTTTAAGGGGAAGTCGACAATGAGGAGAGCGGAGATGCACAGAGATATCATTGAGCATTATGTATCTAAAGGTGTGTTTCCCCAAGGGGAGCTGGAGGTGGTATCTATGGGCAAACCTGGTGGAGAGGCAGTGCAGCTGCAGATGGAAAAATTGAGACTAGAGTACAAGTTCCGAATAAAGCAGTTGGAACGAGAAGAAAGAGACAGGCAGTTAGAACGAGGAGAGAGAGATGCAGTTAGAACAGCAAGAGAGAAACAGAAGGAAAGGGAATTTGACCTGGAGAAGTTAAGGATGACTCTAGCGCAGGGGCCCATGCTGAACCAAGGTGGAGGGTTCAGGGCAACCCAGGAGGTTAGGCTGGTTCCCCCATTTGAGGAGGCCGATGTTGATCGGTACTTTCTACATTTTGAAAAAGTCGCTGCAAGTCAGGACTGGCCGAGGGATAAGTGGGCTGTTTTGCTTCAGAGCGTACTTAAAGGGAAGGCTCAGCAAGCTTACTCGGCATTGTCCGCAGAAGATGCCCAGAGGTATGATGTGGTGAAAGAGGCTATACTCAGGATTTATGAGTTGGTCCCGGAGGCATACCGGCAGAGGTTCCGGAATGTGAGGAAGCAGTGGGGCCGCACGTATTTAGAGTTTGCCCGTGAGATGCAGATGTATTGTGAGCGTTGGTGCGCCTCGAAAGGGGCCAATGGGGATTATGACTGCTACAGCTAATACTGATTGAGCAATTTAAAGGTTGTGTCCCTGAAGGTATGAGGCCCTATCTAGATGAGAAACAAGCAGAAACCTTAGCCGCAACTGCTAAGTTAGCGGATGAGTACATGTTAACACACAAAATGAAGCTTACCCCGAGTAAAAACTACCAGAAGGGTAGTCCAGAGGGCGGAGAAAGTCTGCCGGAAAAGCCAGAAAGTAAGCCAGGGACTAGTGAGAAGGATAAGGAAGACAGGAAGCAGTTTGGTAGGAAGTCTCCTGGGGTCGTATGCTATAATTGTGGGAAAGCTGGTCACTTTGCATCCAGGTGTTTTGCCCCAAAGAAGGAGACGGGGAAAGGAAAAAAGATGACACCGACTGGCTGTATTGAGCTGGCAAACAAACCGCTAGGGGAGAAGAGGTCTGATAGAGTTCAGGAAGGGCGCGAGAAGTTTATTTCAGCCGGATTGGTGTCGGTGAAGGAGGGGTCAAACCCAGTTTCAGTACAGATCTGGAGAGACATTGGAGCTTGTCAGTCATTGATCTTAAGGAGTGTGTTAGACTTTAGTTCAGAGACCGAGACTGGGGAGGTCAGTGTGATAAAAGGAAAGGGACTGAAGCAGTACCTTTGCACCAGATACACCTAAAAAGCGACTTGGTCTCCGGACCGGTCACGATAGGGGTGAGGCCCGAACTACGGATGGAAGTCGTGGAGGTCTTACTCAGTAATGACCTTGCAGGCGGAGAGGTGTACCCAGCAGTAAAACTGACAAGCAAACCTACCAGGATTGAAGACCCGCCCATAGACTCACAAGTTTATCCCGTTTGCGCAGTGACTCGGCGCATGTCCAGAAAGGCTGCCGAAGCGAATATAGATTTAGTTGAGATGTTTTAACCAGCCTTGTACCAGGAGGGGTTAGAAAGTGAGAAGAAGGTGCATAGTGAAGTGGAAGGAAGTGAGGGAGTTGAGGTAGACTTATCATTAGCAAGGAAGGAATTTATACAGGCACAGGAACGAGACACGGAGCTGATGGTTTTGACGGAGACAGCTCTCTCCGAAGTAGAATTAAAAAGGGAGCCAGTGGGCTATTATGTGAAGGAGGGAGTACTAATGAGGAAATGGAGACCAAGTACGGTGCCCGCAGATGAGGAATGGGGGTGGTGCACCAGGTGGTAGTGCCAAAAATTTATAGGGATGTGATTTTTAACCTGGTCCACAAGATACCCCTTGGTGGACATTTTAGGGTGAGGAAGGCAGTTGATAGAATTATGAAAGAGTTTTACTGGCCGAACATGAGGAAGGATATTGTTGAATATTGTAGGCGATGTCATTTATGTCAGATGGTAGGAAAGCCAAATCAGGTCCTACCTAAAGCGCCCCTTCCACCGATACCCGATTTCGGGGAACCTTTTTCCCAAATAATTGTGGATTTTGTCGGTCCCCTGCCCAGAACTGCAAGTAGGCGAGAGTATGTCATGACTATGATGTGCGCCGCCACCAGGTTTCCGGAGGCTGTGCCCCTAGCAAGCGTCAAGGCTCCCGCAGTGGTAAAGGCACTTGTGAAATTTTTCACTACGGTGGGGCTGCCCAGGGAAATCCAGTCAGATCAGGGGAGTGTCTTCACATCTCACACATTCCGACGGATATTGGATGAGATGGGAGCAAAGCAGATTTTGGCCTCCGCGTACCACCCAGAGTTCCAAGGGGCGTTGGAAAGATTCCACGCAACATTAAAGACCATGATTTAAATTTACTGTCAAGAGAACACTAAGGGCTGGGACGATGCCTTGTTTCTTCTGCTATTTGCCGTAAGGGACATGGTTCAGGAGTCATTGGGGTTCAGCCCATTCAAACTCGTCTTCGGTCATCGGCCCAGAGGCCCCCTGACCTTACTGAAAGAGCAAATGGTCCAGTTTGGCAGTCCAAGTCATTGTGATTGATTATGTTTTAAAATTTCATGAGAGGATTAAAAGGATCTGTGACCTTGCATCTACGACACTCCCAAACTAAAATGAAACAATGGTAATGATAGGTGTGCCCGCGAACAAGTGTTTCAAGGAGGCGATCGGGTCTTAGTTCTGTTCCCAGTGGTAACTAACACCCTCCAGGCGAGATTCCACGGTCCGTACAAAGTGATTAAAAAGATAGACCCTTTGAATTATGTTATTGAAATGCTGGACAAGCGTAAACCCACACAATTGGTACACATTAACATGTTAAAAGCTTACCACGATCAGAAAGCAGATCTAGTTGGTGTTATCACGAAAATTAATGAGACTGGGGTGTCAAATGATAAGGGGAAAACCCATCTTGAAAAGATAAATATGGTGCTGACCAGATTGGAGAACTCTTTTGTTTTGGCCAATTTTGCTGATAAGGTCTCTCACCTAACCCCCGAACAGAGCGAGCCGCTGAATAAAGCTAATTAACCAGCACACAGACCTATGTTCGGATGTCCCAAGGCAATGCAAAGGGATGGTGCACTATGTTCTTGTCAGCTCAGACCAGCCTATTAAACAACACCCCTATAGGATGAACTTGGAGAAGGGCAAGCTAGTGGAGAAAGAAATTGAACATATGCTAGCTACAGATATTATGAGGCCATCCAAATCGGAATGGGTGTCCCCCTGTGTGGTTGTCCCGAAAGTCGATGGGAGCATACGATTCTGTACAGATTACAGAAAAGTGAACACCATCACAAAAACTGATGCATACCCCATCCCAAGGGTAGACAATTACATCGATAAAGTGGGGAGAGCTAAGTACATCACAAAGATTGATTTGCTAAAAGGGTACTGGCGCGTTCCTTTAACCGACCGGGCTAGAGAAATCTCAGCATTTGTCACTCTATCCGGGTTATACGTGTATAATGTTTTACCTTTTGGCATGAAAAACGCCCCAGGGACCTTCCAGAGGATGATTAATTCAGTGAAAGAAGGGTTAAAGAACGCAGAAGCGTATATTGATGATTTAGTGGTCTGGAGTGACATGTGGGAGGAGCACATTGTGGCAGTAGAGGAACTGTTTAAACGGCTGTCTGAAGCCAACCTGACAGTGAACCTCGCAAAAAGTGAATTCAGCCACGCGAAGGTCACTTATCTGGGATTTGTGGTAGGACAGGGGCAGCTGGCACCGATGCAGGCTATCTCTGAAGTCCCCATCCCGACAGACAAGCGAGCCCTGAGAAGGTTCTTGGGGATGGTGGGGTACTATTGGAAGTTTTGCAAAAACTTTGCGGATAATACCCTCCCTCTTACTAAGCTCTTGCCAAAGAATGCCAAGTTTGTGTGGGACAACCTTTGTCAACAGGCCTTCGAGGGTCTGAAGGCGATTCTGTGTCACCATCCTGTGCTGAATGCGCCTGACTTTTCAAAACCCTTCTCCCTAGCAACACATGCTAGCGACGAAGTAGCCAGGACGATGCTGTTACAAACAGACAAAGAGGGGGTTGACCACCCAGTGGCTTATTTTTCTGAGAAATTTAATATCCATCAGAGAAATTATTCCACTGTGGAGAAGGAATTACTGGCCATCATACTAGCATTACAACATTTTGAGGTTTATATTTGTCCGGCACAGAAACCACTGATAATTTACACTGATCACAACCCATTAGTGTTTTTGGCCACTATGAAGGATAAAAACAAAAGGTTACTAAGTTGGAGCCTGGTCTTACAGGAACTTGATATTAAAATAAAACATATAAAAGGAACAGATAATGTGATTGCTGACTGTCTGTCAAGGTGTTGAAACTTAAAGTTCTCTGTATTAGCCGAATAGCTGATGACCCTGCATATTAGTGTGTATCTAATAATGTGCATTTATGCCCATGATTTTTACCCCAGTAAAAATCCTTTGAAGGGTAGGGGTGTGACGCCAAACCAAGCTATCGGACGATTGATGCTAATTGGAGAGATAAGAGAGACAATGGAGAAACATTCAAAATGCTAATAAGAGAGGAGAGAGGGATTAACAGAAAAGAAACACAATTCAGAATATTGACAGACCGGTTACTTTGAACCTGAACTGTTTGAAGTTTGATGGACAGGTGCTACCCCAGCAGGGGGATAAAAAGAGCAGGTTGGCTTAGGCACGCGACACACCACAAGACCACGAGATAACGAGCCCCTGGGAAGAGTGGTGTACCCCCACAAGTTGGTGGGAGTTTGGAGGTCCGGTTCGCGGGAAGCGACCATAGGCTCACAGGGAGTAAAGGTACGATCGGTGGGAACCTGGTGTGTGTGTCCACCCTTGCCTGGGTGCCGGGTTCACCACAGAAGAACGATCGTATCCAGAACAGAAGGGTCACAGTCGATGACCACAGTGGGATAGAAGACATAAAAGAGTCCCCCCCGAAAACCAACTGCGAAGACATCAAAAGTCTGCCTGAATCAAACTGCATCCCCCTCCCTCTCGCTCTTTCCAACGGCACAACAGCAATTACTGTGAACTGTACTAAGCTGAACTGAACTCTGTGTCACTTAAGACTGATCATTTTACCCCTGGACTGCAATAGAGCTTGGTTGATCCCTATTACCCTAGTTCTGTGTACACGTGTGTTTTATCATTGCTAACCTGTTGCATTTATATCCCTACGATTAGAGTACTGTGTTACGTATTTCTTTAATAAAACTTTATTAGTTCCTAGTAATCCAGACTCTAATGAGTGGTCCATTTCTGCTGGTTTGGCAACCCAGTTATGGGGTACGTAACAAAACCCACTGACTCTCACAGCTATCTGAACTATACCTCTTCCCACCCTGTTACTTGTATAAACGCCATCCCCTTCCCTCAATTCCTCCATTTCCGCCACATCTGCTCTCAGGATGAAATTTTTCATTTGAGAACTAAGATGTCCTCCTTCTTCAAAGAAAGGGAATTCTCTTCCTCCACCATCCATTCTGCCCTCAACCACATCTCTTCCACTTTGCATGGATCAGTCCTCATCCCATCCTCCTACTACCCTACAAGGGATAGGGTTCCTCTTGTCCTTGCCTACTATCTCACCATCCTCTGTGTCCAGTACATAATTGTCTATAAATTCCACCATCTCCAATGGGATCCCACAAGCAAACACGTGTCCCTCTCACCCACTTTCCTATGTGACTCCCTTGCTCATTCATCCCTCCCCACTGATCTCCCTCCTGGCTCTTATCCATGCAAGCAGAACAAGCGCAACACCTGCTCCTACACCTCCTCCCTCACTGCCATTCGGAGCCCCAGTCTTTCCAAGTGAGGCGACACTTCATCTGTAAGTTGTTGGGGTCACCGACTGTATCCAATGCTCCTGACACGGCTGTCTGTATATTGTTGTGACCCAATGTAGATTGGGAGACAGCTTTGCCGAGCACTTATGCTCCGTCTGTCAGAAAAAGCGAGATCCCCCACTGGCCACCTATTTTAATTCCACATCCCATTCCGACATTTCAGTCCATGGCCTCCTCTACTGTCGCGATGAGGCCACACTCAGGTTGGGAGATCAGTACCTCATATTCCATCTGGGTAGCCTCCAAACTGATGGCATGCATATCAATTTCTTGAATTTCTGGTAGTAGCCCCACCCACACTATTTCCCATTCCCATTTCCCTCTCCCACTTTATCTCCTAATCTGCACATCACCTCCCTGTGGTACTCTTCCACCTTCCCTTTCTGTCCTTTCCTATCAGATTCCCTCTTCTCCAGCCCTTTATCTCTTTCACCAATCGATTTCCCAGTAGTTTGCTTCATCCCTCCCCCACTCCAGGTTTCATCTATCACCCACTACCTTGTATTTATTCTTCCCCTCCCCCCACCTTCTCATTCTGATTTCTCACCCTTTTTCTCCACTTCTGATAAGGGTTTCGGTTTGAAACGTTGACTGTTTATTCTTTTTCCATAGATGCTGCCTGGCCTGCTGTGTTCTTGCAGCATTTTGTGTGTGTTGCTTGGATTTCTAGCATCTGAAAACGTTCTTTTGTTTGTGATCTTCTTTCTCTTTTTGATGAGTGCCAGCATTTTGAGTCAGGGGCTCGAAGAAGTGACACAGAAGATTGTAACGTGGAAACAGTGAGCTGCTGGTCTCCCGCTCTTGTATCTTGCAGGAACGACCTCGCTCTCCCTCACAAGTATGAGAGAGCCTGTGTGATCCCAAAATGCTGCGACCGACTGTAGTTTTTCATGGACTCAAGGTCTCTTTGGGGGTTTTGCTACTGCTTGCATGGTGGGGTGAGGGGGTCGTTGCTTTTGCTAGTGCAAGTAGGGATGCCGGTGGATGCTTTTGCTACTGCTTGTGTGTGGGAGGAGGAAGGAGGGCTTTGGGGTTCTGATGTTTCTGTCATTCATTCTTTGTGGGTTTTTTGTTTTGTGGATGTCTGTGAAGAATAAGAATTTCTGATTGTATTCTGTACACATTCTCTGATATTAAATTGAATCATTGAATTCACTTGACTTGAGAAAACTGTCTGACCACTCAGAAGCGCCGCAGTCCTCCAGGCTCTGACACTTCACCTGATTATCAATTGATTATTTTCACCTGTGTCTTGTTTAAGTAATCAGTGCACATGTGCTTTGTTTAGCTTGCCCATTTAAGTTCCATCTGTTTTGTTTGTCTTTGCTCAGCCTTGAGTTTACTCACCTTGTGTGTAGTGGTTCTTCAGTCCTAGCCCAAGTTCCCTGTTAAACTACGCACAAGTTCAGATTTCTGGTTTTATATCATACTCGTCACTTGTCTCCTCTGCACTTGGGTGCACCTGATCTAAGTCTTTCCTAGTAGATCACTCATTAACGATATAGAACTTCACCAATAACAACCCTGTTCTCACCCATCCTGGCAACTAATAGGGTTACAAAAAGACTGAGCCATTCATGGACACAGCAGTGTGAGAGTATTTGTGATCACTGCCTGCCAGCCAGGAAGCCACGGTGGGTAGACATGACTGTATGTTCCAGTAGGTTTTGACCACCATGCAATTGCTCACCGAGACCATCCCAATGAGCCAGCAAACCCCTGAAGCCATCCGAACTCCCATAAGACCATGACATAGGAGCAGAATTGTCCTGCAAGGTGGCGCAATAATATCAGCACCGGACTCTGGAGCGAAGGTTCCCGAGTTCTAATCCAAGTCAGGTTGAACATCGAGCTAGCAACTTGGCCTCGTAAAAACAAGAATACCTTGCTATGGAAACACCGTCAAAAAAGACAGTGCCCCGATAACTCCACTGCCGAGTTAAGGGCTATTCTTCTTCTTCTATAGGAGCAGAATTAGGCTATTGAGCCCATTGAGTCTGCTCCCCCATTCCATCTTGGCTGATCCAAGATCCCACTCAACCTCATACACCTGCCTTCTCGCCATAACCTTTGATGCACTGCCCAATCAGGAAACTACCAATTTTCACATTAAATATACCTACAGTCTTGGCTGCCACAGTGATGACAGAGCATTCCACAAATTCACTACTCTTTGGCTGAAAAAAAAGCATCCTTACTTCTGCCCTGAAAGGGTTGCCACTCAGTTTTGAAGCTGTGCCTTCTAGCTCTGGACACCGCCACCATAGGAAACATCCTCTCCACATCCACCCTATCTAATCCTTTCAACATTCAATAGGTTTCAATGAGAGCCCCCTGTATTCATTTAAATTCCAGTGAGTACAGGCCCAAAGCTGCCAAATGCTCCTCACATGTTAACCCCTTCATTCCAGGAATCATCCTTGTGAACCTCCTCTGGATGCTCCCTAATGACAACAAATCCTTTCCAAGACATGGGGCCCAAAACTGTTGACAATACTCCCAAGATTATTAAGGGATTGGGAGAAAACAAAAAGTAGTGATTAACTGGTCCCTTTTGGAATGGCAGGCGGTGACCAGTGGGGTACCGCAGGGTTCAGCGCTGGGACCGCAGCTGTTTACAATATATATTAATGATTTAGATGAGGGAATTAAAAGTAACATTAGCAAATTTGCCAATGACACAAAGCTGGGTGGCAGTGTGAAATGTGAGGAGGGTGTTATGAGAACACAGGGTGACTTGGACAGGCTGGGTGAATGGGCAGATGCATGGCAGATGCAGTTTAATGTGGATAAATGTGAGGTTATCCACTTTGGTGGTAAGAACGGGAAGGTAGATTATTATCTAAATGGAGTCAAGTTAGGAAAAGGGGAAGCACAACGAGACCTAGGTGTTCTTGTACATCAGTCACTGAAAGCAAGCATGCAAGTACAGCAAGCAGTGAAGAAAGCTAATGGCATGCTGGCATTCATAACAAGGGGAATTGAGTATAAGAGCAAAGAGGGCATTCTGCAGCTGTACAGGGCCCTGGTGAGACCACAGCTGGAGTACTGTGTGCAGTTTTGGTCTCCAAATTTGATGAACAACATTCTTGCTATTGAGGGAGTGCAGCGTAGTTCACAAGGTTAATTCCCAGGATGGCGGGACTGTCATATGTCGAAAGATTGGAGCGACTGGGCTTGTATACTCTGGAATTTAGAAGGCTGAGAGGGTATCTTATTGAAACATATAAGATTATTCAGGGATTGGACACGCTGCAGGCAGGAAGCATGTTCCCGCTGATGGGTGAGCCCAGAACCAGAGACCACAGTTTAAGAATTAGGGGTAGGCCATTTAGAACAGAGTTGAGGAAAAACATTTTCACCCAGAGTGGTGGATATATGGAATGCTCTGCCCCAGAAGGCTGTGGAGGCCAAGTCTTTGGATGCTTTCAAAAAAAAAAGAGATGGATAGAGCTCTTAAAGATAGTGGAATCAAAGGTTATGGGGATAAGGCAGGAACTGGATACTGACAGTGGATGATCAGCCATGATCACAGTGTATGGTGGTGCTGGCTCGAAGGGCCAAATGGCCTACTCCTGCACCTACTGTCTATTGTCTAAGTGCAGCCTGACCAGTGTCTTATAAAACCTCAGTATTATCTCGTTTTAATATCCTATTCCCCTTGAAATGAATGCTAACGTTTCATTTGCCTTCTTTACCACAGACTCAACCTATAAATTAACCTTCTGGGAGTCTTGCATGAGGACTCCTAAGTTCCTCTGCACTTTCGATATTTGAAACTTCTCCTCATTTAGATAATAGACTGCACTATTGCTCCTTTTATGAAAATGCATAATCATACATTTCCCAATACGTATTCCATCTGTCACTTTTTTGTCCACCCTTATAATTTGTCTAAGTCCTGCTGCGATCGCATTCCTTCCTCAGCACTACCTACCCCTCCACCTATCTTTGTATCATCCACAAACTTTGTCACAAAACCATTATTCAAATCATTGACAAACAATGTGAAAAGTAGTGGTCCGTCCCAATACTGACCCCTGAGGAACACCACTAGTCACTGGCAACCAACTAGAAAAGCCCCCCTTTATTCCTATTCACTGTCTCTTGTCAGCCATGCCTCTATCCATGCCAAGTGTCTTTCCTGTAATGCAATTGGATTTTATCTTGTTAAGGAGCCTCATTGGTGGCATCTTATCAATGCTTTCTGAAAATCCAAGCAAGTGATATCCACTGCCTTTGTCCACCCTGCTTGTTAATTCCTCGAAGAACTCTGATGTCAGGTAAGATTTCCCTTTACAGAAACCATGCTGACCTTGTCTTATTCTATCATTAGTCTCCACGTACCCTGAAACCTCATCCTTAATAATGGACTCCAACACTTTTCCAACCACTGATGTTCGGTCAACTGGCCTGTAATTTCCTTTCTTTTGCCTTCCTACCTTCTTAAAGAATGGAGTGACATCTGTAAGGTCCAAAAGTATGGTAGATTTTCAACAGATCAAACCAAAATGAAGACAAAAGATAAAAGTAAGTAAATTATAACTGGGAAGCAAGAATCTGGGGAAGGGTACAAGGACATTTCAAAGTCACTGAACACACCTCGGAATTCAGTGCAGTCTATCATGAAAAGTGGGAAAAATATGAAACCATACCACGCTGCATATGTCAGGCCACCCCTCTAAACTTAGTTGCCAGAGAAGAATGGCACTTGTAAGAGAATTTATTATGATGCCAAGTCACTCTGTATGAGCTGCAAAAGTCGTGTCTGCAACTGGAGATAAAGTTCATGGCTCTACAATCTCTAAGACCTTGCATAAAAAGGATATATATGGAAGCGTGGCAAGGAAGGAGCCCTGGCTAAAAAAAGCATACCCTTGCTTGTGAAGACTTTGAAAAGCATCACTTGGAAGATATTGTAAACATGTGGAAGAAGGTCTTACGGTCCGATGAGGCTAAAGTGGAACTTTGTGGCCTCAACACTAAGCAGTATGTGTGGCTTAAATCTAATACAGTGCAGTAGCCAAGTAACACAACCCCTACAGCAATATATGGTGGCGGCAGCATCATGCTATGGGGATGCTCTTCAGCAGGAGGGACTGGAAATCTGGTCAGAATTGATTGGAAGATGAGTGCTGCAAAGTACAGAGATGCTGGAAAAAACTTGCTAGCCTCTGCCACAAAGTTTAAACTGGGTAAGAATTTCATCTTTCAGCAGGACAATAGGGGAACCGAGCATCATGCCTTCCCAGGGAACCCCGATGGGGCGAGCATACACAGGCTCCCCAAACTGTGTACATGGTGAAGTGCTTCACCCACCTCCCTCGAGGCCTGTGCTAGGGAAGCCAAGATGCTGTAGCCATGGGAAGATGGGCAATGCTGCTGGAGAAAGAGGACCACCAACGGGCCTCAGCAATTAAGGCAACAAAGTCCACCCTGAAGCCTCCCAGATACAATGGCACTGGCTGCCTGGAGCTTACCTGGCACAAGCCAAACATGCCACATAGCACAATGTGTGGAGCCCCAACAAGATGGCGGTGCACCTTGCCCTTGAACTGGAGGGGGATGCCCTGCAGACCCTCCTCACCTAACGCTGGCTGAGTAGTGTGACTACAGAGCCCTCGTAGCAGCGCTGGAGTGGTGTTCTGAGCAGAGGCCATTGAAGGAGGCAATGAGGGAAGAACTGGGCAGCAGACAGCACCATGTGCGAGAAAGCCTGGGGCTGTTCGCAGATCTCTGCTATTGTGCTCAGCATGGCTACCCCCAGTACCCTCCTGTGGCCCAGGAAGAACTTGCCAGCCATACCTTTGTTCGTCTGACATTGCCATCATTGCTGGCTGAGGCACTGGCAGAAGCAGAGAGGGCAGAAACAATTTTAGCCCCCCAAGGTGTTCTAGCATTGGCCCACACACTGAGAGCCCAGGCTTCTGTCACCAAGGCGGAGGAGGAAACTGACAAGAAGGGACCCATGAGACCAGTCCAACCAGCGCCTCGCAGGCCACGCCACGTGCCATGGAGTGATCTCTGCTACTGGTGTGGTGAGGCAGGTCATGTGGCCAGAAGTGCCCCACACAGCCACCGGGAAATGCTGAGCAGGTGGCACCATGAGGGAAACACAGTCTGATACCTCCAACAGAATCCCTCCTTTGTCACTTCCCCAGGTGGGCCATTTGGGTGAAGAGCAAGGCTTATACGTGGAATGAGTAGTTGAGGGCATCTGATGCCTTGTGTTGGTTGACACAGGATCAACCATCACCATCAACCGTCCAGGTGTCTTCCCCGATATGGACCTGCCATCCCTGCCTGGGTGAACAAAGATAGTGATCCAGCTAGCTATGGTCACTGGCGACTATGCAGCAAGGAGAAGGAAGAGGAGGCTGTGCATTGCAATGGGGAAAACACAGAGGAGCACAAGGTGTAGCGAGCTGATATCCTGGACTCCTGCACCAATGGCCTGGACCTACTGTTCCATTGGGGAACCCGTGGATATGCCGAGTCAACACTCTACCTCAGCACTGAAGCCATGGCTCTTTGGTAGGGCAGCTCCAGGAAGGGGCTGAGCGACATCCACCAGTGTGGCATACCTCGCAGCAGCCCAATGCAAAGCAGTGCACTACAGCGAAACCTGCGATGGGGCAACGGACACCATCACCGGCCACTCCAGCACAGCTCACCATGCCTGTCATATGCCACCGCATTGGTACAACACGATGACATCGGTAGCACCACTATGGCGCCCACCAGCGAGACCATCCAGGTAGTGCAGGAGCTGTATCAGTGGTGAAGAGAGGGCTTGTATAAGAATGAGCAGCCACAGCTGGAAGACCTTCTCAATCAGCACCTTAACATCTTCACAACCAGGGAAAAGGACTGCAGATGCACGGGGCTGGTCCAGCACCACACTGACATGGGGGGCATGCAGCCCATCCACCTGCGGCCACATCACTTGGCCCTCACCAAATGCTAGGCAGCGGATCAGAGATGGTAGCGGCTGGTATTGAGCCCTTTGGCAACTTGTGGGCAGCCCCAGCAGTGCTAGTCAGGAAGAAAGGCCATGGCAGCTCGACGTAGACCATCTCAATGCTGTGACGCAGATGGACTCTGCCCTGAACTTTATCAAGGGTTCGACCTGGTTCAGCTCTTTCGATCTCTGCAGTGGCCACTGGCAGGTCAAACTGGCCCTGGAGGCTGGCCCAAGACTGCCTTCACCATTGGTCAAGGGGGAGCTGGCATGGTGGGTGAAGGCTCTCCAGGACTACGACTTCGAGGTACAGCACTGTGCCAGAAGGCACCATGGCAATGCCCTGTGAGGGCACCGAGTGTCGCTATTGTTACTGCCTGGAGTGAAGCCAGTGGCCTCCCCACCATTAAACAGGAGCAGCTGCGCAGCAAGCATGAGAGTGATTCCATGCTGGCCCAGGTGAGGGGATGGCTGAGCGTGGGACAGTGGCCAGAGGTCTTCACCCTAAATTAGAGACTAAGGCCCTATACTCTCAGTGGGGTATGCTAGAGGCGCACATAGGGTTGCTGTTCCAGCAATGGCAGTTTTCTGATGGTAAGACATCTCCTTCAGTTGGTGATCCCCAGGGGCTTCACATCTCAGTGTTGGGGTTGGTGCAAGGGCTGATGGGGGCTGGCCATTTCAGGGATGCAAAGACGTTAGGCAAACTGAGCAAATGCTTCTATTGGCCTGGGTGCAGGCAGGATGTGGAGCTGTTTATACACTGCTGCAAAGCTTGCACGACCCATAAAGGGCCAGGATGCCAGTCTAGGGCGTCAATGCAGCAGTATCTGGTTGGGGCCCCCCATGGAGTGTGTAGGGATGGACATCCTGGGCTCCTATCCCCGCAACGACGCTGGAAACCGCTACGCTCTTGTGGCCATGAATTACTTCACGAAATGGCGAGAGGCATATGTTGTCCCACAGCAGAATACTACCACTGCTGAGAGGCTCCTGCAGGAATTCTTCTGCTGTTTCAACACCCCTGAGGAACTCCACAGTGACCAAGGGTCCTGGAGCTGCAGTATGCAGACGACTGTGCTCATCTGGCCCATACTCCGGAGGATCTTCAGACTGCCCTTGCTGTGGCGGTGACAGCATACAGTAGGATGGGGCTGACTGTCAATACCACCAAGACAGAAGTGGTTTGCTAATGGAGTACCAGTGTCCCACCCATTTTACCTGCCTTCACTGTTGGTGATGAAAAGCTGTCAGTAGTGCCATCTTTCAAATACCTGGGGAGCATTCTCTCTGAGGATAGCGGCATTGACGACGACATCCAGAGCAGCATTAAACACGCATCAGCTGCCTTTGGGAGACATCAGCATAGAATCTTTCAGAACGGGAGCCTTTGTCCCTCCACAAGGGTCGCCGTATACCAAGCGGTCTGTGTCACCACTCTCCTTTATAGCCGTCACATCAAGTCCTTGCAGCGCTTCCACATAAGTTGCCTTCAGCGCATCCTGGGAATTACCTGGCGTGAGCGGATGCCTCACACTGAAATACTTGTAAAGACCAACTGCAGGAGTATTGAGGCCATGATCACCCAGCGTCAGATGCAGTGGCTGGGGCACATGATAAGGATGCCCCCATGTTGGCTACGCTGCAGAGCATTACATGGTCAGCTACATCATGGTTGATGCTCAGCTGGAGAGCCGAAGAAGCGCTATAAGTATCAGATGAAGAAAGCTTTAAGGAAGTGCAAGATCAGACCCGAGGACCTGGAGGATGTTGCTGCTGACCGTACCACTTGGGGACAGCTGCGTAGGGATGAGCTTAGAGCATGGATCAGTACTTGGAGCTATGATGTTGTGGCCATTACAGAGACTTCGATGGCTCAGGGGCAGGAATGGTTACTTAAGAGTGCCAGGCATTAGATGTTTCAGAAAGGACAGGGAGGGAGGCAAAAGAGGTGGGAGTGTGGCCCTGCTGATCAGAGATAGTTTCACAGCTGCAGAAAAGGAGGAGGTCATGGAGGAATTGTCTACGGAGTCTCTGTGGGTGGAAGTTAGGAACAGGAAGGGGTCAATAATTCCACTGGGTGTTTAGTAATAGGGACATTGAGGAGCAGATAGGGAGACAGATTCTGGAAAGGTGTAATAACAATGTTGTGGTGGTAGGAGATTTTAATTTCCCAACTATTGATTGGAATCTCCCTAGAGCAAGGGGGTTAGATTAGGTGGAGTTTGTTAGGTGTGTTCAGAAGCGCATGACAAGATCATGGAAATGGGCACAGGAGGAGTGGACCTGTCCTCTTGTGCCTCTGCTCACAGGCAAAGCATCCAGTGTGATGAATGAGAACCAGTCTAATGACTTGCAGGAGCCACTACTGGAGAAATCTGACACTTCAGCAGGATCCTACCAGCAACACTTTAGAGCAACCTCAACTCTAGCAGGAGAACCACCCACTGAGACCTACCACCACCTTAAAGAAATATATCACCGCTGGGTGTGACCAAAGCAGTGCACCGAGGAGCAGATTGCAGAGGTGATCATTTGGGAGCAACTACTTCCCAGTATGACACCCAGACCTCGGTCAGAGAAGATGAATCTGACTACAGACTGACAGCTGCAAACTGCTCCTCAAGTACACCAATGCCCACTGAGGGGGCCCACAAAGATCCCATTCTTCAGCCAACAGAGGTACCAGAGAGCAGAATGAGAGATAGTACTCTACAGGGGCAGAGAATCGAAAGGAGGAAGTAACAACAGTTACCAAGGAACTGGTGTATTTTTACTGGCAGATGTCAGTGTGTCCGGTAAAGAAGCCTAAAAGGGTTTTGTTACGTGCCATGGGAAGGTGATAATCCCTGGGTAGGGGAAGTTTCTGTAAATGGACAAGTGCAAGCATTAGTGGATACAGGAAGTACCATAAGTTAAGGAGAACATGTACCAGATAGTAGTATTAATTACAGTAACTGTACCCATATTCAGGGTGCTCAGAGACACCATAAATGGTATCTGGACCGTATAGCCCACATTATAATCAGTGACTACTTTATGTTTTAGTAACACGTCATTGCAAGAGTGTACCGCATAGCCTATATTATAATAACGGACGACTTTATGTTTTAGTAACACGTCGTTGCATGTGCTATTAGGTGCGTATTGATCTGTATGTGTGTGTCAAGTTCAGACTCTACCAGTAAAGAACCATGAAACTTAGTTCCCGTCTGCAGCGTTCTTATTAATAACATAGTTGTGTAAACAGGCCACACACACGACAAATTGGCGACAAAAATTACGAACCTACATCTTATCGGAACGCTGTGTTTTAGTTGATAACGACACTCGGAGAAGAGAGAAAAGGGAGAAGAAAAGGAGCAACAAGCGCATCTAGACAGAGTGCACTCGTCATGCTAGCAAAAAGAACACGTGAGTCAAGTGGAACGTGCAGTGACTGCAAGGAGCTAGTTAAAAAGAAAACAAGGAAAAATGGGACTAAATTAACATAACAAAAATGGCGATGTTGGAAACATTACAGCATTTGATAGTAGCATTGAAAACTGGGTAACTAAGGCTACGTCCACGCTACGCCGGATAATTTTGAAAACGAAGCTTTTTCTCTTTGTTTTGACCCTCCGTCCACACTAAACCGACGTTTTCATCCCCCGAAAATGGAGATTTTCGAAAACACTCTTCAGAGTGTGTAAATTTGAAAACGATTGTTTCGCGTTGTAGTGTGTACGGGGTAAACAGAGAGATTTTAAAACGTTGTCCTGACAACACCACAACAACAATGCTTTTTCTGCTTCTGCTTGGGACTGCGCAAGCACAGCCGGACGGCTGTTCTTAGTTCTTGGTTCTTGATGCTCCAAAATATTCCACATGAAATTTAAACTGGAGGTGGCTTTCAAGCTGGCCCCCTCGGTTTCTCTGTTTGCATCCTCTGTTCTTCTGCCTGTACCCTCCGGTCTCCCAGTCTGCGGTGGTCGTACCCTCGATCTCCTGTATGCTGGGGTCTCCAAGCCGGCACTGTCGCTGACTGACCACCACTGTTATAAAGTGCAGCCGGTGTGAACGGCATGAGAGTTAAAGTGAGCTTTTTTGACTAGATCCCATAAACTGATTTCATTGAGTCTATCTTTAAAAATATTCATGTCAGAAATACTGTGCAGGTCTGGAGGCAGAAGATTCCACTCACTTGTTGGTCTTGGGTAAAGGATGGCTTCATGTGTGTGTTGTTTACTTTACTGTCTACGTTAATAGTTTGTTTGGAATTAAACATCTCCGCTGCTTTGCTGACTTTCTAGTCGTTTGTAACTCGCAGAAACAGCTCGACCTCATTGTCTGTCTAAACGGAGAAGTTCGGTCTGATTTTTCCAGCGGAGGTTTCCTTTGTATTCCTTGAAGACATTGTTGAAAACCTTTTTTTGCTGTTGTTGTTGGTACTCTAATTTTATTCTATGGAAATAGCACAACGCTGCCACAGAAACGTAAGTATTATATTGTTTCCTCTTTGCTTGTTTTCTGTAGATGTGTCTGCGCATGCCCAGTAGGAGTAGACTCGCCCAAATATCCGTTTTGGTGTGGACAGAGATATTTTGAAAAATGCGTAGTGTGGCCACCTATCGTTCTTACTCGAAACCGGCGTTTTCATAATTATCCAGCGTAGTATGGACATAGCCTTACATTGAAAGAGTGGAGTTATATTGTGATGCTAACGGTGTTAATGATGAAAATAAAGCCAACGTTTTGGGAGCAAAAACATATGGGCTGCTATGGAGCTTGCTAACCCCCGAAAAGCCAGCTGACAAAACGACCAAGCAAACAGTAGACACTCCCCAACAGCATTTAAACCCCAAACCACTGGTCATTGCTGTAAGATTTAAATTTCACAAACTGAATCAAAGCAAAAATGAAAGCATTGCTGAATATTGTTCCGGAATGCGCAAATTATTAGAACATTGTCAATTTGGAGCTGGTCTATCGGACGCATTGAGGGACCGATTAGTGTGTGGCGTGCACTGTGAAACCACACAGAAGAAGCTCCTGTGTGAAAAAGACCTTACATTAAAGAAGGCGCTGAACATTGCAATATCATTGGAAACAGCAGAACAGGGTGCTTCAGAGATACAACAAAAATCTCTGGAATATACTACAAGTAAAATATCATTGAACAGAAATGAAGGAAGTAAGTTTAACGTCGGTAGTAGGTAAATTATTGGAGGGAGTACTAAGAGACAGAATCTACAAGCATTTGGATAGACAGGGACTTATTAGGGAGAGTCAACATGGCTTTGGGCGTGGTAGGTCATGTTTGACCAATCAATTGGAGTTTTTCGAGGAGATTACCAGGAAAGTGGATGAAGGGAAGGCAATGGATATTGTCTACATGGACTTCAGTAAGGCCTTTGACAAGGTCCCGCATGGGAGGTTAGTTAGGAAAATTCAGTCGCTAGGTATACATGGAGAGGTGGTAAATTGGATTAGACATTGGCTCGATGGAAGAAGCCAGAGTGGTAGTAGAGAATTGCTTCTCCGAGTGGAGGCCTGTGACTAGTGGTGTGCCACAGGGATCAGTGCTGGGTCCATTGTTGTTTATCATCTATATCAATGATCTGGATGATAATGTGGTAAACTGGATCAGCAAGTTTGCTGATGATACAAAGATTGGAGGTGTAGTAGACAGTAAGGAAAGTTTTCAGCGCCTGCAGAGGGACTTGGACCAGCTGGAAAAATGGGCTGAAAAATGGCAGATGGAGTTTAATACAGACAAGTGTGAGGTATTGCACGTTGGAAGAACAAACCAAGGTAGAACATACAGGGTTAACGGTAAGGCACTGAGGAGCGCAGTGGAACAGAGGGATCTGGGAATACAGATACAAAATTCCTTAAAAGTGGCATCACAGGTAGATAGGGTCGTAAAGAGAGCTTTTGGTACATTGGCCTTTATTAATCGAAGTATTGAGTATAAGAGCTGGAATGTTATGATGAGGTTGTATAAGGCATTGGTGAGGCCGAATCTGGAGTATTGTGTTCAGTTTTGGTCACCAAATTACAGGAAGGATATAAATAAGGTTGAAAGAGTGCAGAGAAGGTTTGCAAAGATGTTGCTGGGACTTGAGAAACTCAAGTTACAGAGAAAGGTTGAATAGCTTAGGACTTTATTCCCTGGAGTGTAGAAGAATGAGGGGAGATTTGATAGAGGTATATAAAATTATGATGGGTATAGATAGAGTGAATGCAAGCAGGTTTTTTCCACTGAGGCAAGGGGAGAAAAAAACCAGAGGACATGGGTTAAGGGTGAGGGGGGAAAAGTTTAAAGGGAACATTCGGGGGGGCTTCTTCACACAGAGAGTGGTGGAAGTATGGAATAAGCTGCCAGATGAGGTGGTAAATGCGGGTTCTTTTTTAACATTTAAAAATAAATTGGACAGATACATATATGTGTATGGAGGGATATGGTCCGTGTGCAGGTCAGTGGGACTAGGCAGAAAATGGTTCGGCGCAGCCAAGAAGGGCCAAAAGGCCTGTTTCTGTGCTGTAGTTTCTGTGGTTTCTATGGAAAGAAATGTTACCATTGTGGGAACATGTCACATGACCCTGAGGACTGTTGGTTTAAAGACAAAGAATGCAGAAACTGTGGCAAACAGGGCCACATTGGCAGAGTATGAAATGCTAGTAAACAGCAGAAAAAGGACAAAATACAGAGAAACAAGAAACCCCATAAAGGAAAATACAACAACATACTCAAAAGAAAGTAGTTCTGATTGAAACGATCAGACAAAAGTGAATTGTCTTGTCTACAACTTCACAGCGTGAAAGAGACAGATGATCGAATAGTAATATGGATCACTCCACAAGTGGCAGGCGTGAAACTGAAAATGGAGTTGGACATAGGCTCAGCATTAACAGTGATCTCTGTACACAACAACAAACAACTGTTTTCTCACATACCTCTGAAACAAACTAAACTACTGCTAAAGACTTACACAGGACAGACTGTGTCCCAAAGGTAAAATTAAATTGACAGTGAGCTACAGAGACAAAACACAGCAGCTGAACCTCTATGTACTGAAAAATGGAGGACCACCGCTGCTGGGACGTGAATGGCTCAGGAAAATCCAGTTGGATTGGTACACCATCAAGGCACTAGTTGTGTCAGTAAAGGAGGGCAGCAAGGCTACATCTGAGAGACTGTCACAAATACTTGCTGACTCTGAGGAAGTGTTCATGAAAGGAATAGGAACACTTCAGGGCATGGCAAAGATTGAGTTTGAGGGAAATGCATGTCCAAAATTTCACAAAGCCAGACCAGTGCCATTTGCAATCTGTCTTACAGTAGAGGCAGAGCTGAAAAATCTGGAGCAGACTGGGGTCCTGTCAAAGGTGGATTGGAGAGAATGGGCCATGCCTATTGTTCCAATGATGAAGAAAACCTCCAGTACAAAACCAGGAAAACCAAGCAAGGTACATATATGTGGAGAATTTAAAGTAATTGTTAACCCAGTTTTCCGCACAGTACAGTATCCTCTACCTCGTATTGAGGACTTCTTTGCTTCCTTGTCAGGAGGGGAACATTTCACAAAAATTGATTTGGCACAGGCTTATCTCCAAATGGAAATCGATGATGCATCCAACTGCAAGGGCTTCTCTGTGATGTTAACTGCTAAGGCTAATGTAATGGCTCCTCTGTAACGTTAACTGCTGGGGTAATGGTTTCTCTGTAGCTGCAATGTTTGGGTTATGACTAGAGATAACGGGACTCTGGTATTCAGTGGCTATCCAATGGGGGAAATGTTATCCTTTCTTGTGCGTCTGGAAGCTGTTGGTTTCGTGGGCTTTTGCCATAAGGCGCGAGGAGAATGAAGAGAGGAGACGCCACTTGAGGGAGTCAGTGGGCCGCCCGACCGGGTGGACTCCAAGCGGGAGTCCGGAGGTCGGCGATGCTCGAAGATCAAATGGTGGAAAGAAGATTTTGCTGAGTGAGCTCCAACGATGTGTGCTTTTTAATAAGATTGGCGCCTACACTTTTATATTTTGTTCTCTACTAACCACATAGTCAGAGTAGGAGTTATAAATCTTAATTGTTTAACCGCATATTGTGTACTGTTCGTTATTTCTGGGTACTGATTTGAAATAGGGGACACATCGCACAGCATCCACCCAAACGAGACTTATTAAGTTTGGCTGGGCGGGGGGGATTATCACCCCCTAGAGCATGCGGTCCCGAAGGTCGAAGACGCATTGGTCTGTCTGAGTGGTGCGAAGTGGTTTAGTGTGCTGGATCTGAGGAGTGGATATTACCAGATCCCGAAGAGTGAGGCGGACATGGAGAAGGTGGGGGATAGGAACTTGCTTGAGGTGTTGGTGAATTTGGATGATCTCCTAGTATTTGGATCTACCTTGGAAGAACATGAAGCAAGGCTATTGCAGGTGTGCGGCCGCTCGGAAGCTAAAGGGTTAAAACTTTCCCTGGACAAGTGCCAGGTCTGCCAAAGGCCCCAGACTGTGAGCGTTCTGTGCTCGTTCCTGGGGTTCTGTGGTCATTATCGGTGATTCGTACAGGGCTACATCAAAGTGAGACATCCCTTAAATCAGGTTCAGTGTGGTTACCCTCCCTTGGGGAAGAAAGGGAGGGGAAACAAGGGACAGGAGGGTGGAGATTATTTGAACCCATTGGACAGACGTGGGATGTAAAAGATGAGGAAGCTTTTCAGTCGCTGAAGGAATTGCTGACCCAGGCGCCGGAGCTGGTTTTTGTGAACCCCGATTGCCGTATGTACTGCACACAGATGGCAGCTGAGAAGGTTTAGGGGGTGTCCTGTATCAGGATCAGGGCACCGGGTTGAGACCTGTGGTGTTTGTCAGCTGGAGTTTGTTGCCCTCTGAGAGAAATTATCCCACGCACAAGTTGGAATTCCTGGCGTTGAAATGGGTGGTAGTGGATGAGCTGAATGAATATCTTTACGGGGCCAAGTTTGGGGAGAGGACAGACAACAACCCCCTAACTCATATCCTGACCTCGGCGAAACTGGATGCCACGGGCCACTGGCGGTTGGCAGCGGTGTCTGCCTATGACTTCAGCCTGAAGTACCAGCTGGGGAGCCGAAACAGTGATGCAGATATTTTGTCACAACAGGTGCATGAGGGGCTGGACATGGACGAGGAGTGGACAAGTATTCCTGCTCCTGGGGTGAAGGTCATGTGTCAGTTTGCCATCACCATGAAGGCATTAGAAAAGGAGAAAAATACTGATTTGGAGGATGATGAGCTGTATGTGTGGTACATGCTGCCTTTTGCTAACTTCCCGTTGATTAAGGAAGAGACCCCTGGCCCTTCTCCCACTGAGTCAGGTGAGGTGGGGGTTATCTGTGGCCGGCCTGGGTTACTGCAGGACTCTGAAGGAGAGGAAGTGGGGCCTGGACATGGGACTGTGGGCTCCGAGTTGCAGGGGGTCATGAGTGATAGATCAAAAGAGGATTCGCCAAGCAGACCCGAAGTATCCCTAGTAGCATCTGAGCCTGAAGAGTTAGGTGATGGGGTATGGAGGTCTCAGGGGATTAAGAAACCACCGGATAGGGTGGCTGGGGAACAGGGCATGTTATCTGTCTGGGGAGATACAGCACTGTTTTTCCACCTGGATTGGGTTTTGTGTTTGCAGTAAGGGTTGGTGAATTATCTCAACGTCATGAGGACATGATTAAATTTGGTAGGGGGAGAATGTAAGGGCTTTTCTGTGATGTTAACTGCTAAGGATAATGTAATGGCTTCTCTGTAGCTGCAATGTTTGGGTTATGACTAGAGATAACGGGATTTTGGTATTCAGTGGCTATCCAATGGGGGAAATGTTATTCTTTCTTGTGTCTAGAAAGCTGTTGGTTTTGCGGGCTTTTGCCAGAAGGCGCGAGGGGAACGAAGAGAGGAGACGCGAATTGAGGGAGTCAGTGGGCCACCCAACCGGATAGACTCTGGGCGGGAGTCCGAAGGTCGGTGACGCTCGAAGGAGATCGAATGGTGGAAAGAAGATTTTGCTGAGTGAGCTCCAAAGATTTGTGCACAGACTGTTTTAATAAGATTGGCGCATATACTTTTATATTTTGTTCTCTACAAATCACATAGTCAAAGTAGGAGTTATAAATCTTAATCGTTCAACTGCATATTGTGCACTGTTTGTTATTTCTAGGTACTGATTTGAAACAGGGGACACATCACACAGCATCCACCCAAACAAGACATATTAAGTTTGGCTGGGCAGGGAGGATTATCACCCCCTAGAGTAAGCCGCTAGGCAAGCGAGTGTTATACAAGAAATACCTGACAATAAATACACACGAAGGATTTTACCAGTACAACAGGTTGGTGTTTGGGATAACATCAGCTCCTGCAATCTGGCAAAAGGGCAATGGACCAGGTCCTGAAGGGGATTCCAGGGACTCAGTGTTACCTGGATGACATCATTGTCACCAGCAAAGATGACGACGAACATCTTCCTAACCTTGAACAAGTGCTCACCAGGTTACGAGAATATGGGCTCAAAGCTAATAGAAAGAAATGTGAGGTTTTCAAAAAGAAGATCTCAAACTGTGGGCATGTGATCAACAAGGATGGCTTACACATGTCTCAAGAAAAGATAGAAGCAGCGCTTAAGGCACCACCACCTGAAAATGTGTCTCAGCTGACAGCCTATCTTGGACTATCTTACCTATCCACAGTCCTACACCCACTAAATGCACTATTACAGACAGGGACACAATGGAAACGGACTGAGAACTGTGAGAAAGCATTTCAAGAAACTAAAGGGTGGTCGTGCACTTTGCCCCCTCCTTACCAATCCTACTGGCTTGTGATGCCTCACCCCATGGGATAGAAGCTGTGTTATCACACAAGTTTCCAGATGGCTCAGAAAGACCAATAGCCTTTGCCTCAAGAACGCTAACTTCATCTGAACGCAACTACGCTTAGATTAAGATGACGGTTAGGTTAAGATGATGTACAACTCAGCCGCCACTCCCCAGCATACTCCTGACCAACATACAATCCCTGGACAACAAGCTGTGTGAGACCAACGGGAAACAAAGCACTGTAACACGTTATGCTTTACCAAAACCTGGTTGTCGGAGGAAATACCAGACCTAGACATCGAGCCCATTGGGTTCTCTGTGTTCCAAGTGGACAGTCTAAAAGACCTCTCTGGGAAAAGTAAAGTGGGGGGAGAAGTGGGTAGTAAGTTTTATGGTGAACAATGTTTGGCGCAACCCAGGTAGTGCACGCACCCTCAAATACTTTTGCTCCCCAGGTCTGGAGTACCAAATGCTGTTACGTCGACCTTTCTGACTGCCTAGAGAATTCATGTCTGTTACTATTACGGCTGTGTACATCCCACCACAGGCCGACACTAACCTGGCTCTTAATGAACTTTGCAAAACCATCAATATCCATGAAATCACACACCCAGAGGCTACTTTCATAATCACTGGGGTCTTGAACCAAGCATCACTGACCAGGGCTTACCCGGAGTACTTCAACACATCCAGGTGAGCACACTGGGAGGAAGCATACTGGACCACTGCTATTTGTCCTTCTGCAATACCTCCAAAGCATCTCTCCACCCTCTGTCTGGAAAGTCTGATCATTCCTCCGTATTGCTCCTGCCCACTTATAGGCAGAAACTCAAACAGGAAGCAGCCGTACTAAAAACTATCCACTGCCAGTCCATCCAATCAGACTCTGTTACAAGACTGCTTTGATAGCATCACCTGGGAGGTATTTCGAGCTGAGAACACCTCCGAATTCATGGAAGTGGTTGCAAGCTTCATGTGGAAGTTCATCAAAGACACTAATCCCCAAAAATCGGCCCGGGTCTACTGTGGATAAATCGTTCAGCGCGTGTTGCTCTCAGTACAAAGGATAAAGCCTTTGCGTCCGGAGACCAACAGGAGCTCAAGAGATGCCACTATGATTTACTTAGAGCCATCAAGGTGGCAAAGCGGCAACACAGGGACAAAATTCAGTCACAACTCTGTGACAATGTATGGCAAGGACAGCACACCACCATGGAGTTCCAGAGGAAACGCAACAGTACATACAACATTTCCGCCTTGCTCCCGAATGAGCAAAATGTTTTTCATGGTCAATTCGAGGGTGATAAGACTGAACCCCCGAGAAGAACTGCCAACGTGACCTATTCCTTGGTCATTTCTGAGGCTGAAGTACACAGAACATTCTAACGTGTCAATAGCCTGCATGGCAGTGGGACTGGACGGCATCCTAGGCGGGTCTTCAAAGTGTGTGCACAACAGCTGGCTGGTGTGTTTATGCATTTTTTTTTTATCTCTTCTTCTCCCAGTATATTGTGCCCTCCTGTTTCAAATTCTCCATCATTGTCCTTGTACCTAAGAAAAGCAAGGTAGCATGCTTGAACCATAAGCGACCTTAGCTATGTTTCACCTGTTTCATCTGAAACGGGCCCTGCCATCCCAGAGGCCCCCAACTGACATGCAAAAATTTAATGCACAGCTCCCAGATGCCACAATATTCTCCTGCTATTGCCAGCTGGACCACCAGTGGGTGCTCGCTGACTGACATATGAGAAAGTACTAAAATATTTAGATTATGAAGACATGTAGTCCCCTTTTATTGTCATTTAGTAATGCATGCATTAGAAAATGATACATTATTTCCTCCGGTGTGATATCGCAAAACACAGGACAAACCAAGACTGAAAAAACTGACAAAACCACATAATTATACATATAGTTACAACAGTGCACAATACCATAACTTGATGAAGAAAGTCCGTGAGCACAGTAAAGTTCAAAGTTTCTCAAATGCCCCACATCTCATGCAGTCGGGAGAGGGAAGAAAAACTCTCCCTGCCATGCCGACCACAATCCGACTCTGAGTCATCCGAAAACTTCGAGCTCTGATCAGCTCTCCAACACCAAGTACTGAGCGCCATCTCTGTCCAAGCGACTCGACCTCTTTCTCCGTCGCCAAAAGCAGGCAAGGCCGGGGATTTTGAGGCCTACTCTCTGAAAGATTCCCGATCACACAGTATCGACAGCAGCGGACGGGCATTTCAGAAATTTCTCCAGATGTTCCTCTGTGATTTCACGTCCATTCTCCACCAAATCAGAATTGTCCACGGCCCCTATTTAACAGATACAATGTCATTTTTCACCGGAGAGCTGCGCACGCGCAGCGTGCTGCCATCTTCTCCTCCCTCTACTTCACTTGTAAACATTGCTCCTAGCAAAGAAGGCTACTTCAATGAGAGGAAAATGAAACGCTCCTATCCTAGTGGTGCTGAAAAACGTAAAATATTAGACAACACAACAAAACGTCTAAATAGTCTCCCAAAAGTTACATCTTTCTTTGGTCCAGCAGCGGTAAAAGGCCCGCCGACTGCAGTTGCTGCTGCACCATCGTCACAGCATGGGGCTGCAGTGCCAAGTGACAGTGTCAGCGGTACAGGAGATGTTGATAATCAGAGCAATGAAAATGAGAAGAATAATTCTACTCAAACAGATGGTGATAATGATTACCAAACTTTGTTTGATGAACAAGCACCACAGCATGATGACAGTCCTACAAATGAGACAGGTAAGGGAGATGCCGCCACCAGCACACCAGGCAGAGAGAAAGCCCCACTAACACTCACAGAGACCGATCCGGCACGTTCGCCAACGCATATTACCAGTGACCAACGGATCGACATTGTTAGGAGAGGTCCTGTTCAGTTAGAGGACATCAACTTTCCACAGAGTCAATCACGCCACCGTTTTACCAAGGACAGATATCTTATGAAGATGAAAAATGGAGAAACTATTCGTAGGTCATGTTTAGTGTACTCAAAATCATCTGATTCAATCTTCTGTTTCTGCTGTACCCTATTTGGCAAGCGAAATCACAGTCTCATTTGCGGAGGTTTCAGAGTGTGGGAGCAACTCACTCTCACACTCCAGGATCATGAGAAGTCAACTGTGCACCGTGCCAACATGGATAGCTGGCGCGAGCTGGAAACGCGCTTAAGAACGCACTGTGCCATTGACAGTACGTACCAAGAAATGCAAATGCAGGAAAAAAAAACACTGGAATGATGTCATGAAGTGGTTCATTCACATAGTCT
Source organism: Mobula hypostoma (assembly GCF_963921235.1). Lineage (NCBI taxonomy): Eukaryota > Metazoa > Chordata > Chondrichthyes > Myliobatiformes > Myliobatidae > Mobula > Mobula hypostoma. Next base: position 29,070,356 of record NC_086101.1, read on the forward strand.
GTCATCTTACAGAAGGAAACCTTGCTTTCCGTGGCCACAATTCCACCCTACATGAACCAAATAATGGGAACTTTCTAGGTCCGGTGGAGCTGCTTGCTAAGTTTAACCCAGTGATGAGCGAACATGTCAGACGAGCAGAGAAAAAGGAGATTGCTGACCACTACATGGGGAAAACCATACAAAATGAGTTAATTACACTTATTGGAGACAAGACACTGGAAGCGATAACTGAGAGGGTAAAACAATCACATTACTACTCGGTGATAATAGGCTGCACCACTGACGCTGCACACATAGAGCAGCTCTCTGTGACACTGCGCACTGTCACATGCCAAGAAAATGCAGGAGCTACTGTTATTGTGTATTTTGTCAGTTTCCTACCAGTGCTTGACACAACAGGTGCAGGCCTAACCGACGTTTTCTCAACGCATATGGAGAAGTTAGGATTAGATATCTCAAAATGCCGGGGTCAGGAATATGATAACGGGAGCAATATGCTGGGGAAAAATAGCGGGGTGCAGAAGAGGGTGCTAGCTATTAACAAAAAAGCACTGTTCATGCCATACACCAGCCACAGCCATTGTCGATGCTGCAAAATCAACAGTGGAGTCTGTGAGCTTCTTTGGGGTGCTGCAACGTCCATACACACAACTCAGCTCATCGACACAGAAAAGGGAGCTTTTCAAGGAGAACGTGCCACAGATGACCCTCAAGGCCATATCCAACACGCGATGTTACTGCCGCGTGGAAAGTGTGAAAGTCCTGCGCTACCAGCTTCCCGATGTTGGCAATGTGCTCCTGTCACTGGTTGGACATGCCACACAGAAAGGTGACAGTGAAACCACATCTGCAGCCAGAGACCTAGAACAGGAGATCATATCATGGAAATTCTTGCTGACTGTTATCATCTGGTACAAAGTTTTACATGAGGTGAATCGTGTCAGCAAGTTGCTCCAGAGCCCACAAGTGGGAATCGATATGCTACAGCGCGAGGTGGAATATGTTCTGAAATTTCTCAAGGAATACAGAGAGAATGGCCTTTCATCCACCCAAACAGATGTCAGAGACATAGCTGAAGAGATAGGGAGGTCAATGGTCTTTCCTACTGCATGAATCAGAAAACCAAAACGCCAGTTCCAGTACGAGTCCCAAAGTACAGATCCTTCCCTGAGAGTGGCACCCAAGGAGCGGTACAAGAAAGAAGTTTTCCTTCCACTAGTGGACTCCGCCATCACAGGCATTAGTGAGTGCTTCAAGCTGATCGAGTCATTTTACAGTCTGTTTGGCTTCACTTATGGAAGAGAGGAAATGAAAAGAGCCACCCAAAGTCGCACACTGAAAGGCAGCTGCGTAAACATGGAGAGGACACTTGGTGATGTGGATGCTGAGGACCTTTTGCGCGAGGTGTCGGCTGCTGTCAGTGCCATGCCTGTAAAAGAAACCACTGGCCTGCAGATTCTGAGCTACATTTACAGCAACAATCTGGTTGAACTGTATCCTAACCTCACCATTGCTCTAAGACTCATGCTGACAGTACCCGTGACTGTAGCGAGTGGAGAGAGAAGTTTTTCGGGGCTAAAGCTCATCAAAACACATCTGAGGACAACCATGCTCCAGGAGCGTCTGTCAGCTCTTGCTCAGGTATCAATTGAGCATGAAAAAACAAGATCGCTGGACAAAGATGAGCTCATTAAAGCATTCTCAGCACTCAAGCACAGGAGGGTGGTGAAGTTCTAGTGGTAAGTCTTAACACATTTTTAGCATAAATAAAGTTTATAATTAAAATAATAAAATAAACCACGTATTTCACTCCAAATGTGTATAGGCGATTAGGAGGTGGTTTCCACAAATCGTAACTTCTCTCTCACTTGCATCCCCTCTCTCTCTCTCTCTCCTCCAGTTTGCTCGCCAGGCCTTACGTGAGCTGTCCATGGTGCTGAAAGAGTGCGAGACGCAGTTTGTTGTGAACTTCCAGTAGTTAACTTCCACACACTGTTCATTGAATAAATAAAGTGTGAATTTTCATTAACTATGACATTGCTTTTGTTATTAATTTAATTAGAGGGAAATTGTTTAAGCTGTTCTTATGTCAGCTAATACCTAATACATAGTGCCACTCAATGCAGACTAGTTGCTGAAAAGGGCGAGGCTTCTCACTCCAAAGCAAAAAATGTCATTTTTTTCAGTTTTTAATTAAGAGAATTGTTTGGATTATATTGAGCTGTCTGTCCATTATGCTGAAAGTGCATATAATGCATCAATGTTTAAGTCCGAAATTACACCATTATTGATGCAAACCAACTTGAATATTCGCTTTTTTTCCCTTTTTTTTGGGAAGCAGGGGTAGGGCCCCACATTAACTCTTGAAATGGGCTCCCAGATGCTTAAGGCCGCATATGGTCTGAACGATTGGTGTCCTGTTGCACTCACCTTAATTATAAGCAAATGCTTTGATAGGCTGCTTAAAGATTACATCTGCAGCATGCTACCACCCACACAGGACCCCTATAATTTTTCCACTGCAGGAACTGGTCTACGGATGACACCATAGTCACAGCACCATACACTATCCTCACTCACCCAGACAAGAGGGATGCATACATTAGAATGCTATTCCTAGACTACAGTTCAGCATTCAACACCATAATTTCCTCCATATTTGACAGGAAGCTCAGTGACCTCAGCCTGCATCCTGCTTTGTGCAGCTGGATTCTCGGTTTCCCATCAGATCGCCGACAGGTGGTAAGAATAGGCTCCCTCTGACCTTCAACACAGGTGGCCCCCAGGGTTATGTTCTGAGTCCCACCCTCTATTCCGTTTAAACCCACAACTGTGCTGCCACACACAGCTCCAGTATGCTGATCAAATTTGCAGATGACACCACATTGATCGACCTTATTTCTAGCGGTGATGAGACAGCTTACAGAGGAGAGGTTAACACAGTGTCGCCGAGATAACAACCTCTCCCTCAGCATCCAAAAAGCTGACGAGTTAATTGTCCCGATCAACAGCAATGGGACTGTAGTTGAGAGGTTGAGTAGTTTCAAATTCCTCGGTGTACACATCACTAACGATCTCATCTCAACTGTACAGATTGGCTGTGTGGCAAAAAGCACAACAGTATCTCTTCCACATCAGGTGACTGCAGGCATGTGGCATGAGCTTCCAAATGCTCAAGACCTTCTACAGGGCACTACTGAGAGCATACTAACTGGCTGTATCACTGCCTGGTACAGGAACTGCACCAACCTCGATCACTGGGCACTGCAGAGTGGAACGGACAGCCCAGTGCATCTGGGATATGAACTTCCTTCCACTGAGGACATTTACAACAGCAGGTACATAAAGAAGGCCTGGAAGATCATCAGGTACTCCATTCACCCCAATCATAAACTGTCCCACCTGGCAAATGGTATCGCAGCATTGAAGCCAGGATCAACAGGGTTTGGGACAGTTTCTTTCTACGAGCCATTAGACTTATAAATTCACATGTCTGTACATTGCAGTGGAGACATAAAACAAAGATCTTTACTCAATAGGTTATAAAGCATCAAAAGATTGTCACAGTGTTGGACTGCTCGAATGCTGCAGAAACCCATAGGTGAAAGTTGTTAGTCATCAGCAAAAGTTTATGTCCCAGAACATTCAAAGGTATGACAGAGTTTCCAGTAATTTACTGTGCCAACAAAAAAAAACGATTGATTAACACTGACATTATATTGGAATGGTTTCAACAGTACTTTGTTCCAGGAGGGAGAGCTTACTGTGACACTGTTGGTTTGCTCAAAATTTGTAAGATAATGCTCAGGCAGGTGAGGTTCGTCAGCCTCGGATGGCAGACTGCCTAGAAGGAAAACTCTGATTTTAAATCTATACTGCCTTTCGGCCATACCCACCCATGAGAATGGCTTTGGGAGTAAACTCTGAGGAGAAATCCAGAGCCAGAGTCCCTAAAGCAGTTTGATGTTGTTCACAGCTTCACTCTGGCAACCTCTGCGACGGTATTGGTGCCAAGCTGTATCAGCGCTTGCCCTTTCCTTAAACTGCATCAGTGATGTGGAGAGGGGGAACCCGCCGCATGGGCAACAACCAGTTCTTCAAATCTTCCCATCTACACTGGTGCCCTGGAGAGGACAGTCCACCAGAGGCGCAAACACATGATCCCCTGGGATCAACGGCTGCCTACTACTAGTTAACTACTCTGTGCACCCAAAAGCAGAACTCTTGGTAAAGAATAATGTTTACAATATCTAACTGCTACCTAAATGAGTGTTATTAATTCAACCCCTGGACAATGGCACATTATGCTCTTTGAAGGCTAAGTATTGCTCCCTGTTTATGAAGTGGCTACTGAGTGCATTTGACACTGGCAGAGCAGCAGAGGAATTTGTGAAAGAATTTAACACGAAAGCTATGACTTACGGAGTTGCAAATGCTTGAAAGTCAGTAGACTTTCACCACACTGACATTACAAAGGAAGTATCGCCGGAGGTGAGGAAGAACAGCCGGCATCCTGGCTAGGTTAAGATGATGCACAACTTGGAGAGTTCTAAATGAAATAATTTAAAAGGATAAAAGAAAAACAATTTACCCATATTTCTTTAATTCAAACAATGATATGGTAATAAAGGATACTAATTCAGCCACTCCGAAATGATACCGTATTTGTTAAGTTGATACCGTGCACAATCCTGATTTGATGGAGACAGACGTGAGAAACACGGAGGAACATCTGGAGAAACTTCTGAAATGCCTGCTTCGCTGCTGCTGCTACTATGCAATCGAAAATCTCCGGAGGGGATGGCCCCAAACCCTCGGCTTTGCCTATTGCCTGTTGCCGGGGCTGGGGTCGAAGCACTCAGCAGAGATGGTGCTTGGTGTCGGAGGGCTGATTGGAGGCTCGAAGTTTTCGGACGGACTCAAGAGTCAGCTGTGGTTGGGTGCCTCCAGGGTGCTGCATCAGCAAATTTGCGGCGCTGGAGGTTCATGGCAGGGAGAGTTTCTCCCTTCTACCGTCTGCGTGAGATGATGGGACTTTTGAGAGATTTTGAGACTTATTTTTTTACCGTGCCCATGGTCTGTTCTTTATCAAATTACAGTATTGCTTTCCACTGTTGTAACTATATGTTATAACTATGTGGTTTTTGTCAGTTTTTTTAGTCTTGGTTTGGTTTGTCTTGTGTTTCTGTTAAATCATACCGGAGGAACACTGTATCATTTCTTAATGCATGCATTACTAAATATCAATAAAAGAGGACTGCGTGTCCTCATAATCTAATAATCTAATCTAATTTGGTCGCAGATAGGTTTCATGATTTCTTTGTTAATGTGGGAACTAAATTAGCTAAATCAATTACTGAACGCAACAATAAAGATGGAGTAAATAGTAATATTATCAATATAAACACTTACACAATGTTTATTAGAGCAACTGAGGAAAAAGAAACAATTGATATAGTATATAAATCAAAGAGCAAGAAATCAACAGATTGGAATGGATATGATATATATTTAAATAAAAACATCATTGACTATGTTGTGAAACCACTGACTCATATTTGAAATTAGTCTTTGTTTGCTGGAAAATTTCCCAATAAAATGAAAATAGGCAAGGTCATTCCAATATACAAAGCTGGAGATAAACATGTATTTTCAAATTATAGACCAGTTCCTTTGCTCTCACAGTTTTCCAAAATATTGGAAAAAATATTTGTAAGGTTAAGTGACTTCAAGACAAAACATAATATACTGTGAACGGCAATATGGTTTCAGAAAAAACAGAACCACTACAATAGCATTAATAGATTTTGTAGAAGAAATATCAAACGCTTTAGAAAGAAATGAATACACAGTGGGAATATTCCTTGATCTAAAAAAAGCATTTGACACCATTGACCATAAGTTATTAACAAAATTAGAAAGATATGGTATTAGAGGGTTGGCACATGACTGGTTAAGTAGTTATTTGGAAGACAGGTATCAGTAAGAACATATAAACAACTCGAATTAAAAACTTCTGAGGGTAACTTGTGGAGTTCCACAAGGTTCAGTGCTTGGTCCATCGCTGTATATAAACAATATATCTATGGTCTCTCAGACACTAAAATGTATATTATTTGCTGATGATCCAACTATATTTTGTAGTGAGGAACATCTGAAACAACTTTTGGATACAGTGGAGAAGGAACTAAAAATTATAAAGAAATGGTTTGATACTAACAAATTAACACTGCATCTAAGTAAAATTAAATTCATCATATTTGGAAACCATGTACCAAACTCATAGTAAACTTAGAATAAATGATGTTGAAATTGATAAGCTATCTGAAACAAAATTTTCAGGAGCGGTAACAGATAATATATTAAGCTGGAAACCACAGATAAGTTATGTCAAAGCAAAAATGTCAAAATCTATTGCAATACTGTACAAAGTGCAAGATTTCTTAAATTAGGAATCTTTGTACTTAACAGTGTAGAGGTATGGGGAAATACATTCCAAACAAATACAAACTCAATTTCTCTATTCCAAAAGAAAATCTTAGGAATTGTAAATAAGACAAGTTATTATGATCCAACCAATCCACTACTTAATCAACTGAACACTTTAAAATTCACAGATTTCGTAGATTTTAAACTAATACAATTTATGTATAAAGTAAAAAATAGACAGCTACCACAAAGTATCCAAAGGTTGTTTAAAATGAGAGAAAGTCAACATGATTTGAGAGAAACATGTATACTTCAAAAACAAAGAATAAGAACAAATCTAAAAAAATCATTGTGTTTCAGTCAGAGTGGTGAATCTAAGGTCAGTTGTAGTGAGAACTTAAAACCATGCACCACACTTGCCAAGTTTAAAAAATTATTTAAAAATAATTTAATGAACAAATATAAAATACAGTATATGATTTAAAATAAATGGGAGTAATGTAAGTAAATGATACTTGGAATTGGATTTTGTGTTAAAAGATTATAACTTTTTTTGTTTTGATGTGATGATTGACACCAAATATGTTGTTGTATAAGTAAGAGGGATAGGCATAATAAGCTGTAGTTTCAGCCTACACCCTTTCGGTCTGTTTTAAAGAATAGCAATGTTTTTTTTGTTGTCATTTTGTCTTATGAAATCATTGTTATGAAATCATCGTTGAAAATGATGCTTTTTGGTACTCCCGGTGAGGCACGAGGCAAGATGGCAGCACAACACTAAGTACTGATATATAACTCTCCTTTTTCACGTTCTTTAGGGCTCATAGACGGTCTTAATACAAAGTTGAGTTGGAGAAAGAACTAACTACAGACATGACCTTAAAAAAAAATCCAAATTCAACCAAGAAACAAAATACCAGCAGATGATATCAAGCTAGCGATTCATCCGAGGAAATAGCTTTGCTAATTAAGCTAACAATGGCAATGGAGATGGAATTGCTGCAAGAAACGTTAGCCCACGTTAAAGGAGTCACTGGAAAGGCTTTCGACCCCAAACAGAAGCATATGGCAGAGAATGGCAACATTCTCCAGTCGTCAAAGGAGCAAGCATACATTCATGCTAAAAAATTTAGCACGCTCTTCAACAAAATAGACAACATTCAGGTTAGTTTACGCGAGAATGAGGAAGATACAAGCTCCTGTCTCGCGGAGGTGACTAAGGTACGGAAGCGGCTAAACGACTTGGAGGACAGATCCAGGAGAAACAATGTGCGGCTGGTCAACTTACTGACAGGCGCTAAGGGCGACGATCCAAGAGGTTACCTCCAGGAGATGCTGCCTAATTGGATTTCAGCGCTCAAGAACTCCCACAGCACTCCACTGGAGATCGATAGAGCACATAGGATCTTTTCCAACAACACCTGAAGACCGCGGACCATGGTTTTTAGGCTTCTATGGTACACCGTCCTGGAGGGTGTGAGGAAAGCCAAACCTACTCTCCCTGATGGCACCCAGCTGCAGTTCTTCACCAACTACAGCCCCGGTATGACGCAGGAATGGCAGGGATACAAGGAGATCCACACTAAGCTTCGACATAAGGGGATCGACTCGTTCCTCATATACCCGGCGATTTTGAGAGTGAATATCAAGGGCATAAGGACATCGTTTAACTCAGCAGAGGAAGCAAAAGAAGCTCTGAAATCATCGGTGCTGGGAGGTATGGAAGAAGACCCTGGGCAAAGTCCACACGCCTCTTGGGAGGAGATGGAACTGCATTAAGAGCTCGGACCAGCCTGTATGCGCAATCTAACAGGCACGGGCAAGTTATCGTCCTAGGTGTGAAGTTTTGTGGTTATTCTTTTATTGGAAAGTCATTCGATGCACTTTTGTATTCAGTTTATTAAGGGACCAATTTGTTTGAGTATTCCAAGTTGGAGTTTTAAGGTAATGGCTCAGTTAACTTGTTAGTACAAGTATAACATGGTAATGTGATATAAGTACACCTAGAATATACTTTTTATCCTTTACTATCTAAGGTGATATTCAATACACCCAAATGTCATACTTCAACAAGAATTACCACATCTACTCTGTCTAGTCCTTTCAACATTCGACATTGCAACATTCAAAAGAATGAAGTTGAAAAACAGCAGTTAGTTCTGAATAACTTTAGTTGTACACGTTCATTTTGGATTATGTCTCCAGTAGACCTGTCTACTTTCCTGGGCACGAGATAAGACGTCACTGGTGTCATCGCGAAGCGACGGTTTATTAAAGCAACAGTCTCCCTCAAGAGAGCTGTTGGGGTCTTGATTATGTGTTATATTATATTTAAGACAGGAATGATTTTAATTATATAGGTTCATGGGTTTGACCAGGCTTCTTTTTTCTTGTCTCTTTGATATGATTGTCTATGAGAACTGCTTTGCCTTTCTAATTTATTGGTGCTGGGGGGGAGCGGTTAATGTTCAGTGTCAGACATTGCTAAGTGACACTCACAGATGTTACAAAGTAAAGAGTTGTATGCGAGGGGTGATGGGAGTGGGGTGGCAAGGGGGTAACTCAGGGCTCCACCACCAACTTACAAGAACGGATCCAGGGGAAGATGTGCAATACAGATAAATTAGAAAATCTTACTATTGTATCATTTAATGTCAGAGGATTAAACTCTCCCTAAAAGCGTACAAAGGTTTTAGATTTCTTCCGCAGAAAGAAAATAGATACAGAAATCCCTCCCCCTTTATGAACGTTCACTTTACAACACCTTGCTGTTACAAAAGACCTACATTAGTTACCTGTTTTCACTAACAGAAGGTGTTTTCACTGTTACCAAAAAAGGTAGCGCGCGATAAAAGCAGTGCACGCCCCGAGCAGCTGCTCTCCCCCGGATTCGGAACTGCATTCTACCCGGCATTGCTTAAACACGTGCCTGTGAGCATCCCTTTGCAAGATGAGTTCTAAGGTATCGGAAAAGCCTAAAAGAGCTCGTAAGGATGTTACACTTAGCGTAAAACTAGACATAATTAAGCATTTCGATCGTGGTGAACGAAGTAAGGACAACGTGAGTTTGGCTTGTGAAAGTTGACGAAGATGATGTTGAAGAGGTTTTGGCATCCCATGACCAAGAACTGATAGATGAAGAGCTAATGCAACTGGAAGAGGAAAGGATAACAATCGAAACTGAATGCAGTAGCAAATGGACCAAAAGTGAAGTCGTCCAGGAACTGAACATGAAGCAACTGTGTGAGATTTTCTCTGCAATTATTGCAGAAAAGTACGACTTTAATTTTGAAAGGGTACATCAGTTTAGGGCATATTTGCAAGATGGTTTGAGTCCTTACAAAGAACTGTATGATAGAAAAATGCGCGAGGCTAAGCAGACAAGCATACTGTTGTTTTTCAAGCCTTCCACATCAGCCATAGCAGACAACGAACCTCGACCTTCGACATCAAGGCAGGCAGACATAGAAGAAGATGACCTGCCTGCCCTGATGGAAACAGACAACGAGATGACACCCCAGTGTCCCACCACCCCAACCCCCGGGCCGCAGACAGATACCAATCTGCGAAGAATGCAGCGGTAGCCGGGATGCACTCAGCAGAAGAGTTCAACCCAGCAACAGGCCAACACTTAGAGAGATGATAAGGTCCTTCATTTTATTTTGGTCAGTGGGTCTGGCTGTCCACCAGAGATCTTCCCCTTCAAGTAGAATCCCAGAAGCTTGCTCCTTGTCTTATCAATCCTTTTATATTTACAAAATAGATAAATCCAACTTTTAGGTTACAACTTCCTTGCTCTTTTAGAATCTACTCCACTTGTCATATTTCTAGGTTAAAACCTTTGCTTAGTAATTCTTTACCGCGTTCCAAGCCAGCCCCACCACCAAGAGTCATTGACGGGAAGACTGCTTACAGTTTGTAGATTATTCAATTCTCACTAAGTCAGGGACAGATACAATATTTGGCTGACTGGGAGGGATATGGTCCTGAGGGAAGGTGCTGGGTTCCTTCCAGAGATATCTAAGAGCCTGACCCTATTTCTAAATTTCATCGCCTAGAACCTCATAGCCCGGAGCTGACCAGAACCGACCATAGAGTGAAGGGCCCTGTCACAACGTTAGCTTGTTAATCATGGTTTCTGAGGGTTCATGCTTTTTCTATAATTTCATTTTTACTTCTTGATTACAGAATTAATGATTGTTTTGCTTTGGGGCATGCTGTTGTTGTAATGGTCTGATTTTGTTTTCCATGAACATTCGCTGTGACCTTGCAGGTGTTAAATTTAATAGCTTTGTTTTTTCTTCCGGTGTATTCTATTGTCATGTATAATTTGCATGGGGGCTTGTTACCCTGGCATTGGACCCTCAGTAACTCGTATTCTTGTTTGACTTTTCAGATTTATTGTCTTTTCTGATTTGTGGGGCTCAGTTAGCAGGCCATGAATTCTTTCATCCCCTGATATGTACTTAAAGGGGCAATTCTATCCCCTCATAGCTCAGTTGTTGATAATCCTAGTTTGGAGTGCTTCTGAGATTTTTTGCTCTCTGTGCCCTTGTGTTATTCAAGGCTTGACTTAGTTTCTTTGTTTAATTAAACTCTTAGTTTAACTTTATAATTCAGTCTCTGTTCTTTCCTGTGCCTGGATCAAAACATGAACCCTGACACCAAATGCAGATGTCCCAATATAACTTAGACCATTAGTGTTACACAGCAATCCACCAGAAAATACACTTAATCATCTGTGTCCATTTGGTTTGGCCCACAATGTACATAACTGTTCAAAAACTATTCCACATGCCTCATCTGCCAGAAAACCAGTGCTGTCCGCAAGTTGCATCTGTTGCTGGTTATCAGCATCCCATTCCAGTGCACCGCGATGGACATCACAGGGCTTTTGAAGAGCAGTGAGGTACCAGTACATCTTGCTTATCTGCGACTATGCACAAAAAGTATTTTGAGGTCTTCCCACTGCAAGTCATCACAACACACAAGCTGATCAATGCACAGGTTCAGCATTTTCCAGAGTCACCAAATGTCTTTTTTTGCCTATTTGGAAGCATCTTAGAATTCACAAATGGAGTTCAGGAGATTGATAACTTAAGTCTAATTATGAGAAGAAATTGGGATGCTGCTAAAATCGGTACTTTGAATACAATGATTCAAAGTGATTTGGCTAAAAGAGCCAAATACATTATTTCCAAGTCTGCAAATGATACAAAACTGAATTGAATTGTGGGTACAGAGGGAGATGTAAATTATAGGGAATAGAGAAAAGCTAAGTATGTGGGTGAGAATATGGTAGATGAAATGTAGTGTTGAAAAAATGTGAGGTCATCCAGATTAGTGCACAAAACGGAAAAGTCAAATACTTTTTAAATGGCAAGAACTTGGAAAATGCACAAAGGGACCTTGTACACAAATCACTGAAAGCTGACAATTAAGTGCAGCAAATCAATTAAGAATACAAAGGATATTTATTACCAGAAGAGTTCAGTACAAAATAACTTATTGCAATATATAAGGTCTTGGTCATTACAACACCTATTTAGGTCTTTTCACTTAAGTATAATACAGGAAGTTCAACAAAGAATCAGCAGTCTGGTTCGAAGGATAGCAAGCTTGAAGTACCAAGATTAAGTAGAATGGGGCTCTATTCTTTACAGTTTAGAAGACCAAGAGGAAAGCAACAAGGAAATTCACACCAGGCAGAGGAGTCCCATACCAGAAGTCATGACCTCAGAGTAACTGGTAGGCTATTTAATAAAATAATGAGATATTTTTTCATCTGCATGTTAATGAATCTTTGTAATTCTCTACACTGGAGGACTGAGGAGGCCCCTGTGCTTTAATTCACTAAGTTAATACCAAATAGAGATTGATAAACTTCTGGATATTCATCAAATCAAGGCATAAGAGGGGTATTACAGGAAAACAGAGCTGGGATAGAAGATTAGGTGTGGCCTTTCTGAATGGTGGAGAAGGCCTAGTGGGCAAGATAACCAACTCCTGCTAATTCTTGTCAATACATCATTACTGATGAAGAACACAAAACAACCCTCTCAAGAATAAAGAAGCAGTTGTTAGCATTTTCCACGTATGGTATTAAATGGCTGGTTGCCTCCATGTTATGATGATGTTACCTCAGTAAAGTCGATGACATATGATGATATGTGCAGCTACTCAATTGTCCCATCAATTCATCACAGAGATTCAAGAGACTGTAGGTGCAGGTGGAGGGATCTACTCCCTGTGTACCTTCATAGGACTGCCTTTGGCTCTCATTTCCTATTTGGAAAAGAGTTTCAACCAATTCCCATCAACACTATGTCTGATTGAACTCATTACCACTACGAATAACTTCTTTTGATTTCTATCAATTTCTACAAATGGGCACCAGTATGGGCTCAAACTATGAGTGCCTCTTCATTGGATACAGGGAATATATCTTGTTTCAAGTCTATTCTGGCATCACTCCCCAGCTCTTTCTCTGTTACCTCGATAACTGCATTGGTGAAATCTCCGGCACCTGTACAGAATTCTTTTATCAACGAGATCCCAGAACCAATTCATCACAACTTGTCTGGTAAATGATAATTAATCTCAGCAGAGACAGTTGTTAGTTGTACTTTGGATATTTGTAAGTAGCACTGGGTGTGCGAATTGTGTGAAGACAAATACTTCAGGGCTTCATTACAGCAAAGGAGATAGGGGCTGGTTGGGCCAGTGATGCACCTCTGCAATTCTGGTAAGAAGCTATATAAGTAAACAGAGTACAATTCTAACTCAGGCACTGGTACCACAAGACTTTTATGAGTTCCCTAAGTTAACAAGGTGGGCTCCCCCGAGGCCTATCATCAGTATGACAGATACTCTGGCTTATTACCTTGCTGAGCATGTAGCAATTCAACCAACTTCGTAAAAACAATAACCGACATCCAACTGAGCCCGGAGGACATAATGGTCAGTTTCAACATGGTGTCCCTGTTCAAGAGAGTTCTCATTAAGGACACATTATTTCTCCTGCAGTCAAGGTTTTATAAGGGCACTGTTGACCTATTTGCACACACCCTTACATTGATGTACATACTTCCTCAATAAGGAGAACTTCTATGAACCAGTAGACAAGAGTGGCCATGGGATCGCTGGCTAGTGCTGATTTCTACATGGAGGAATTGGCTGACACCCCATAAGTTTCTTCGCATATATTGATGACACATTCGTAATGTGGTCGCATGGACTCCAGACATGCCACGATCATCTGAAGAGTACAAATCCAAACATTCAATTTACAATGGAGATGGAGAAGAATGGTTGCCTCCCATTCCTGGACATTCTAATAAAATAGAAACTGGATGCTAGCCATGGGCATGGTGTCCACGGGAAGCCCACTCACACAGATATGTCTCAACAATAACAGCCACCATCATGCCTCCCAACATAGTGTGATTCTATCTAGTTTGATTAAGTATGCAAAAACAATTTCAGACCCAGAGAGTCTTCACTCGGAAACGAGACGATTACACGTGACTTTCCAACAGAATGGCTACAAGGTGAAGGAAGCCAATCAGGCACTTAAAAGGGCTGACAGAAAAACCAGGAAACCTATCAGTGAGGAAGAACCCATCTCTACCACCTAACTTTCCTATATTTCAACAGCTTCTGGAGTGATTGCCAGGAACCTGAAAAAATACTTGATAAATACTATCCACAAACCTGTAAGAAAGCTCAAATCCAAGCTTGTGTGGTCAAAAACGACCTCGGACTCAGGATAGCTGGCATTTACAGGACTCCCTGTGAATGCACAACAGCGTATATCAAACAGACGGGTTGCGCAGTGGAAACCTGCTTCAAGGAGCTTAGGAGGTGTATCAGTTTTGGTTATCCACAGAACACTGCAGACGAAATGACTAAAGGACTCAGTTCAATGGCACAGAACTACTGTGCTTTTGGAACCGCCTAATGAAGTCAAATAACAAAAAAATAGGAATTACAACAAAGACAAAGGTCTCACTCCAAGTAACCAATCAGGAACGAAAGACGACGGAGCTGCGTACATATACCACCACACTAAACATGCCTGGGCATAATCCCTGATGAATATGGTAGAGTTTGTCATCGAAACATCAGTTAAAATCGATACTTGGACCCAGCTGGAAGCCCAAGAGGAGTTTATGTGACCAGAATAAGGGTTAACTCAACTTTCTCCTGATAGGCTAACACCGTGGAACAGTGGATGCTGTAGAACTTTACCAACCAAGACTGTAAGACCCACTCTGGTTTCCTTTTGTGGAGAGCGATTAAAATCTCTTCTCATTTCAGACGCAATGTGTAGATTCTGTGGACAGCAGGTTGCTGAAATGTGTGTGTTGTGTATTAAATATTTGAGTAATCTTATATAAATATTTGTTCATTTAAACAATTCATTCCGAGTTATATGTATAAATATGTGAATTGCATATGTTAAGACACTACCAAGTGATACAGCCCCTATAAAAAGTATTCACCATCCCCCCCCCCCCCGCCTTGGAAGCTTTCAAGCTTTATTGTTTTACAACATTTGAATCTCAGAGGATTTAATTTGGCTTTTTTGACACTGATCAACAGAAGAAGACTTTTTCATGTCAAAGTGAAAACAGATCTCTACAAAGTGATCTAAATTAATTACAAATATAAAACACAAAATAATCGACTGCATAATTATTCCTGGCAAAAAAACTCCACTATGAAGACAAAAGAACACTTCAAGCAACTCCACAGAAAAGTTATTGAAAAACAGAGTCAGGAGATGGAAACAAGAAAATTTTCAAGTCATTGAATATCTCTTGGTTAAGTCAATCAACAAGAAATGGAAATAATATGGCACAGCTGTAAATCTCCCTCCAGCAGGCCATCCTCAAAAACGGAGTGACCATGCAAGAAGGGGATTAGTGAGGGAGGCCACCAAGAGACATAAGACGACTCTGGAAGAATTACCTGCTTCAGTGACTGAGATCGGACAGACTGCACATTCACCAACTGTAGCCCAGGTGCTTCACTAGTCCCAACTTTATGGGAAAGTGGCAAAGAGAAAGCCACCGTTAACATGAAAATTCACATGAAATCTCAGCTAGACTTTGCCTGAAGGGATGTGGGAGACTCCGAAGTCAGCTGGAAGAAGGTTAGATGATCTGATGAAACCAAAATTGAGCTTTTTGGCCGTCAGCTAAATGCTATGTTTGGCATAAGCTGAACACCGCATACCATCAAAACACACCATCCCTACTGTGAAGCGAGGTAGTGGCTGCATCATGCTGTGGGGGCATCTCACTGTAGCAGGCACTGGAAGGTCTGTGAAGGTAGAGGATAAAATTAATGCAGCAAAATACAGCGAAATTCTGGAGGAAAACCTGATGCTGTCTGTAAGAGAACTGTGACTTTGGAGAAAATTTGTTTTCCAGCAAGACAATGACACCAGCATAAAGCCAAAACTACATAGGCATGGCTTAAACACAACAAAGTTAATGTCCTAGAGTCCAAAAGTCAAAACCTTAATCCAATTTGTGAATGGTTTTGAAAAGGGCTCTTCACATATGATTACCCTGCAATCAGACAGAACTTGAGCAGTTTTATAAAGTAGAATGGGGGAAAATTTGCAGTGTCCAATTGTACAAAGTTGATAGAGACCTATCCACACAGACTCAAGGCTGTAATCACTGCCAAAGATGCATCTACTAAATACAGACTTGAAAGGGGTGAGTAATTATGCAATCAATTATTTTGTGTTTAATAATTGTAAATATTTAGACCAATTTGTACAAATTTGTTTTTATGTTGACATGAAAGAGTCTTTCCTGGTGATCAGTGTCAAAAAAGCCAAATTAAATCCACTTGATTCAATGTTCAATAAACGTGAAAACTTCCAAGGTGGTGAATACTTTTTATAAGCACTGTGCCTTAAAAATAAATAAACTCTGAATCTTGAAATAAGTGCCAATTTTGCTGAGTGCACTGAGTGTAAAGGTATACAGTTTGCTTCAAAGTTTGACTGTTCCAATCAAACCAATATAAATGAGCTTTGCTGATATTCTCAAAGTAATGCAGAAAACACAACTGAAATCATTGTTGATTGAGAATGCTTCAGGTTTCAGAAGTAGAATCAAAAAGAAGTGGATTTTACTTACGTGGCTGAGCTGAAGCATTGTCAGTTCAGTAAGGGCTTAATGCTACACTGAGATATTGCTTAGTTTGTGGAAACTTACAAGGAAGCACTCAAAAATGGCTCCGAACCAAAGCACGACTTACATTTAAGAGTCTAGTTGAAATTGCTGTTTCAATGGAAACAGCAGACAGAAGATGCAACTGTGTTGCAGTCAGGAATTAGAGTGAACATGAGCAAAATTGCAACATTTAAACAAAAACTAGCCTGGCCAAACAAATTGAATTACAGTTGTGGCAGGTGCTCAAATACACCAGATCAATGCAGATCAAAAGGGAAAGCTTGCAGAAAATTCAACATAGTAGGTCACATACAAAAAGTATGTCGGGCAAGCAAAATAAATAGACTGGTAAGAGAAAAACCTAAAAAGTCAAGTTGCAGTTTCAAAAGGAATACTATTCTGCAGGTCATTGATGAAAAATCTGATAATGATGAGAGTGACAGAGGACTGTATAGCCTTGAGGTTTACTGTGAAAATTAACAATAGACAAGCAATATGACTTACAGAGTCGACATTTGTTTGCTGGGGAATAAAGTGTACATTAGAAGCAGGGGTGCAGTGCTGTCAGAGCTCACCAGAGCGTCGCTCTGGCACCTCTGTCAAAAAAAAGTCAAAATAAACAAACGGGGAATTTAACAGCGGCCACATATTAAATACAGGGAATTTTATGGAAGCTGGGGTTGGGGAGAGGGGGTGGTGGCTGGTGGGGAAAATACCACTAATAATATTAGGATATTTGATCATTTTTGGTGAAATCCTGGAGCTGTGACTGTTTTTTTATTTAGGTATTTGTGAAATTCCTCCTCACTCGACCCGTTATCCTAGGAAGCTGGGAAATACACAAGTGTGAGCATTTTTCCGCTCTTTCTAACGGGTACCATTGGATTCCAGGTAGGAGCTATATTAAGCAAGGAATGAACATCGAAACCTAAGGTTAAAATTCAAAAATAATGAAAGAAAAATTCACTGCTTGCTTATCTTCGGTCTGATTTTGATGAAATATTCAAGGTAATCATCCAAAATCCTCCTCTACACTTTGATAAATTTAGTTCTTTTTTCAAGCCAAATAGAAAAAAATTTCTAGGCTATAAGCTAGTTTTATGTCATTTCAACTATCATTAATAGCTGATTCTGGTCTTGGCCTTGCTCCACCAACTATAGTTGATTGGGAAGAGGCTCTTTTTCTCTTCGTGTTGATAGGAAAAAGAGTAATTTAGTGAGGCAATGAATGAGACGAAACGCATTTCCAAACCTCCCAAATGGTCGTTCCCCTTCCGTTAACATTAGTCACTTCCAAAATACATTTTTTATTCATATAGATAAAATTATGTAAAGATTCAAGCTTCCCTTTAACTTTTCATATATATTTATATATGACAAGATCTGTATTAGTCTAACCATGCAATACCCGACGTATGAGAATATTGTGAGTATCGACACTCAAGGTACACTTCCTGTCCAACCATTTTTGTGAGAGAAACTGTACGAGGCAGAGTTGTCAACCTACCGCTTTTGATACTAATATTCAGCAATATTCATGGCTTTAGCAATAGTTCATTAGACGTTCTTTTTTCATACTTGATTACTTGGCTCCAATTTAGGTGGCTAAAAGTGTAAAAAACTTATTTGCTTTACTTCTGTTATTTTTATACCTGCTTAGGAACACAGCTAAGCGCTGCACAAGCCATGCTGTCTGCTCTGACTCAGTCGTGTTAGTAAGGCCACATCTATGGTGGTCCATGGACTACTTGCTAATACAAAAGTAAATTTTTTTCACTAACAACCCTATGGCTTCTAAACAAACAACTTTAACTTCTTTCTTTTGTAAACAAGCTGAGGGGTGTAACAAGAATAACATACAAGAGACTGATAACAGTATAAGTGACAAAAGTTGTGTTTCGCCTGCTTCTAGTTCAAATTTTCCAACCGGGTCCAAATGCAGTTCTGAAAGTAATGGTCCTTCGAAGTCAGGCTTGTATCCCTGTTCATGTGTTTGAACTATAGAAATGTGGAAGTAAAAGAAGGAAACTTATCCTGGTTAGACTTCAAGGATGGTAAACTTGGGTGTAAAGTACGTGCAAACAAAAGCAATCTGACATTTTTCACTTCTAAGGGTTTCAGGCTGTCAAATGAATGGCAGATGTACCTGTGTACATACATCTACTGATGTTTCTGGACACATCTTCAGTGATGTTCCTGGAATCATCGGATGTTTCAGGTCTTTCAACATCATACAACCTCCTCTAGGTGACCCAGCCGGGGCTGATCAGACCCCAGCTTGTGTCCAGATGGCTAGCTACTTATGACTCCATGGCTCCCCTCTTTTGAGCCACAGCCATCTTGAGGCCCTTTCTGCACCATCGGTGGTACTGCGGATGGCTCTCCTCTTCCTTTCTCCCTTGATGCCCAAAATGCTGAAGGCTCTAACTAAGGAACGGGCTACGAATCCCGTACAACCAAGTATCCTACGATGGAGCCGACTGAAGTACACGCTTGAAGTCTCTCAGAAAAAAAACTGTTGGTCACAAACTATCAAAAGCTCACACTGCTGCTCTAAGTGTTGAAAATATAACTAGTGAAGATACTCTTGAAAAATTATGTGACACCATGAATGCTTCTCACCTAAAAGCAACTTGTTCCATTTTTCATTCTGCATATTATTTAGCTCAGAATGACAGACCATACTCTGATCACTTTGGCTTACTGGATCTTCAAAAAAAATGGTATTGACTTTGGAATTGGACTGCATTCCTGCATTAGTGCTACAGAGATAATTAATCACATAGCCAGTAATATGAAGAAAAAAATTTGCCAGCAGATCAAGCAGATAAATGGCAAATTTTCTGTTCTCACTGATGAATCAACAAGCCTGAACATTAAGACCGCCCTAATAGTTTATTTGAAATGTGCAAGTGATAAGGAAGGTGAAGCACCTTCAATAGCTCTAAAAGACTGAAGTTGGGTAAAATACTGAAAGGCTTTTATTCGCTGTACAATACGACCTCCATGTTGAGTGTCTGCCCCCGGGCTGAGGGGGAGGGGCAAGGCAGAATCACTTTTATACAGGATGCTGTGGGAGGAGCCACGGGGCAGTCAGCAGAGGGGCGTGTCCAGTTAACCCAGTTACAACATATATATGGTTTACCACAAAAGGTGATCCTGTGGCGACTCATTTTCTAGCACCCACGAACCAGCTCATGAAACAGTGCGTGCAGGCAGAGGGCCGGCCCCAAAAAGGGCGCCAGGCCATCTTCACCAGCAGGTGGAAAATCCCGTGCGCAGAAAGGGTCTGGGAATATGCATTCCCCACAGCAATCCCGCCCCAGGGAGGGCGGGAACAGGAAGGCTTTAAAGCAGGCCGCGAAGTTTGAATAAATCTCTTTATCGCAACTCCAACTCATCAACTCCGTGCGGTTATTCTAGCGCTGTGTGTAGCACACCGCTACATTAGGTGACCCCGATAGCCCAAACGATATTTGGGCCAGATATGACCGACGCCACATCTGTTCACGCAGTTTCGTTACAACTGCCAAGCCTCTGGCCGCTGAGACCCCGGCTGTGGTTTGAATAGGCAGAAGCACAATTCCACATTTGGCAGATAACCTTGGCGTCCACTTGCTACTACTACGTGCTGAGCTCTCTCGACCAAGAGACTGCTGCACAAGTTGAGGAGTTTATACAGTCGCCCCCGGAGAACGGCAAATACACAGCATTCAAAGCCCTGCTCATAAGGACTTTTGGACTCTCATGGCATGAATGAGCACGCCGCTTAATGCACCTGGATGGTTTGGGAGACAGGCCGCCGTCAGTATTAATGAACGAAATGCTGGCCCTGGCTGAAGGACACAAACCCTGCCTCATGTTTGAGCAGGCGTTCCTAGAGCAACTGCCCGAGGACATATGCCTGCTGCTGTCCGACACAGATTTCAGCGACCCCTGGGAGGTGGCGGCCCGAGCAGATGTGTTGTGGAATGCCAAGAAGGAGAGAGGGGCATCCGTCGCACAGATCACCAAGCTGCGTGCCCAACGACAGACCAGACCCAGCAGCAGAGCCCAACGAACAATGGTGCTTCTACCACCAGCGGTGGGGCACAGAGGCCTGCCACTGTAGACCACCCTGCAAATTCCCGGGAAATGCCGAGGCCCAGCCGCTGCCAATCGCTACAGCGGCTGGCCATCAGGACAGCCTCCTGTACGTCTGGAAAAAGCAGTCGGGACGCCGATTTTTGGTTGACACCGGAGCAGAGATCAGCGTTTTACCTCCAACGAGTTACAACACCCACAACAGAGAACCCGGACCCACACTGAGGGCTGCAAATGGCAGCACAATACGAATCTACAGCCCCCGCACGGTGCGGCTACAGTTCAGCTCCAGCCGGTTCACGTGGGACTTCACACTGGCCGCCCTGGCCCAACCACTCCTGGGGGCGGATTTTCTGCGAGCCCACAGCCTGCTGGTCGACCTGCAAGGGAAGCGATTAGTTCATGCCAAGACTTTTCAAATGTTCTCCCTGGGTGAAGCAAAGTTGCCAGCCCCACACCTGGACTCCATCACGCTGTCCAACGATGAATTCACCAGGGTCCTGGCGGATTTCCCATTAGTACTGACACCGCAGTTCATGGCAGCCATGCCCAGACACGGAGTACAGCACCACATCCCGACCCAGGGACCACCCCCCCACGCCCGTGCTCGAAGGCTTCCCCCGGACAAGCTCAGACTGGCGAAGGAGGAGTTCAAGAAGATGGAGGAATTGGGGATCATACGTCGGTCTGACAGCCCATGGGCCTCCCCCCTGCACATGGTGCCCAAGGCAATGGGGGGCTAGAGACCATGCGGTGACTACCGCAGACTGCACGAGGCTACAACGCCAGACCGCTACCCTGTGCCGCACATTCAAGACTTTGCAGCAAACCTACACGGCGCAAGGATCTTTTCCAAGGTAGACCTCGTCCGGGGATACCATCAAATCCTGGTACGTCCAGGTGACATCCCCAAAACAGCACTCACCATGCCATTTGGCCTTTTCGAATTCCTCCGAATGCCGTTTAGTCTAAAGAATGCCGCACAGACGTTCCAGCGGCTAATGGACGCGGTGGGACGCGACCTGGACTTTGCATTCATCTATTTGGACGACATCCTCATAGCGAGCAGTAGTCGTCAAGAGCATCCGTCCCACCTCCGCCAGCTCTACTCCCGCCTGAGTGAATTTGGCCTTACAATCAACCCGGCCAAATGCCAGTTCGGACTCAACACCATCGACTTCCTGGGCTACAGGATTACTAAAGACGGGGCAACCCTTCTGCCCGCCAAGGTAGATGCGGTCCGCCACTTCCCCTGACCCAACACAATCAAAGGCCTGCAGGAATTCGTGGGTATGGCGAATTTCTACCACCGTTTCCTCCCCTCAGCAGCCTGAACCATGCGCCCCCCATCACTCTGATGTCGGGTAAGGGCAAAGACATTACCTGGGACGAAGAGGCCGCAGCCGCTTTCGTTAAAACCAAAGAACCCTTGGCAAACGCCGCGATGCTAGTGCACCCCAGAACAAACGTTCCTACTGCCCTCCCGGTGGATGCATCCAACACAGCAGTCGGTGGAGTGCTGGAACAACTCATCGAGGGTCGCTGGCAACCCCTGGCGTTCTTCAGCAAACAGCCACAACCACCGGAACTCAAATACAGTGCTTTCGACCGGGAGCTATTGGCACTATACCTGGCAATCCGACATTTCAGGTGCTTCTTAGAAGGTAGGCCCTTCACCATGTTTACAAACCACAAACCGCTTACCTTTGCGTTCACGAAGATGTCCGACCCCTGGTCGTCCCGCCAGCAGCGACATCTGTCCTACATCTCCGAGTACACGACGGACATCCAGCATGTCTTGGGAAAGGACAACGTCGTGGCAGACGCACTATCCAGACCTACCATACAGGACCTGTCCCAGGGGGTGGACTATGCAGCGCTGGCAGAGGCACAGCAGGCAGACGCTGAGATCCCCAGTTACAGGACTGCAGTCTCCGATTTACAGCTCCAAGACCTCCCCGTAGGCCCAGGTGAGAGGACCCTACTATGTGACGTAGCTACCGGCCAACCCCGCCCCGTCATCCCAGCAGCCTGGCGCCGGCGGGTTTTCGACTCCATTCACAACTTAGCGCACCCTTCCATCAGGACAACCGTCCAGCTGGTCGCCAACAGATTCGTGTGGCATGGGCTGCGTAAACAGGTCAGTGAATGGGCCAAAATGTGCATGCAGTGCCAAACGGCCAAGGTGCAGCGGCACACCAAGGCTCCGACACAGCAGTTCGAACCCACCCGTCGGAGGTTCGACCACATTCATGTGGATATCGTGGGGCCCCTGCCAGTGTCACGAGGAGTACGGTACCTCCTAACTATGATAGACCGGTTCACCGGATGGCCAGAGGCAGTCCAGTTCACCGACACCACCTCCGAACCCTGCACCCGAGCACTGATCGCAACCTGGGTAGCACACTTCGGGGTACCGGCCCACATTACCTCCGACAGGGGCGCCCAGTTCACCTCCAGCCTGTGGTCGGCTATGGCCAGCCTTTTAGGATCGCAGCTACACCACACAACTGCCTACCACCCACAGTCGAACGGACTAGTGGAGCGTTTCCACCGTCACCTGAAGTCGGCTCTCATGGCCTGCCTGGAAGGACCTAATTGGGTGGACGAGCTTCCCTGGGTCCCGCTCAGAATCCGCACGGCGCCCAAGGAGGATCTGCACACCTCGTTGGCCGAGTTGGTGTATGGCGCACCCCTGGTCGTCCCAGGAGAGTTCATACCAGCCCCAAGGGGGCAAGAGGAAGAACCCACAGCAGCCCTGGACAGACTACGGGAGAGGCTCAGTAACCTGGCCCCCATACCCACTTCACAGCACGGACAGAGCCCGAGCTGCGTACCCAGAGACCCGCAGAACTGTAAGTTTCTTTTTGTACAACGGGGCGGACACCGGGCACCGCTACAGCGACCCTACGAGGGGCCGTTTAAGGTGATCAGGAACATCGGGTCCACGTTCGTGCTGGACATTGGGGGAAGAGAGGAGGTTTTCACAGTGGACTGACTCAAACTGGCCCATGTGGACTTGGCGCAGCCGGTCCGAGCTCAGGCACCGCGGCACAGGGGCAGACCCCCCAAACAGAGGCCGATCCAGACTGTGGACATTGGGGGAGGTATCGCTAGTTCTGAGGGGGGGGGTTTATATGGCGACCCATTTTCTAGCACCCACAAACCAGTTGACAAAACAGCGCGCGCAGGCAGGGGCCAGCCCCAAAAAGGGCGTCAGGCCATCTTCACCAGCAGGGGGAAAATACCGCGTGCGGAAAGGGTCTGGGAATATGCATTCCCCACAGCAGTCTCGCCCCAGGGAGGGCGGGAACGGGAAGGCTTTAAAGCAGGCCGCGAAGTTTGAATAAATCTCTTTATTGCCACTCCAACTCACCGACTCCGTGTGGTTATTCTAGCACTGTGTGTAGCACACCGCTATAATCCCCATTTTATGTTTTTAGGGATCTAATTGAACTGCCTGATCAGAAAGCTGCAACTATTGCTAAGCATCTATTGAACTGTCTCAATAACCGTGGGTTTGATGACTTTTACTTGAAACAGAACCTTATAGCATTTGCTAGTGATGGTGTGAGCATAATGCTTGGTGTCAAATCTGGCGTTGCTACAATTCTCAAGGAACATTACCTTGATGTGATCATTTGGCACTGTCTTAATCACAGATTAGATCTTGCAGTAGGTGATTCGGTGAGAGAAGTTCATGGAATAAATCATTTTCAATCATTTATGGACAGATTCTACTCTGTTTATAGTAGATCACCTCTAAATCAAAAGGAACTGTCTAAATGTCCCTCTCAACTAGAACAAAAAATTTGCAAAATAGGCCGTGTTCTGGGCACCAGATGGGTAGCTAGCTCGTTTCGAACAATTTCAGCAGTTTGGCAAAATTATGAATCACTGTGTTTTCATTTCGAAAAAGCAATGAAGGATGAAACAAGATCTGGGAGTGACAGAAAAACCTATGAAGGTCTGTCGAAAAGACTCTCTTCAGAACAGTTTCTATTGGACTTAGCTCTAATGTATGACACGTTGCATGAACTTGGTTTACCGTCAGAGTGTTTACAGAAATGCATGCACTACTACGATTGTTTATGCAGACAAACTGATCCAAATGAGCATAAGATCACTGCATGGACTGAAAGAGCAATCTAGTACAAAAACTCTAGAAGCTCAAGAGGCAATTGAAAAGGGGAAGTTTGGAGAAATTACCTCAACAAGCAACAAGAAAATTGTCTCCATTAATTATCTACAGTTTCTTACTAGTCTTATAAACAATTTGCAGCACCGTATGTTCATGGCAACATCCCTGAAAGGTTCTCAAACTTCTAAACCTCAAAGCAACATCCCTGAAAGGTTCTCAAACTTCTAAACCTCAAAGTACCCTGCTAAATGAAATGTGTGTCCTTGATAAAGATAACTGTTGAAATACCGCCTAATTATGAAGAAGCTGCTATATCATCTCTCTGTAAGAGGTTTAGGCTTTCTTCTTCCTCTGTAATAAATTCCTGAGCTGTTCACAAGTTATTCCTATTAGTACAGCTGAGTGTGAGAGAGGATTCAGTCACATGAACTTGATAATAACAACAACAAGCTCAAGAATTCTCATAAACCATGTATCATCACATATGTTTGTAAAACTACACGGACCTCCTCTAGTTCAGTGGAATCCTGAGCTGTTATGTCACATTATGGTTGCGATACCACAGTTCAGCAGATGACACCAGGACAAAAGTTGCTTCAGACCCCCGAACGCATATTACGCCTGACACACCGTGGAAACTATTGTGAAACTTCTCATTGGTGGCATTTGGTAAGTAGGTAATTACTTTTAAATTGGTGAAATACATGATTACCGTCTTTTTCTTTACTTGCTTGATAATTATATTTTATGATAATTAGTGAGTGCAACTGTGCAATACTTTGCCATATTATTAAATTAAGTATAATATGTTTTATTATACCAGTTTACACTGAAATGTGATAGGCTATAATGTTAATGTCTTAACTATCACTATATTTCTGTGGAGCTCTGGAATTCACATATTTCTTCCATCTTGGTTTAGTGCTTGACATTATAAGAAGCCCTATTCAAATATATATATATGTCACACCCAATTTGTGTACCTGCTCATTACATGAATGGGGCAAGGAAGTTGCCCAGTACATGAAATGAGCAGGTACACAAATTGGGTGTGACATATACATAGAGAGACGACATAGGAAATTGCAAGCATTTTGTCAGCTCCAGCACCTAAAAAATTAGCACTGCACCCTGGTTATAAGTAATTACACTAGCGTCGATTTTTCTTGACCATCCTACATTGGTGATCTCAATGCTCCTCTAGACAAAAACAGAGTGATTTTGCTGGTTTTACAATCACCACTGCAAGTCCTGTTGCTTTCAAGCTCCTGGAATTCTGGCAGGAACATGTTGTCATTTGGTTCATTCAGACAGAGGGCTGTTTGTAGTACAGGGAACCTCACAAGACGACACGAAATATTACTAGGTCGTCGCAGCATTAGATAGCTCTACAGCGACCAGGATGATGAGCGTCCTACAGCACCCCCTGGAAGTCGGCAGGTATGAGATTCTTAAGGAACTCCTTCTAGAGACTTCTGAACTTTCCGAGTCTGAGTGCGCCCGTCGGCTGCTCTCACTGCCAGGTTTAAGCGACACCAAGGCGTTGGAGTTAATGGACCACATGGCAGACATCAGCCGTGTTTCACCGTCAGTGAGTTTTTCCTGCAACCATTACCAGCTGAAGTGTGGTTGGCTCTGGCTGGTTCTCCCTCAAAGACTTCCAGGCTCTAGCAAGAGAAGCTGACAAGGTGTTTTCCATCATCAAGACGGTCTGTGCATCCATGCGGCTGGATGACTTCTCCACCTTGCCACCACCTGAATATGAGACAATCGCCAGAGTTCAGCGACAGTCTCCTACCCTGTGATGCTACCATGCAAGGTTTAGGCTGAGAGTTGTCCCACCCACCCTGCGGGTTCAAGTAGTCAGGAAACAGAACAGCCAGTGCCCATTAGCTGCTAAGCGTATCGGCAGATCAGGCAGTTTGCTGTTCGTTACAGACTCTGTTTCTGGGCGCCGTTTCCTGTGACACGGACACTTAGCTGAATGTCCTGCCCACATCTAAACTGGACATAGGAACTGGGGAATGTGGACCATCTCTTGAGGCAGTGAATCGCAATGCCATCTGGGCCTTTAGTAAGCATGAGATGGTGTTGTGCTTCGGTGGAATTTTGTGTTGGTGGCGGTGTCTACGCCCCTGCTGGGGACCAACTTCCTCTGCTCCAACAGTCTTCTCCTTGATATCCAGATCCGGCGCCTCATCTACGCAGACTTTCTACTCCCTCTCCAGCACACTCAGTGCCACGGGCACTTCAAAGTTATTCAGCACCCTTTCCACCTCCAACAACTTCCCCCGCCTCATCCCTGAGTTCAAGCCTAACTTCTCCTCCTCCACCACTAAACACAGATGGAGCACCACATCCTCACCACTGGCCCGCCCATTCACGGCTGTGTCAGGCACCTCGACCCAGAGCAGCTAGCTGTTTGCTGAGGCTAGGTTTGATGCCATGGAGCGTTTTCTGGATTTCCCATTCCTGTTTGTTTACCTGGATTACTCTTTGGAAGCCAGCTCTTCTAAGGATGAACATCTCTTACACTTGAGAACCTTTTTTGAATGCCTTAGTCAGCACAACCTTATTGTCAACATGACAAACACTGCAGCTTGGAAAGTCTATGATTAATTTCCTTGGACACCATGTCAATACAGCAGGGGCAGTTCCACTGCCGGCTAAATCTTAGGCTGTTAAGCGCTTCCCTTGGCGAGTCACCATTAAGGCCCTGCAGGAGTATTTTGATATGGGGAATTTTTATCACTATTTTGCTCCCAAAGTAGCTCAACTCATGTGCCCCCTCTACAAGACCCTTGAGGGCAAAGCAGCCAAGCATGTCATGGACTGGATGGAGGAAAGGTCCAAGGCGTTCACGGACACTAAGCAGGCATTGTCTAATGCAACGCTGCTAGTGCACCCCCTCCAGATGCGTCCATCACTCTCAGAATCAGAATCAGGTTTATTATCATTGGCATGTTTCATGAAATTTGTTAACTTAGCAGCAGCAGCTCAATAGAAGAAAGAAAATAAATAAATAAATTATAGTATACATATATTGAATCCATTAAAAATCATGCAAAAAACAGAAACAATATATATTTAAAAAGTGAGGTGGTGTTCAAGGGTTCACTGTCCATTTAGGAATCGGTGAAGGACTTGGAAGTGGACAATTATCTGATAATATTGGCAGACTATTGACTATATTACATTTAGCTAGGACGAAGGTGGGCCTGACTGTAGCAGTGGCTTTAGATGCAAAAAAGGCCTTTGATAGACTGGAATGGGATTTTTAAAATTTAAAACAATGGAAAAATTTGGTCTAGGCCAAATATTCATAAATTGGATAAGAGCACTTTACCGTCAGTCTAGGGCCAAAATAATTACGAATGGGCAGATTTCACCAGTTTTCTCTCTACATAGATCTAGTAGACAAGGTTGCCCACTATCTCCAGCTCTATTTGTTCTGGCAATAAAGCCATTGGCTGAGGCTGGTAGACGGGATCCAGACATAAAGGGGTTTAAAGTGGCCCAGGAAGAAGATAAAATTAATTTATTTGCTGATGACATTTTAATATATTTGGCTGACCTGGCTGACTCTTTGGTAAGACTTAGGGCCTTGCTGCACAATTATGGTATAGTCTCGGGACATAAAATAAATTGGAATAAAAGTGAAATTTTACCTTTAGGTAGAGGAGACTATGCCCAATATCAATATGGAACTCAGTTTAGATGGGTTAAGTTCAACATGAAATATCTGGGGATTAAGTTTAATCGTAAGTTTAACCTGTTCTTTAACAGATTTGACATTGTGGCCCCTGCCCATCCCCCACATGATTCATCTGTTGTCGGCCCCTAACCAACACATACTCCACTCTCCCCACCTACCCCTCCTCACAGCCCCCCACCCTGCTCTCATGACTACACCCCTCCCCCACATGAAAGCACCACAGTGGGCTTCACACCTGAACAGATCAGAAGACAGTTGAAACGTCTCCACCCAAGCAAGGCTGTAGGCCCCGATGGTGTCAGTACCAGGGTGCTCAAAGCCTGTGCCCCCAGCTATGTGGAGTATTTCACCTTGTCTTCAACCTGAGCCTGAGTCTCCAGAGAGTTCCTGTGCTGTGAAAGACGTCCTGCCTTGTCCCTGTGCCGAAGACGCCACGCCCCAGTGGCTTCAATGACTACAGACCGTTGGCATTGATCTCCCACATCATGAAGAGACTTGTTCTGGAGCAGCTCTGGCCTACGGTTAGGCCACACTTAGACCCCCTCCAGTTCCCCTACCAGCCCTGACTAGGAGTTGAGGATGCCATCGTCTACCTGCTGAACCATATCTACGCCCAGCTGGACAAGCGAGCGAGCACTGTGAGGGTCATGCTTTTTGACTTCTCCAGTGCATTCAACACCATCCGCCCTGCTCTGCCGGGGGAGAAGCTGACAGCGATTCAGGTGGATGCTATCCTGATGTCATGGATTCTTGATTACCTGACTGGCAGACCACAGTACATGTGCTTGCAACACTGTGTCAGACAGAGTGGTCAGCAGCACTGGGGCTCCACAGGGGACTGTCTTGTCTCCCTTTCTCTTCACCATCTACACCTCGGACTTCAACTACTGCACAGAGTCTTGCCATCTTCAGAAGTTTTCTGATGATATTAGAAAATGCAAATGCATGTATTGTATTTTCTATGTATTACAGTATTTACTCAAATGCACACATTGTATTTTCTATATTTACTATGTAACCACTGCTAGCTCAATAGAAGGTATTCACTATGTAGCCATGACTTTTGACCTGTTCACTATTAATTCATGAAGAGAACTAGAATGAAACCAGGTAGAAAGATAACAGTGGCAAGTAAGGTGATGATATATGTGGCAGTATGTCAACGCAAGACTAATTAAGAAATAACTGTGGTTAGGGATGAGAGGACATATGGTCTAAAATGTAAACTAGGACATAATTAAGTTGGGGAGTAAAACAATAGTGGAAAGTTGAGAACGGATATATTGATGATATGTAATCACAGGCTGACTGGATATGATAATGTAGCTAAGATAGGAAAATTGCTATAAAAAATGCTTTATACAAGCCTCGACAGGCAACTAGCTTTCTGATTGTCTCAGCTTTGATTTGCAAATTAAAGTTTAAAACGTCTTCACGGGTTTTCTGCATCTCCTTGTCGTTTGTGAGAAACGAGAAACCACGACAATGACTCTCCAATAGTTTGATGCATCAGCAAGGGAGATGAGGCTACCGTGGGAAACTGTCACATGATGTGAGCAGAATTATCTGCAGCTTAATGTTAAAAAGACTAAGGAGCTGGTGGTGGACCTGAGGAGGGCGAAGGCACTGGTGACCCCGATTTCCATCCAGGGGGTCAGTGTGGACATGGTGGAGGATTACAAATACCTGGGGATAGAAATTGACAATAAACTGGACTGGTCAAAGAACACTGAGGCTGTCTACAAGAAGGATCAGAGCCGTCTCTATTTCCTGAGGAGACTCAGGTCCTTTAATATCTGTTGGACAACGCTGAGGATGTTCTACGAGTCCATGGGGGCCAGTGCCATCATGTTTGCTGTTGTGTGCTGGGGCAGCAGGCTGAGGGTAGCAGACACCAACAGAATGAACAAACCCATTTGTAAGGCCAGTGATGTTGTGGGGATGGAACTGGACTCTCTGACGGTGGTGTCTGAAAAGTAGATGCTGTCCAAATTGCATGCCATCTTGGAAAATATCTCCCATCCACTACGTAATGTACTGGTTGGGCACAGGAGTACATTCAGCCAGAGACTCATTCCACCGAGATGCAACACTGAGAGTCATAGGAAGTTATTCCTGCCTGTGGCCATCAAACTTTACAACTCCTCCCTTGGAGGGTCAGTCACCCTGAGCCAATAGGCTGGTCCTGGACTTATTTCCATCTGGCATAATTTACATACTATTATTTATGATTTTATATTGCTATATTTATACTCTATTCTTGGTTGGTGCAACTGTAACGAAACCCAATTTCCCTCGGGATCAATAAAGTATGTCTATCTACCTATCTAATTTGGATGCCCATTATAAACTTAATTACCTTCCCTTGCTGTGGAATGTCGAGGACCACCTACATAGGTGGATAAATCTTCCCATCACGCTGATGGGCAGGGTAAACTGTATAAAAATGAAGATAATGCCAAGATGTCAGTATTTTTTTCAGTCTTTACCTATCCTATTATCTAATAATTTTTTAAAGATTCTCAAAGGACATATTCGTCTATTTTTATGGTTGGCTAAAATATCTAGAATCTCCATGGAAAAACTGACCTGGGACTATAAATTGGAAGGGTTAAAATTACCAGATTTAAAAAAATATTATTTAGCTGCACAAGCACATTTTATTGCTTCTTTTTTTGAAGAGACAACTATTCCTTCTTGGGTTACAACTGGCTTTCATATGGTAGAAGAGATGGCAGAAGAATTTATATATAAATGGGACTCCAAATTAATTAAAAAGAAAACAAACAATCCTCTACTGAAACCTGTAATTTATATCTGGGAAAAACTTAAAGACACCTCTATCTCAGAACAGATTAATACTCATGACTCTGGGTAATGAACTTCTAGCCACCTGCTATCAACACGGTATCAGGCACATTGAAGACTGTTATAATCAGCAGAAGCAATTTTTGTCTTTTGAGGGACTTAAAAATAAATATAATTTATCTAATAACACATTCTTCTGCTATCTCCAATTACGATCTTTTTTGAGGGACTGTTTGGGTCCATCACTGGCCCTACTAAGGTGCTCAGACATGGAGATTCTAATTCGAAAGAGGAATAAAACTAAATTTATTTCTAATATGTATTCTTTATTCCAGAACCAATGCCCAAAGGTTGGTATATACAGATCGAAGGAGAGATGGGAGTCTGATTTGGGCATTGTAATTGATCATCAATGTTGGTCACATCTATTGCGTTGTCAGTGGCCAGGAAATGCATAGCGGTAACATGGAAATCCAATTCCCTTGTACATATTGATCATTGGAATAAAGAAATGCAAAGTTGTATACCCCTTGAGAGGATTACTTATACCCTTAGGAATGGATACACTATGTTCATTGAGATTGGGCAACCATATTTGGATTACTTAAATGCCCAGATGGTTTCATCTGTTTATTTTATTTTTTAAAAAATTAATATATCCCTTATTATAAGCTAGTTTCTTTAATTTGTATTTTAAACTGACTCTGAGGGCTAGATGCCTACTCTTTTTTTTCTCTTCTCTTCTTTTTTCCTGTCTTTTATGTTTTTTTCCTCCCTTTTTTCTAAATGTGGGGAGATGGTGTTGGGATAGGTGTTCTTTTTTTCTCTCAGAGTTATTAATGTATTTGAATCAATTTTTTTTCAACATGTATTAATTGAGTCCTTATATTTATTCTTTAATAAATAAATAAAAAATATATTAAAAAGCTGGTATCACTGCACCAAGCCCATCCATCTCATTGAAGGGTGAAACAGCGATGAAGTAGTGAATATTTGGACTACTAATGCACACTCCAGAGTTGTTTTACTGTAATTAAATAAATAAACATTTTTAATAGATTTAAATAAAAAAAATAAAGTTGCTCTCTGCGCCTGCCTCAGTGAAGGTTGTTAGGTGTACAGCAGAAAACCCCAATAGGCAGATCGCGGGCCAGACCTGGCCTAACGTGAACGCACCTGTCATAACATGTAAATAAAGTGCGCGCTGCTCTAATTTATTTTAACTTCATCCCACACAGTACACTTGACCTATGCCACCGTAGAGCACGCGATCTACTGCGTGCTCTCTACGGTCCTCGACTAGACAGCGGTATGCACCAGCTACCCGCCTGTCATCTAAGAAGCGAATCTGTCATCTAAGCGAATTGCTACCAGCAGTAAGTCACTGACCCTAAACCAAGAACAACATGGCCTGCGCGAGAAAGCATAAAAGTCGACCAGGAAAACTGTCAGTTCAAATCTGACTGGACTGATAAGTTTTGTTTTATTTTACTGGACCTTGCCAATGCTAAACCGACATGCTTAATATGCATGTAGTCAGGAGCTGTCTGCAAATCAAAAAATCTAAAGCAGCACTTCAACACTATGCATGCTGCCAGTTTTAATGCCAACTACCATGCAAAGTCAGATCAACGCAAACAAAAAATTGCAAATATGATAACATCATACAAGCACTCCGTTTCTACTATCTGTAAATCAACATCTGCACAAGAGAGCGCAACAGCTGCATCAGTGCAGCGTCATGGAATCTTGCCAAAGCTAAGAAACCATTTGCTGATGCCGAGTTGATTAAAATGTGTGCAATTGATATGGGTGGCGAAGTTTTCAGTCACGATGAGAAAACCAAGAAAACGGTTGTGGAGCTATTAAAGATGGTGCCATTGTTGGCTAACACGGCAATAAGAAGAGTAGAAGTTTTAGCGGAGGAGTGTTTTTCTAATCTACTCACCGATTTGGAGAAAGCAGAAGCTATATCACGAGCCATAGACTCGTCCTGTGACCGAACCGATATGGAAGAGCTATCTGTGTTCGCATCGTCTGCCTGGGCGTACAACTGGGGAAATAATTTGAAACGAATTGACACAATTTTTAAGAAGAATGGCTTAGAAGTGAGCAAAATTGTGTTCGTTGTCACCGATGGGGCTCTGTTGATGGTGGGTGGGACAACACAAGGGCTTGGTAAGCAGGTTTGCTGCTGTTAACCCAGCACTCTTGACACTTCATTGCATTATTCACAAATCAGTGTTGTGTGCTAAACTGTGTGGGGAAATGAAAGAGGCGATGGATACTGTGACGAGACTGGTAAATTTTGTTCTAGTCTGCAACATCGCCTTTTCAGAGCTTTGCTGGAGGAAATGTCAGCGGAACACAAAGATCTTTTGCTGCATAATGATGTCTGCTGGCTGAGCAAAGGCCGTGTGTTGGAGAGGGTGTGCGACCTGCGCAATGAGCTTGTGTCATTTTTATCCATCCTGCAGAGCCAAAAACCCAAGGATTTAAGAGGTTTTTAAGTAACAACAAAGTAATGGCACATATTCTTTTTTGTGTGACATCATGTCTGATCTAAATCAACTTAATCTGCAATTACAAGGCAACAACCACACCGTTGCAGACATATATGAGGCGATTAAGCTTTCCGGTCAAAGTTGAACCTTTTGGAGAGAGACACTCATGGGAGAAAGTTACACTTTCCATGTCTGCGGGAGCATTGTGAGAAGAACGAAATGCGGGAGGATCCAGTGATGAAGGATTTCGTGACGAGCCTGGCAGAAAACTTCAGGGAACGATTTGAAAGCTCCCCTAAACTCTCAGGTGACATCCTCCACATCCTGAGACAACCGTTCTCCGTTTCGGCTGACGGCCAGCGGACTGCAGAGGCTAAAAGGCTGGTGCCTTTCATAGATGAGACAACTCTTCCGATGGAGGTCTTGGAAATGGGAACATCTGATTTGCTCAAAGCACAACACAAGGACGCTGGGGTGAGTGACTCTTGGATCAAAGTGGTTCCCCAAGCTCAATTCAAAAACACGAGAGCTATTGCAATGCTCCTACTCACACTGTTCCCCTCTACGTACATATGAGTCATCATTTTCTTCAATGAACTCTATCAAGAACCAGGACAGAAACAGACTCTCCAATGCACATCTTGGCCAGTGCTTCAGTTCTGCCACAACAGAATACAGGCCCGACATCAGAAGGATTGCCTCATCCCGTCGCTGTCACTTCCCTCACTGACTGGAGAGTGAATCAGTTTATTTTTGTCCATTTGTCAATCTTATTGTGGTATAATAATATTACAATAAAATTACTGATAATTTCATTTATAGCTACACTTCATACTTCAAATGCTACATAGCTTAATTAAAATGAACAAATAGATTAAATGAGAGAACACAAACAGTGGAAAAGGCAGTACTACTAAAACTCTGTGTGGAAGAGAAGTGGTGAAGACTACCATGTTTACTGTGTGTGTCTGTGTGTGTCTGTGTGTGTCTGTGTATGTATGTATTTTAAGTCCCAGATAAGTTCTCAATGTGACAGCTGACAGTTGTGATAGCTAGAGTCATAATTAAGTGGTTGGTTTTAGACTTATTTTGTTTCAAGAGTGCATTTTTTTCTTGTGTGACCCACAGCACAGGCTTTGAGAATCCCAAGCCTGAATTATTACTACTACCACTACTCCTACTCCTCCTCCAAACACTACTACTAATAATAATGGTAATAGCAGCAACAACAACATCTGCCCATAAAACAACTTACTGGCACAATGAAAGAAAACCATAGACGTTTTGGCCCTTGGCTTGGCATGCTTGACATAATTTGGCCCTTGTGGAAAACTAACTGGGGAACCATGGTGTACAGACTGCCGTGGGCCATGTTGGGCCTGAGGACGGTTCCCAAAGCAGAGCTCATTTTCAGACAACCCCTGCGGGTGCCAGGAGAGTTTTTCCCAACATCCACGATCCCATGGTCCACTTCACAGAGGCAATTGGCTTTTATGGACAGCACCAAAACTTTCGCTCCAGTACCCATGGCACAGCATGGCCTGCTGTGGTTGCACCTGTTGCTGGATCTGAAGGAGGCGAAATATGTGTTTGTGCATCATAATGGACATCAGGGTCCTCCGTAGCCACCTTATCGCAGCCTGTTCCACATGTTGGAAGCAGGGGATAAGTTTTATTACACTGGACTTTGGAGGTACCCCAGACAGTGTTTCCGTGGATTGTCCCAAGCCTGCCCATTTTGACCTGGACTCTCCAGTGGAAGTGGCACAGCCTCCGCGGAGGGGCCAGTGTCCCACTTCCAGACCTTCTGACACTGACTGTTCTTCCTACCCAGCACCTGTCCGTGAAGGCAGGAGCAGGTTCAGCTAAGTATATCATTATAGGGAATGTAAGATCACTGGCAAATAAAATGGAGTAACTAGCAAAACTAACAAGGTCACAGAACGAATACCAGGAATGCAGTGTTATGTGTTTCACCCAGACATGGCTACACAAGCAAATCCCGGATTACAGCATTACATTGAATGGCTTTTCAACAGTACAAGCAGAGTTAATCTACAGTGTGGTAAGAGGAAGGGATGTGGGCTTGCTATGCTTGTGAACAACAGATGGTGTAATTCCAGTCACATTTCTGTGTCATGGTCCGATCCGTGAAGTCTACATTCTGGTTCACGGTCCAGTCCGTGGACTCCAGGTCTTCTGGCAGTCCCTTGTTTCAGTTGGGCTTAATCATATCCACCTGATGCTCGTCTTGGGGTTACAAATATAAGTGGCCCCGGGATCGAGTGTGGGGGCTGGTTCATCTCGTCAGTATCCCCCTGGAACAACCTGCCGGTGGAAGGCTGGAGCTGCCATTCATAATCTCTAAGCTTGGTTGGAGGACCACCACTTCATGGAGCCTGGTTGTCTCTAGTCGGAGCAGTCCTCATGGTATGGATTCGGCTGCTTCCGCAGCCAGCTGAGTGGCCGTCTACCCCTGAGCTGGATATGGATTCAGTGGTTACCCTGCGGTTGCATCTGTCCCTTCCTGTCCTTGCCTCCGTGGGGTAAATCAGGTTGTCCTTGCTGTTACCCTGCGGTTGGATCTGTCCCTTCCCGTCCTCACCTCCATTGGGTAAGTCTTTGCCATTAACCTGAGGCTGGACTGTTCTCTTCCTCTCCCTATCTGAATCCCTGACAGTTCCCTCAGCGGATTACCTCAGCAGTCATCCTAGCCCCACATCCTAGTAAGCATCCTGCCCCTACATCCTAAGAAGGGGCCTGACCCTGCGTTCCAAGAAGTAGTACCTCGTCCTGCCCAGGAAAGCCTCAAAGAACACGAGCCTTGTCATGTCCTTGCCTAGTTCCAGGGTCCGAGCCCGAGTCAAGACCCAGGTTCTGGGTCCTTGTCCAGTCTCTGGCTTGGAGTTCAAGCTCAAGCTCTTAGTTCCCAATTGCTCGTCCTGGTCCCGCTTTCCAAGCCCAAGTCTGTGTTCCTGTCCCAGCTCCTAGTTTGTGTCCAGTCCTGTCCCTAACTCTATCCAGTCCAGTTCCCAGTGCTTCAGTGTCTGTGTCTTGCTTGTGGGTCCACCCTCAGCACCCCTGTATGACATTCTGTGAAAGAATGAATCTGCAGTCCAGATCTTGAAGTGCTTGCATCCGTATTATTAGCATCAAGAATGCTTACCAAACCATCCCATGTCCACATTTTGGAAAGTCTGCTCACCGGGCTGTACTTCCACTCCTTGGGTATAGAAATATGGAAAACCTACAGCACAATACAGCCCCTTCGGCCCACAGTTGTGCTGAACATGTCCCTACCTTAGAAATTACTAGGCCAACCTATAGCCCTCTATTTTACGAAGCTCCATGTACCTATCTAGATTAATAGACCCTATCGTATCCGCCTCCACTAATGTTGCCAGCAGCCCATTCCACGCACTCACCAGTCTCTCAGTAAAAAACTTACCCCTGACATCTCCTCTGTACCTACTCCCCAGCACCTTAAACCTGTGTCCTCTTGAGGCAACCACTTCAGCCCCGGAAAAAAGCCTCTGACTGTCCACATGATCAATGTCTCTCATCATCTTATAAACCTCTGTCAGGTCAGCTCTCATCCTCCGTCGCTCCAAGGAGAAAAGGCCGAGTTCACTCAGCCTATTCTCATAAGGCATGCTCCCCAATCCAGGCAACATCCTTGTAAATCTCCTCTGCACCCTTTCTGTGGTTTCCACATCCTTCCTGTAGTGATGCGACCAGAACTGAGCACAGTACTCTCAAGTGTGGTCTGACCAGGGTCCTATATAGCTGCAAAATTACCTCTTGGCTCCTAAATTCAATTCCATGATTTATGAAGGCCAATAGACTGTACGCCTTCTTAACCACAGAGTCTATCTGCGCAGCTGCTTTGAGTGTCCTATGGACTTGGACGCCAAGTTCTCTCTGATCCTCCACACCCCCAAGAGTCTTACCATTAATACTATATTCTGCGATCATATTTGACCTACCCAAATGAACCACTTCACACTTATCTGGGTTGAACTCCATTTGCCACTTCTCAGTTTCAAAAGGGAAAAAATCATACCAATGCCCAAGAAGAGCAGGGTAAGCTGCCTTAATGACTTGTCCAGTAGCACTCACATCTACAATGATGAACTGTCCTGGCAAATGTCTGTTCTCTTCTTAACAAGATGGATGAACTGCTGCTACCCAATAAAACTCGCGGCGACTTTTCCAGATCCGCCGCTTTGTGCTTTACTGAAACTTGGCTGGGTGAGCACATCCCGGACAACTCACTACAACTTCCGGGATTCCAACTCTTCCAAGCGGACCTAGATGCGGGACTCGCAGGGAAAAGGAGAGGAAGCGGAATCTGTTTCTACATAAACTAAGGTTGGTGCACGGAGGTCATGGTGTTAGGAAAATCATGCAGTCCACATCTAGAGACAATTCTTGTAAACTGTAGACGGTTTTATTCACTACGTGAGTGCTCCTCATTTATTCTGATTGGCGTCTACATTCCACCTCAATCGTGCGTCAGGGAGGCGCTACAACACCTGGCTGACCAGATAATTGAAGTGGAGAACAAACATCCAGACTCCTTGCTCATTGTTTTTGGTGATTTTAACAGAGCAAACCCTAGCCACGAATTGCCAAAATTTAGACAACATATTAAGTGTCCCACCAGGGACAGTAACATACTAGACCACTGCTACACGACAATAAAGGATGCACCACACATCAAAGTTGCTGGTGAACGCAGCAGGCCAGACAGCATCTCTAGGAAAAGGTACAGTCGACGTTTCGGGGCGAGACCGAAATAAAGGATGCATATCGCTGTTACACAGGCAGCCTTGGGACTCTCCGACCACTGCCTGGTTCAACTTCTTCCGACATACAGGCAGAAACTAAGATCGGTTAAGCCTGTTGTTAGGACAGTCAGGAGATGGACCAACGAGTCAAAGCTGGAACTTCAGGCCTGTTTCAACTGCACGGACTGGAGTGTCTTTCAGGCTGCAGCTACAGATCTTCATGATCTATCTGACATCGTGACCTCATACATCAGTTTTTGTGGAGACATGTGCATTCCAACAAAAACCTTCTGCACATTCAACAACAAGAAGCCCTGGTTCACATCACAACACAGGCAGCTTCGTCGGGAGGAGGCGTACAGGAGACAGGTATTCTGCACAAACGAGCCAGGAACACACTTACAAGGGAGATTAAAGCAGCAAAGAAGCGCTACATTGGAAAACTGCAAACCAGGTTTTCAGGCAACGACCCAGTGTCAGTGTGCAAGGGGCTCCAAGAGATCCCCAACTACAAGAAACCATTCCCCCAGGCTGTGAAGAACCATCAACTGGCTGACAATCTGAACAAGTTTTATTGTAGTTTCGACACCTTCATTCCACCCAGCCAAAACACAAATGTAACTGCAACTCCCATCATCTATCACCCCGACATCTCAGTATCCGTTTTCTCACCACTGTTACGAGAATACACATAAAATTAAGATGTTTGCTGGCCTGGGCTAGCATCAGTGGCATCAGCAGTTGGTCTGCCACCTGCCCTCAGGGGAAGGAGAGATAAGGAACAATGGAGCAGCGTCTGGAGATGTGTAATGAAGGGATGTGGGAGGAAGAGCTGTCTGGAGCGGCTCCCCCCTTTGAACCCTGAACTGTTTGAAGTGATGGACAGGCGATACCCCAGCAGGGGGATAAAAAGGGACAGGTTCGCTAAGACAGACACACACGCCACCCGAGGTAACGAGACCCTGGAAGCGGTGCGCTTCTCACGAGTGGGTGAGAAGTCCCAGACAACGACCAGGGTGGAAAGGTACGATCAGCGGGAACCCGGTGTGTGTCCGCCCTTGCCTGGGTGCCGGGTTCACTGCAGAGGATCGACCGCATCTGGAGGAGGGGTCACAGTCGGTGACCTCAGGTGACATCACCAAGGACCCGCCCAAAAGCTGTTTGTGAGCCATCTCGCTGGTCTGTGAGCCATCTTGCTGGTCTGTGAGTGAAGCCGTTCTGAATGATGAGTTGTTCCTATTCTATCTCTCTCTTCCCCCACCTTGTCCATCGCCATGGCAACGATTACTGCGAACTGAACTACAAACTGGACTGAACTTTGAGTCATTTTGAAATTGGTCATTTACCCCTAGACAACGATAGAGCTTGATTGATGCTGTTATCTTAATTCTGTGCACATGTGTGGTTATCATTGTTGAATTGTTGCATTTATTATCCTTTCGATTACTGTGTTGCTTGTTTCTTTAATAAAACTTTCTTAGTTCTAGTACTCCAGACTCCAACTGAGTGATCCATTTCTGCTGGTTTGGCAACCCAGTTACGGGGTACGTAACACCACACATTACAAAAATCTGCTCCCCCTACCCCGCTTCACATCAACCCTCTTGTACCTGCACTCAGGATCTGTGAGAGGGAGGTGAGTCAGCTGTTCCGGAGGCAGAAGACCAGGAAAGCGCCAGGCCCAGACGGCATGTCACCCTCCTGCCTGAAGACCTGCGCTGATCAGCTGGCCCCTGTCTACACACAGATCTTCAATAGATCACTGGAGCTGTGTGAAGTCCCTCATTGCTTCAAGCGCTCCATTATCATTCCAGTCCCTAAGAAACCCACTATCAAGGGACTAAATGACTACAGGCCTGTTGCCTTGACATGGAGCTAAAGGTCATGAAGTCCTTTGAGAGACTAGTGTTGGCTCACCTGAAGGACATCACAGGCCCCCTGCTGGACCCCCTGCAGTTTGTTTATCGGGCAAATAGGTCAGTGGATGATGCAGTCAACATGGGACTGAATTACATACTACAACACCTCGACAACCCAGGACTTCTGCAAGGGTTCCATTTATTGACTTCAGCTCGGTGTTCAACACCATCGTCCCAAAAATCCTCCACTCCAAACTCACCCAGCTCACTGTCTCGCCAACCATCTGTCAGTGGATCACAAGCTTCCTGACTGACGGTGCAGAAATGAGGCTGGGGAGCATCATTTCTAGAACTCAGACAATCAGTACCGGTGCCCCCGAGGGATGTGTGCTCTCCCCACTGCTCTTCTCCCTTTACACTAATGACTGCACTTCACAGGATCCTTCTGTTAGACTCCTGAAATTTGCAGACGACACAACTGTCATTGGCCTTATCCGAGACGGTGATGCGTCTGCATACAGACGCGTGGTGGAACGGCTGGCCCTAGCAAAATGGCCTGGCTTACCCACAGAGGCAAGGATAAGAAGAGACAAACACGAAAGAACGATAGACAGTTCCACCTCTGCTCCAGGGAAGCTGCGAGTCTCAGTTCAGCCAGCAACCTCAGTTGCCCATGGAAACAGCCAGATCCCTACCGCAAAGACTACTCCAACAAGTGGCAACTCTGGTGTGATTAGAGCAATCTGGAGCTAAATACACTCAAGACTGTGGAAATGACATTGGACTTCAGGAGGAGCCCCCCAGTATTCCCCCCACTCACTATAATCAACAGTATTGTGTCTGCTGTGGAGACCTTCAGGTTTCTGGGTGTCACAATCTCCCAGGACCTGAAGTGGACACCCAACATGGACACTCTTACCAAAAAGGCTCAGCCGAGGTTATTTCCTATGTCAACTCACGAAGTACAACCTGCCTCAGGAGCTGCTGATTCAATTCTATTCAGGAATAATCCAGTCTGTTCTCTGTTCGTCCATCACTGTCTGGTTTGGATCAGCTACCAAACAAGACAAGAATAAACTCCAAAGAACTGTGAGGGCTGCGGAAACGATTACTGGTGTGAAGCTGCCCTCGATCCAGGACTTAAACACATCTAGAGTCAGGAAGCGAGCAAGCAGCATCATTGTAGACTCATCACACCCGGGACATCACCTGTTCCAACTCCTTCCTTCTGGTAGGTGCTTTAGATCACTGTATGCCAGGACAAATAGGTACGAGAACAGTTTCTTTCCGTATGCCATCAGTCTCATGAACACTTGAATTTTAGTCTATTATAAACCAAGTCCACCTGTACATACACAGGTATACCTCATTGTATACAGTTGACCATTACTTGCACTATTGTTTTGTTTGCTTTTTGATTCTGAACAGCGAGAGCTCAGGGAAACCGGCAGCAAATTCCCTGTACGTGTCCATATACTTGGCGATAATAAAGGATTCTGATTCTGATTCTGAAATGTTTTGAAAAGTTGGTTATGGTCAGAATCAACTCTAGTCTCATTTAGGACCTGGACCCACTGCAATATACCTATCGCCACAATTTGCCTGCAGCTGATTGGTTCCTTACGTGGTCTTCCATCACCTGGACAATATTAATACTTATGTCAGGATGCTGTTTATTGACTACAGCTCCAGCATTTAACACAATCATTTTCTACAGTTTTGTTCTGAATAGGAAGCTCCAAAACCTGGGCCTCTGTATTTCCCTTTGCAACTGGTTCGTTGACTTCCTCACTAGAAGACCACAGTCTGTGCAGACCAGAAATATCTTCCCTACATCGCTAATAATTAACATTGGCTCATCTGAAAGATGTGTGCTTAGCCCACAGCTCTACTCTCTCCATGCTCACAAATGTGTGCCGAGGCACAGCTCAAATGGCATCTATTAATTTGCTGACAACACAACTATTGTCAGCTAATTTCATATGGTGATGAGAAAGCGTACAGGTAGATCAGCTGGTTGAGTGGTGTCGCAGCAACAACTTCGCACTCAACATCAGTAAATCCACTTAATTGATTGTGGACTCCAGAAAAGGTAAAACAAGGAAACACACACCAGAATGTCACCAAAGACACTTGCGAAGTTCTACAGATGCACCACGGAGAACATTCTAACTGGCTGCATCACTGCCTGTTATGAGGTGGGGCGCTATACAGAGGATGTTCTAAACTCAATCAGCTCTATCACAGGCATTAGCTGAAGACTACTTCACTACATTTTTTTGTACTACTAATTTAATAGTTTATTAACTTCTTATTGTAATATAGTTATTATTATGTATTCCAATGTCCTGCTAGCACATAACAACAAATATCACAACATATGCCAGTGATATTAAATTTGATTCTGTTGTGATCGTTCCCCATCTATCCCTAACTACTTCATCCTGAATGTCCACCAGTTCTTCTTCACAGCCATTGCAATTCTCTGTCACTGTCAATGCCTCCCCCATCAGACCCAACATGACCCCCATATCTCCCAACCTTATTTTGTACTCAGTATATATTATTGTAAGCCTGCCACAGAGGTCCAGAAAGACATATACCTATGTTGCATTGAATATACCAAAGCTCTTGATGATGTGAGACATGAAGAGCTTTTAAAAATCCCTTCTGCACTTGGACATTAATTGGAAAGATATTAGAATCATCACAACTTTGTATTGGGAGCAAAGATTAGGGATGAGAGTTGAAAAATAAGACCTGACTTTATGCAGCTCAATGACCTTTGGGTCATATGGAAGACTGAGGAAATTACAGATAAATAGATACAGGAAGGTAGTCAAACTGCACCCCCCCCCCAGGAGGCATATACCTAGGTAATGGTCAGGAGAAGGAAGGGAAGTGGGCAGCCGGTGTTGAGTACACCTGTGGCCGCTCCCCTGTATCACTTTGGATACTGTTTAGGGGGACTGTGGCTCAGAAGCGAAGAGAGCTGAAGCGGACTGCAGTGCTGATAGGAGATTCCATAATAAGAGGAACAGAGACAAGATTCTCTGGACTGATGGGCACCCAGATGGTACGTCGTCTCCCAGGTGCTAGGGTCAGGGATGCCTCAGATCGGATCCATGGCATTCTAAAGAAGGAGGGTGAGTGGTCATAAGTATTGATGCCAATGACATTGGTAGGAAAGGTGAGGAGCTTCTTGCAGAAGTAAAGTTTGAAGTTTGCATTTGGTACATAAATGCTTTATATTGCATGCCGTCTGAATGTGGGAACTAGCCTAAGTCGCCTCAGTTAATATGTACAGAATGTTCTGCTCTTGGTCACGAACACAATGTATCTGTCACAATAGGGTGCTGGAAACAGACCCAACGACAAGACACTGACACTGAAGTACAAGGAACAGAATGTGACAGGATGCAGGCAAGGAGCAGGGACAAGAACGCAGACTTGGGCTAGGGAAAGCAGGACCAAGGGCTAGGAACCATGGAGACAAGGCTTGGGCTCCGAGTCAGAGACTGGACAAGGACCCAGAACCTGGGTCTTGCCTCGGGCTCAGACCCCAGAACCAGGCAAGGACGGCTGGGGTCTTGGGTCCTGAGCTTGGCTACCGGCTGGGGTCTTGGGACTTGAGGCTGCGGAATCATCGAGGCTAGGATTCTTAGAGCTTGGCTGCGGGATCTTCGTCTCGAAATACGGAGGCTGATAACTCGGACGCTGGAGCTGAGAGACAGACTGGGAACTGGACATCAATATAGAGCCGGGATTTATCCTTCGACAAGCCGAGACTCAACTTCATCTCCACACCAAGGTGGGACACGTCTCTCCGTCAGGTAACAGCAGAGTGGCCAGACTTACCCAAAAGAGGCAAGGACAAGACAAGA
This sequence comes from Mobula hypostoma, assembly GCF_963921235.1. Lineage (NCBI taxonomy): Eukaryota > Metazoa > Chordata > Chondrichthyes > Myliobatiformes > Myliobatidae > Mobula > Mobula hypostoma. The sequence goes on from NC_086101.1 coordinate 29,114,765, forward strand.
CAAGACAGGTCCCCCCACAGGGCAATGGCAAAACAGCCTGGCTTACCCCACGGAGGCGAGGAGAAGTCAAGACAGATCCCCCCACAGGGCAACAGCAGAACAGCATGACTTACCCCACAGAGGCGAGGACAAGACAAGACCGATCCCCCTGCAGGGCAACAGAAAAATGGCCTGGCTTACCCCACAGAGGCACGGACAAGAAGCAACAAACACCAAAGAATGACAGACAGTTCCATCTCTGCTCCGGGAAAGCTCCGAGTCTCAGTTCAGCCAGCAACCTCAGTTGGCTAAGGAAACATCCAGATCCCTACCTAACTTGGGGTGGCTGGCAGCCACTCAGCTGGCCCAGGAAACAGCCGAATCCGTACCGCAAAGACTACTCCAACAAGTGGCAACAAGGCTCCATGAAGCAGTGGTCCTCCAACCAGGCCTGCAGATCACAAATGGTTTCACTAGCCTTCCATCAGCCAGTTGCTCCCAGGGGGACTGACGAGACAAACCAGCAGCCCGCACTCAATCCCAAAGCTACTTATATTGCAAGCCCAAAGATGGAAATCAGGTGCCAATGATTAATTCAAACAAAGGACAGCTGGAAAACCTGGAGTACTGAGTCCACGGACCGGACCATGAACCAGAATGCGGACTTCACAGACCGGACTATGACAGTATCTAAGATAAAAAAGGAACTGTTTGATGCATAACCGACGGAGTTAGCATCCCACTATTAGAGGAGCTGTTCCCCGCGATATCATGAACAAAGTTCTTCCCTCTACTTTGAAATCTGTCTCCAGTCAATTGATTTAATTTAATTCCATGACAGATCTGACATAGTCGGCAGGATCCATATTGAATGTGATCGACTGAATTGTGGAGAATGTTTGGCCGTGAGCCACTGTGAGTCTCTGGGGAAGGCGAGACCAGTGAGGCAAGATCAGTGCAAATGAGGGGCTCACCCAGCCAGTGAGTCCCTTGGGACAAAACAGTATATGAAAGTAGTGGCCCCTGATAAAATTCCAAATTTAAAAATTGGTTGCGACTGTGTACATCTCATTATAGTCCAATCGGGGAAGATTGTGTTTCATATGGAGATTGTCTGTGTATAAATTGGTTTATCCCACAGATAGAGAAAAATAATAAGATAAGCTGTGGATGATAAAGGAAATAAGAACTCCTGACCTGGAGGAGCTGGATCGGACAGGAAAAAAAATAAAGAGAGAGAGGTGCCTCTTGGGGGCAACAAGAAAGAAAATCGAGAAGAAATTAAAACTGAAGAAAAAACTGGCTGACCCCTTGGTAACTCCGGGCTCCCGTCCAACAAGATATAGTTAGAAACTGGAGATAGCGGAGAGGGGGCCGCTGTTGAGCCATGAACAAGTAGGAAGCACCCTCCTGTAGCTCCGGCGGATCTGATTTTAAAACTTCATTTACACAAAGTCAATTTGAGGTTTAAGGTGGCAAACAAAGGGAAGGTGCTCTTTAATACATACTAGGAGGAGAAAGAGTGAAGGAGTGCGCTACAAAATGCTGAGAATAGGAACGGCTAAGGCAGAGATGAACGAAGAAACAGGCCCAATTGATGCCTCGGAGCTCACGAGTGAGGGCAACGTGGAGCCAGGTGCACAGAGCATGGACAACAATGCAGTATTGGTGGCTATAGAATCACTGCATGCAGAGCTAACTACGGTGAAGTCAGACATCTGTAAGAAAATCGAAGAAAAAGTTGCAGAGGTGACAGTCTCTTTGAGAAGTGAAATTGCTTTGTTGAAAGCGGAAAATGACGCTATGATTACCTCATTGAAAGCCCAGCTGAATACACAGGATCAAACTCTGAAAGAGATAGCAGAGCGGCTAACAGAGCTTCGGATATACTGTCGGCCCTCCTTATTTGCGAGTTCTGCACGCGCGAATTCAACCAACCGCGAATCCAGAAAACCCGTAAGTGCTCTTCCAGCATTTGTTGTTCGAGTATGTATAGACTTTTTTTCTTGTCATTATTGCCTAAACAATGCAGTATAACAACTATTTTACATGGCATTTACATTGTATTATGTATTATAAGTAATCTATAGATGATTTAAAGTATACGGGAGGATGTGCGTAGGTTATCGTGGATCGGGATCGAAAAAAAAACTTAAGTTCTCTTACTAAGTGAGTCAGGACAGGTACACCCGATACTATTTAGCATCAGTTAATCAAACATTTGTCTTAGTATATAGTATATATTTTACCTTTCTATGCATATAAAACACTTAAGAAACGTATGATTCAGCGCCGGGCTCGGGAATGGAAGTGACAGACCGCTCCCGAGCGTGCTCTCCATCCCTGCCAGGTTGATGTGAGGATCAAAAACTCGAAATCCAATAATTAAACCACTGCATTGCTTAGTAATGATTGTAGCTTTCAATGGGGCAGGGCTTTTCTCACTTTATCCTCTAAAATTGTTCTGATCGTTGACAGACTGTAGCCTAACACTTTTCCAATGACCGATGGCATTTCACCTCTTTCCAATTGCTTTATAATTTCCACTGTATTTTCAATCGTGATCGTGATTATTTTCGTGAACAGAAACACTGCGGATTCAGAGCTCCGCCGCCAGGTCCTAATGTCCAACGCACTGAGACAGGTTAAGTAAGGTCCGGGGTTCCGCTGGGTCCTAAGGTCCACCACATCGAGACAGGTTGAATGAGGGAGATGAGCATCCGCGATTTTTGGTATCCGCGAGGGGTCCCGGAACTAATCCCTTGCGGATAAGGAGGGCCAACTGTAGTTGTGGAGCTGGAAAGCAAGGTGAAATGACTTTGTGAGCAAGTTGAACAACTTTCTGAAAAATGCCCGGATTTAGAGGGACGTTCAAAAAGACAGAATCTGAGAATTGCAGCGCTACAAGAGGATAAGGAAAATGGGCAGAAGACAAAGAGATTTCGCAGAACAGATGCTAAAAGAAGCTTTAAACCTGAAGAAATTCTGGTGATAGACCGAGCATATAAAACACCTTGGAAGCACCCAGGCGCGACGAGCCGCCGCAACACCTGATTGTGAGGGTCGATTATTGCCATGTATTTGAAGATATAATGCAGAAGGTGATAAGTACCAAGAATCTACAATATCAAGGACAAAGGATTCAGATCTTCAGAGACCTTCCATCCACGGTGGCTAAACGACATGCGGCTTTCACACTGGTCAGGAGGTTGCTGAGGGATAGACCCAGAGTCAAATTTGGCCTACTCTACCCTGTGAAGCTACGAATGACAATTAATGGAACCAAGCCAGTGTTTACAGATCCAAAAGAAGCTCGGCAGTATGTGGAACGTCATTTGGGAAATGCTGAGAAGTGACTGTGCTCAGAGAAGAAACTCCTTACAGAATGAAGATGCCTCAAGTAAAACTCTGTGGTATGAAATTATGAACATTTCACACATTAGTGAGACCCTGCCTCTAATTCCTATAGAAAACAGGACTCTCTGAGTTATATTTGGATTGTACTATGTTGGATTAAGGCCCTATCAGTGCACAGATAGTAATAAGACTTGGTCTAAACTGGTGTTGTATGAGGAGTACGTTGTTAATGGTGCTAGACTTTCTGCTGCTAGAGTAAGTAATTGCTTTGAAAATCACACTCACTTTAACATCTTGATAATCTTTGCTAGGTTTTCTCGGTTTTTTCATCCCGATGCCAGATTTGGCTTTGTGACCAACTATACAACTGGGGAGCTACTAAATTGGTTCAGGGAAGTGTTAGAGATCAATAAGTTATTGACAATTGGTTGGTTAAGCCATTTAGGTTTGGTTATTTACGGACTGTTATCTTTACCTAGAGTTTTGACAAGGTGTATTTGTGTACGGTGATACTGATTTTTTTGTTGGTTATTTCAAGCTTTCAAGGGTGGTGGGGGTTGTGGGGGGAGGGAGGGATAGCGGTAAGGGAGTGCTGTTTAGGGTCCATTCATTTCTAATGACAGACAGATTTATAAGGTCCAGAACAGATCAAAAACATTATCATACAGGTGTTAAATACTGAGATGGTAGGAGGTCAGGGGACAAGAAATCACATTACTTTTTGCTCCTGAAATGTAAATGGGAATAATGAACCACTGAAAAGGGGTAAAGTGCTGTCTCACCTAAAATCGCTACAGGCCGATGTGATCTTCCTGCAGGAAACACATTTGAAGAATGAAGCTCACTGTAAAATTAGGGACAAGTGGAAAGGCCAAATATATTCCTCAAAGTTTCCAATGAAATCCAGGGGTGTGGCAATAATAATTTGCAGAAATGTTCCATTTTGTCACCTAACAACAATAGCAGACGAGGACTGTAGATATGTCATAGATACTGGGGAAATACAATCTATGCCACTTACCTTACTGAGTATCTACGGACCAAACTGGGATTACCTGGAATTTTTTAGACGAGTTCTAGGATTGATACCAGAGGTCTCCAGCACTAATCTGATTATTGGAGGGGATTTTAATTTTGCTCTGGATCCATATTTAGACAGACCTTTATCAGAGGGCATTACCATCAAAGGCAAGTAACCTGCTGAAAACATATATAGACAACATGAATCTGTGTGAGATATGGAGACTATTCAACCCAACAGGGAGAGAGTATTCATTCCACTCTAGAGTTCATAATGTATATACCAGGATTGACTATTTCCTCCTTGATGGCAAAATACTGCAAGAAGTCGATAACGTAAGATATCATAATATTGTCACCTCAGACCACAGCCCTGTTATTTTTTCCACTAGAGCTGGGTGAATCGACACAAATACATAGAAATTGGTTTAATCCTCAGCTACTTACAAATCCAAAATTTTGTGAGTACTTAGAATCACAAATGTTATTGCTTTTGAGACAAATGATAATAGTGAAACGCCCCCAGGACTACTATGGGAAACATTTAAAGCTTATCTTAGAGGATGTATAATTTCCTTTCAGTCTTCTCTAAAGAAACGTAGTAGAGCAGAACAAATAGAACTAGGACAACAAATACATAAACTAGACACGGAGAATGCACGACAACCACCCGCAGAAAAATACAACAGAATTTCAGCATTAAAATACAAACTTAACCAAATACTTTCAGAAAGTATGTGCAAAGCCTTTATGTTTACGAAACAGAATTTCTTTGAATTTGGTGATAGACCGCACAAATTGCTGGCAAGACAACTACGCAAATCGGAAAGTGATCGGGCCATTCATAAAATTAAATCAGACTCGGGCACTCTGTTGGTGTCACACAAAGACATTAATCAAAGATTCCGTCAGTATTATGAAAAGTTAATTGCATCTCAATCTAATGTACGGATGGGGAGCATACATACATTTCTGGACACTTGTAGGCTACCTTCACTCAATCTGATGGAGTGTCAGGCTTTGAAAGCAGAGATTACAAATGTCGAAATAGCAAGAACAGTAAGATCTCTGAAAACTGGCAAGAGTCCAAGTTCGGATGGAACAGGAAATGAGTTTTATAAGAAGTTTAGTGACTTACTAGCACCTTATATGGTAAGGATGTATAGAAAGTCATTTGAAACTGGCAGGTTACCCCAAACCCTGTACGAGGCCATTATCACGTTTATTCTGAATAAGTACAAAGACCCAGAGGAGGTTGGATCTTATAGGCCGATTTCACTGCTAAATTCGGATCAGAACATTTTGGCTAAAATGCTGGCAAGGAGACTCAGTCAGCAGATAAATAAATTGGTACACTCAGATCAAGCAACACACACAAAATGCTGGTGGAACACAGCAGGCCAGGCAGCATCTATAGGAAGCGGTACAGTCGACAGTTTGGGCTGAGACCCTTCATCAGGACTAACTGAAAGAAGAGATAGTAAGAGATTTGAAAGTGGGAGGGGGAGGGGGAGATCCAAAATGATAGGAGAAGACAGGAGGGGGAGGGATGGAGCTAAGAGCTGGAAAGTTGATTGGCAAGAAGTTACAAGGCTGGAGAAGAGAGAGGATCATGGGACCGGAGGCCTAGGGAGAAAGAAAAGGGGAGGGGAGCATCAGAGAAAGGTATAGTGAGAGGGCCAGAGAGAGAAAAGAGAGAGAGAAAGAGAGAAAGGGGATAAAATAAAATAATAAATAAATAAGGGATGGGGTAAGAAGGGGAGGAGGGGCATTAACAGAAGTTAGAGAAGTCAATGTTCATGCCATCAGGTTGGAGGCTACCCAGAGGGAATATAAGATGTTGTTCCTCCAACCTGGGTGTGGTTTCATCTTGTCAGTAGAGAAGGCCATGGATGGACATATCAGAATGAAAATGGGACATGGAATTCAAATGTGTGGCCAATGGGAGGCCCTGCTTTCTCTGGCGGACAAAGCGTAGGTATTCAGTGAAGCGATCTCCCAGTCTACGTCGGGTCTCGCCAATATATAGAAGGCCACACCGGGAGCACCAGATGCAGTATATCACACCAGCCGACTCACAGGTGAAGTGTCGCCTCACCTGGAAGGACTGTCTGGGGCCCTGTTTGGTGGTGAGGGAGGAAGTGTAAGGGCAGGTGTAGCACTTGTTCCCGTTCCCATTCTGATATGTCTATCCAACCTGATGGTATAAACATTGACTTCTCTATCTTCTGTTAATGCCCCTCCTCCCCGTCCTACCCCATCCCTTATTTATTTATTTATTCTCTATTTTTTTCCCCTTTCTTTCTCTTTTTTCTCCCTTTGTCCCTCTCACTATACCTTCCCCTGATGCTCCCCTCCCTTCTTCTTTCTCCCTAGGCCTCCCGTCCCATGATCCTCTCCCTTCTCCACCCTTGTAGCTTCTTGCCAATCAACTTTCCAGCTCTTTGCTCCATCCCTCCCCCTCCTGTCTTCTTCTATCATTTTGGATCTCCCCCTCCCCCTCCCACTTTCAAATCTCTTACTATCTCTTCTTTCAGTTAGTCCTGACGAAGGGTCTCGGCCCGAAACATTGACTGTACCTCTTCCTATAGATGCTGCTTGGCTTGCTGTGTTCCACCAGCATTTTGTGTGTGTTGCTTGAATTTCCAGCATCTGCAGATTTCCTCGTGTTTGCATTTTTACACTCAGATCAAACTGGGTTTATCCCCAAAAGGAATTCTTTCCATAACATCAGGCGCCTTCTTAATATAATGCATTCCCCAAGATGTCCTAAGGAAGACCTTACAATACTAAGTTTAGATGCTGAGAAAGCATTCGATCAAGTGGAATGGTAATATCTCTATGAGGTTTTGAAAAAATTTGGAATGGGAGACAAATATCCACTGCCTTCCCTTCATCCACTTTCCTGGCAACCTCCTCGAAAAACTCCAATAGATTGGTCAAACATGACCTACCACGCACAAAGCCATGTTGACTCTCCCTATTAAGTCCCTGTCTATCCAAATGCTTGTAGATTCTGTCTCTTAGTACTCCCTCCAATAACCTACCTACTACCGACGTTAAACTTACTGGCCTATAATTTCCCGAATTACTTTTCAATCCTTTTTTAAACAACTGAACAACATGAGCCACTCTCCAATCCTCCAGCACCTCACCTGTAGACAGCGACGTTTTAAATATTTCTGCCAGGGCCCCTGCAATTTCAACACTAGTCTCCTTCAAGGTTCGAGGGAACACCCTGTCAGGTCCCGGGGATTTATCCACATTAATTTTCCTCAAGACAGCAAGAACCTCCTCCTTTTCGATCTGTACAGTTTCCATGATCTCACGACTTGTTTCCCTTAATTCCATAGACTTCATGCCAATTTCCTTAGTAAATACTTAGTAATTAATTGCAGGACTGCCCTTGACTGGTTACCCCAGGTCTTAAAAGCTATAAGGTTATTAAAATCCGAGCTTGTACTAGTGATATAAGCGGTCTGATTCAAGCACACCAACCTTCAGGGTTATTCTAATGGAGACTTGCACACTTTTCAGCAGCAAGATCCTGTGTTAAGTGTTTGAAGAAACTTTTAGGAACAGAAATGAAAGCCAAATGGTTTGTCTCGTGTTTTTGTGATATCTTTCTGGAGGAATATTGTATCATTTCTTAATGCATGCTTTACTAAATGACAATAAAAGGACTGCGTATCCTCATAATCTAATCTAATCTAATCTATGGTTTTGTTACAAACACCAAAACATAGTCTGCATAAAGGGAAATTTTGTTGTTTCCGCCAGTGGTTCCAGGGCCAACACAAACAATAAGGGACTTAATGCACAGCCCTGTCTTGTGCTCCTGTGCAAACTGAATGGTTCCAAAAGGGTCTGATTAGTTAGTATTTTAGCACTGCGGTTACTGTACGATAGCTTAATCCAAGGAACACAAAGCTCTGCTTAAACCTTTTTTATCTATGTTGAAGTACTTAGGGAGTATCAGGGAGTGTATGGGTTACTGTATTGTGTAGTTGAGGATAAGAAGCATGGGGAGTGTAAACAGCTTCTGCTACCCACCAGCTTGAGGAGTAAAGTGTTAAGGTATGTACATGACTCTATGGGCCATCCATGGCTTCCCACTACCTATAAGTGCTCCCAATGGCATGCATCTCAAATTAGCCTCCTATAACCAAGTCCAACTCCTGGCCTTCACAAAAGTCGGGTCACTGGCACCTTACAACCAGTTGCTTCGGGCAGTTGGGGCTCATTAGCCTGGAAAGGCAGCACACTTAGGAGAAGGAAAACTCTGACCTAAAACCTCCACTGCCTTGCAGCTATACCCACACAAGGGAAAGGCTTCGGGAGTAAATTCTGAGGAAGAAATCCAGAGTTGGAGCCCCTAAGTGTGAGGGAGGAGAAGATGGCTTGCAGCGGCCTCTTCGGTGAATGATATATGTTATTTGTCAAGTAGGATGCCGTGCACAATCATGATTTGATGGAGAAAGACGTAAGAGCACGGAGGAACACCTGGTGAAACTTCTGAAATGCCTGTTTCGCCGCCGCTGCTACTGTGTGATCCAGAATTTCCAGAGGGGAAGGCCCCGAGTCCTCGGCTTTGCTTGTTGCTCGGCGGCCGGGGGGGTCGAAGAGCTCGGCAGAGATGGTGCTTGATGCTCGGTGCTCAGTGTCGGAGGGCTGGTCAGAGGCTCGAAGTTTTTGGATGGACTCACTGAGTCGGCTGTAGTCGGGTGCTCCAATGCATTGGCAAGTTTGCAGCGCTTCCGTCTGCGTGAGATGATGGAGCTATTGGGACTTGAGACTTTTTTTTTTACCGTGCCCATGGTCTGCTCCTTGTCTGCTTTGTGTTATAATTATGTGGTTTTGTCAGTTAGTCTTGGTTTGTCCTGTGTCTCTGTGATATCTTTTTGGAGGAACACTGTATCATTTTTTAATGCATGCATTTCTAAATGACAATAAACGAGGACTGAATGTCCTCATAATCTAATCTAAGGCAGTCTGGTGTTGCTGCAACGTCATTCTGACAGCTCCTGAAGTTCAGCCGTCCCCTGGCATCCCTTTTGATATCAGCATCTGGACCAAGAGCAGGATTATGACGCTTGGGCAACTCATGGTCCTCATATAGCTCCTATCCAGGATTTGGTGATGGCGATCTCCACAACCAACGGAATACCTGGGGCAATCTCCAAGTGGCAACGGTGGCAGGCATAAGAAAGTGCTGGGAACCACTAGTCATGGACCTGCACTCGAGGCCACGACAGGATGGTTGCTCTCTTCTCATCTGGCAGCCATCTTGGTGATGGAGCAGCCCTCTTCAGGGACTGCACTGCTCCCCCTCTCAGGAAAGGGTCTGGAAAAAGAGACCTAAAGAAATCTTGCCTCAGCTTATCTTGTCAGCATACTGCAACTGACTGGACATCTATTCTGCAGTTGAACTACCTCAAAAACCACAAAAGAAAGAAGAACCACCAGGAAGTTGAGCAAACTCTGTGTTGGAGCCTGGAACATTAGGACACTCATGGACAACAAGACCAGTAACAGACCAGAGGTGAACTGCACTTGTTGGACACGTGCTTCAAAAGCACAACGTCGACATTGCAGTGCTCAGTAAGACACACCTGGCTGAGACTGCTGAAATCACAGAAGTAGGGGCTGGCCACATGGTTTTCAGGAGTGGCAAGAAAAAGGATGCGGCTAGAAAAGCTGGAGCTGTCTTTGCCATCAGGACCACAATCGTCAGGAACCTGGAGTGCCCACAGAGGCATCAACAATTACCTCATGGTAATGAGGCTGCCTCTGGAAGCCAAGACTCAGCTGACTCTGATCAGCGCCTACGCACCCACCATGACCTACACCACTGAATAAAAGGAACTGCTCTACCAGGAACTCAGCCAGCTACCAGGCTTGGTCCCCAAAGATGACAAGATTCTGCTACCTAGCGACTCGAGTAGGCCGTGACCATCAGCCTCGGCCAGAAATCATTGGCAAGCATGGCCTTGGAAAGGGGAATTCAAATGTGCAGCTACTACTCACCTTCTGAGCACAAGATGGGCTGACAATCACCACCACCCTCTTTCAGCTTCCAGACATCCACAAGGCAACCTGGAAGTACCTGCGCTCCAAGAACTGGCACTTGATTGATTTTGTGACACAAGGCGCTGAGACATCAGGGATGTGATCATCACCAGGGCAATGAGGGTTGTAGACTGCTGGACTGACCACATCCTGCTGAGAAGCAAGCTGTCAATTCAGATTGCCAGGGTGCACAGACATTAAGCAGAAGCTGAACATTCAATGGCTGCTGACCCCAGCATTAAAGAAGAGCTGATCACTAAACTGAAGCAATGACTTGTGCAACTGCTTGAGGAATCAGATCCAGAAACAGTATGGGCTGTTTTCAGGAACACCCTGTACAATGCTGCAAGTGCCGTTCTCAGGCACCTCAAGATTTGTTCGATGAGAACAACTCTGATATTGTCATCCTTCTCAAACAGAAGCAGGAAGCTTTTGCAAGCTGGCTCAGTGACAAACACTCTACCTCCAAACATGACCACTTGAAGCACCTCCATAGTAAGGTCCAGGTTGAGCTGCAGAAGATGAAAGATCAGGGGTGGGAGACACTATGTTGACCAGAACAAAACAAATAAGTTTTTCGATGGTCTAAAGGCATATATGGACCTTCCTACAACATTATGGCACCAGTCCACTCCTTGGATGGAGTGCTCCTCACTGACAAAGGCAACATTGTCCAACGCTGGGCAGGCCATTTCAACCGCTGCTGAACAGGTCATCCCAGATAAACAAACAGGCCATAGAAGACATGCCCCAGCACCCAGTCTTGGAGGCCCTTGATGGTTCCCCCATATTGGTAGAAGCTAGGAAGGCAGTCAACCAGCTGCAGCCAGTTAAGACCCCTAGCCCGGATGGGATCCCACCAGAAATCTTCAAGGAGAGTGGTGAAACCCTTCTTCACAGGTTGACAGAGCTCATGCAGCAGTTCTCAGAGAAAGCCTGTGTATCACAGCCTTTCAAGATGCAAACATTATCCACTTCTACAAGAACAAAGGGGATAGGGCATCCTGTGACAACCACAGAGGCATATCTCTCCTGAGCACAGCTGGGAAGATCATGGCCATATCATTCTGAACAGGATTACCTCTGACCTCCTTGATTATGTTGTCTCAGAGAGCCAATGTGGTTTCAGATCTAACAGATGGACAGTACATGATCTTTGCTATCAGTCAGATCCAGGAGAAGCGGCAGAAGCATAACTAGAATCTCTACATCTGTCACAATGGCGGGACATTGGGAGCAAGGGTGGACCCAACTGCAAGACACATCTTGTGAGGTTACTTAGGTTTAGTTTATTGTACGATACCAGGAAAGCAAGACAGAAGCAGAAATAGCGAACAGGATAAGGACTCAGGACTACGACTAGGCTGGGACCAAGGGTCTGGGCTTGGACTCGGAATCAGCTGCCAGAACTAGAGGAGACATGAAGAGGATAGGGTATGGACTCCAATCCCGAGACTGGGCAAGGACCCAGTACCTGGGTCTTCCCTCGGGCTCGGACCCCAGAACCAGGCATGGACACGACATAGGCTAGGGAGAGGAGGAACATGGAAAACAGAGCCTCGGTCTCGGGAGAGCAGGTACATAGAACCTTGGACACATACACAGAACAGAGAGCTGGGACACCTCCTTGGGTACAGGACATAGGGCCGGGACTCACACACAGAACAGAGAGCCGGGACCCCTCCTTGGATACAGGACATAGGGCCGGGACTCATGACCCTCCGCGGGGCAACGGCAAGACAGACTGACTTACCCAACAGAGGCAAGGACAAGACAAAACACAACTCCCCGCGGGGCAATGGCAAGACGGCCTGACTTACCCCACGGAGGTGAGGACAGGACAAGACAAGACATGACTCCCTGCGGGGCAACGGCAAGACGGCCTGACTTACCCCACGGAGGTGAGGACAGGACAAGACAAGACATGCCTCCCTGCGGGGCAACGGCAAGACGGCCTGACTTACCCCATGGAGGCGAGGACAAGAGAAGACAAGACCAATACGAATGAACACCAGACAGTACCTATCTAGCTCTGGTGATGGAACTAGACCGAAGTGCAGGCGGGGGCTGTAGACGAGGGCTAGAGGTGAGAGGGGCAGAGAAGGGATTCAGACAAGGGGGTAGGACAGGAATCACAGACCGCCAGGGCCAGGACTTGACTCAGAACTGGGAAGCCGCCAGGGCCAGGACTTGACATGGTACTTGACGCCGCCAGGACCAGTCCTTGACATGGTACTTGAACGCCGCCAGGGCCAGTACTTGACATGGTACTTGAACGCTGCCAGGGCCAGGACATGACATGGTAATTGAACGCTGCCGGGGCCAGGACATGACATGGTACTTGAACGTCGCCAAGGACAGGACTTGACATGGTACTTGAACGCTGCCAGGACCAGGACATGACATGGTAATTGAACGCCGCCAGGGCCAGGACATGACATGGTAATTGAATGCCACCCGGAGCCAGGACTTGACTTGGAGCCTCCGGGTAGTGGCAAGCTCTTGACTCGGCCCGGGAACAGTAGACAGCGGTTCTTGATTCCCTCCGGTGGGTTAACTGACCGACCCACCTCGGTAAGGAAACTTTGCAGGTTCGCTTTGGCGAGGTAACTTGACAAGGTTGCTCCGGTGAGGAAAGGCGAATTGCTGGCAGTCGCTTCGGGCGGAGACTAGCCTTGCTCTGGCCAGATGACATTGGCATGCCATACCTTGGTGACTTTGCAAACGCTCCCGCACCGAATGGCTGAAAGCCGGAGATTATAAACTACCGGTTCAGTTGAGTGTTAATTGCCTCTAATCACCAAAGTCGAGGAACACGGGAAAACAGGGAATCAACGGTCCGGATCGTAACATAAATAAGCTAAATTTAAAGGGACCCCGATCCGCACCATGACAACATCCACTTTGTGGACCTGACAAATGCATTTGGTATGTCAGTTGCACCGGCCTTTGGTGCATCCTTACCAAGCTAGGCTGCCCCCCAAGGATGATCAGCATTGTCAGGTCATTCCACAATGGCATGATGGCCAGGGTCATTGAAAACGGCTGCACCTCTGACCCCTTCCTACTAACGAACGATGTCAAGCACAGCTATGTTCTCATTCTTACTCTGTTCGGCCTGCTCTTTGCCATGATGCTGTTCATTGCTCTCTCAAGAGTGATGCAAGAATAACAATTTGCTACAGCACTGTGGATTATTCTTTGATCTGCGAATGCCTCAAGACCAAGACCAAAGTGCTGGAAGCAATCGTATGAGACTTCCTCTTTCAGATGACTACGCTCTTGCAGCATACAGTGAAAGGGTCCTGTAGGAGCTCATGGACTGCCTCACTGTGGCAGCAAGAAAATTTGGCCTAACCATCAGCCAGAAGCTTCAGTTCAGCCCGCACCCCATACCAACCCTGCAGAACCAAGAATTGAGATTAAAGGCACATAGTTCAACAACGTTGACGCCTTCACCTACCTGGGAAGGTGCCTCACTTCCTCCTGCAGTCCACACTGAGATGTCTCAAACAAACTCCCAAAAGCTGGAGCATCCTTTGGCAGGCCATCGACACGTGTGTGGGAGAACATGCAATCTGGCTGAAGATCAAGATGGCAGTCTACAGAGCAGTCGTCCTGACTTCTCTGCTGTATGGCTGTGAAACATGGATCCCATACCACAGGCACATCAAGATGCTTGACTCAGTTCCACCTGTGATGTCTTTCACTGATTCTTGAGACTTCAGTGAAAACATGTCTCACTAAGAATTAAGTGCTAATTCCGTTGAAAATGAATAACATTTTCTTATTTAAAATAATCAGGTTTGATCTGAGGGTCTTTTGCACAAATGCAACACTTTTTGCATACCTTTGTTTTAATTTTATAAATTATATGATTATACGATAGCCCACTACCCACAAAATCAGTTGTCCTCAGACAAGAGATTATCGTTTCAATCAGTATCGGTGCCCCCCAGGGATGTGTGCTCTCCCCACTGCTCTTCTCCCTTTACACTAATGACTGCACCTCACAGGACCCATCTGTTAAACTCCTGAATTTTGCAGACAACACAACTGTCATTGGCCTTATCCGAGACGGTGATGACTCTGCATACAGACGCGTGATGGAACAGCTTGCCCACTGGTGTGGTTAGAACAATCTGGAGCTAAATACGCTCAAGACTGTGGAGATGACAGTGGACTTCAGGAGGAGCCCCCCAGTACTACCCCCACGCACTATACTCAACAGTATTGTGTCTGCTGTGGAGACCTTCAGGTTTCTGGGTGTCACAATCTCCCAGGACCTGAAGTGGACACCCAACGCGGACACTCTTATCAAAAGGGCTCAGCAGAGGTTGTGTTTCCTACGTCAACTCAGGAAGTACAACCTGCCTCAGGAGCTGCTGATTCAATTCTATTCAGGAATAATCCAGTCTGTTCTCTGTTTGTCCATCACTGTCTGGTTTGGATCAGCTACCAAACAAGACAAGAATAGACTCCAAAGAACCGTCAGGGCTGCAGGAAGTATTATTGGTGTCAAGCTGCCCTCGATCCAGAACTTATATGCATCTAGAGTCAGGAAGCGAGCAAGCAGCATCATTGTAGACCCATCACCTGTTCCAACTCCCTCCTTCTGGTAGGCGCTTTAGGTCACTGTGTGCCAGGACAACTAGGTACAAGAACAGTTTCTTTCCGTATGCCATCAATCTATTGAACACTTAAATTTTAGTCTATTATGAACCAAGTCCACCTGTACATACACAGGTATACCTCATTGTATATAGTTCACCATTATTTGCGTATTGTTTTGTTTGCTTTTTGATTCTGTACAGCGAGAGCTCAGGGAAACCGGCAGCAAATTCCCTGTACGTGTCCACATACTTGGCGATAATAAAGGATTCTGATTCTGATTC
Organism: Mobula hypostoma; assembly: GCF_963921235.1. Lineage (NCBI taxonomy): Eukaryota > Metazoa > Chordata > Chondrichthyes > Myliobatiformes > Myliobatidae > Mobula > Mobula hypostoma. The sequence continues at coordinate 29,130,085 of NC_086101.1, forward strand.
TGAAATGTTTTGAAAAGTTGGTTATGGCCGGAATCAACTCTAGTCTCATTTAGGACCTGGACCCACTGCAATACACCTATCGCCACAATTTGCCTGCAGCAGATTGGTTCCTTACGTGGTCTTCCACCACCTGGACAATACTAATACTTATGTCAGGATGCTGTTTATTGACTACAGCTCCAGCATTTAACATAATCATTTTCTACAGTTCTGTTCTGAATAGAAAGCTCCAAAACCTGGGCCTCTATACTTCCCTTTGCAACTGGATCCTTGACTTCCTCACTAGAAGACCACAGTCTGTGCAGACCAGAAATATCGTCTCCACCTCGCTACCTACCTTGGAGTGGCTGGCAGCCACTCAGCTGGCCTGGGAAACAGCCAAATCCATACCGCAAAGACTACTCCAACAAGTGGCAACTCTGGTGTGGTTAGAACAATCTGGAGCTAAATACGCTCAAGAATCTGGAGATGACAGTGGACTTCAGGAGGAGCCCCCCAACACTCCCCCCACTCACTATAATCAACAGTATTGTGTCTGCTGTGGAGACCTTCAGGTTTCTGGGTGTCACAATCTCCCAGGACCTGAAGTGGACACCCAACGCGGACACTCTTATCAGAAAGGCTCAGCAGAGGTTGTATTTCTTACGCCAACTCAGGAAGTACAACTTGCCTCAGGACCTGCTGATTCAATTCTATTCAGGAATATTCCAGTCTGTTCTCTGTTCGTCTATCACTGTCTGGTTTGGATCAGCTACCAAATAAGACAAGAATAGACTCCAAAGAACCGAGAGGGCCGCGGGAAGGATTATTGGTTGAAGCTGCCCTCAATTCAGGACTTATATGCATCTAGAGTCAGGAAGCAAGCAAGCAGCATCATTGTAGACCTATCACACCCTGGACATCGCCTGTTCCAACTCCTTCCTTCTGGTAGGCGCTTTAGGTCACTGTATGCCAGGACAAATAGGTACAAGAACAGTTTCTTTCCATATGCCATCAATCTTATGAACACTTAAATTTTAGTCTATTATGAACCAAGTCCACCTGTACATACACAGGTATACCTCATTGTATATAGTTCACCATTATTTGCGTATTGTTTTGTTTGCTTTTTGATTCTGAACAGCGAGAGCTCAGGGAAACCGGCAGCAAATTCCCTGTATGTGTCCACATACTTGGCGATAATAAAGGATTCTGATTCTGAAATGTTTTGAAAAGTTGGTTATGGCCAGAATCAACTCTAGTCTCATTTAGGACCTGGACCCACTGCAATATACCTATCGCCACAATTTGCCTGCAGCTGATTGGTTCCTTACGTGGTCTTCCATCACCTGGACAATATTAATACTTATGTCAGGATGCTGTTTATTGACTACAGCTCCAGCATTTAACACAATCATTTTCTACAGTTTTGTTCTGAATAGGAAGCTCCAAAACCTGGGCCTCTGTATTTCCCTTTGCAACTGGTTCGTTGACTTCCTCACTAGAAGACCACAGTCTGTGCAGACCAGAAATATCTTCCCTACATCGCTAATAATTAACATTGGCTCATCTGAAAGATGTGTGCTTAGCCCACAGCTCTACTCTCTCCATGCTCACAAATGTGTGCCGAGGCACAGCTCAAATGGCATCTATTAATTTGCTGACAACACAACTATTGTCAGCTAATTTCATATGGTGATGAGAAAGCGTACAGGTAGATCAGCTGGTTGAGTGGTGTCGCAGCAACAACTTCGCACTCAACATCAGTAAATCCACTTAATTGATTGTGGACTCCAGAAAAGGTAAAACAAGGAAACACACACCAGAATGTCACCAAAGACACTTGCGAAGTTCTACAGATGCACCACGGAGAACATTCTAACTGGCTGCATCACTGCCTGTTATGAGGTGGGGCGCTATACAGAGGATGTTCTAAACTCAATCAGCTCTACCACGGGCATTAGCTGAAGACTACTTCACTACATTTTTTTGTACTACTAATTTAATAGTTTATTAACTTCTTATTGTAATATAGTTATTATTATGTATTCCAATGTCCTGCTACCACATAACAAATATCACAACATATGCCAGTGATATTAAATTTGATTCTGTTGTGAACGTTCCCTAACTATCCCTAACTACTTCATCCTGAATGTCCACCAGTTCTTCTTCACAGCCATTGCAATTCTCTGTCACTGTCAATGCCTCCCCCCTCAGACCCAACATGACCCCCATATCTCCCAACCTTATTTTGTACCCAGTATATATTATTGTAAGCCTGCCACAGAGGTCCAGAAAGACATATACCTATGTTGCATTGAATATACCAAAGCTCTTGATGATGTGAGACATGAAGAGCTTTTAAAAATCCCTTCTGCACTTGGACATTAATTGGAAAGATATTAGAATCATCACAACTTTGTATTGGGAGCAAAGATTAGGGATGAGAGTTGAAAAATAAGACCTGACTTTATGCAGCTCAATGACCTTTGGCTCATATGGAAGACTGAGGAAATTACAGATAAATAGATATAGGAAGGTAGTCAAACTGCACACCCCCTCCTCACCCCAGGAGGCAGATACCTAGGTAGTGGTCAGGAGAAGGAAGGGAAGTGGGCAGCCGGTGTTGAGTACACCTGTGGCCGCTCCCCTGTATCACTTTGGATACTGTTGAGCGAAGAGAGCTGAAGCGGACTGCAGTACTGATAGGAGATTCCATAATAAGAGGAACAGAGACAAGATTCTCTGGACATGATGGACACCTGGATGGTACGTCGCCTCCCAGGTGCTAGGGTCAGGGATGCCTCAGATTGTATCGATAGCATTCTAAAGGAGAAGGGTGAGCAGCCATAAGCATTGGTGCCAATGACATAGGTAGGAAAGGTGAGGAGCTTCTTGCAGAAGTAAAGTTTCAAGTTTGCATTTGGTACGTAAATGCTTTATATTGCATGCTGTCTGAATGTCGGAACTAGCCTAAGTCGCCTCAGTTAATATGTACAGAATGTTCTGCTCTTGGTCACGAACACAATGTATCTGTCACAATAGGGTGCTGGAAACGGGCCCAAATATAAGACACTGACACTGAAGTACAAGGAACACGACTTGACAGGATTCAGGCAAGGAGCAGGGACAAGAACGCAGACTTGGGCTAGGGAAAGCAGGACCAAGGACTAGGAACCATGGACTAGGAGACAAGGCTTGGGATCCGAGCCCGAGACTGGACGAGGACCCAGAAACTGTGTCTTGCCTCGTGCTCGGACCCCAGAACCAGGCAAGGACATGACCTGGCTGCCGGCTGGGGTCTTGGGTCCTGAGCTTGGCTGCTGGCTGGGGTCTTGGGTCCTGAGCTTGGCTGCCAGCTGGGGTCTTGGGACTTGAGCTTGGCTGTCGGCTGGGGTCTTGGGACTTGAGGCTTGGCTTAAAGCTGGACTCTTGGGACTTGCAGCTTGGCTTGAGGCTGGGATCTTGGGACTTGAGGCTGCGGGATCATCGAGGCTAGAGTTCTTGGAGCTTGGCTGCGGAATCTTCATCTTGAAATGCGGAAGCTGATAACTCAGGAGGTTGGAGCTGAGAGACAGACTGGGAACTGAACATCAACATACAGCCGGCACTTATCCTTCGACAAGCCAGGACTCATCTTTAACGCAACGCTAACATGAGACAGGACAAGACAGAACATAGACATAGAGCCCGGACTTATCCTATGACGAGCTGGGACTCAACTTCATCTCCACACCAAGCTGGGACATGTCTCTCTGTCAAGTAACAGCAGAACGGCCAGACTTACCCAAAAGAGGCAAGGACAAGGCAAGACAGGTCCCCCCACAGGGCAATGGCAAAACGGCCTGACTTATCCCACAGACGCGAAGACAAGACAAGACAGATCCCCCTGCAGGGCAATAGCAAAATGGCCTGGCTTACCCCACAGAGGCAAGGACAAGAAGAGACAAACACCAAAGAACGACAGACAGTTCCATCTCTGCTCCGAGTCTCAATTCAGACAGCAACCTCAGCTGGCTAAGGAAACAGCCAGATCACTACCTACTTTGGAGTGGCTGGCAGCCATTCAGCTGGCCTGGGAAACAGCCAAATCCATACCGCAAAGACTACTCCAACAAGTGGCAACTCTGGTGTGGTTAGAACAATCTGGAGCTGAATACGCTCAAGACTGTGGAGATGACAGTGGACTTCAGGAGGAGCCCCACAATACTCCCCCCACTCACTATAATCAACAGTATTGTGTCTGTTGTGGAGACCTTCAGGTTTCTGGGTGTCACAATCTCCCAGGACCTGAAGTGGGCACCCAACGTGGACACTCTTATCAGAAAGGCTCAGCAGAGGTTGTATTTCCTACGCCAACTCAGGAAGTACAACCTGCCTCAGGACCTGCTGATTCAATTCTATTCAGGAATAATCCAGTCTGTTCTCTGTTCGTCTATCACTGTCTGGTTTGGATCAGCTACCAAACAAGACAAGAATAGACTCCAAAGAACCGAGAGGGCCGCGGGAAGGATTATTGGTTGAAGCTGCCCTCAATTCAGGACTTATATGCATCTAGAGTCAGGAAGCAAGCAAGCAGTATCATTGTAGACCTATCACACCCTGGACATCGCCTATTCCAACTCCTTCCTTCTGGTAGGCGCTTTAGGTCACTATATGCCAGGACAAATAGGTACAAGAACAGTTTCTTTCCGTATGCCATCAGTCCTATGAACATTTGAATTTTAGTCTGTTATAAACCAAGTCCACCTGTACATACACAGGTATACCTCATTGTATATAGTTCATCATTATTTGCAGTATTGTTATGTTTGCTTTTTGATTCTGTACAGCGAGAGCTCAGGGAAACCGGCATCAAGTTCCCTGTATGTGTCCACATACTTGGCGATAATAAAGGATTGATTCTGAATTTGATAAAAATAAGTTGCTCAAAATGTGCCCCAAGTTTTTGTCAACACCGTCAGATATTTCTCAAAAAAGCTACCACATGGTCAACTATATTCTTGAGGACCCCCTTTCCACCCTCCACATCTGCTAAATGCAGCAAGGTCAAACCAGCTCCTGTAAGTTTGCTATTTTTTCCAATAATTTTTACATATTTATTGATATTGCTACAGTCACAACTATGACCTGTCAACACTGTCTCTTACGTATAGAAAGAATTATTTTAAATGACAAAGTTATGCATTTGAAGTAGAGGCCAGAGGCAGCTAGCAACAGAGGGAAAACAAGATGGCTCCTGTATATAACTCAGGCATGTCATATAAAAAAGTGTGTTCTGTCAACACCGTCAGGTTTTCTGTCTGACTGTGGTGACACATAGTTTGATGGTGTTGACAAAACATCCAAATCATCCTCAATGGAGGCTTGAATATAATTTATGATCACAATAAATAGTAATATGGCTTGTAATGTTTCATTAACTTTATTTATAATATGCATAACTTCCCCTTTATTTCTTCCACACAGGCCTACAATCTTTCCTTACTATATGTATCCCCAATGACCAAAACCATAAATGGTTCCACCATTTCATAATCATTTTATAAAATTCCACCAAATTAAATATAATTAAATTTATCGTAATTTTGCACAATTTCATAGTAATTCAATGAAATATTGACCTTCCTTTTATGTATTTTAGGAAGTTACGGCTAGGCAGCAGCTATCAGTGGAGGAGCAAAGGAGGAGAAACAGGGAATACCAAAAAAAGCGGAATCTTCCTAGGACTATATCAAGGGCAACCAGAATTGCATTCATTTCAGATTTTACTCCAGCAAGGCCTGAATCTGGTTTTAACAGGTGGGCGCAAAGAGGCCTGGTTCTTGTGGACCAAATGTTTGATGGTGAGGCGTTCAAATCTTTCTCCCAACTCCAAAATTAATTTGACCTTGTATCAAATGACTTTTATAGATTCCTCCAAATTAGGCATGACCTTACAGCAGACAAAGAATGGAACAATGTTAAAATACAGCCGTTGTGTACATACATCTATTGGTGCTTCTGGACACATCTTCAGTGATGTTCCTGGAATCATCGGGTGTTTCGGGTCTTTCAACATCATACAACCTGCTCCAGGTAACCCAGCCGGGGCTAATCAGACCCCAGCTTGTGTCCAGATGGCTAGCTACTTATGACTCCATCGCTCCCCTCTTTTGAGCCACAGCCATCTTGAGGCCTTCTCTGCCGCATCGGTGGTACTGCGGATGGCTCTCCTCTTCCTCTCTCCCTCGATGCCCAAAATACTGAAGGCTCTAACTAAAGAACGGGCTATGAATCCCCTACAACCAACCTCCACTGGGAGACACCTCGCTCTTCATCCAGCCTGCTGAGTTGCTGACCAGTCCTGCGTATGGGTAGAGCTTCCTTGCAAAGGCCTCTTCCAAGCTATCTTCCCATGGGACTGTCAGCTCCAGCAGCACCACTTGCTTAGTAGAGTCAGACACTAGGACAATGTCTGGTCGCAGGGTGGTGGCTGCGATATGGTTGGGGAACTTCAGCTGCCCTTCGAGGTCCACCAACAGCCGCCAGTCCCTTGCACCCAAATAACTTGGAAAAATTTTGGATAAGAGATCATCATGGGTAGGATGCAATCCCAGAAAATTGTATCTTGCATACATAAAAAAATACACCAGGATACAATGGATAATAAGTTAGGTGTTAAGCATAAGTAGGAATTGGAGGTGAATACCATAGAAGAGAAAGAGTGGGAGAGGTCTTGGGAGTCATGGCATAAATGCTGAATAGTCCTAATTGGAGGGAATTTGCTTAGAAAATAACAATGAGGTACTTTAAAACCCTGTTAGTAATATCATTATACGCAGAAAAAAACAGCAGACTCTGCTAGAGAGGCTGTGGCCTAGTGGGAGATTTTGCACATACATTCTGGGACTGTCCCAAACTAAGGTAATTTTGGTACAAGATCATTGAGGAAATAAGAAGGTTTTAGATATAAGTATACCCTTTGAATCTAGTCATTTAATTTTAGGCAACCTCCCGCAATCTGCACTGGAGAAGAATAAACTACATTGACTACAGTTCTGCCTTTAATACCATCATTCCAAATAAACTGATTCCTAAGCTCCGGAACCTGGGCCTTAGCACTCAGATCTGCAGCTGGATCTTCAACTTCCTCACAGACAGGACCCAGGCTGTAAAAATAGGAGACAAGCTCTCCTCTACAATCACTCTGAGCACCAGTGCCCCACTAGGCTGTGTACTCAGTCCCCTGCTGTACTCACTGTACACCCATGATTGTGTAGCCAAGTTTCCATCAAACTCAATATATAAGTTTGCTGATGACACAACAATTGTAGGCCGTATCTCGGGTAATGATAAGTTTGAGTACAGAGAGGAAATTAAGAACCTGGTGGCATGGTGTGAAGACAATAACCCCTATCCCTCAACGTCAGCAAGACGAAGGAATTGGTTTTGACTTCAGAAGGAGTGGCGGACCGCACGACCCACTTTATATTGGTGGTGCACAAGTGGAACAGGTCTAACGCTTTAAGTTCTTTGGGGTCAATATCACAAATGACCTGACTTGGTCCAACCAAGCAGAGTCCACTGCTAAGAAGGCACACCAGCGCCTTTACTTCCTGAGAAAACTAAAGAAATTTGGCCTGTCCCCTAAAACCCTCACTAATTTTTATAGATGCACCTTAGAAAGCATTCTTCTAGGGTGCATCACAACCTGGTATGGAAGTTGTCCTGTCCAAGACCGAAAGAAGCTGCAGAAGATCGTGAACACGGTGCAGCACATCACAGAAACCAATCTTCCGTCCTTGGACTCACTTTACACCGCACGGTGTCGGAGCAGTGCTGCCAGGATAATCAAGGACACGACCCACCCAGCCAACAAGCTTTTCGTCCCCCCTCCCTCCGGGAGAAAGCTCAGGAGCTTGAAGGCTCATATGGCCAGATTTGGGAACAGTGATAAGACTGCTGAACCGATCCTGACCTGCATATCTGGACCTGCATCTCGGTTTTTTCGCACTACCTTACGTTCCATTTTTCTATTTTCTATTTATTATTTATAATTTAAATTCTTAATATTTACTATTGATTTGTAATCCAGGGAGCAGGAAGCGCAGAATCAAATATCACTATGATGTATGTACGTTCTAGTATCAATTGTTTGGTGACAATAAAGTATAAATTATAAAGTATGAACTATACATGTTGAGTTTTGACTCCGATTGCTCATAAAATGGTAACTGTCAACTGGCTTATATCTCACAGACCCACTTTGGAACAATGGATACAGAGACTGAAAGAAGTGAACTGTATGGAAAATATCACAGCAAGTTTACAAATCAAAATAGTCTTTTACTTGGAAAGATGGAACTCTGTTATAGTGTACCTGGCACAGTGAAAGGCCCATACAGGGGGCTGGTAAATGTGGGACCTGAGTTGATTTACTGAGGACTGTGATTTCATTTAAAATAGATGTAAATCTGCATTGAGGGATGACATAAAGTATGTAGGTTATGTGTATGTCTATGTTTGTATGTAATTGTCGGTAATTGTATGCATGTGCTCTTTTGTTTCTTCTTTCTCTTGCTCCTAGTCTATTTTACCCTGGTATGGAGAAACATACCCTCGGGGTCCTCCGAGAGGGAGGGAGAATGATGGACCCAATTGGACGGATACAGTTAATTACAGGGAACGACTACGACCAACAGCTAGGATAAGAGGCTCTGAATGTCCAGTGTGTTGGTGTGGGAGAGCGTTTTCCAGCATTAAAGGTTTACGAGTCCACCAAGCAAAGTTAAAGTGCTATTCTATCCCAGTGGATGAAGATGAGATTTCTTCACCAAGCACAGATGACGTGGTCTTTTCAACCACTGATTCACAAGCCACAGCGATTCTCTGGAGAGCGTCAGCATACTCCAGGTCAGACGAGAGATAACCCAGGTCAGGTTTCAGACCACAGTACCCAGGTAGATTCTTCGCATGATGGCGGTGGTGAGGAGGTAGAGAAGAAGAGCAAGGTCAAGTGGCCAGCAATGGCAGATGAGAAGGCTTGGTGTGTATTTGATGAGGATATCAGTATGATGTTGGAGAACACTCTCAGGGGAACATCAAAGAGAAAGTTGGAAGTGATGGGCGATTTGATTTACGATGTTGGAAAGTACAGGTTTGGTTTGGTTGAGTTGAAGAAAACAAAGCCTACACAGCAACCAAGCAGGCGCCAGAAGGAGATTAGTAGGTTGAGGAGAGAGCTTAGATCGTTGAGACAGAGGTGGAAGGTAGCAAGTGAGGGTGACAAGCCAGGGCTTGCTGATCTCCGAGAGCATCTTCGAATAAAGTTAGCATCACTCCGTTGTGCAGAGTCACAACGTAAAAAAAGAAAGAAGAGAGAGAAGGCAAGAAAGTCATTCTTTGAGAACCCTCACGAGTTCACAAAGAAACTGTTTGAACAAAGTAAGAGCGGGCAGCTTAACATCTCTCAACAAGAACTTGAGGATCACCTAGCAAGCACGTACTCTAACGAACAGCAGGAGGCTCCTTTGCTTGACATTTCAGGGCTTGTGAAGCCTGCCAGGCCAGGAGTGAAGTTCGATCTGTCAGAACCCAAACTGGCAGAAGAAAGGCACGGTCAGGCTCAGTGCCAGGACCTAATGGAGTGCCGTATAAGGTGTTCAAGAAGTGTGAACAGCTGAGGAAATACTTATGGAGATTGTTAAAGGTGGTGTGGAGACAAGGTGTTGTTCCTTTGTCATGGAGTGAGGCTGAAGGAGTATACATCCCGAAGGAAGAGAATTCTTCTCCTTTGAATCAGTTCCGACCAATTTCACTCCTGAATGTAGAGAGGAAGATTATGTTTGGCATTCTGGCAGAAAGAATATCTTCATTTGTGATTGAAAATGGATTAGTAAATACATCTGTGCAGAAGGCAGGAATACCAGGCTTCCCAGGATGCCTTGAACATTCTAGTGTGATATGGCATACCATCCAGGAGTCAGAAAGGTTGAGAAGAAATCTGGCTGTAGTTTGGCTTATCTGGCAAATGCATATGATTCTGTTCCCCATGTCCTGATTGAGTTTGCGATGGAATTCCTATGCATTCCTGCGAAGGTGAGGAACTTTGTTATGCAGTGCTACAATGATTTCCGGATGAGGTTTTCCACTCAGCAGTTTACAACTAGGTGGCAGAGCTTGGATGTTGGAATCCTAGTGGGATGTGCAATTTCACCCATCCTTTTTGTATTAGCCATGGAGGTTATTGTGAGGGTTGTAGAATCAGTGGGACCAGGTGTCGCACCTGATGGCGGAGAGGAGTTATCACCAATACGAGCGTTTATGGATGATCTTACCCTTTTGGGTCCCAGCACGGAGGCAGTGGAAAATGTACCATCTAGACTTGAGGAGCTAATGGATTGGGGAAGAATGAAGTTCAAGACCCAGAAGTCAAGGAGCCTTGTTCTTAGGAAAGGAAAACTGGTTGACTTTCATTTCACCCTTTGTGGAGAGGAGATTCCATCCATTCAGGACCAACCAGTTAACAGCCTCGGGCGATGGTACACAGAGGAGCTGAGAGACACCAAGAGGGTTCAAGAGACAGCAGAACAGATCAGCAGAGGTCTGATGTCTGTTGACAAGTGTGGCTTGCCTGGCAAGTTGAAGTTGTGGCGCTTGCAGTACGGACTGATGCCACGGATAATGTGGCCGCTAACTGTCTATGAAGTGGCAATGTCCCACGTTGAGGCAATGGAACGCAAGATCAACAAGTATGTGAAGAAGTGGCTTGGAGTACCAAGCAGCCTCACCAATGTTGCAATCCACAGTAGCCAGATAAAGCTTACCATCCCAGTGCAATCCCTTGTTGAGGAAGTCAAGGTACCCAAGGTAAGATCATTCTTGATGCTTCGAGACTCAAAAGACCCTGTCATCAACAACATCCAGCCAGATGTGAGATCAGACAGGAAGTGGTCAGCCCGTGTAGCAGTTGATGAGGCAGAGTCCAGATTGAAGCACAAGGAGACGGTTGGGGCTATCCAGCTAGGCCGCCAGGGACTTGGATGGACGACCCACAGGTGGTGGTCATCTTCTACAGGTAAGGAGCGCCATGAGCTTGTAACACAAGAAATACGAGCGGTAGAAGAGGAGAAGAGGTTAACTAAAACAGCTGGCTTGGCCAAACAAGGGGCTTGGACCCGGTGGGAAAGTGTTGAACAACGACACCTATCTTGGAATGTTCTGTGGCAGATGGAACCGCTCTGCATTTCTTTTTTATGCAGAGCAGCGTACGATCTGCTCTCAACATCTGCCAACCTCAGCACCTGGTATAAAGATAAGACGAACAGGTGTGCTGCTTGTGGCGAGAAGGGAACACTTCAACATATCTTGAGTGCATGCAGAGTCAATCTTTCCAGCGGCATGTACACTTGCAGACATAACAACGTTTTCAAAGTTGTAACAGAAGCGGTTGAGCAGACAGTACTGCAGCACAACTTATCTCATGCCCCATGCTGCACAGAACATCGCATATCATTTGTGAAAGAAGGCTCCAAGTCAAGGGTGTACAGCATAGGCTCACTATCAAGCATACTTTCTTCAGCCAATGACTTGTGCGTCAAGGCTGACCTGGACAGGAAAGGCAGTTTCCTGGAGCAAATAGCTTTCACAATATTGCGTCCAGATATAATCGTATGGTCTGACAGCAGTACAGAAGCGGTTATTGATGAACTCACAGTCCCCTGGGAAGACAACATCGATGAAGCCCATGAGCGCAAGTTAACCAAATATGCAGAGTTAAGATTAGAGTGCAGAGACAGAGGGTGGAAGGTCTCATGCTATCCATTCGAAGTAGGCTGCCGTGGGTTTATTGCGTTCACTGTCCAGAAGTGGCTGCGTGACCTTGGCTTCAGTAGAAGGGAGATCAAGTCAACGAGCAGGGCTGTAACTGAGGCAGCAGAGAAAGGATCAGCATGGGTGTGGACCAAGTATGTCCAGAGGGGCAGATAGTCAGACAGTGTATACATACCTTGCAAACCCTTCAGTAGTTACATAGACACCTGAAGAGTAGACTATCTGTTGGATGGAAATGACCAACAATCAGAGGAAGATGCCAAGTTTTTTTAAGCTCACCAGTGGGAGGTGGTGCTTTAGCACTGCTGGCCCACCACCTCGAGGGAGTCTTGATCATAAGCTCCTAAAGACAGGTGGCAGATCAACTGATGATCCCACTGGTGATAGCACAGGACAGTTAACATCTTAGTCCATTTGTATTTTGTAACTCAATATAGTTATTTACCATTGTGCAGTGAACTGTGGACTGATAGCTGATGCTTATTTGTAGATATGTGTTTGTTCAATAAAGTTTAAAATAAAAGCAGAGAGAAAATATATAGTGAGCCAGAGTTAAAGGAGGAATACCTGAGAAAGGAAAAGCAAAGATGGAAGAAGACGGTAGAGGATGGGAAGATAAAAACTATCAGTGATGTGAATGAAAGGGAAAAGAGGAGTAAGAGAAAGGCGTGGAAACGTAGACAGCAAGAGTCAAGACAGTGTAAGAGAATCATTCCTCAGAAACTGATTAGAAAGCTGAGCCTACTGGGCTTGAACACCTCCCTCTGGAACTGGCAGACATCCTGTCTGGGAGACCTCAGTTAGTCCGGATTGGAAACAGCATCTCCAATACCATCACACTGAGCACGGGGATCCCACAGGGCTGTGTGCTCAGTCCACTGCTGTTCACTCTGCTGACCCACGACTGTGCTGCAACACACAGCTTGAACCACATCATCAAGTTCGCCGATGACATGACCGTGGTGGGTCTCATCAGCAAAAACGATGAGTCAGCATACAGAAAGGAGGGTGCAGCAGCTAACGGACTGGTGTAGAGCCAATAACCTATCTCTAAATGTGAACAAAAGAGATGGTTGTTGACTTCAGGAGGACACAGAGCCACCACTCTCCGCTGAACATCGACGACTCCTCCGTAGAGATCGTTAAGAGCACCAAATTTCTTGGTGTTCACCTGGCGGAGAATTTCCCCTGGTCGCTCAACACCAGCAAAGAAAGCCCAGTAGCATCTCTACTTTCTGCGAAGGCTAAGAAAAGTCCATCTCCCACCCTCCATGCTCACCACATTCTACAGAGGTTGTATTGAGAGCATCCTGAGTAGCTGCATCATTGCCTGGTTCGGAAATTGCACCATCTTGGATCGCAAGACCCTGCAGTGGATAGTGAGGTCACCTGAGAAGATTATCAGGGGCTCTCTTCCCGCCATTACAGACATTTACACCACACACTGTATCCATAAAGCAAACAACATTATGAAGGACCCCACACACCCCTCATACAAACTCTTCTCCCTCCTGCCATCTGGCAAAAGGCACCAAAGCATTCGGGCTCTCACGACCAGACTATGTAACAGTTTCTTCCCACAAGTCATCAGACTCCTCAATATCCAGAGCCTGGACTGACACCAACCTATTGCCCTCCACTGTGCCTATTGTCTTGTTTGCTATTTATTGTAATGCCTACACTGTTTTGTGCACTTCATGCAGTCCTGGGTAGGTCTGTAGTCTAGTGTAGTTTTTGTGTTGTTTCATGTAGCACCATTGTCCAGAAAAACATTGTCTCGTTTTTACTGTGTACTCTATCAGCAGTTATGGGCAAAATGACAATAAAAAGTGACTTGACTTGACTTGAGAAAGGGCCCAGAAACTCCCCAGATAGTCCATTGGATCACACTATACAGGAGCCAGCTGGCACTAGGCAGTTTATAGCAGGGGAGAGGGAAAGAAAGAAAACAACAGCAAGATATTTGAGAGAGATGAAAGCTTTGAAAAATAAACTTTGAGATAATAAAAGATAGGAACAAACTGAAAAAGCGTTGGCGACCAGAGCAAACTAGAGATAAAAAAACACAAGAACCACCAAAACAAAAGAGCAGATGCTGCAGGGAAGCAAACTCAAAAAAACCCTCCATGAAGAAAATCTTGCTCTTCCACAACTGCCTCATTCAAGAATGTAATCAAAAGAGAAATAATTTATAGTCTACAAATCTGCTCAAAAATCAAAGAACTTGACTCTGTCAGGCAGGATTCTAAAGCAATATCGCCTAATATACCAGACAAAGCAGTTTGGGCTGACATACAACACACTGCGAAAGAGAAGGACTACTGACAAAAAAACACACTTACATTCAGACAATAACCCAGATGGTTCAAGATTTCTACCATAATGCTGCACGAATGACGACTGACAAACAAGACACGTTAACACGGAAGAAAATAAAGCATCAGAGAATGATTCTGACTGACACAATATTCAACCTCCACAGGGAGTTCATCAAAAGGGAGGTAACTGTAAAACTCAGTTATTCACCCTTCTGTGCCTTACGTCCATTCTATGCCACAGCACCAAAACTATCAGATCAAAAGACATGCCATGAAAATGAAAAGCTGATGCTTGAGGTCCTAAGAGCATATGGTATTATCAAGTCTAGCAAATTGGAGGATAGCTTTGAACTTGTGTGTTGTTCTCAGACAAGCGAGGGTGTCTTCTAAACTCCTGCACCCGGTGTCTCCACAAGCACACACTTCCCACCCAACAGCAAGAGTTGACCGATGTTGAGTGGCAGCAATGGGAACGAGTTCAGGACCAAACGGAAGATGGAATTCACTACAATACAAGACCTGTGAAGCACACTGGCAGAGCTCATCAAACTGTATGAAGACAAACTAAAGAGTGAAACAACAACACATGTGTGCTTGGTTCAGAACCAGTCCAGGGAATACAGGAGGATGATACAGAAATGCAATGAAAGCACTGTAATTGTACATGTGGACTTTTCTGAGGCATGGAAATGCAAATATAGTTCTGAGGTACAGTCATGCCATTTTGTTCAGAATCTCCCACAGCTCAATCTACACACTGGCATATACTACACAAAAGCAGGATTTTGTACAATATCAGAATCCAAGTGACAGGATGCTTCTGCCATTTGGGCTCACATGGAACCAGTTCTCAGCGATATTCGTTTAAAATTTCCAAAAATTGATACCATTCAATTTTGGTCAGGTGGCCCCAGCAAGCAGTACAAAAACAAGAAGAACTTCTCTCTCCTCTCCATTGTCCCTCCAACACTGGGTTTCCAGAGAACAACCTGCAACTTCTTCGGCACTTCACATTGGAAGGGAGCTCCAGATGGCATTGGGGGAACTGTGAAAAGGACTGCAGACAGCCTTGTACTACAGGGGAATGACATTGTGAATGGCAAGATCTTCCATTAGATGGTTGGGAGAAGCCTTTGCAGTACTCAGCTCTATCATATTGCTGAAGGTGACATGCAGACATATGATGCACTCCTTCATCAACCACTAAAACCTGTACCAGCAACAAGGAAAATCCATCAGGTCATACCTTACAGAAACAGCGTCCTTTGCAGATCATTGTCATATTTCTGCAGTGAGCCACAGATGTGCCAGTGTTTCAGCCCAACAACATTTCAATTGACTGAAAATACACATGCTAGGGTACAGTCTGAGGAGAATGATGGTCCTACCACAATGGGAAAGAACAGAGGGCCTTTGGCAATGCTGATGGAGGAAATGAACAAGGAACCCCAGAGAGGTCCTGACGGGACTACAACAGATATATCTGCTGGTGTCATTAATTGTGGAGATTGGCTTGTAGTCACTTATGACCAAAATTAGTGGTTAGCAAAGGCTGCCACTGTAGATGCTCATTATCAAGATGTTCAACTGGAGTTTTCCCACCCTCATGGGTCAAACATGTGCTTTCATCTGAAACCAGGTGGAAAGGAAATGTGCTTCGTGCCAGTTGAAGATATTCTGGTCAAACTGACGGAGCCATCATCACCGGGTCGTGAAAACAGGAGGAGGGAGATCTACCACCTGTCTGCTGAAGTCACAGACTTCATAGAAGAGCATACTAATTGTCTACTATCCTGATAAAGCTGACTGAACGTTTTCGAACTTTTTCAAGCCCAGAAATGGATGGAATATTTACAGAAGGATAAAATGTACATGACAAATTGTTATTTGTTGTACCAAATTGTTAAATAAAGTTGTTAAGCAAGGAAGCATTGACTTGAGTGGTGAAAAGGTTGGAATTGTTTGTTGTAATTAGGCCACTGCCACCACCATCAGGTCTCAGTCACCACCATCAGATGGAACTTCCTTTGTTTTAAATTAATATGCTTACAATCAGTTCCTCCAAAACAGTTGATTTATTAAAGTAATTGTCTCTTTAAAATTAAAAATGTGTTTTATGATGTCCAAAATTGTTATTTTGTATATTTAATGCTAATGATAAAAGTTGCATGATGTGAGTTTTTATGGAGTACATGTGAAATAGTATAAAAATGAACAAAAATGAATATTCAACATTTAACAGCATATATGTGTACCTATGGTGTAGACACGATTTAAAAGCTCTAAATCTATATAAGACTAAATAAATAAGCTTTTTATTATGTCTGACTGTGTTGACAAAAACTAAGTAATGACAGGAAAAACACATATTTTATGAAAAAATTACAAAATCAGCAGATTGCACCGAAATATTGCTTGATTGCTGAGACCTTGTTCTATAAACGTATAAATTTAGATCCCTTAACATTTAAAATATTTTCTTTTCAAAATTAAAACCTGTTTTACCCAAATTCTCAAGAATCAGTGCTTTGCAAGATCATGGGCATCTCATGGCAAGACAGCCCCCACCACAGAAGGGTCGAGAGATCAGTCACAGAGACACTGACCATGAAGGCTCAACTTCAGTGGCTCGGACATGTGGTTCAGATGAAAGGCAACCACCTTCCAAAGATGGCATCTTTTGCGAGCTGGCACATGGCACCAGAAAGCAGGGAGGTCCGACAAAACACTATGAAGACTGCATGAAAGTATCTTTGAAGGCATGCAATATCCCTGTGACTGGTTGCGAGGCCTTGGCCAAAGACCGTAACGTCTGGCACCTGGCAGTCTACAAATGCACCAGTACATTTGAAGAACAGCAGCTGAACAACCTCGATCAATAGCACCAGGACTGCAAGGAGACAACCGAACCCTTCAGTGGCCGCAATGTGTCCAACCTGCGGGAGGCTCTGTGCTTCCCAGTTCGGGCTTTGCTCTCATCAGAGGCGTCACTGATGTCATTGTTGTTCCCGATGGAATTCCAAGAAGAATGTGCCATCAAGGCAAAGCACACTGTGCACTCGCTGAGAAGCAGATGTTTTTGGGTAGCCATGTACGAGGGGGGGTGTATGGGGTGGTTGGGTCCTGACTAAATATCAGGCAATGCCAATAGCGATTATATAGCTTCTACCACCCAAGACAACACCACCTTCACATAGGACTTGGGTCCGTGTGCACCCTGTCTTGCTGAAGGAGCTCTGTCTATGATCAGTCATATGAGTCACATAATAAAGATTTTGTTGAGAATTGTTCTGAGTCGAATTAAAAACGAGTTAAGACCAGAAACTTCAAAACTGCAATATGGGTTTATTAAGGATAGAGGAACTAGGAACACAATCTTCATACTACAAATGCTCTCAGGAAGGGCAATTGAATATCAAAATGACGTCTTTTTATGTTCTATTGATTTCACTAAAAAATATTTTAAAATATTTCAAATTCTCGGTAATCCAAACATTGACGGAAGGGACCAACGACTGCTTCAAAGTTAATATTGGAACCAGCGGCGGCAGTAAATATTGATGATAATATAAGCAGTTGGACTAAAATTCAAAGAGGAGTTAGACAGGGATGCATTGCCTCATCGAAATTATTTACTATCTATAGTGAAATGATTCCCTGAGAAATAAAAGACCTAGATGGGATAAAAAGTGGAGGTGTTAAGATCAACAATATAAGATATGCAGACGATACCACCCTAATAGCAAGTGCTGCAGAAGACCTACAAATCCTCTAAGATAAAGTAGTACAAACAAGTGCAGATTTTGGTCTAACCATCAACTGTAAAAAAAACAAATGTATGGTAATATCAAATCAGCACAATATTCCCAAATGCCAATTGTACATCGGTAACCAAGAGATTGAATAAAAGACCAGCTTTAATTACCTTGGTAGCTTTATATCACAAGATGCTAGAAGTAGAAATAAAAAGAAGAATTGCCACTACCAAAACCAACTCCCAAAAAATGAAACCCATTTTTACCAACAGACACATTTCTATGACAACAGGGCTTAGGCTATGAAAATGTTACATCTGGTCAATCTTACTGTATACTTCCGAAACATGGACTGTAACACTAGAACTCCAAAGAAACTTAGAAGCAACAGAAATGTGGTTTCTTAGAAGAATGCTGAAAATATCATATAGAGATAGGGTAACTATTGAGATAGTACTCCAACATGCCCATACAAAAAGATCTTTAATGAGAACATTAAAAGAGAGGAAACTTAAATTCCTGGGCCATGTCACCAGAAAGGGAAAAATAGAATGCCTTACATTCCTGGGCCGTATGCCTGGAAAACGCAGAAGAGGAAGGCAAAGAAAAAAATATACGGACACTGTAAAAGAACTAACAGATCTAAGTGTGCGAAATACCATTGATGCTGCGTGGGACTGTTCGATGTGGAAACCCATGATCACCCAAGCGTGTAACACGCAAGGCACATGAAGAAGAAGAATATGTACGAGGATGTGGCACAGTGGACTGAAAATTGTCCATGCTGTGTGTTAACTAAGATGCTGCAGCCTAAGATCCATTCCACCTCCCCGTCCCATGAAATAATTTCTTGCATCTGGGCCGCTTAAAGTTATTGCTCTAGATTGGAGCCGGCAACTGCTAAGCCTAAGAATGTCCTAATACAGGTGTCCCCTGCTTTTCGAACGTTCGCTTTACGAAACCTCACTGTTACAAAAGACCGACATTAGTACTCTGTTTTCACTTTCAGAGGGGGTTTTCACTGTTATGAAAAAAATTCAGCGTGCAATAAAAAGCAGCGCGCGCCCCGAGCAGCCACTCTCCCCGGATTTGGAACGGCATTCTCGCCAGCATTGCTTTAACACGAGCCTGTGAGCAGTCGTTTGCAAGATAAGTTCTATGATGTTGGAAAAGCCTGAAAGAGCTCGTAAGGGTGTTACACTTAGCGTAAAACTAGACACAATTAAGTATTTCGAACATGGTGAACGAAGCAAGGACAAAATGAGTTTGGCTTGTGGAAGGTGACGAAGATGATATTGAAGAGGTTTTGGCATCCCATGACCAAGAACTGATAGATGAAAAGCTGATGCAATTAGAAGAGGAAAGGATAACAATCGAAACCGAATGAGTAATGATAAAGTACGACTTTAATTTTGAAAGGGTATGGTAGGTTTAGGGGATATTTGCAAGTTTCTTTGAGTCCTTACAAAGAACTGTATGATAGAAAAATGCACGAGGCTCAGCATTCAAGCAAGCCTTCCACATCAGCCCACGAAACTCGACGTTCGACATCGAGGTGGGCAGTCATAGGAGAAGATGTGTCCCACCACCCCAACACCCGGGCCCCGGACAGATACTGTACCAATTCGCGGAGAATGCAGCAGTAGCCGGGAGGCACACAGCACATCTTTATGGAAAAAGCTGAAATAAACATGCTAATTAATTAGGTGCCACCCCACACGTAATGGTGTCGGCCGAGATCAGAGGCAACGCGATCGGCAATCAGCACTGATCTGGGCCGACAATTATGTGTCGGGCAGCACATAATTAATTAGCATGTTTATTTTGGCTTTTTTCTTAAAGATGTGCTGGGTGCATCCCGGCTACCACTGGACCCCTGCGTTCTTCGCAGCAATGTATTGCTCGGCGGCCTGGAGGATGGGGGCCACTGCACCACCCAGCCTGCGACGACTCAGCCTAACATCATCATCAGTATGCTCTGCGCTATCCCGATTCGCTAAGTGATACTACACTGTACATACATTATTTCTACTTTATATCAGCTGTGTATTTTTACATGTTATTTGGTAATATTTGGCAGCTTCATAGTTTAAAGATTACCGGAGAGCGCTTGCGCCATGTTTTTGCCAACAGCGCTTGCATGAGATTTTCTGCCGACAGCGCTTGCGTGAGATTTTCGCTACGGAGATCTGTGCCGGCAATGATTGTGGAAAAGTATTTCTACTTTATAGTGGCTGTGTATTGATCATATCATTCCTGCTTTTACTATATGTTACTGTTAGTTTAGGTTTTATGTGTTATTTGGCATGATTTGGTAGGTTATTTTTGGGTTTGCGAACGCTCACAAAATTTTCCCATATAAATAAATGGTAATTGCTTCTTCGCTTTACAACATTTCGGCTTACGAACCGTTTCATAGGATGGCAGGAGAAACCTGCAGTCAGAGACGTTTTTACAAAATTCACCCAAGAATTCCCAATTCGAGATCAAAAGGAGGATACCACAGCAAAGATATTCTTGAAGGAATGGTTTATGAACTGTGTATGTTCCTGAGAGGTTCCATTCTGACCAGGGCCGTAACTTTGAAAGTGAGGTCATAGCTGAGCTCCGCAAACTATACAGGGTAAAAAAAAGCTGTACTATACCCCATCATCCTACTGGCAACACTCAGTGCTATCACTTAAACAGGACGTTGCATGATTTGTTGTGTACTTTGCCTCCAGAAAAGAAACACAGGTGGCAGAGCACCTAACCGAGTTAATGTATGCATATGACACCTCACACAACCACCACATATTCCCCTTATTACTTACTGTTTAGAGTTGCTCCCTACTTGCCAATGGATGCTCTGCTGGGGCAATAACAGTCTGGACAAATTTCTAGTTGGTCATACACCAGAAACGACAGAGTGCTGCTCACGAAGGCTGCAGAGCGCATTGCCTTACAGGAGGATAAAATTCATTCACCTAAGATTGACATGAATACACTGGCTTATTTCAGGAAGAGGCGATTAGACTGTAATAAAATCCAGAATGCTTGAAAACTAGCTGTCTACAGGGTGGTAGAGATAGAAGACAACATTTACACTGTAGAACCTTTGGAGAGAGGACCTATCAAGAGGGTGAACAGGGTAGACATTAGGCACTGTGTGAACTTTCCAACCCCAGATCCTCAAAGGAGACTGCAAACTCCTGTAACTCAGGCTAACCCTTCCCTGGGACATGAATCAGATTCTAAGGCCTCCGAGAATGGTGTGATACTGGAAGGTGTGTTAGAACTGGCGGTACAGAATCTTGACCCTAGCCTTGACAGCACGGCCTCTGAAATTGTAGAAACCCTTAAAACTGTTATATGTGACTGCTGATATGGGGTGAGATGTTGGTAGTCCTCCTGTTGCAGCACCTCGCAGGAGATAAAGAGTAAATGTTGGCAGCACTCTAACCAACATCACAAGCCAAGATTAGTCCTAAATGTGGCCTCCATAAGTCTTCCAGCAGTTTCACATTTACTGGCTAGACTGAGAACAGTTCTCTCCAGAGAAGCAGTTAAAGAGGTCAAAAGTACCTTTGCAGTGAGCGAGTAATTAAGGACACTTACCTGTATGCAGGGGAGAAGTGTAACCAGGTTATCACTGAATATTACTTTTTATTGTTAAAAGAGCATGTATGTATTCACCCTGTTAATGCTAAACTTAACCGAGTAAACAGAGATGGCATTATGCAAGCAGGGAGTGAAAAGTAATAGCTACAATGTTGTAGAACACTCAAGCATGGGATGCCAGTGAGCTGCTTCTCCCAAGTGTGCCCGTCGTATGGTGAGGAAAGGTGAATAATGTTTGATACTATCCATGTAAATTTGTTTATACTTGCATATCTAGAATATTGGAAACGACACATTTTATATGTTTTATATTTTTGTGAGTAAGGTATCGGCACTGGATAGTGAGATTATGCGAGTTCCTTACTGGCCTAGTAGGCTGCAAGTGAACGGCTGATTTTCGGAGCCAAGGCAGTTTTTACCACTCGGGGTAAAAGACAGGCAAGACTGCACAGGCGCCTGACGTCAGCCACTACAGCACAAAAGGTTTAAAAAGAAGACCGCCATATCCAGCGAGCAGTGTTCGGAGCAGGCAGCAGAGGGATAGGGCTTTGGCTCAATGGGCTTAGGCTGTAACAGGACGAGGCGAGGTAGCTTTACCGGTGTTATTTGCGGAAAGGAGAAGTATGTGTGTGAGGCCAGTTTTCTGTGCTCGGTGTCAGATGTGGGAGGTTCTGGAGACTCCCAGCCTCCCGGGCAGCCATATCTGCACCAGGTGTGTCAGGCTGCAGCTCCTAAGGGACCGAGTTAGGGAACTGGAGATGCAGCACGATGACCTTCGCCTGGTCAGGAAGAGTGAGGAGGTGATAGAAAGGAGTGATACGCAGGTGGTCACACTGGGGCCATGAGAGACAGACAAGTGGGTCACAGTCAGGAGGGGAAAGGGGAAGAGTCAGGGACTAGAGAGTACCCCTGTGGTTGTACCCCTTGACAGTAAGCACTCCTGTTTGAGTACTGTTGGGGGGGGGGGGCGGAACAGCCTACCTGGGGGAAACGACAGTGGCCGTGCCTCTGGCACAGAGTCTGGCCCTGTGGCTCACAAGGGTAGGGAAAGGAGGAAGAAGGCAGTAGTGATAGTAGTGACTCTATAATAAGGGGTCAAACAGGCAATTTTGTGGATGCAGGAAAGAAACTCGGCATGGTAGTTTGCCTTCCAGGTGCCAGGGTCCGGGATGTTTCAGATCGCGTCCAAGATACCCTGCAGTGGGAGGGAGAACAGCCAGAAGTCGTGGTACATATTGGTACCAATGACATAGGTAGGAAAAGGGAAGAGGTCCTGAAAAAAGAGTACAGGGAGTTAGGAAGGAAGTTGAGAAGCAGCACCACAAAAGGTAGTAATTTCTGGATTACTGCCTGTGCCATGCGACAATGAGAATAGGAATAGAATGAAGTGGAGGATAAATGTGTGACTGAGGGATCGGAGCAGGGGGCAGGGATTCAGATTTCTGGATCATTGGGACCTCTTTTGGGGCAGGGGTGACCTGCACAAGAAGGACGGGTTGCACTTGAATCCCAGGGGGACCCATATCCTGGCCGGGAGGTTTGCTAAGGCTACTGGGGAAGAGTTTAAACTATAAATGTTCGGGGGTGGGAACCGAACTGAAGAGACTGGGGAAGAGGAGGTTGGCTCACAAATAGAGAAAGCTTTTAGACAGTGCGAGAGGGAGGATAGGCAGGTGACAGAGAAGGGATGCGTACAGACCAAAGGTTTGAGATGCGTCTATTTTAACGCAAGGAGTGTTGTGAACAAAGCCGATGAGCTTATAGCGTGGATCAGTACTTGGAAATATGATGTGGTGGGCACTACAGAGACTTGGATGGCTCAGGGACAGGAATGGTTACTTCAAATGCTGGGTTTTAGGTGATTCAGAAAGGACAGAGATGCAATAGACCCTTCCAGTTATAGGCCTATAAGCTTAATCAATGTGGACTGTAAGACACATGACTAAAATACTGGCTTCGCGATTAGAGAAAGTACTGCCATCTATATTAATACTGACCAGGTTGGCTTCATTAAAGGCAGATCTCCAACTGACAATTTAAGGAGATTACTGCATTTAATATGGCTGTACTCCTCAAGTAGTATCCCAGTTACTGCCATCTCCCTGGACGCCAAAAAGGCCTTTGACAGGGTTGAGTGGAGATTTTTAACCACAGCCTTGTCATTCTTTGGGTTTGGCTCTATCTTTAAATCATGGATTAGAATTTTGTATAAAAACCCTAAGGCTGCAGTTATTAGAAATGGTATCATATCCCCATTTTTGAACATTTCACGGGGTGCACGCCAAGGCTGCCCCCTCTCCCCACTGTTATTTACGATTTTTTTTGGAACCACTGGCAATCATGATTAGAGCAGATCCAATTATTAGAGGGGTGAAGGGAGGCGGAAAGGAGCATAAACTGATGCTGTATGTTGACGGTATTTTATTACTGATTAGTGACCCTCCAAATTCCTTACCCCCACTAATGAAAACAATTTAATCATATTCTGAGGTATCTAGTTATAAAATCAACTGCAATAAATCTGAGGCTATGCCAATGTCAAAATTGTGTTAATCAAATTCAGTATCTCAGTTTAATTTCAGATGGATGCCAGTTGGAATGAAGTATCTAGGGGTCAAACTCAGTCAGAATTTGGATGAAATAATTACTTTAAATTATAATCCATTATTGAGTAGGATAAGAAATAATCTGGATAAGTGGGGGGGCACTGAGACTGTCACTCTGAGGTAAAGTCAATGTAGCTAAAATGGTCACAGCACCTCAGTTTAGCTATCTTTCTATGATACTTCCTTTAAATATATCAGATTCGATCTACAAGCAACACAACAAAATTATCAGTTATTTTCTATAGGATAAGAAGAAGCCCAGAATTAAAATGAGTAAGATGTGTATGTCCAAAGACATGGGTGGGGTCAGTCTACCAGACATCAGGGCATACAAATTATCTTTTGAAATGACCAAATTAGCTAACAGTGGGACAGCGCTGATGTTGATTTAGATTGGGTAATTATAGAACGAAGCCTGGCTGCACCATATTCTCCTCTTAACGTCCTCTCACAATATGTGGAAAACAAGAGTAATCTAAATCCTATACTATTTCACTCAAGGAGTGTGTGGAGTACAATTCATAAAGCTTGCAGAATGTCACATTTAAACCAGTTATACTCCTTGTTCTGGAATAACCCTGAGACATGCATTGGGAAAAGAATGGTGTACTGGAAAGAATGTGAGATTAAAGGTGTAAATACAGTAGGTGATCTCTATGAGAATGGGATTTTTATGTCATATGTGGATTTGCAGAGGAAATATAACTTTGTAGACAAAGGGAATTTTTGGAAGTATTTACAAATGAGACATAGCATATTCAAGAACAGTGACCCACAAAGTAACCCTTTAACTGAATACTTTACATTACCACAGGAAGTTCATAAACCATCAGTGTTTTATATAACGTTCAAGCACTCTGTGGGTGAATCGTGTAACAATCTCAAAGCAGTATGGCAGAAGGATCTTGGAAGCGATATTGAAGATAATGAGTGGTCAAATATTTTATCAAATATGGGTAGACATATTAGGGAAGTGAGAGGGAAATTTATTCAGTATAAGATAATACACAGATATTATTGGACACCAACTAGACTCTACAAAATGGGGATTGTTGATAATAACTTATGCTGGAAACATAAAAATGAGGTGGGCACATCGTTTCACATGATTTGGGAGTGTTCCATGGTTCATCCATTTTGGTGTAAAGTTCTTGATTTGTTGGGGAACTGGTCGGGTTCCACACTGCCCTTGTGCCCACGGATTTGTCTCTTGGGTGATAGGACAATGATAGCTAATGTAAACAATGACAAATTTACTACTTTGAAGGTGGGTCTCATCACAGTTGCAAGAATTATATTGCAAAACTGGAAAAAGCCCAGCTATCCCACTGTGAAGGAATGAACCGAGGAAATGATTAAGATTTCATCATATGAACACATGTTGGGAAGAATTAACAGTGAGGGAAAAGTGCAAGACGCGTAGGATCAATTTTGGTTGTATGTTACTTTAAACTTAAATTAGAACTTCCTTCTGTTTCTAAGTTTTGTTTGTTTTCCTGTCATGGGATGGCTGTGTAAATATGCTGTACTATATCTGCTCTATGATATGGTGTGCTGCTTTGTGAAATAAGAATAAATAATAATAAAAATTTGAATTACAGAAATAAAACAGATAAAGTAATTAAAGACCCAAAAATATTTGTTGTCCTGAGTTATTTTCCCAGGTTACATATACTTTATGTAAATGAAAACGAGACTTCTCAGGAGGCCTGTCGTATATTATTCAGTACAGCAGCCCCCTGTGGTAAGAGGAATACTTGAATGTCTGAGAGCTATAGCTGCCACCGTTGTAATGGTAGAAAAATTCACAGTACTGACTCATCATGCAGTAGTTACTTTTAAATTTGTCCGGTACGAAGATCTTACAGTTGCTAAATCACGTGCTATGAAGTCATGTCACTGTCTGAACCAAAATTGAATTTTAAATACGCACCTACTTTAAATATTGCCACCCTAGTGCTCGAGTCAAAATCCACTACTGCACATGATTTGTGGCTTTCTTTCAACAGGTCAAGATGTTGTCATCCAAGGTATATGGTGCCTATGATAAACTGTACATCCGGATTGACCCCAAGTATTTCATTGAGAAGACAAAGGGCAATTACAGAAACTGGAAGGTTTTGGATTATAGCTTTTCCCTGGTATGGGGTAGGAAAAGCAGCCCAGGAACTAACCAATATGACATCAGCTCTTGAGAAATTAGTTAATGACACTCCTCAAGCTTTTGATGACACGCAAAGGCAGATTCAGGAGTTAACCACCGAGGTAGTGGCTATTAGAACTACAAAACCAAATGACTTCTGATTCCGGCAGAAAAGGAACATGTGCTGTCATAGGCCAGCAATGCTGTACTTACATTCCTGATGAGTCAGAAAACATAACCCACCTGGCTGACTCATCAAGAAAAGTGCAGCGCAAATATGGAAGATAAGCCTTCTAAAGTTTTACTTCAGCACTGAGGTTTGCCTGCGTAACCCCGCCTCTCCGTGCTAAGAAGAGTTTTGTCTGCCGTTTCCCTTTCTACACTCCGTGTCAAGATAAATTGCGCCTGTCTCCTGCCTTCATGCTCTCCCTCCTGTTTGCCGTTTACGTCTGCATCCCAACTAAATCTCTGTGCCTGTGTCCTGCACTTGGGATCGCCTCATTCGCTCATTGCAACAGGAAGTCCTGCCAAGAGATTTTAGGGAGCTAGGGAGAAAGCTGAAAAGCAGAACCTCCAGTGTAGTAATCTCTGCATTGCTGCCTATGCTACGCACCAGTGAGTTTAAGAATTTGGCAGATAATTGCCTGGCTGAGGAACTGGAGCAGGAGGCCATGGTTCAGATTTCTTGATCATTGGGATCTCTTCTGGAGAAGGTGAAACTTATATGCAATGTCCTGGTTAAGATTTCTACTGCAATGTTGTGAGGTATTTTTACTTTAGCAGTTTTCTACAAAAGCAGTGCGTCCTGTTAATTTGAGTGTTTTGGATTCAAATAAAGATAAGGAGCCATATTGTGCAACTCAGAAATGTTGGGTCAGCCAGTCGGGTCTGTCTTGCGTAGGGCTCTCAGTAATACTAGACGGACTGTTAACCATTGATCGCTTATTACCAAAGTGGCTTCTCTGAAGTGTTATATTAAAATTGTTTCTTGTACTGTTAACTGCTGAGCAAGAGGTTCTCTGTAACAGCAATGTTCGGGTTATACAATGTGATAATGGAAACTGTATTCATTCGTTAGCCAGTGGAAGTCTTGTTCTGTTATCTTGTATATGTGTACTGAGTTGAGGAGAGCGGGCTTTTTCAGGAGGCGAGCAGAAAGGACGGACGTGCGGGGAACGGACAGCAGTTCCAGGGCGGCAGATACCGGACCTCGGGGGTTCAGATGGTGTGGCCGGAGTCTTGGAAGGATGTTGTAGATGGATTCGGAGGCGTGAGCTCCAACAATTTAAAATCTTATGTGCACAAGATTGATAAGTTACTTATGTGGCGCCTTTTCTCTTAGTTGTTGCTACTAACCCATCACACTGTATCCGCACCAAAGCATTTGCACTGTTTGGTGGGGTCGATGGCTATTCACCCTAGGCAACGGGAGTCAGTTGGGGAAAAGGCCGTTACACTTGGTGTGTCTTATAACTTTCTGCTTAGTGGGATGCAACAGAAGATTCGAGAGAGTTGGGTGGGATCAGATTTCTGAAGGACAGTAGTCCAGTTCGGAGTCTTTTGGTGGGAAGTGCAGAGAGGAGAGCACCAGGGAAGATAGTTGGAGGATCCCACCCAGAATAGGAGACCCTATTGTGAGAGGAATGATTCCAAAGAGGGAAGTTCTAGATATGTTCAGTGATGGGAATTCAGCACCTTGAGTAAAACTACAGAAATGAGTACCAACATTGAAGTGCACATTTAGTCTGGTTTAACTGTAATGGGCTCTTTTTCCTGTTTTATTTTCCTGTTAACTGATAAAAAGTTGAACAATTGGCAAATATACTTTCTTTAACTTTTTATGCCAGTGTACAATCTGTCATTTCTTTGTGACCAATAACTATGTATGGGGCAGTATCTACACAGCATTTGCTACAATCGATGTTCCTTAACCAGAACATCCTAATTTTCTCACTTGGTTCAACCCAAGTTATGCAGACCCTAGCTGTGTATTACTTATAGAAAGTGGCCTCACTGCTGGGGCACATGATTATTAGCGGGGCTTGGTAAGGAGCCAAGTTTATATACAAACCCAGTGAGAGGGGTGAATGTAAAAAAGGGATAGGCTACTCCTGAACTCAAGGTGACCAATATCCTTGTAGGCAGGATTGCTAGACCTGACAATTGCGTAGTTGGTTTACAAACAGAGGCAGTGTGTTGTGAGACTGCTAGCAAGGAGAGGCTGATGATAAAGAAAAATTGCAGTTAACAGGATGAGTTGCAACATAAAAAGGGGATGAAATCAAAAAGGACTGAAGGTGTTATATTTGAATTCATGCAGTATGCAGAATAAGGTGTCATAAGATAGTGGCTGGGAACAGACCCAAGTGCAAGACACAGACACTGAAGTACTAGGGACAGGACTAGGATACAGGGTGAGGGATAGGACATGGACACGAAAACCAGGAACCCGGAACAGGACTGGACAAGAGGCGAGGTGAGGACGTGACTTGGCTGGCAGGCAGGACGAGGCTGGAGACCAGAGACTTGAGGCAAGGCTGAAAGCTTGGGGTCTTGAAGCTCCTCCTGGGCAGGGCATGGATCTCCACCAGACGGAGGCAAGGGACAGAACCAACCGCAGGTAACAGCAATCTGGACTGGCTTACCTGACAAAGACAAGGGACAGGAAGAGACAGAACCAACCACAGGGTAATGGCAATCTGGCCTGGCTTACTCGACGGAGGCAAGGAACAGGAAGGAAGCTAGGTACAGGGTGGCTCCAAGCCAAAACTACAGGCGAGACGAGGTGAGAGTTACCAGCAAGACAAGGCAAGGCTTCAGGCAATGCAAGGCGAGACAAGAACTTCAGGCGAGGCAAGAGTTACCGGCAAGACAGGGCAAGGCTTCAGGCGAGGAAACAGAAGGCAAGGGAAGGGATACAAGGATTAAGGACAAGAACAATCCAACAGCCGCGCCCTGGTTTCTGGAGGTATTTATGCAGCCAGCCCCAACGAGAATCAGCTGCCTCAATTAGTGCTCAACAGGAACAGAAACAGGTAGAGAGGAAAACCTGGAGCAAGGGTCGATGGACCGGACTATGAACCGGAATGCGGAATTCACGGACCGGACCATGACATAAGGTAGATGAACTTATAGCACAGTTACAGATTGCCATGTATGACATTGTGGGTGTCACTAAGAAAATTATAGCTGGGAGCTTAACATCCAATGATACACATTTTATCATTGTATCACCTACCTGGAATCCAAGACTGAGGACCTGAAGAATTGGCGTCAAAGGAAAAACTTGCGGTTGTTTGGCCTCTGAGAGAGCGCTGAAGGAAACCAACCACTGCTAGAGTTCATACAAAACATGGTACCGCACTCTGGAGCTGGACACCGACAGATCCTTCACTCTAGAAAGAGTTCACCGAACTCTAGCACTGCCGAAACCAAACCAGAACAGAGCACATCTCATTGGGTTCCTGAAATTTCAAGATTGGGAGTTTGATTTCTGCTCCACTAAACAACGTAATATCACGTATGAGGGAAACAAGCTTTTCTTCACTTAGGACCTCTCAACTGAGACCATGCAACAGCAAAATGAGTTCAACATGGTCAGAAGAGTGTTCATCGAAAAAGGAACTTTCCGCAGATTTCAACATAATCCCTGCAAGATGAGGGTCCTTCACAATGGGAAAATACACCTGTTTTCATCACCAAAAGAGGTGGAAGATTTCCATCAAGGACACAGCTAAGGGGTCTGATTAAAGGAGTGGTGAGATCTGTTTACTTCCATACCCATGAGAATCAGCTGATACTGACTGCTTAACAGGGATAAGCCTACACTGAGTCCCAGAAGAATCTTTTTCTCTTCCTTTTTTTTATTAGAACTGCC
Organism: Mobula hypostoma; assembly: GCF_963921235.1. Lineage (NCBI taxonomy): Eukaryota > Metazoa > Chordata > Chondrichthyes > Myliobatiformes > Myliobatidae > Mobula > Mobula hypostoma. The sequence continues at coordinate 29,160,180 of NC_086101.1, forward strand.
ACTTTAGCCTCTTTTACTCTGTTCATGGTCACACATAAGCTCATCCTCGGAGGCAATGTTAATTGTGTCCTCTCTTCAATTTTAGACCGCAGTGCTGCGAGGAATGTCTCTATCTCTAGATCAGCACAGCCTATCAGATATTTTCTTAAAACATACAGAATGGCTGATGTATGGCAGTTTTGTAACCCTACCTCTTGGAGTTACTCTTTTTTCTCCTCAGTACACGGTTCCTATTCGCGTATAGATTATTTTTTTATGGACACCAGCTTTCTCTCTTCTGTAACAGAGTGTGATTATGAAGCCATAGTTATATCCGATCATAGTCCGCTAACTTTAATATTACGTATCCCTACTACACAACCAAATTACCATCCTTGGAAGTTAAATCCTACTCACCTTTCAGATGAATGTTTTGTGAAGCATATTTACTCCAAAACAGAATCTTTTCTGAAAATTGATCAAACACCAGGGATGTCTCCATCAATTGTGTGAGAGGCGTTAAAGGCATATTTAAGAGGCCAAATAATCTCATTCTGCGCGCATTGGAGAAAAATAAAGACTGAGCGTATTAAACAACTGACAGATCAGATACTAGAATTAGATCTCTTGCATAGCCAAGTACCTCATCGGCTTTGCTAAAACAGCGTTTATTACTTCAGACTGAATATAATCTATTAACAACTCGAGAGGCTGAATATCTTATCTCCAAGTTGCAATGTGAGTTTTATCAACATGAAAAAAAGCAGGGAGGCTGCTAGCCCATCAACTGCGTCAAAAAACCACTAGTCACGGTATACCTGAGATAGGGGATGCACAAGGCATAAAACAAATAGATAATGTAGAAATTAACTCATGCTTCCATACCTTTTACCAATCATTGTACTCCTCAGATTCATCCACCACCCCATCAGATCTGGATGATTTTTTAAAAAGTTAAACATTCCACACATAAATCCATATGTAGCTGCTGATCTGGAGAAGGCAATCACGATTCTGGAGACAGACTCAGCAATGAGGAGTATGCAGAGTGGAAAATCTCCAGGCCCAGATGGATATCCTTCTGAATTTTTAAAAAAAGTTTCCCACTCAACTTTCTCCATTACTATTATCTGTTTTTGAAGAGTCTTTTTTATCCCACTCCCTACTTCCCACAATGCGTCAAGCAGTTAATTCAATAATTTTAAAAAAAGGCAAAGACTCCCTTGAATGTAGGTCATACTGATCAACCTCCCTTTTAAATACGGATACCAAAATTCTTGCAAAAGTCCTGGCACACCGACTGGAGAAGAGTCTACCATTAATTACCTCACCCAATCAAACAGGTTTTATAAGAAATTGGTACTTTTTTTTTAATATAAGACGCCTTCTAAATATATTATATGATTCCTCTGCAGTTAGTACCCCAGAGGTTATTCTTCACTTAGTGCTGAAAAGGCATTTGACCAGGTGAAATGGCACTTTCTTGTCTAAAAGCTAGGGGTATTGGTACGATGTAAACCTCAGTAATACAAATCAAGTGAAACTGCTGAGAGAAGGAATCATCAGAGGGCTTAAAGTCATCGATAAGACCTTGCTGCCAAGAAACCTCAAGCTCTGGTGTCTTCAGTTTGGAATGCTCCCTTGGGTGTTGTGGCCACTGACTCTCTGTAAGATCCTCATCACTCATGTTGAAAAGATGGGAAAGACAGAAGTGGACAGGCCTACAAAGATCACTAAATAACATCTACTTGTGTGGCAAAATAGCTCTGGGGTTTCCTTTCACGGGGATGACTGAAGAGTTCAAGTATGCCAAGGTAAGGTTTGAGATAACTCCCTTGGAATCTCGTGACAGTGTTGTCCAGGATACTGCAACCAGGACCTTAACAGGGAGAAAATGGTGTCCAGCAGTCAGTAAAACAGGCAAAAGCATCACTCAGGTTTGCAGACATGGTGGACCAGGTGCAATCTGGAAGTGGGGGCCATGGCACAAGCTCAAATAGGCCCACTTGGCAAAAGGCGACAACACAAAAGCAAAGACCAGTTATAGTGGTGGAGTAAGTACAGCGAAAAGCAGATGAGGTATGCAACAGCAGTGTCTCAGGCAAAACGGGGGCAGTGGATAAGGTGGGAAAACATTGAGAGAAGAAAATTCAACTGGAAAGATTTATGGGAAAAGGAAAGATTAGCTTACTTAAAAGAGCTGTTTATGATGTTCTCCCAACTTTCAAAAATCTGAACCAGTGGCTCGGTGAAAACCCAGCTTGTCCACTCTATAGAAGAACAGCAAACCTCAAGCACATCCTCTCATCTTGCAAAGAAAACCTTATTCAAGGAAGGTACACATGAAGGCACAATCAGGTCTTCAGATGTTTGGCATTCATTAAGGAGAAGCAGGAGGCTGAATAACATCTCTAAGCCCCATATGACTGGAAGAACCACCACCCCTTTTGTCCGGCGAGTACAGACAATGCCACCCACAGTGACACGGTTGGTGTCAGGCATACTGGAGCTTGCTCATGGATGGAACATGGCGGCCAACTTTGACAAAAAGCTAATATTTCCCCCGGAGACAGCCACTACCACTCTCAGACCAGATTTGGTCTTGTAGTCCAGCAGTCTAAAGGCTGTAATAATCTCAGAGCACACAGCACCCTGTGAGGCGTATGAGCAGAAACATGTAAAATACGTTGAGTTGGCCACAGATGCTAAGCAGTGGGGATGGAAGGTGCATATTTTCCCGGTGGAGGTTGGCTACAGAGGATTTGTGGCTATTTCCATGATCAGATTGCGAAAGGGATTAGGAGTCTGAGACTAGGGCCAACAGCAAGCTTCAAAAGAACTCTTGGAGGTAGCCGAGCGAAGGAGCCACTGGTAGTGAATGAACAGAAGTGACCGCAGCTGGACCCTAAAATGATGCAAGGGTAGCCAGATGTGAAAGGGGGTGCACCTGGGACGCTGAGTTGCACTGTTGAGCCCTCTAGAGATCTAGTGGGCTTAAATTGATGAAACATCTAAGAAGGGAGATGCCTACCTAATGGCCCCTGGAAAGCATCCCCCATTCACCAAGCTCCACCTCAAGATCTCTATGCAATGACCTCAGTTAGGATCTGCTTCTCAAAGGGATTGAAACATCTGGTCCTATGAGCGTGAAATGGTCATGATTTGCTTGCATATGCATTAAGTGTTGCAAGTACTCTTAATTAAGAAAATCTACGTCAGTGGATGATTGTTGATGATGAAACACCTGTTGTGTATCACCTTACAGACTCGTAAATGATAGTGATCTAAATGCTGATAAACATACTGTAAGTGATGAGGATAGCAGTGATGATGATGAAATGGATGAAACTGAAAGATTTACTATTAACAGGTTAATTGAGTTGTTGGGTTGTTGAATCAAAGGTTAGAGAAACGTACCTTCATGACAGAACAAAAGCTAATTAAAGCTTTATTTGATGGAAGAAAAATTACACATCAAAACACATGAAGCAACTTTGCCTGGATGAAGTATTTAAAAAGATAACTGAGGAGTAACATTCTTTGTAAGCACAGTAATTAATACATTTACATCTAACTTTTATATAATTAATGATCTTTTTAAAGCTTCTACAGTCCATTTTTCCCATTATTATGGGTCAAGGTCTGGCAGATGGAATACAACACTAGTAAATGCGAGATCATCCACTTTGGAAGGAATAATAGAACAGCAGATTATAAATTAAATGGTGAAAGATTGTAGTATGCTGTTGTGCAGAGGACCTTGGGAGTGCTTGTGCATGAATTGCAAACAGTTGGCTTGCAGGTACAACAGGTTATTAAGAAGGCAAATGGAATGTTGGCCTTCATTGCTACAGGGACTGAATTCAAGAGCAGGAAGGTCATGCTGCAACTATACAGGGTACTGGTGAGGCCACACCTGGAGTATTGTGTGCAGTTCTGGTCTCCATACTTGAGGAAGGATATACTGGCTTTGGAAGCAGTGCAGAGAAGGTTCACCAGGTTGATTCCAGAGATGGAGGGGTTTACCTATTAGGAGAGATTGAGTGATCTGGAACTAGACTCTCTGGAGTTCAGAAGAATGAGAGGGATCTTACAGAATCATACAAAATTTTGAAAGGGATAGATAAGACAGAAGTAGGAAAGTTGTTTCCACTGGTAGGTAAGACTAGAACTAGAGGACATTGCCTCAACATTCAGGGGAGAACATATAAGACAGAGATGAGAGAAACTGTTTCTTCCAGAGAGTGGTGAATCTGTGGAATTCTCTGCCCAGGGAAGCAGTTGAGGCTTCTTCACTAAATATATTTAAGATACAGCTAGATCGATTTTTACATAGTAGGGGAATTACAGGTTATGGGGAAAAGGCAGGTAGATAGAGCTGAGTTTACGGACAGATCAGCCATGATCTTATTGAATGGCGGGGCAGGCTCGATGGGCCAGATGGCCTACTCCTGCTCCTATTTCTTATGCTTTTATGTTGTACCAATCAATTTCTGGTATAAAATTCCTTCCATATCAGTATTTGACAATGAAAGATTGACAAAGCATCTGTTACCCTGGTTATATCAAAAAGATTGCTTTTCTGGTGTCTGAGTCAAGGTCCTCCCTATATAATGAATATCTGACTTATGTGTAGCTTCCACATACAATCATTCTGGAGGCTGGTGAGATGGAGGGTGAGAATTTGAAATTTGCTGCAGAGTTGCTGAGTCTGAATAGGTAATTTCTACATGCCTTCTTTCACCACCTGTGGAAAGCGGCCAGTGAGTGAGTAGGCCAGTGAAGGAGTGGAGCTTTGAGGCTTTGACTCGAGAGATTCTGGCAGTTTTGGCAGTTGGTCTGTGCAATCAAGTCAATCAAGATTTCAATACATCAGCAGAAAGCCGTTGATTAGACAATCAAAATTTGAATACCTCAGACTCAGCAGAAAGCAGCTGATTGGGCAATCAAGGTCAGGTGACCAAGCATTTTAAAAAGCTCAAAGAGATAAATAGACGGATAGCTCAAGTGAAGAGGCCTGTGGAAAGCGGCCAGTGAAGGAGTGGAGCTTTGAGGCCTTGACTCGAGAGGCTTCGACCAGAAGGAGCGGAGGACAAGCTTGCTCGCGGTTAAGTCTTTACATTGCCTCCTGAGACGGTGATGTGCCTCTCATGTGAGATGTGGCAGTCTTCAGGGAACGCCCCTCTCCCGCAGAGTCACATCTGCCAGAAGTGCATATGGCTGGGTGATCTGGAAGACCGTGTAGGAATCCACAGCAGCAGCTGGATGACCTTCGACTCATAAGGGAGAATGATGCAGTCATAGATGAGAGCTACAGGGAGGTAGTCACACCTAGGCTGTCGGAATCAGGTCGTTGGGTGACAGAGAGGGGAAAGCGAAGGTGAGCAGCCAGGTAGTGCAGAGCACCCCTGTAGCCATTCCCCTGAATAATAAGTTTACTGTCCTGGATACTGTTGGTGGGGACGATTGACCAGGTGTGAGCCACGGTGGCAGGGCCTCCAGCACTGAGTCTGACCCGGTGGTGCAGAAGGGTGGGACGGAGAAGAGGAGAGCTGTCGTTATTGAAGACTCTATAGTCAGTGGAGCAGACAGGAGATTTTGTGGATGTGAGAAAGACACCCGCATGGTTTTTTGTCTCCCGGGTGCCAGAGTCCGGGATGTCTCTGACCCGGTGCACGACATCCTGGTACAAGAGGGAAAGCAACCATAAGTCGTGATACATGTTGGTACCAATGACATAGGTAGGAAGAGAGGTGAGGTCCTGAACTGTGAGCTTCAGGAACTAGGCAGAAGGCTGAAGAACAGGACCTCAAGGGTGGCATTCTCAGGATTGCTGCCAGTGCTACGTGACAGTGATGTTAAGAATTGAAGGAGATGGCAGTTGAATGTTTGGCTGAGGAGTTGGTGCAGGCAGCAGGGTTTCAGATTTTTGGATCATTGGGATCTCTTCTGGGGAAGGTGGGACCTGTACAGATTGGATAGGTTGCACCCGAACTCCAAGGGGAGCAATATCGTTGCAGGTAGTGTTGCTAGCATGGTACGGGAGGGGTTAAGCTAAGCTGCAAGGGGGATGGGACCTAGAGCGATAAGAGCAGTGAAAGAAGTGCATGGAATAAAGCCAGATCTAACATATATAGAGGCTTTGAGGAAAGAGAAGCAGAATAAAGGGTGTAAAGGTAGTAAGGTAGAAGGGCTGAAGTGTGCGTATCTCAATGCAAGAAGCATAAGGAACAAAGATGATGAACTGAGAGCTTGGATACATACATGGAGTTATGAGGTGGTGGCCATTACAGAGACTTGGCTGGCACCAGGGCAGGAATGGATTCTCAATATTCCTGGATTTCAGTGCTTTAAAAGGGATAGAGAGGGCAGAAAAAGGGGAGGAGGGTAGCATTACTGGTCAGGGTTACTATTACAGCAACAGAAAGGGTGGGTAATGTAGCAGGATCCTCTTTGGAGTCAGTAGGGGTGAAAGTCAGGAACAGGAAGGGAGCAGTTACTCTATTGGGGGTATTCTATAGGCACCCAGGTAGCAGCAGAGATACAGAGGAGCAGACTGGGAGGCAGATTTTGGAAAGGTGCAAAAATAACAGGATTGTTATCATGGGTGATTTTAACTTCCCTAATATTGATTGGCACCTGATTAGTTCCAAGAGTTTAGATGGGGCAGAGTTTGTTAAGTGTGTCCAGGATGGATTCCTGTCACAGTATGTGGACAGATCGACTGGAGGAATGCCATACTAGATCTAGTAATAGGTAATAAACCTGGTCAGGTCACAGATCTCTCAGTGGGTGAGCTTCTGGCGGACAGTGACCACTGCTCCCTGGCCTTTAGCATTATCATGGAAAAGGATAGAATCAGAGAGGACAGGAAAATTTTTAATTGGGAAAGGGCAAATTATGAGGCTATAAGGCTAGAACTTCTGGGTGTGAGTTGGGATGATGTTTTTGCAGGGAAATGTACTATGGACATGTGGTCCATGTTCAGGGATCTCTTGCAGGATGTTAGGGATAAATTTGTCCTGGTAAGGAAGATAAAGAATGGTAGGGTGAAGGAACTATGGGTGACAAGTGAGGTGGAAAATCTAGTCAGGTGAAAGAAGGCAGCATACATGAGGTTTAGGAAGCAAGGATCAGATGGGTCTATTGAGGAATATAGGGAAGCAAGAAAGGAGCTTAAGAAGGGGCTGAGAAGAGCAAGAAGGGGGCATCAGAGGGCCCTAGTGACTAGGGTAAAGGAAAACCCCAAGGCATTCTTCAATTATGTGAAGAAAAAGAGGATGACAGGAGTGAAGGTAGGACAAATTAGAGACAAAGGTGGAAAGATGTGCCTGGAGGCTGTGGAAGTGAGCGATGTCCTCAATGAATACTTCTCTTCGGTATTCACCAATGAGAGGGAGCTTGATGATGGTGAGGGCAATATGAGTGAGGTTGATGTTCTGGAGCATGTTGATATTAAGAGAGAGGGGGTGTTGGAGTTGTTAAAATACATTAGGATGGATAAGTCCCCAGGGCCTGACGGAATATTCCCCAGGCTGCTCCACGAGGCAAGGGAAGAGATTGCTGAGCCTCTGCTAGGATCTTTATGTCCTCATTGTCCACGGGAATGGTACCAGAGGATTGGAGGGAGGCCAATGTTTTCCCCTTGTTCAACAAAGGTAGTAGGATAGTCCGGGTAATTATAAACCAGTGAGCCTTACATCTGTGGTGGGAAAGCTGTTGGAAAAGATTCTTAAGAGATAGGATCTATGGGCATTTAGAGAATCATGGTCTGATCAGGGACAGTCAGCATGGCTTTGTGAAGGGCAGATCGTGTCTAACAAGCCTGATAGAGTGCTTTGAGGAGGTGACCAGGCATATCAATGAGGGCAGTGCAGTGGATGTGATTTATATGGATTTTAGTAAGGCATTTGACAAGGTTCCACGCAGTAGGCTTATTCAGAAGTCAGAAGGCATGGGATCTAGGGAAGTTTGGCCAGGTGGATTCAGAATTGGCTTGGCTGCAGGAGACAGAGGGTCATGGTGGAGGGAGTACATTCAGATTGGAGGATTGTGACTAGTGTCCCACAAGGATCTGTTCTGGGACCTCTACTTTTCGTGATTTTTATTAAGTACCTGGATGTGGGGGTAGAAGGGTGGGTTGGCAAGTTTGCAGACGACACAAAGGTTGGTGGCGTTGTAAATAGTGTAGAGGATTGTCAAAGATTGCAGAGAGACATTGATAGGATGCAGAAGTGGGCTGAGAAGTGGCAGATGGAGTTCAACCCAGAGAAGTGTGAGGTGGTACACTTTGGAAGGACAAACTCCAAGGCAGAGTACAAAGTAAATGGCAGGATACTTGGTAGTGTGGAGAAGCAGAGGGATCTGGGGGTACATGTCCACAGATCCCTGAAAATTGCCTCACAGGTGGATAGGGTAGTTAAGAAAGCTTATGGGGTGTTAGCTTTCATAAATCCAGGGATAGAGTTTAAGAGTTGCGATGTAATGACGCAGCTCTATAAAACTCTGGTTAGGCCACACTTGGAGTACTGTGTCCAGTTCTGGTCGCCTCACTATAGGAAGGATGTGGAAGCATTGGAAAGGGTACAGAGGAGATTTACCAGGATGCTGCCTAGTTTAGAGAGTATGCATTGTGATCAGAGATTAAGGGAGCTAGGGCTTTACTCTTTGGAGAGAAGGAGGATGAGAGGAGACATGATAGAGGTGTACAAGATTATAAGAGGAATAGATAAGAGTGGATACCCAGCGCCTCTTCCCCAGGACACCACGGCTCAATACAAGAGGACATGGCTTTAAGGTAAGGAGTGGGAAGTTCAAGGGGGATATTAGAGGAACATTTTTTACTCAGAGTGGTTTTTTACTCAGAGAGTGGTTTGTGCATGGAATGCACTGCCTGAGTCAGTGGTGGAGACAGATACACTAGTGAAGTTTAAGAGACCACTAGACAGGTATATGGAGGAATTTAAGGTGGGGGCTTATATGGGAGGCAGGGTTTGAGGGTCGGTACAACATTGTGGGCCGAAGGGCCTGTACTATGCTGTACTAATCTACCACCCTCCCCCAGCCACATGGCAGAACAACTGGGGACTGATGGTGTGAGCTGAGCTGAGCAGAACTGGGAGCACCGAGCACACTGACTTATTCACTTCTGAATCACTGATGCTAGTTGGTGGCCACATTTTCCAACCCTGCTTGTTCTCCTGTCCCTGCTGTTTCTGTAATCCTCTCCCCTGCATTTGTTCATTTCCAACATGACCAGTTTAAGTTATGAACTATTTTCAAGAACAGACACTTTTGAACGCTGAGGACTGCCTGTATTTGTTTATGACCACTGAATTTTTCCTCGCAGTTGTAACAGTGAAAGTAGCCAATGTAAACCCACAGTATGTATAAAGAGCAGCCAGGTTCAAAGTAGTTGATAGATTTCCACATGCTTTTGAAAGTAATAACTGCATCATTAGATCAGATGCTTAATTGTAATATCGACAACCCAATAAATATGTACAACAGACAGCCTTACAGGAAAAGGTCTGCCTCGCTTATTATAAATGGGGAGGAAGCTGAACATTGGACACACATGTTCACAAGTCAATAGGGATTAATGATTGCCATCTGATTGCTAGGCCACCAGTGGTGTGCGAACAAGGCCAAGGAGTTACAAGCCTTTGCTGACTGTAATGACTCAAGAAGCTTCTATGAAGCAATCAAGCTTGTGTATGGTCCATCAAAACAAGACACCTCACAACTCCTGAGCAAGGACAGTGCATCCATCTTCACTGCGAATTCAGAGCACATGAAAAGATGGCAAGAACACTTCCACGAGCTGCTGAACAGACCAGGACCCATTACCAATGAAACACTGGGCAGGGTACACCCTCGACCCATACTGTTCGAGCTAGATGCTCCCCCTACTCTTCACAAGGTCATCAAACAGCTAAAACCCAACAAAGCACCAGGGACTGACAGTATTGCAGCCGAGATCTACCAGCATGGTGGTCACACACTGACATCATGCCTGCACCAGCAGTTCACAAGGTTGTGGGGAGCTGCAGAAGTATCCAAGACTTCAAAGACGCATCAATCGTGACCACCTACAAGAACAAGCGAGACAAGAGAGACTGCAACAATTACCGTGGCATCTCTCTTCTGTCAGTTGTGAGAAAATGCCTCGCGAAGATCGTCCTTAGACACTTGGTGTCTAACATCAACGGCAACATCCTTCCAGAAAGCCACTGTGGTTTTCGAATAGGCTGTACTACAGTGCACATGATCTTTTCATTGAGGCAGCTCCAAGAGAAATGTGTTGAGCAGCACAGAAGTCTCTATGTCACATTTGTTGATCTAACCAAAGCGTTTGACACTGTTGGTATAGATGGCCTGTGGAAGCTCCTACCAAAATTCGGCTGCCTCCCACGCCTAAACACATCATCCGTCAGTTCCACTAAAGCACTAAAAGCCGCACCAACATGTGTGGTGAGTTGTCAGACCCATTTTCCATCAGCAACGGTGTAAAAGAGGGTTGTGTTCTGGCTCCTACTCTGTTTAGACCAGGGGTTCCCAACCTTTTTTTGCACTGAAGACTGGATTAATATTGACAATAGTCTTGTGGACTGTCGGGGGGGTAGGCTTGCCAACGGACAAGAGTAGCAGTCATATATGTAGGGTTTATCCCAAAAAAGACTACAATGACCATGACGCCTTGCGCGGGCACCAGTGCGCATGCATGACTTGCGCATGTGTAAACGTGGCGATTTTTCCCTACAAATGGTTTTTGGCGATTCTGTTCGGGGGGTGTTATTCAGGTGATAAGTGGCCATTACACTCAATTTTGCTTCTAAAAGGGTTTATCTAACAAATTTAATATTAAACACACAGCACATATTTTCCTCGCATGAATATAGTGGTAAGTCAATTATCGGGGAGGAGAGGGGAGCTTGAAGTAAGTGTTGAATGAACTTCCAGTAGAAGTGGCAGAGGCAGGTTCGATATTATCATTTGAAGAAAAATTGGATAGGTATATGGACAGGAAAGGAATGGAGGGTTATGGGCTGAGTGCAGGTTGGTGGGACTAGGTGAGAGTAGCGTTCGGCACAGACTAGAAGAGCAGAGATAGCCTGTTTCTGTGCTGTAATTGTTATATGGTTATATAAGTCAATAGCATCATAACATTTTAAGTAACGTTGAGATATTAAACACACAGCACATATTTTCCCCGAATGAACATGTAAAATCATTGCAACACACCAATATTGCTGAATCAGTGGAAGCCCTGGGCTTGTTTCCTGCAGCCACACGGTCCTATTGAGGGGTGATGGGAGACAGCGATACTCTAAGGGGGTTCATTATGTCCGGTCTATTCCGCAATTTAGTTTTCGTTGCATTCATTGTAGGAAACTCCGCTTCGCAGAAAAATGTTGGAAATGGAAGCAACATTTTCAGTGCTTTCATGGCTATCTCAGGATATTTAGTCTTGATTTTGATCCAGAATGCTGGCAGAGATGTTATGTCAAACATACTTTTCAGCCCGTCATCATTTGCAAGATTAAGGAGTTGATCTTCCTCCCGCGCTGACACGGATGACGCGCGGGTCATGACCTCGCATGCGTATTGGCTCAAGAGTGGGAATGACAGGGGATGAGGAAAGCTGTAGCTGACTCACATCGCCAAATCATATCTTTTCCTCGCGGCCCAGTAGCACATGCTTTGCGGCCCGGTGGTTGGGGACCGCTGGTTTAGACTTCTTCACTGCTGTTCTTCAGGATGCCACATCAGACCTGAACTTAGGGGTCTTCCTACGAACGAGGGCTGATGGCGGGCTTCTCAACCTCGTGAGATTGAGAGCAAGAACAAAAGTCAGGGACATTGTGGCACATGAGCTACAGTTTGCTGATGATTGTCCACATGTTGCCGAATCTCTCAAAGACTTACAGGAGATCACCAGTCACTTTGCCCGTGCAGCCAAAAGCTTCGGACTGACAATCAGCCTGAAAAAGACGGAAGTTTTGTACCAACCGGCTCCTGGCTCAAGCTATGAAGAACCAACTGTCCTCATTGATGACACTCGTCTCAATGCTGTCAACAAGTTTTGCTACCTGGGCAGCATAATAACATCCTCAGCTTCTCTGGATGTCGAGATTGAGTCAAAAATCAGAAAAGCCTGCTTTGCCTTTGATCAGCTGAAAGATCAAGTTTGGTCACAGAACATCAGATTGGCCACCAAGTGCAAGGTATACAGGGCCGTTGTTATATCAACCTTGTTATACGGATGCAAGACATGGTGCCCATATCAAAGAGACACTTACGCCAGCTTGACCAACTGCAGCAGCATCACCTACGTTCTCTGATGAAGATCACCTGGCGAGACGAGGTCTCCAATACTGAGGTCCTCTCTCGAGCTGGAATGCCAGCAGTTTCAACCTCGGTGATGTCAGCCCAACTGCGCTGGGCAGGACATGTTGTCAGAATGCCTGACGGAAGACTGCCCAAGGACATCTTGTGTGGCCAACTGTCCAGTGGTACCCGAAAACGAGGAGGCCAGTGACTATAGTACAAGGATGTTCTGCACAGGAGCCTCAAGAAAGCTGACACTGCCCCATCAACATGGAAGGATGTTGCTCAGGATCACTCACATTGGAGGGACGCCATCAGAAAAGGTGTGGACACTGCTGAGAACAAGCTCAGTGAGGCAACAGAGGAAAGGCACAGGAAGTGCCACAACAGAGCTTCTGCCCCTGCTGCCCTTCCAGGCCTCACCTGCCAACTATGTGGCAAGCAGTGCACGTCAAAGATCAGCCTGTCCAGCCACTCCAGGATGCACATATGAAACCCCACTAACTGACTCAAAGAGAGTAAGAGGGTCAGTGAGGGAGAGTGAGAGTGAGAGACCTCATTTGGAATATGGTGTCCATTTCTAATTGCTGTGTTACAGGAAGAATGTGGAGGCTCTGAAGGTAGGAGTTTAATTGGGATGCTGCTGGTATTAGTTACAAGGAGAGGTTAGACAGACTTGGATTGGTTTCTCTGATGTGCTTGAAGATGAAGGGAGGCCTGATCTGATGAATTTCACTTTCCGTTGTGATATGCAAATAGCAGGGTCATAATGTGGCATAAAAAACATGAATCCATCCATTCATCTTGCCCTGCATCAACAGTTCAGGCTGCTGCTGGTGGTGTAATGAATGTTTTCTTGGCACATAATTGGTCCCTTAATAGCATCTGGCATACATTAGGCCCCCTAATTAGGACCTGCCTCTCAGTTTTTTTTTGCACTACCTTACATCCTATTTTTCTATTTTCTATTCATAATTTATAATTTAAATATTTAATATTTACTTTTAACTATTTTTAATATTTAATATTCGTAATCCAGGGAGTGTGAAGCACAGGATCAAATATCGCTGTGATGATCGTACGTTCTAGTACCAATTCTTTGGCGACAATAAAGCATAAAGTATAATACCATCTGAGTATCATTTAAATGTCATAGCCTACCTGAGAATTGTTGCTAACAATGTATATCCCTTTATGACAACAGCCCACCCATCTTCTAATGGCTACACCAGCAGGATAACACGTCATTATCACAAACTACATGCCATCTCAAGCTGGTTCCATGAACATGATGGTAGGTTCAGTGTACATCAATGGCCTCAAGTCACCAGATGTGGTGGAAAGGGAGACTTGCAGTATGAATGTGCAGCTGACAACTTGTAACAGGTGGAGACGTATGCATAATTAACCACCAGGGACATTGAGTTGGGTATCACTCGAAGAGACTGTGTCTGACATAATGATGTGAAACTTTTTACCAAGCTTTATGTTCTGCGTTTCGCTGACAAAGTTTGTGCTACAGTTTCTATCAAACTTAAAAGTCCTCTGCCATTTTATTTAAGAAAATTTACACGTGATTTCACTAGACTGCTGGGCAAATTCACAAACCTCATCAACCCACATTCTCAACTACAGTCACAAAACAGGGGGTTGAGCAACATATATCCACAATTGGCCGACTGGTGATTACAGACACCTTAACAAGGTCACCAACCTCAATCGTTACCCTTGTCCCACACATCCAAGACTTTTTGGCATGCTTAGCCATAAAGTTAATTTTTTCTAAACCTGACTTAAAGGGCTACGATCAGGTGCCTGTGTGCTCAGCAACAATTCCCAAAATGGCTATGCTAACCCCATTTGGCCTCTTTGAGTTTCTGCGCATGCAGTTTGAGCAGCACAAACTACTTTATGCCTGATGGACTCTATAAGACTTACATTTTCCTTTTGTTTATCTGGACGACATATACGCCACAGATGCATCCAAATCCAATCACATATAACATCTCCATGCATTTTTCAAGCATTTAAGCCAACACAAGTAGAGTATTAATCTTGCTAAGTGCCAGTTCGGGCTTCCTCAGCCATCACAACTCCACAGAAGGTGTGAACTCTTCTCATCAAAAGTCATTGCTACTATGGATTTCCCACTGCCCCGCACTACTAAAAACCACAAGAGCTTTTCGATGTGGTGAACATCCCCCGGGAGGGGGGAGAACATGGTGGCGCGACGACAGCGCGCGCGGCCACTTCGTGATGAATATCTGTTATCTGTCAAGTAGGGGACCGTGCACAATTCTGATTTGATGGAGACGGACGTGAGAGTACAGAGGAATATCTCGAAAACTTCTCAAATGCCTGCTTTGCTGCCGCTACTACTCTGTGATAACCGGAATCTCCAGAGCTGAAGGCCCTGAAATCCTCGGCTTTGCGTGTTTCAGCGGCTGGGTAGAGGTCGAAGGCGCTCGGCAGGCTGTATCGGAGAGGCTGGTTGGATGCTCTGAGTTTTCGGACAGATGGACTCAGTGTTGGCTGCTTCCAAGGTATCGGCAAGTTGATGGTGCCTGGAAGTTTATGGCAGGGAGTTTCTCCCTTTCGCTGCCTGCTATCGGGGACGCGGGAGTCGATCGAGTCGGGACTTTGAGACATTTTTTTTTTACTGTGCCCATGGTCTGCTCTTCATCAAATTATGGTATTGCTTTCCACTGCTGTAAATATGTTATAATTATGTGGTTCTGTCAGTGTTAGTCTTTGGTCTGTTCTGTTTTCTGTGATATCACTCCGGAGGAACACTGTTATCATTTCTTTTTTTTATATAATTTTTATTCAGTTTTCAAAGTGATACATGAGAAAAAAAAAATCTACCCTCCCCCCCGATATATACTCCTACCTTAAAAAAAAAGAAAAAAAGAGAAAAAAAAAAGGAACCGCCTGAATACTGGAAGGTTTGCACATGCTCCATGGGATAAAAATAAATTTAATATATATTTGTTACTTTCCCCCAAGGAACCAAGATCTTCATCATCGGAGCTATAAATAAGGGCTCCAAATATTCAAAAATGTTACATATTTATCTCTTAAAATCTAAAACATTACTTAGCTTCTCAACTCTCATAGTTCCCTGGGGAATCTCTTTGAACTTCACCACGTATCTCTTTGAACTTCACCACGTTGCTATGTGTTTCCCTCCCAATCATCCAGGCAAAAAGAGAAAAAAGATAGATAAGATACAAAAAAAAAACAAAATACCCCCCCACTAATGTTGTGAATGAAAAGATACACAACACTACCCCCCTCCATTGTGCGGGTCGTGGCTATTGCCACGCTTGCACACATGAATAACGTAGCGATTGGTCAGTGTTTCTTCCAGCTCCCCGTAACAAAAAAATTATATATACATATAGAAAAAAATTAATGTTATTAGTCCCAGCTAATATTCCTCAAATTTTAACCTTTCTTCCCCTCCCTCATATAATTAATAATATACTTATATATTCATCTGCCTAAAAATTCAACAGGCCTAATCCTTGATCAAGTCTTCATCTTCAGTCCATCTCCCTCTCCTAAGTTTGTTCTTGTATCTGGTGAATATTCAAAGAATCTCGCACAAACTCTTCCGCTTTCCGGTAATTGTTAAAAAATCTTTTTTCTCCACCAGGAAAAAAAACCTTCAAGGTTGCAGGATAACGCAATATAAATTGATAACCGTGATCCCATAGGGCTTTTTTCACTGGATTAAACTTCTTCCTTCTTTTCAAAAGTTCATAACTTCTGTCAGGGTAGAAAAAAATTTTCTTCCCTTCTATCATCAGTGGCCCTTTTCTCTTCTTGGCAGCTTGGGCAGCCGCCTGTAGAATCCTTTCTTTGTCTTAGAATCTTAAGAATTTTATTAAAATTGATCGTGGATATTGGTCATCTTGTGGTTTTGGTCTTAGAGCTCTATGTACCCGCTCAATTTCAATTGATCGGTCTTCCTCTTTCACTTGCAAAGTTTTCGGGATCCATCTTTGAAAAAATTCTATTGGATTATCTCCCTCTGTACCTTCTTTAAGACCAACAATTTTAATGTTATTACGTCTACTAAAATTTTCCAACCCATCCACTTTCTCCAAGAGTCGATTGCTTTCAGTGTTCCAGACAAGCACATTATTTTCTGTTTTTTTCCACTCTATCATTAATATGCTCCATTGTTCTTTCCACCTTCTGAAGTTTCTCATCCATTTTATCCTGTTTTTTCATAGCTTTATCATAGCACATCTTCACGTCTTTAAGCTCTGTTCTTAATTTTCTTAGTTCAGCCGTTAATTGCAATAAAGCCTCTCTTATGTCTCCGTCGTCTCCTTTACTTCCAATCTCTTCCCGTTCCTCCTCCTCCACTTCATCTGTATTCTCTACGACAGGGGTCCCCAACCTTTTTTGCACTGCAGACCGGTTTAATGTTGACAATATTCTTGCGGACCGGCTGACCGGGGGGGGGGGGTGTATGGTTGCCAACGAACAAGAGTAGCAGTCAAATGCGTTGTTTACCAAAGACTACAATGACCATGAAGCCTTGCGCGGGCACCAATGTGCATGCGCGTCGTGACCTGCCGATTCCTCCCCCCCCCCCCCGCAAGCAAATCCTTTTTGGCGATTCTGTTCATGGGGTGGGTGTTAATCACTACCGGAATATAGGTGATAAGTGGGTAATACCCTCAATTCTGTTTCTAAAAGGGTTTATCCAACGAATTTAATATTAAACACACAGCACATATTTTCCTCGCATGGATATAATGATAAGTCAATTATCAGGGGAGCTTGAAGTGTTGAACGAACTTCCAGTAGAAGTGGCAGAAGCAGGTTCGATATGATCATTTAAAGAAAAATTGGATAAGTATATGGACAGGAAAGGAACGGAGGGTTATGGGCTGAGTGCAGGTCAGCGGAACTAGGTGAAAGTAGCGTTCGGCACGGACTAGAAGGGCTGAGATAGCCTGTTTCCGTGCTGTAATTGTTATATGGTTATATAGGTCACTTATAAGTCAATAGCATCATAACATTTTAAGTAATATTTGGATATTAAACGCACAGCACATATTTTCCCCGTATGGATATATAAAATCATTGCAACACACCAATATCGCTGAATCAGCGGGAGCCCTGTGCTTGTTTCCCTGCAACACCACCATCCTATCGAGGGGTGATGGGAGACATCGATACTCGAAGGGGGTTCCTTATGTCTAGTCTATTCCGCAATTTAGTTTTAGTTGCATTCATTGCAGAAAACTCCGCTTAGCAGAAAAATGTTGGAAATGAAAGCAACACTTTCAGTGCTTTCGTGGCTATCGCAGCATATTTAGCCTTGACTTTCATCCAAAATGCTGGTAGAGATGTTATGTCAAACATACTTTTCAGCCCGTCGTCATTTGCAAGTTCGAGGAGTTGATCGCCTTCCCGCCCTGTCGCGGATTATGCGCAGGTCATGACCTCGCATGCATAATGGCTGATCAGTGGCCGTGACAGGGAATGAGGAAAGGTGCAGCTGATCAAATCATATCGCTTGCTCGCGGCCCGGTAGCGCATGCTCTGCGGCCCGGTACCGGTCCGCGGCCCGGTGGTTGGGGACCGCTGCTCTACGATATCCAATTCTGACTCTGAGTCACTTTCAGTTGCAGTGGCCGTCGGTTCTTGTAGTTTAAATTGTGTCGGTTTGCGCATGTGTACTTCTTTGCGCATGCGCATTTCCGGCATCTTCTTCTGAGAGACCGCTACCACCGCTATTGCTCCCCGTTCTTCTACGCCAGAGATAAAATGCGTCTCCTCTGAAGGAGATCCAACCTGAATCCGAGGCTCCATCGCTGCAGTAGGCCCTTTTTTCTTCCCATCTCGTGGCAACTTCACAACAGACTTCTTCTGTTGCGGTTTACGAGGCATATCGTAGAGTAGTCTTACGAAGTTTATTAGTAGTTTTCGGAAAGTATTTATTAACTTTACTTTGTTTAAACTGTACTTTGCCGATTTTTAACGGGAGAGGTGGATTTACACGTCTCAATCCTAAGTCATCAGGTGACGCCCCTCCCACTGTATCATTTCTTAATGCATGTATGCATTTCTAAAAGACAATAAGAGGACTGAGCGTTCTCGTAACCTACTACATTATTCCATGAGCTGCTTAGCTTATGCTCATCCTGTACAGTGCCCTTAAAACCAATGCCCCTAATCGCGTGCCTAAATGGTCACCGCACAGGAACAGAATGTTGGATAACACCAAACGAGCCCTTTCCAATGTGACCCTAATGGCACACCCGCTCCCCAACACACTAATTGCCATTACTACTGACATTTCAGACTAAGCTATGGGTGCTGTTCACAAGCAATTGGTTGGAAGCATGTGGCAGCCGCTTGCCTTGTTCAGGAGGCAAATATGTCCCCTGAAAGTAAGTACAGCGTTCTTGATCATGAGCTTCTTGGTCTCTATCTAGCTGTCCGCCATTTTTATTTTCTATTAGAGGGTCAAAATTTCAAAGCATTTGTTGACTACAAACCCCTCATGCCAAAATATCAGATTCTTGTTCTGCATGGTTGCAATGCCACCTGACCTCCATATCAAGAGTTCACAACTGACATACAACACATCAAAGGAAAAAATAATCTCCTGGCCGATTGCCTCTCACAGCCAAGCACTGAAGACATGCCCAGTTTGGTAAAAGAATAAATCAAGGAAGGTAGTGCACCCGTGGCTGACAAGAGAAATTAGGGATAGTATCAATTCCAAAGAAGTAGCATACAAATTAGCCAGAGAAAGTGGCTCACCTGAGGACTGGGAGAAATTCAGAGTTCAGCAGAGGAGGACAAAGGGCTTAATTAGGAAGGGGAAAAAAGATTATGAGAGAAAACTGGCAGAGAACATAAAAACGGACTGTAAAAGCTTTTATAGATATGTAAAAAGGAAAAGACTGGTAAAGACAAATGTAGGTCCCCTACAGACAGAAACAGGTGAATTGATTATGGGGAGCAAGGACATGGCAGACCAATTGAATAATTACTTTGGTTCTGTCTTCACTAAGGAGGACATAAATAATCTTCCAGAAATAGTAAGGGACAGAGGGTCCAGTGAGATGGAGGAACTGAATGAAATACATGTTAGTAGGGAAGTGGTGTTAGGTAAATTGAAGGGATTGAAGGCAGATAAATCCCCAGGGCCAGATGGTCTGCATCCTAGAGTGCTTAAGGAAGTAGCCCAAGAAATAGTGGATGCATTAGTGATAATTTTTCAAAACTCGTTAGATTCTGGACTAGTTCCTGAGGATTGGAGGGTGGCTAATGTAACCCCAATTTTTAAAAAAGGAGGGAGAGAGAAACCGGGGAATTATAGACCGGTTAGCCTAACGTCGGTGGTGGGGAAACTGCTGGAGTCAGTTATCAAGGATGTGATAACAGCACATTTGGAAAGCGGAGAAATGATCGGACAAAGTCAGCATGGATTTGTGAAAGGAAAATCATGTCTGACGAATCTCATTGAATTTTTTGAGGATGTAACTAGTAGAGTGGATAGGGGAGAACCAGTGGATGTGGTATATTTGGATTTTCAAAAGGCTTTTGACAAGGTCCCACACAGGAGATTAGTGTGCAAACTTAAAGCACACGGTACTGGGGGTAAGGTATTGGTGTGGGTGGAGAATTGGTTAGCAGATAGGAAGCAAAGAGTGGGAATAAACGGGACCTTTTCAGAATGGCAGGCGGTGACTAGTGGGGTACCGCAAGGCTCAGTGCTGGGACCCCAGTTGTTTACAATATATATTAATGACTTGGATGAGGGAATTAAATGCAGCATCTCCAAGTTTGCGGATGACACGAAGCTGGGCAGCAGTGTTAGCAGTGAGGAGGATGCTAAGAAGATGCAGGGTGACTTGGATAGGTTGGGTGAGTGGGCAAACTCATGGCAGATGCAATTTAATGTGGATAAATGTGAAGTTATCCACTTTGGTGGCAAAAATAGGAAAACAGATTATTATCTGAATGGTGGCCGATTAGGAAAAGGGAAGGTGGAACGAGACCTGGGTGTCATTATACACCAGTCATTGAAAGTGGGCATGCAGGTACAGCAGGCGGTGAAAAAGGCGAATGGTATGCTGGCATTTATAGCGAGAGGATTCGAGTACAGGAGCAGGGAGGTACTACTGCAGTTGTACAAGGCCTTGGTGAGACCACACCTGGAGTATTGTGTGCAGTTTTGGTCCCCTAATCTGAGGAAAGACATCTTTGCCATAGAGGGAGTACAAAGAAGGTTCACCAGATTGATTCCTGGGATGGCAGGACTTTCATATGAAGAAAGACTGGATGAACTGGGCTTGTACTCGTTGGAATTTAGAAGATTGAGGGGGGATCTGATTGAAACGTATAAGATCCTAAAGGGATTGGACAGGTTAGATGCAGGAAGATTGTTCCCGATGTTGGGGAAGTCCAGAACGAGGGGTCACAGTTTGAGGATAGAGGGGAAGCCTTTTAGGACCGAGATTAGGAAAAACTTCTTCACACAGAGAGTGGTGAATCTGTGGAATTCTCTGCCACAGCAAACTGTTGAGGCCAGTTCATTGGCTATATTTAAGAGGGAGTTAGATATGGCCCTTGTGACTATGGGGATCAGGAGGTATGGAGGGAAGGCTGGGGCGGGGTTCTGAGTTGGATGATCAGCCATGATCATAATAAATGGTGGTGCAGGCTCGAAGGGCCGAATGGCCTACTCCTGCACCTATTTTCTATGTTTCTATGTTTCTACATCGGGGTTGACTGTGCCGGCATGGCCAACCAAGCTACTGACCCAGCCTTACCGAAATGGAGTCACAGGCCTGCAGTTGGCTGACATTCAGTATAGGGAAGCTGCGGTTTGTCTCCTGTGTGACGTCTTAGCTTGTCACATTTGCCCCATTATGCGTGCAAACTGAAGGCATGCTGTATTTAACTCCATTCATGGCCTCTTGTATCTGGGCCAGAAGGCCTCACAGAAACTGGTTGTACTAAAGTTTGTGTAGCACAGCCTTAGAAAGGATGTGCGTGATTGGAGTGCAGTCTGTCTTGAGCGCCAGTGGGTGAAAATTAACCATCATGTTCAGGCGTCATTGGCACCTTCTGAGATCCCTGAGCGACAGTTTGACCCATGTCAATGTGGACCTCGTTGATCTCCCTCTCCTGTAGTTCCCACCTTCATACTATGGTGGATCTGACCACCAGCTGGCTAGAGGTCATCCGTCCAGCATCAACAGCTACATACATGGTTCAGGCATTCATCAGCACCTGGGTTGCTCAGTTTGGCACCCCATCTGATATTTCCTCGACCATGCCTCTCAACTCACATCATACCTATGGGCTGCGATTGCCCAGAACGTCAGTGTTAGGCTACATCATAGTAAAGCATATTACACGCAGTCCAATGGCCTGTGCGGGTGGTTTCACCGCTTCTTAAAAGATGCTCTGAGAACTTCCCTGATGAATGAGTTTTGCCACGCTCAACTCCCATGGATTCCACCGGGGCTCAGATCAGCTCCAAAACAGGATCTGCAGTCATCTGTGGCTGAGCTGGTAAATGGGGAACTGTTACGAGTGCCAGGCGAATTTATTTCTGAGGCCACAACCATCTAGTCGGTCTCTCAACATCATTCCACCTTCCTGAGTAAACTCAATTCTTTTGCACCTATTCCTACTTCTCTTCATGACGTACTGCACTCTTCGGTTCCTGTTGATCTACATTTCGCCTCTGTTGTTTTCACTTGCCATGATGCACAGCAACATCCACTTAAGATGGCCCATTCCATGTACTGGAATGGAGAAAAAAGACTTCTTTCACACGTAGGAGTGGTAAACATGGATGTATTTCAGAAAATCCGCTTAAACTGACCCACCAATATTTGAAGGATTCTGCTACCATGCCACTGGTGCCGCGACTTCACCATAAACAAAATGCAGGTTTTGGTGAACTCTGGGAATGGGGAAGCTGTGTAGGGTAATGTAATGGGTGGAAACATATGTATAACTCACAACCAGCGACGTTAAGTTGAGGACAGTGTCTGACATGATGATGCAAAGATGTGAAGGAGGCTACCGAGCTTTCTATTCTGTGATTCGTGGACAATAGTTTATTGCCATGGTTCCCTTACAGCAACGCTCCCATTTTATTTACGAAAACCTACACTATTATAATGGACCAGAATTTCCAAGGAATGCTTGCAGAACATTACTGAATGTATGCCACGGAAATTCAAGGCAGGGGAGGGGGGAGGAGGGTGGAATCTCCGGCTCTCAGTAACTGGGGTAATTTTAAATTCTTATACACTCAGACCCCACGTAACACTACCCCGCAGAGCACTGATTCATCACAACACAGTTATTCAATTCCTTATTGGAAATTTTCAAAAATGACAAAAATTCATTCTAAACAACACTGAAAACTTCAGCAGTGGCCACCATTACAGTAAACATTCAATCAGCCAATGAGAGCACTTTACACACACTCTCAGACATCCCACCTCTCCCGGAAGTTCAGTGAGTCTCCCACATATTGATAGTGGCTCCCTGACGCCCACAAATTACATACAATATCCCGGGAATTGATTTTTTTGAGAGCGAGCGTGAGGGAGAGGGAGGTGGAGAGAGAGAGATAAACGTAGTGAGAGAGTGACAGAGAGAGCATCCTGATTGGTCTCACTTTGTGCTAAGTAGACCAATCAGTTTCCTCTGTGGGCGGGCTTTAGTCAACCACTCTTTCTTTCATTGTCCATCAGTTCAGTTTAGTGTCCTGCAGTGCCATGGCAGACTGTTCCAAAACAAAAAGAAAATATAAAATGTACTTCACCCCAGACTACACTAAAGTGTACCCCTGCCTAACAGGGGTCAAAAATAATGTGTTGCTCGTTGCACTGTTTGCAACAGTGACTTTGTTATTGCCCATAGTGGGTTAAATGACTGTAAAAAACATGTTGAGGTGAGTTTAACAGGTGTCATTCGTTCATTAGCATAGCTAACGTTATTTAAACTAGCTGGCTGCTGCTAAGGAGCTACTCTATTGGGGACGTCACGTGATGACATAGGATTGAGACGTGGAATTCCAGCTCTCCCATAAAAAATCAGCAAAGTACCGTTTAAACAAAGAAAAGTTAATAAATAGTTTTTGAAAACTACTTATCAACTAGTCAAGACTATTTTACGATATGCCTTGTAAACAGTAACAGAAGAAAACTGCCTTTTTGATGACACCGCGAGATGGGAAGGAAAAAGGGCCTACTACAGCAATGGAACCTCGGGCTCAGGTTGGATCTCCTTCCGAGGAGATACATTTTATCTCTGGCATTGAAGAACAGGGAGCAATGGCGGCGGCAGCAGTTCCTGGGAAGAAGAAGCGGGAATTGTGCATGCGTGAAGAAGTAGGTATGCGCAAATCAATACAAGTCGAACTACAGGAACCAACTGCCACTGAAACTGAAAGTGACCTAGAGTCAGAATTGGATTCCCCGGAGAATACAGATGAAGAAGAGGAGGAAGAAGAACAAGAAGAGATTAAAAGTAAAGGATATTCTGGAGACGTGAGAGGCTTTAGTGCAAATAATGCTTGAATTAAAAGGAATGAAAATAGAGGTTAAAACATGAAGATTAGGTATGATAAAGCTATGAAAAGACAGGAGAAAACAGAAGATGTTATTCTTGCCTGGAAATCGGAAAGAGATCAGTTGTGGGAAAAAGTGGATATGCTGGAAAATTTTAGTAGGCGAAATAATATTAAGATTGTTGGTCTTAAAGAAGGCATACAGGGAGATAATCCAATAGAATTTTTTCAAAGATGGATCTCGGAAAAATTGCAAATGGAAGAGGGAGATTGGTCAATTGAAATTGAACAGGCACATAGAGCTCTAAGATCAAAACCACACACGACCAAAATCCGTGACCAATTTTAATAAAATGTTTACGATTTCTAGACAAAGAAAGAATTCTACAGGCGACTGCCCAAGCTACCAAGAATAGAAAAGGGCCATTGATGATAGAAGGGAACAAAATTTTTTTCTACCCTGACATAAGTTATGAACTTTTGAAGAGAAGGAAGAAAGTCAACTCAGTGAAAAAAGTCTTATGGGATCATGGTTATCAATTTATATTGCGCTATCCTGCACCTTGAAGGTTTTTTTGGCTGGCGGAGAAAAAAGATTTTTTAATGATTACCGAATGGCAGAGGAGTTTGTGCGAGAATCTTTGAATATTCACCAGACACAAGAAGAAATCTAGGGGAGCGAGATGGATTACGGATGAAGGCTGGGACAGGGAATAGACTTGGTGGATTTTTAAAGGTGGAATGATATATAAATATATTATTAATTATATGATAGAGGGGAAGAAATGTAAACGTTTGAGGAATATTAGTTGGGAATAATGACATTAAATTTTTTTCTATATATAATTTTTTTTCATACGGGGGAGCTGGAAGAAATACTGACCAATCGCTACGGGATTCATTTATGCAATCGTAGCGACAGCCATGACCCGCAAAATAGAGGGGGGTAATGTTGTGGTTTTTTTCACTCATAACATTAGTAGGGGGGTATTTTGTTATTTTTCTTTTTATATTTTATCTCTTTTTTATTTCTTTCTTTTTGCCTGGATGATGGGGGGGGGGCACATAGCAACGTGGTGAAGTTTAAAGAGATTCCCCAAGGAACTATGAGAGTTGAGATGTTAAGTAATGTTTCAGATTGGAGTAATCTTGTTAAGAATAATGACTAACTTATTGGGTTTTTTGAATTTTAATGTTAATAGGCTTAACGGGCCAGTAAAAAGAAAAAGAATTTTAACACACATTAATAAAATGTAGCCTTCTTGCAGGAAACACACTTAACAGAAACAGAACATCAGAAGTTAAAGAGAGACTGGGTGGGAAGTGTTGTTGCAGCTTCATTTAATTCAAAAGCAAGGGGAGTAGCAATTTTGATCAATAAAACGTTACCAATTAGAATACAAAATGTAATAACTGATTCTGCGGGGAGATATGTGATTATACGCTGCCAACTTTTTTCCGAATTATGGACTCTCATGAATATTTATGCACCAAATGAAAATGATGCAAAATTTATACAAGAAGCCTTTTTGAATTTGGCTGATGCACATGATAAAATATTAACAGGTGGAGACTTTAACTTTTGTCTAGACCCACTCTTAGATAGATCAACCAAGGCTGTTACAAAATCGAAAGTAGTAAAACTAACCTTATCATTGATGGAAGATTTAAATTTGATTGATATATGGAGAAGAATTAACCCCAAAGAGATTATTCATTCTATTCTAATACACATAAAATTTATTCAAGCATAGATTTTTTTCTATTATCAATGAATATTCAAGACAGTGAAAAACATGGAAAATAAAGTGAGAATATTGTCAGATCATTCTCCTTTATTAATGACAATAATAATGACGGATAAGGAAGAAGTGACTTATAGATGGAGATTTAATTCAATATTATTAAAACGTCAAGATTTTTGTGATTTTATGAAAAAACAGATCCAATATTTTTTGGATACAAACTCATTCAGTTGATGATAAATTTGTATTATGGGATGCGATGAAAGCATATTTCAGGGGTCAGATAATAAGTTATACTTCTAAAATTAAGAAGGAATATATAGTAGAACTAGACCAATTGGGAAAAGAGATTACAAAATTAGAAAGAGAATCTCAAAGACATATGATAGAAGAAAAACAAAGACAACTTGTCAACAAGAAGCTAAAATATAATACGCTTCAGACATATCAAACGGAAAAAGTAATCATGAGAACTAAGCAAAGGTATTATGAGTTAGGTGAGAGATCACACAAAATTCTTGCTTGGCAGGTGAAAACAGACCAGGCTTCTAAAATGATAAATGCAATTAGAACAAGTGCAAATAAAGTTACTTATAAACCTTTAAAAATTAATGAAACCTTTAAAGTTTCTACTCTGAATTATATCAATCGGAATCACAAAACAATGTTGATGAGATAGAAAGATTTTTATCACAAAGCTGAATTCGGAAGAACAGAAGGGATTAGATATGCCTTTTACATTAAAAGAGGTTGAAGAAGCTTTAGGATCATTTCAAAGTAATAAATCTCCAGAAGAGGATGGTTTTCCGCCTGAATTTTATAAAAAGTTTAAAGATTTATTAATTCCTTTTATGGAGATAATACGTCAAGCGGAAAAAACACAAACTTTCAGAATCTTTCTCGGCAGCGATTGTAATAGTATTGCCAAAAAAAGATAGCGATCCTTTAAATCTCATGACAAAGAACTGACAGATGAAGAGCTGATGCAATTGGAAGAAAAAAGGATAACAATCGAAACCAAATGAGTAATGATAAAATACGACTTTCATTTTGAAAGGGTACATCAGTTTTGGGGATATTTGCAGAATGGTTTGAGTCCTTACAAAGAACTGTGTGATAGAAAAATGCGTGAGGCTCAGCAGTCAAGCAAGCCTTCCACATCAGCCACAGCAGACGACAAACCTCGACCTTCGATATTGAGGAGGACAGTCATAGGAGAAGATGAGCTGCCTGCTCTAATGGAAACAGATGACAAGATGACACCCCAGTGTCCCACCACCCCAACCCCCCAGGCCACAGACAGATACCCATTCGCGGAGAATGCAACGGTAGCCGGGAGGCACACAGAACATCTTTAAGAAAAAAGCTGAAATAAACATGCTAATTAATTAGGTGCCGCCGACAGATAATTGTCGGCCCAGATCAAACGCGATGCAATCGGCAATCGGTAATGATCTGGGCCGACAATTACATGCTAGGCAGCACCTAATTAATTAGCATGTTTGTTTCGGTTTTTTTCTTAAAGATGTGCTGTATGCCTCCCAGCTACCGCTGGACCCCTGCGTGCTTCGCTGCCATGTATCAGTCGGCGGCCTGGAGGGTGGGGGCCACTGCCTGCGACAACTCAGTCTAACACACCATCATCCGTGTGCTCGGCAAGCTATCTTCTCGATTCCCGTAAGTGATACTACACTGTACATACATTATTTCTACTTTATATAGGCTGTGTATTTTTACGTGTTATTTGGTATGATTTGGCAGTTTCATAGCTTAAAGGTTACTGGAGAGCGCTTGCACAAGGAATTCTGCAGATGCCGGAAGACATTTGGGCCGTGTTTTTGCCAACAGCTCTTGCGTGAGATTTTCTGCCAATGGCGCTTGCATGAGATTTTCGCTACAGAGAACAGTTCAGTAATGATTGTAGAAAAGTATTTGTCAGATCATTCCTGCTTTTACTATATGTTACTGTTATTTTAGGTTTTATGTGTTATTTGGCATGATTTGGTAGGTTATTTTTGGGTCTACGAACGCTCACAAAATTTTCCCATATGAATAAATAGCAATTGCTTCTTCGCTTTACGACATTTCAGCTTACGAACCGTTTCATAGGAACGCTCTACCTTCAGATGGCGGAGGAAACCTGTATTATCAGGGGTTGGTCTTGATAAGAGAAAAAGCAGTTATAATTATTTGTTTTATCAGGGATTTTAAAGACCAGCTGAGTTTCACGAAGTCTTGTTTGGTTTTGTTCTGTTTTGTGAGTTATATTCTTTTATAAATAGTTCTCTAGGCATTGGCAGGTCATCACAAGTTTTTCCAGTTATTATACTATAAAAATACCGGGTTTGGTTGAAGGTGGGAGGGGGGTGGTAATGTAGTAAGTGATACATTATGAAATCAACGACCCCATTAAAAGGAAAAAAAAACTGGCTCAGTTGAAAAAACTTAATTGCTGTATAGCTCTATTACAAGAAACACATTTAGGAGACACGGAACACAAAAAAATTAAAAAGAGAATGGGTAGATCAAGTCTATTATTCATATTTCCCTAATAGTAGAAAGAGAGGAGTTGCAATATTAATTAACAGATCAGTTTATTTCATGGTGGAAAAAGAGGTTAAAGCCAAGCAGGGTAGATATGTGTTAGTTATAGGTTCGATGAGAGGTGAAGAGTATATTATCATTAAAATCTATGCACCGAATGAAGATAATCCCACCATTTTTAAAGAAGTAGCTTTATTACTTGCCAGGGAAGCTAGAGGTACTGTTATAGTTGGAGGAGACTTTAATTGTATTCTTAGTAGGAGTTTGGATAAATTACCTGGGAATGGGGAACCCCTGAGCAAGAAGTCTAAAGCAGTAAAAATTATGTTGGATGAGCTTGGGTTAGCTGATGGCTGGACAACATTGAATCCAGGTGCCAGAAATTTTAGTCATTTATCAACAGCCCTTGGCTCATATTCAAGAATTGGCCTTATTTGCATCCCGAAGAAGAATCTACATCAGGTGAAGGAATACGTTATTGAACCCATTACTTTGTCAGAACATGCTCCTGTTAGACTTGTACTGAAAGCAGGCTCTGAGCGGCATTTTAAATATTGGAGACTCTATGTTTCCACGTTGATGGACCCCTCTTCCTATAATCAACTAAAACAATGCATTGACAAATATTTTGTGACAAATGACAATGGGGAGGTTTCCCCCTCAATACTGTGGGAAGGTGCAAAAGCTGTGATTAGGGGAAAATGTATTGATTTGGCTGTTCAAATGAAAAAAATGCCAAAACAAAAAATATAATCAATTACAAAGTGAAATAAAAAGATTAGAACAAAAGCACAAATTAACAATGAACAAGGGTGATTGGAAAAACCCACAAAAGTGTGGGGATGCCCTGAATGAGCTGCTCACATATAAAGCGGAAGGAGCACTTCGGTACACAAATCAAATGTATTATGAGATGGGGAACCAGGACAGCCATCTGTTAGCATTTCAGTTGAGAAAGGCACAATCTAACAGAGTTGTACCAAAAATTAGACATCCTTTAAAACTCTCCAAGGTATCGAACCCAAACGATGTAGCAGAGGCATCTAGGGCCTCCTACAAAGATCTGTATGATTCTTCAGATCCACCACAAAATAAAGGCAAGCTGGACGAAATTTTTAGAGACATCTGTATAAAGAGACTTTCAGAAAGTGAGATTGTCGGGGGACTCGGCCCGTCTGTAATGGAGTCACAGCAGTTTTTGTGCTGCTCCCAGTTGTTCCTCTCGCCCTAGTTTAAACTTTGAATTTAAAATCTTTATTTGCTGATTCTTGAAGGGGAACTACATGTCTTTGTCTTTGAGGAGCAGGAAGAACTTGCCGGAACCTAGTGATAAAGATAATGGGAAAAGAAAGATGCCAAAAGAAAGATCTGATGAAATGCCATCATGGGCTGAAGATATGGCTCAGACATTGAATTTAATTAAAGACAAAATGGAAAAGAACACTAATGAAATGGTGCTATTTCTAGGAAAACTTAAAGACCTAGAAATTCAAGTTATTACACATGAACAGGAATTGAAGGTAACTAAGCAAAAATTGCTTGAAACTACAACTCCTTTGGAAAGATGTCAAAATAAGATTATAGACCTGGAAACTAGGTCTCGTTGAAGGAATACACGAATTGTCGGGCTGCAGGAAGGAGCTGAAAATGGAGATTTAACTGCTTACTTTGGTAAGCTTTTTCATACTTTGTTTCCTACTATATTATCACAGCCTCCTGCTATAGAAAAAGCACACAAACCTCTTACTTTGAAATCTCAAGGCTCAAATAAACCAAGGTCTGTTTTGGTTTGCTTTCATCACTTTAAAATTAAAGATCAAATTATGAGACAGGCAAGGAAACAAGATAATTTTCAGATTCAAGGATTCTGAGCTCCGCTTTTATTAGGATTACCCGAAGGAGGTAATGGAACAAAGATCAAAATTTACTTCGGTAATGAAACAGGCATACGATAAGAAACTGTTCTTCTCCTTGCGTTACCTAACTAGAATTAAAGTTCTCCCCCCTAATTCTTCTACTCGTACATTTTTTGATCCTAAAGATGCACTGGCATTCATTCAAACTATACCTGCTGTGACTGACGATCGAACTATGTGGAAGATTGCTTGGTTATCTGCATACCATTGGCATTTCAGAAACAAGATTTGTGAAGTTTACCTGGACACTTCATTGAGAAATTATTCAAAAGAAGATAAAAGGACTTGTTCTTTATTGCATATCATTGGTATTTTGGAAAGAAGATTTATGGTTTAAGTATGTTCAAATGGTTATTCAGACATTTGTCCAAGAAAAAGAATATAAAGGGATTTGTTCCTTTGACCTATTATTTGGTTTGATGTTTTTTCGTTCCTTTCCTAATTAATTAATTGGTAGTTTTTTCCTATTAATTGTTTTTTTATATATAGCTAGGGGAGGGTTTAATTATTTATATAATATTACTAGCTGGTAGTTTTGAAAATTTATTTGGGTTACTTGTTACATACACCTGTTAGGGTGCATTCTCCAGTTACGTTATAAGGTAACCGTAGCCTTCAGCCAGGAGCAGATGTCATCAGGTGGTTCCCAACCTTCACCGAGTGTTTCGACCCTTACCAACCACACTCTCCAGTTGGTGGGCCAGCAGTGGTGGCCAAATCACTGCCCGTCTGCTCCTGGCTTCCAGCTCCCCTCCTCTTGCCTACTCCAAATCCAACAAGAAGCTCGTTCTGCCTCTTCCCCTATCCTACGAGCTGCTTGTTTTTTGCTCCTTTCATCCAGGCCCAGATCTGACAACAACCGCCATGCTGATTTGGCTGGAAAACCTCTGCAGCTGATCTCCACAGGGAACAACCATGCCTGCCATCCCTTGTCTTTACACTCCTGCAGTAAGGGCAGGTACTTCAAGGCCTTTCTCTCGTGGGCCTCTTCCCATTCCTCCTCCCACAGCACAGTCAGCTCAACCAGAATTATTTTCTTGTCTTCTGTTGACCACAGTACAATCTCCGGGCGTAGGGTTGTGTGCACCATATTCGGGAACTGCAACCTCCTTCCCACATCGACCCTCATCTCCCAGGACCTGGCTGTTAGCAGCAGATTGGCCTTTGGTTTTTTGGTTACGAAAAGCCTAGCTCCCTCTTTGATGAAGGTGATGGCCTTCCTCAAATCTGTGCCAGCAGTCCTGTTCTTGCATCTCTCCCGCTCTAGTGTGTCAGCAAGAGCCAAAAGTACCTTATCATGGCGTCACCTATACTGTCCTTGAGTTAAAGCTGTTTTACACCCGGACAGTATAGGAGCCAGTGTCCCCTTTTGACCACAGAGATTACAGTTCGGGTCCTCTCTCATCCCCCATGTGTACAGATGTAATGGTGAAGGAAGGGTGTCATACATGGATCGCAAGAGGAAGGAAATACGGAAGGGCTCCAGTCTCCATAACTCTGCCCATAAGATCTTGCACTTAGGCAGATCCCATTTTGTCCAGGCACCCCGGGACCCTTGTTCCACTGCCTTTGAAATCCGCTTCTCATCCTCACGGATCCGTACTGCTGCCTGTATCATGTCTCGCTTGTTCCTTATGCTTGCGCTTCCCCACTTCTGGAAGTGAACTGAGCCGAGGTCTTGCCGCCCGACGCAGGGATTGCCGATGATATCTCACAGCTTCAGAGAACACACTGCCTCCTCCACAGCTGCGTTGGCTGCCCACTTGTGCCCAGATCTGGTTGTAATGCCTACTTGCTTTACCAAGACGTCATTAGAATCTCTCAAGCTTAATAAAGCTCTGCATTTTGCCACCTTGAATTCCTCCACAACAGCTGACAGGGGAAGCTGCAGTTGCCCAGAACGAATGTAAAAGCCCACTGAAGAGAAGCTTGGGGGAGCTCCCAACCATCTCCGCAGGTGCTTGTTGGTTTTCCTCTCGATGCCCTCTACAACAGTCATGGGGAACTCATAAAGTGTGAAGAGCCAGAGAAGCCTGGGCAGAATGCCGTATTGGTACAGCCAGGTCTTGAATTTACCCAGAAGTCTGGATTTATCGATCTTCTTCAGCCGTTCCTCTGTCTGCTTCACAGCATTAGTTACATTGGCCCCATCTGTCAGTGGCACATTAAACCAATTCCCTAAGCATCTTATCCGGTTATCTTCAATGGAAGGGATGACCTCACCCTGAACCTGGAGGCTAAACTTGCCAGTAACTTTGCCCTTTCTGATCACCATGCATCTGGACTTCTTGGCCTTGAAGGACATCCTCGCCCAAGTGGCTACATTACCCAGGGTTTCCAATACCCATCTTGCTTGGATATGTGACACAGTTGTTATAGTGATGTTGTCCATGAATCCTCGTAGAGCCGGCTGAACAATGCCTGACTCCAGCGTCGGGCTGCGGGTTACATGTTCTGCTGCTGATAATAGGAGGTTCATTCCCATAATAAATAGGATGGGGGAGATAGTGCACCCTGTTGGAATCCCCTTCTGGAGGTCCTGCCAACTAGTTATGAAATGGGCTGTTGTAAATCTGAGTTTGAATCCTCCTAGGTAGCTGGTAATTATGTCTCGAATAGCCACTGGGATGTAGTAGTGGTCGAGTCCTTCTAAGATGAGGTCATGTGGAGTAGACCCGTAGGCGTTCGCCAGGTCTAACCAGACAACTGTTAGGTCACTATTAATCTTTTTTTCTTGCTCTTTTTTTTGAAAAACTGTGCTGATTTATTATTAAAAGCTATGCTTAGGGGTTTCTAGGTAATATATTTTAGATTTTGATTGTTTTTTTTTCTTTTTGGTTTAATTTCAATATATCAGTATGTTTTTTATATAATAGAATGTTATAGTATCTTATAACTGAATTTAAAGCTTTTTTAGGGATTTAATGTTAAATTTAAGATCGCACAAGTTTTTCTTTTTAAGAGATAACATAGCCATCTTTAATTTGTTTTGGTATTGTCGGGTTTTTTAGTCATTTAAAAAAGACTAAATATAAACATGGGATAGTTTTGTAGATGTTGGAAATATAAACATTTTCCTTTGTTGAGATTTTGCTGTTCCTCTTAGAAGGTCAGTGAGTTTCATTTTTTCTTAACTAGAGGGAGGGATAGAAAATCTTTTAGAACTTTTTTTTACAGACAGAGCAGTCCATCGCTTGGTATCTATGGGGTGCCTGCTATCCTTCGGACTGTGGGGGGAGGGAGGTGGGGTTAAAGTTAGGGGGCTTTTCCCATTGGGTGGTTCCGGAGCATGCGTGTTTTCTATATGGTTGTATTTTTCATCGCATTGATTATCCCGTATTGGTATGCTTCTGTGCATGTGTAAAGTAGAATTATGGTATTATACTCTATTATGGTATTGAAACAGACAAATGTAATAGGTTGGAATGTGCATGGTTGAAATCATCCTATCAAACGAAAAAGACTTTTAAAATCATCAATCGATTCCAACCTGATATAACTTTTGCCCAGGAGACGCATATCACAGCGGGAGATCAAAATACGCAAACACGGGGAATTCTGCAGATGCTGGAAATTCAAGCAACAGACATCAAAGTTGCTGGTGAACGCAGCAGGACAGGCAGCATCTCTAGGAAGAGGTACAGTCGATGTTTCGGGCCAAGTCCCTTCCTCAGGACTTTGTGAGATGCTGCCTGGACTGCTGCGTTCACCAGCAACTTTGTTGTGTGTTGGGAGATCAAAATAGATCTTTTGGATGGTGGAGGGGTTTGAAATTCCATTCTACTTCTCAGAGTAAAAACAAAGGAGTGTCTATCTTTATTAAATCTAATATTTCATTTATTTGAGAGGATATTAAGTTAGATTTTAATGGTAGATTTTTAATTGTTAAAGGAGTAATTTGTAATAGAAAAGTTGTTTTGGTTAACCTGCATGGTCCTAACTCAGATGATCCTTTTTTTCAAAATGTATTTGCTTTACTGCCTTATTTAAACGAATATATGTTGATAATGGGCAGGGATTTTAAATGTTGCTTAAATCCTTTGATTGACAAGACCAGCAACTTCCAAATCGCTCCACGTCACTTATTAATTCTTTTTTGGTCGATTTTGGATTGATCAAACTATGGAGATATTTACATCCTGATGACAAGAGAATTTTTTTTTCACGTTTATAAAAAATATTCAAGGATCGATTATATTATAGTCGATCCTCACTTCTTGCCTAGTGTTAGGAATTGTGAGTATGATGCTATTGTTATATCTGATCATGCGCCTCTGAGTTTGTCTTTCAAACTCGATGATGTCATTCTTGCGCGCCCACCATGGTGCCTGTCTCAGACATTATTGTAAAACACTTGACTTTGTCGGCTTCATTGAAACCCAGATAAAATACTTTTTTCTTTTAAATGATATAGGGGGTACATTTAAATTAATCATATGGGATACACTTAAAGCGTTTTTACGTTGTCAGATCATTTCTCATTCAGCTAAGCTTAAAAAACAAACTAAAGTAAAATTAGATAGGATTTCAAAACAAATTAAAGACTTAGGTAATATCTATGCGATCTCCCCTAATATTGATTTATTTAAACAAAGGGTGGAACTCCAATCACAATATAATTTACTATTAAGCTATCCTATTGAAAGTTGTTTGCTTAAGTTAAAGAGTCAATTTTATATGTTTGGAGATAAAAATAACAAATTGCTTGCATCTCAATTAAAAACGGCCAGAGCAAAATGGCAAATTTTGAAAACTCGTAGGAAAGATGGTAGCCTGGCTTGAGAATATGAGGAAATTAGTAAGATTTTTCAAGATTTTTATACAGAACTTTATAAATCTCAATTTCCAGTAGATTCTTCCAAAATGAATGTTTTTTTTTTAATGAAAGATTGCTTTTCCTCAAATTTCAGTTGAGGATCAACAAACTCTTGATGCCCCAATTACTGAAGCCGAAATTCATAAAGCTATTTTTTAATGCAATCTGGTAAGGCCCCTGGACCTGATGGTTACCCTGTAGAATTTTATAAAATATTTGGAAAATTGTTCTCTCCGTATATGTTGGAAATGTTTAGGGATTCTTTTGTGAAAGGTGATTTACCCTCTACCTTTTATGAGGCCTCTATTTCTTTAATTCTTAAAAAGGATAAAGATCCTACTGATTGTGCCTCAAATAGGCCTATTTCATTATTGAATGTTGATGCTAAGATTCTGTCAAAGATAATGGCCAATCGGTTGGAACATATTCGGGATAAAATTATTTTTAAAGATCAAACGGGCTTAGTAAAAGGTTGTTATTCTTTCTCAAACGTTCGGAGGTTATTTAACATTATACACTCGTCTTCTGTTAAAACTCCACAACGCGTTGTTTCTTTGGATGCTGAAAAAGCGTTTGATTGGGTCGAATGGAAATATTTAATATTTTAGAGAAATTTGGTTTTAGTGTTAATTTTAATAATTGGATTAGAATGATATATAAAACTCCTATCGCTACTGTTAGTACCAATAATTGTAGATCCCCTTTTTTCCAGCTTTCACGGGGGACAAGGTTGTCCATTGAGCCCTTTGTTATTTAACTTGGTGTTAGAACCCCTTGCTGGGCCGGCTGATGGGGAAACGACATCGGCTCTGGACCCGGGAGCCTATGTTCCTGGGTTCGAAACTGGTCGGGTCCGCTCTCAAATACACTTTCCATCTGTGCCGGGTTGAGTGTCGAGATCACAACTCGACCTCGTAAGATTAAGGGAAAATACTGCAAAAATATCTGTGGGAGGAGTGGCGCGCCACACTGTCTCTTTCTCTCTCGCTTCGCACCTTGTAAAAAAAAAAGCCATGAAACAGACATCACGGACGCATGCACTGACACGCAGGCCCGCACGCATGCAGGCATATGCAAAAAAAGAGAACCCTTTGCTATCGCTCTCCGTGAAGCAAAAGATATTGATGGGATTCTTGTGAATGAGATCATTCATAAGATTCTTCTGTACGCTGATGACTTACTGGTTTATATTTCTAATCTCGAGGAATCTAACCCTGCCTTGCTAAAATTATTTAATGAATTTGGAGATTTTTCGGGATACAAATGAAATTTTTACAAAAGTGAACTGTTCCCATTACATGAATCTGTTTCTATATAATGATAATATTCCCTTCAGATTCACGGATTCCTTTAGACAGGGGTCCCCAACCTTTTTTGCACCGTGGACCGGTTTAATATTGACAATATTCTGGCAGACCGGCCGAGCCGGGGGGGGGGGGGCGGTGTTAATCATGACTGAAAGATAGGTGATAAGTCACTTACAAGTGGCTAATACACTCAATTTAGTTTCTAAAGGGGTTTATCTAATGAATTTAATATTAAACACACAGCGCATATTTTCCTTGCATTAATCTAGTGATAAGTCAATTATAACAGTGGTCCCAAACCTCTGGGCTGCAGACCGATACATTGCTGCGAAGAACGCAGCGGTACAGCGGTAGCCAGAATGCACCCAGCACATCTTTAAGAAAAAAGTTGAAATAAACAAGCTAATTGATTAGGTGCCGCCCGGCACATAAATGTCGACCCAGATCACAGCTGGGCAGCACCTAATCAATTAGCTTGTTTATTTCGGCTTTTTTTCTTAAAGAGGTGCTGGGTGCGTTCTGGCTACTGCTGTACTACTGCATCCTTCGCGGCCCAGAGGTTGGGGACCACTGAATTATAGT
The DNA here is from genome assembly GCF_963921235.1 of Mobula hypostoma. NCBI lineage: Eukaryota > Metazoa > Chordata > Chondrichthyes > Myliobatiformes > Myliobatidae > Mobula > Mobula hypostoma. The sequence goes on from NC_086101.1 coordinate 29,196,974, forward strand.
CACTTGTAAGTCAATAGCATCATAACATTTTAAGTAACGTTTCGATATTAAACACACAGCGCATATTTTCCTTGTATGAACATATAAAATCATTGCAACACACCAATATCACTGCATCAGTGGGAGCCCTGGGCTTGTTTTCCTGCAACAAGACAGTCCCATCCAGGGGTGATGGGAAACAGCGATACTTGAAAGGGGTTCCTTTATGTCCAGTCTATTCCGTAATTTAGTTTTCATTGCATTCACTGCAGAGAACTCCGCTTCGCAGTGGCATGATGCTGGAAATGGAAGCAACATTTTCAGTGCTTTAGTGGCTATCTCAGGATATTCAGCCTTGACTTTGATCCAGAATGCCGGAAGAGATGTTATGTCAAACATACTTTTCAGCCCACCGTCATTTGCAAGCTCGAGGAGTTGAATTTTTCCCCGCGTTCACATGGAAGATTCACCGGAAACATTCACAGATGGGTCACATACCCTTTCCTTTGCACGTCTAGGGTCACTGATGACCTCACTTGTGTTCAAGTTCAACAGTGGGCGTGACAGGGAATGAGGAAAGGTGCAGCTGACTCATATTGTTTCATATCGCCAAATCATATTGTTTCCTCACGGCCCAGTAGCACATGATTTGCGGCCCGGTGCTTGGGGACCACTGCCTTTAGATACTTAGGTGTTACAATTACTAAAAAATACAAAGATCTTCATAAAGCTAATTTTGTTCCCTTGGTAGATTCTATGAAGTATTTATTTAGCAGATGGAATCCACTTACATTTTCACTTGCTGGTCACATCCATGCAGTCAAAATGATGATTTTACCAAAATGTTTATATTTATTTCTGAATATCCCCATTTTTTTGACTAAGAAGTTTTTTGATTGGATTGAGTCTATTATTTCATATTTTATTTTGAATAATAAAAAAGCAAGAATAAATATCAATTACAAAAATTAAAAAAGGATGGAGGGCTTGCTTTACCTAATTTAAGAATGTATTACTGGGCTGTTAATGTGCGATATATGTCCCTTTGGTTACACTGGGTTCATAAGAACTATCAGCCAATTTGGATAATCTTGGAGCTGAAAGTTGTGAAACAGTTTTATTTAACCTCATTATTGGGAGCTGCTTTACCTATACAATTAACTAAAGTTGCTAATTTAAATTTATATCCTGTGATTAAGCATTCTTTATAAAGTTGGCTCCAGTTTCACAATTTTTTAACCTTAAAAAATTTAAACTTTTTAGTTTAATTTATCGAAATTACTTTTTTAAGCCTTCATTGAATGATCCAGTTTTTTTTACTTTGGAAGAATAAAGTATTAATTCTTTTTTGGATTTATTTAAACACGGTAGACTGATGCCTTTTGAGCAATTAGTTGATAAATATTCTCTTTCATACTCACACTTTCTACAGTACCATCAAATTAGACATTTAAATAAAAAATATTTAAGTAACTTTCCTTACATATTGGATGCCGACCTGTTAGATATTATCACGAGTATGAATCCTTTGATGAAGGGTTCCATTGGAAGAATTTATAATTTACTATTACCATAGGATAAGCGTCCTCTATTTAAGATTAAACAAGATTGGGAAAAGGAACTTAATTTGATTTTTGTGACGGAGGACTGGACGCAGATTCTGAAGTTGGTTGACTCTTCTTCGATCTGTGCTAGTCATTCACTGATTCAATTCAAAATTGTACACCATTACTATTTGACGAAGCAGAGATTGCCTAAAATATTTCCTCATGTTGATAGTTATTGTGATAGATGTAAAACTGAGACAGCTACATTCACACATATGTTTTGGTCCTGTTCTATACTAGAACAGTTCTGGAAGTCAGTTTTCTCAACAATTTCTAAAGCACTAAGAGTTAATTTACAACCTAATAAATTAACTGTGCTTTTCGGAATACTTCCTCAAAGTATCCATGGTATCTCTTTGTCTGATCAACACATTATTGTATTTGTCACATTGATAGCTAGGAGGGCCATTCTATTGATGTGTCGGCTCCCACCTTGTCACAGTGGTTCTCTCAAGTGATGCTATGTCTTAGTTTGGAGAAAATTAGAAGTCGAAAGTTTGAACCTATGTTTCATTTCGAGAAAAGATGGGGTTCATTTGCTTGCTATTATCATTTGAGTTAATTGCTGGATTTCCTTCACAATCTAATTGTAAATTTTTGGGTTTTTTTTGCTGGCGGTTTGATGTTCATCTTTTTTTTAAAGAAGCATTTTGTATAACACATCGCTCCAAGGTTGAACACCCAATGGGTTTTTCTTTTCCTCTTAACTTTTTTTTCCCTTTAGTAGGGTTTTTACTTTTTGTCAGAAAAAACCTTTCAATCTTTTAATATATTTTTTTTTCTCTTCTCTTTGAGGCATTGTAAGTGATGTTTACTTCGACGTACTCCTTAATTTTGGATTGATAATAAAAAGATTTGAAAATTTAAAAAAATTAAAAAGAACTGAGATTGTTTCACTGACACAATCAATCTCAGAACTAGAAATAAAAGATGTTATTAAAACATTAAAAAATAATAAATCTCCAGGTATGGCTAGATTTTCAGGTGAGTTCTATAAGATATTACTCCAGTTACAGAACTTACCGCAGTTTTATGTAAAGTTTTTAATTATGCCCTCAATGAACTGTGATGGGATCCTGAATTATCCCCTATGAACTATGCTTTTAAAAAGAGAGAGAGCGTGCAGCTGGTGGAGGCACCGCTGAGAGCTGTAGAGCATGAACAACTTGAGGGGGGGAGGGGGAGGGAGGGAGGGAGGGAGAGAGAGAGAGAGAGAGAAAGAGAGGGGGGGGAGGGGGGAGGGACGGTGGGGCAGGCGAAGACGGCTCACAGTTTGTTTGGAATTTCTGCAAGGACACTGCCAGCTTCTGAGTTCCTATCGAGAGAGAAAGGAGAATCTACTTGATGGACAGCTGGTGTTCAGCACAACAGTATTTAAACCAGCGTAATTGCTTGTTTCACAGGACACGCAGACGCACTAAGGTGTGGTGAAGTTACAACTATCCTGTTCAGGTTCCCAAGAGTGTCGGACTGAGGATCGATTGTGAGGGATTGATCTGTGATTATTAGTGCGTGAAAGAGCGACCCTGTGGAGGCCATCTGTGTGTCTAGCCTTTGCCTAGTTTGGTAGACTATCACTTGAAGATGGTGCTCTGAAGTTGGTCAAGTTTGGTCAACTTGGAAGTTTCGGAGGACAACGGGAAGAATCGACAGCATCAGCTTACTTGGACAACCACAACACCTCTCTCCCTCCATCACTACTCAACTCAATACCACGAACTGAACTGATTCCCTTTACTCATCATTGTAAGACTGTATCCATTTACCCCTAGGACTGAAGAAGATTGTTTTTTATATTTCCACACTTACGTATATACAAACATATATACAGACCAACTTAATTGTATTTTGTAAATATACACAAATTTAGAATTTGATGGCTGCAACACACTCAACCAAAGTTGGGACAGAGTTAAAATAAGATTGAAAAGTACACAGAATATTCAAGTTTGGAAGACTCCACATTAAGCAGGCTAATTGGTAGCAGGTGAGGTATCGTGACTGGGTATAAAAGTAGCGTCCACCAAAGGCTCAGTCATTGCAAGCAAGGATGGGTCATGGCTCACCCCTATGTGCCAAAATTCGTGAGAGAATTGTTAGTCAGTTCAAAAAGAATATTTCTCAATGCAAGATTGCAGAAAATTTTGGTCTTTCAACATCTACAGTACATAATATTGTGAAAGATTCAGAGAAATCTCAGTGCGTAAAGGGCAAGGTCAGAAACCACGGTTGAATGTGCGTGATCTTGGAGTCCTCAGGTGGCACTGCCTAAGAAACTGTCGTGCTACTGTAACAATTATAGCCACCTGGGCTCAGGAGTACTTAGGAAAACCATTGTCACTCAACACAGTCTGTTGCTGCATCTAGAAATGCAATTTGAAACTGTATTACGCAAGGAGGAAGCCATACATCAACTCTATGCAGAAACACCGGCGAGTTCTCTGGGCCGGAGCTCATCTCAGATGAACCGAAAGACTGTGGAACCTTGTGCTGTAGTCAGATGAGTCCACATTTCAGCTAGTTTTCGTAAAAAACGGGCGTCAAGTTCTCCGTGCCAAAGATGAAAACGACCATCCAGATTGTTATCAGCAAAAGGTGCAAAAGCCAGCATCTGTGATGGTATGGGGGTGCATCAGTGCCCATGGCATGGGTGAGTTGCATGTATGTGAAGGTACCACTGACTCTGAGGCGTATATTAGGATTTTAGAGAGACATATGTTGCCATCAAGGCGATGTCTCTTCCCGGGACGTCCATGCTTATTTCAGCAGGACAATGCCAGACCACATTCTGCACGGGCTACAACAGCGTGGCTTTGGAGACACAGAGTGTGTGTGCTTGACTGGCCTGCTGCCAGTCCAGATCTATCTCCTATTGAAAATGTATGGTGCATCATGAAGAGGAGAATCAGACAACGGAGACCACGGACTGTTGAGTAGCTGAAGTCTTATATCAAGGAAGAATGGATGAAATTTCCAATTGCAAATCTACTACAATTAGTATCCTCAGTTCCAAAACCATTAAAAAGTGTTATTAAAAGGAAAGGTGATGTAACACAATGGTAAACATGCCTCTGTCCCAACTTTTGTTGAGTGTGTTGCAGCCATCAAATTCTAAATTTGTGTATGTTTACAAAATACAATTAAGTTGGTCAGAAAAACTATTGAAAATCTTTTCTTTGTACTTCTGTCAGTTAATTAAAGGTTCACGTGAATTAACATATCACAGATTCTTGTTTTTATTGCATTTTGGAAAATATCCCAACTTTTCTGGAAATGGGGTTTGTACATATATTCATTGCTAACCTGTTTGATATTATCTGAATTTATATTACTGTATTGCCTAGTTACTAATAAATAGCATTAGTTAACAGCAATACCAGACTCAAAAGTGTTTTCCATTTCTGCTGGTTCTTTAACCCTTCACGGGTAACGTGACAGAACATTACCCCCCCACCCCCGAAGAGCTGGTCAGAGGCAATCACATCAGTAATCCACAAGGATGGAAAGGACCCTATAGCATATAGGTCATATAGACCAATTGGCCTGCTTGGTACTGATGTGAAGATTCTTTGTTCTATTTTAGCAAAGAGACTACAGAAATATATAGGAAAATTGATTAATCCAGATCAAACTGGATTTATTCCAGGCTGCCAGGGAGCAAACAATATTAGAAGGGCTTTGAATATCCGGTCTTTAGCACAGAGATCCATCCACCCTTCAATGCTTCTTATCTTAGATGCCGAGAAGGCATTTGGTAGGGTGGATTGGATATACTTAGACTATATCTTATGAAGTAGGTTTTAATGCAACATTTTGAAGTTCTATGAAGACACTGAATAAAGTTCCAATTTCCAGGGTTAGAGTAAATGGGTACTGTTCCAATTTCTTCAGGCTCAAAAGGGGAACCAGACAGGGGAGTCCCCTATCCCCGACATTATTTGCCTTGAGCATTGAACCACTGGCTGAGTTAATAAGACAAAATGAACAAATTCAGGGTATACAAATAAAGGAGGTATAACCCATAAGATAGCTTTATTTGCAGATGACATTCTTCTCTTTATAAAGAACCCTCTTTCATCAGTTCCCCTGCTTATGCAACGTTTGAGAAGTTATGGAGAGGTCTCTGGATACAAAGTTAACGAAGCAAAATCTGAAGCTATGATGATTACAGGGACCTGGTCACCTGATAAAGTGACTTTTCGTGGCCCAAAACAGGGCTTTAGATATTTGGGGGTTAGTTTACCTCATAGTTCCTCCAAACTCTTTGCAGCCAATTATATTAAACTTATTAACCAGGAGAGGAGAGATCTTGAACATTGGGAGATGCTTCCTTTATCACTGATAGGTAGAGTAGAAGTGATCAGGATGAATATTTTGCCCAGGTTTCTTTTTCTTTTCAGCGCTCTACCCATAACAGTTCCTAATGGAACTGGAAAATGGAAACTGAGAATTTGCTTAGATCCTAGAGACTTGAATCGAGCCATTAAAAGAGAGCATTTCAAATTGCCTACTCGTGAAGAAACTATGTCACAGTTTGCTACGCAAAGTAATTTAGTAAATTAGATGCATCCTCAGGATTTTGGCAACTAAAACTAGATGAACTGAGTTCAAAGTTGTGTACCTTTTAACACTCCTTTTGCCAGATACTGTTTTCTTCGGCTTCCATTTGAAATTGCATCAGTGTACCATAAAACCATTCACATGCTATATGAGCACACTGAGGGCGTGGATACATCCATGGACGATATTATTGTTTGGGGATCATCTAAACAAGAGCACGACGCCAGACTCAGACAAGTCTTTGAGGCAACACACAAGGCAAACCTGAAGTTGAATAAAGACAAATGTCAGCTAGGAGTGACTGAACTTACCTTTGTGGGTGATATCACCAGCAATGAGGGTGTGCGTCCTGATCCATTGAAGGTTTCTGCTATTGAGAACGTGCCAAGACCGCAATGTAAAAAAGATGTTCAAAGATTCATGGGAATGGTCAATTACATGGGAAATTCATACCCAATCTTTCGGAACAGCTTGCTCCATTGAGGCAGCTAACAGAAAAGTAAAACGAATGGAGCTGGAATCAGGAACAGGAGAAGGGATGGCAAAATCTCAAGAAAGTGCTCACTAAAGAACCTGTGTTGAAATTCTATGATGCTGAGGGACCCATCAAAATTTCATGTGATGCATCTCAAGCAGGCTTAGGGGCAGTATTACTCCAGAAACATGATAAGGAATGGCTACCTGTGGCATACGCATCTCATTAATTATCTGATACAGAAACAAGGTATGCCCAAATTGAAAAAGAATTGCTCAGCATTATGTTTGCTTGCAAGAGATTTCATCAGTTTGTGTCAGGGCAACCTGCTGATGTTGAAACTGATCATAAGCCTCTGATTGCATTGTTTCACAAACCTTTAAGTGACTGTCCTTTGCAAATTCAGCGAACGATGATCAACTTACAAAGGTATGCATTGAATGTGCCATACACATCTGGAAAATTCATGTATACGGCTGACACAATTTCCAGGGCTGTGGATCCAACAACAAATCCCTGGATGTAATGCAAACAGCTCAGATTGTTGTATTTGTCAGAATAGCTTTCCAGGATTTTACAACAAAGGAGGACTTCCTCACTCTTTTGCACTTAAAGGAGAGAATAAGAGGTGAGGACATTTACAGTGAGTTTAAAAAATGTCTGTGAAAATGGCATCCCCATTCATAAACTGATGGCAACTACTACTGATGGGGCCCCAGCAATGCGTGGTGTGAGCGTTGGTTTTATAGCACTGTGCCATAATGACCCTGATTTTCCCGACTTCCTATTATCACTGTGTGATTCATCAGCAGACCTTGGCTGGAAAAGTCGTGGACTTTTCTCATGTAATGACACTGGTGGTCAAACTGATAAATTTGATTTGAGCAAAAGTGCTTCAGCACCGTTTATCCAAGGCATTATTCGATGAGCTTGATGGTGCTTAGTCACAGCAAAGTGCGGAACTGAGGAATAACAGAAGACCCAACGTGCCATTTGTGCCAGAAACCAGTCAACCTAGAGCATGTTCTTTCTTCAAGCCAGGTTGCCCTTTCCCAGGGACGGTACAGATGCAGACACAACCAGGTTTTGAGAGCACTTGCCCACACTTTGGAGACAGAGAGGAAAAAGGACAGCCAACCAAACTTCATCAGGACCGGGGAACATGCTGCAGAAACAAACAAGCATAAAGACAGTATCCTGAGCATAGCAAATGACTGGGAGATGGAGGTCAATCTTGAAAAGCTGATGTTCCCACCAATAGTAGAGACCTCACTTCGATTGTCAGAGAGTGCAAAGAAGCTCATGGTGATAGAGCTAACAGTACCAAGGGAGACCCAATGCCAAGAGGCTCACGAGAGGAAGCTTGCGAGGTACGAAAACCTGGTGGTGGACTGCAGACGGCAAGGCTGGCAGACGTGGAACTTCCCTGTCGAAGCCGGAGCAAGAGGATTTCCCGCCATGTCATGCTGGAAGATGATGGCAGCTTTAGGGATACAAAGCAAAATCAGGACGACAGCCATTAACACCATGGCCCAAGCAGCAGAGAGAGCGTCCAGTTGGCTTTGGCTGTGAAGGCACGACAGTGGCTGGATGTCTGACCATCGGGGATAGAAGACTGATCACCTTCTGCTGTCCCACCATCCTGAGGATGTTCAGGGTTAGGGGATGAAACGTCTGAAGATAGATGGACCCAGCTGTTGTCTTGACGGTCCAGGAGCAGAAACATCACAGCCATTTAAGGTAATCCTGCAACGATTTGTTGACTTGCTGCCTGAGATAAAGACTTATCTGTCGACAAGAAACAAGGAGCACGAGAAACTGTCAGATGATGTGTGGCTACTGGATTTAGGGTTTCTGACAGACCTAACGGCTAAATTAAACGCACTTAACCACAAGCTCGTGGGAAAAGACCAATACCTGCCCCACATGGTAAGCGCAGTAAATGCGTTTAAGGCCAACCTTGGTATCTGGATTTCACATTTAAAGAACGGGAGGCTGACATACTTTCCCAACTTGGAGAAACTGTTACAGGCCATCAAGGAAAAAAATGCTTTTCGCCCTGAGCAGTACTGTGCTTACCTAGACAAACTAGCAATAAGAGTTTGATCGGCGTTTTGGGGAGTTAAACGTCATGAAAAATAATGCTGCATTTATTTCAAATCCATTTCTGCCAATCCATATAAAACAGATAGCAGCCAAATTCCAGAAATTATTTGGTGTGCCAAGTGATATTGAAATGGAAATAATCAACTTGCAAAATGACATCGAGCTTAAAGCAAGATCAAGGGACGGTGACTTTTGGGGGCTTGTCAGCAGGGAGAAGTTTCCTCATCTCACCACATGTGCACTAAAAGTCAGTACCTACTTTGGGTCAACTTGTCTGCGTGAAATTGCATTTTCACAGATGAAAATTATTAAATATAAGTACAGGAGCTGTCTTACTGACAAGACACCTCAAAGACTGGCTCAAACTGGCTGTCTGTAGTTATGAGCCAAATTTCAGGGAACTAGCAGAAAGTATTCAGCCCCAGTCAACACACTGAGTGCAACAGTCAATTTTTATTCATTTATTTATCACATTGAAATAAAATTAAATAATGAAACTTAAGAATTAAAGGTATTAAGTATTGTAATATTTTTAAACAAAGACAGCTATGGCCTGTTTGACATGCAAGTTACAGTGTTTTCTTGGTTGAATTGATTTGAAAGTTTGACAAAAGCATTTTATGTAATTCAAATACAATTAGTCCAAATAAAAGGCCTCAAGTTGGAAGTACAATCTGAGTTGTTTTTCCTCTAAACAATTTAGTAGGTCGATCTTGCCTTTCACTAAGGCCGAGGTAGGGGATCTTGGGCTTAAAAAGGTTGGCGACCACTTTTGTAGAGGAAACAAAAGGTCAAGACAAACAATCCATCAGACTATTTTAGAAAAACTACAACGTCATGAAAGCTGTAGACACTATCAGAGCAGCCTTGGATGAAGTAACTTCAAACTACATGAACAGACTGTGGAAGCAGCTATGGCCAGAAACATGTAATGACATCCGAGGAGTTCAGACAGAACCAGTCATCCAAAACATTGTTGAAATGGGCAATGGAGCAGGATTAGAGGATATTAATGATGGTGATGTTAAAGAGTTACTGCATTCTCATGGTGAGAGCCTTAATAACGAAGAGTTTTGAGAATTGGCATAGCAAAGCATCCTGGGTGAATCCGAGGGCACATCCTGCAAGGATTGGAAGATCGTCCATCTGCAGACCCCAGAGCTTGCCATTTCCAACGCTAGCAGGCGTGAACTTCGGACCAAAGCCCCCGCCTTTGATCTCCGCGGCTCTACCGACCCAGAGCAAATTCAAGACCCGGACTCCACCACCATCCATGCGGATTCCAACGACCATGGACACCTTCAAAGTGATTGCACAGCCTCCAACCATGAACTCCAGGCCGGGTCTTCACGTGCTGCTACTGGAACTCCCGTCTCCTACGTCAACTCAGGAAGTACAACCTGCCTCAGGAGCTGCTGATTCAATTCTATTCAGGAATAATCCAGTCTGTTCTCTGTTCGTCCATCACCGTCTGGTTTGGATCAGCTACCAAACAAGACAAGAATAGACTCCAAAGAACCGTCAGGGCTGCAGAAAGAATAATTAGTGTGAAGCTGCCCTCGATCCAGGACTTATACGCATCTAGAGTCAGGAAGCGAGCAAGCAGCATCATTGTAGACCCATCACACCCTGGACATCACCTGTTCCAACTCCTTCCTTCTGGCAGGCGCTTTAGATCACTGTATGCCAGGACAAATAGGTAAAAGAACAGTTTCTTTCCGTACACAGGCACACCTCATTGTATGTAGTTCATGATTATTTGACTATTGTTTTGTTTACTTTTTGATTCTGTGCAGCGAGAGCTCAGGGAAACCGGCATCAAATTCCCTGTATGTGTCCACATATTTGGCGATAATAAAGGATTCTGATTCTGATTCTTACCCCACCACCACTCTGCAATCCCATCTCCCTCAGATCCCATCGTCAGCTCCCTGGCCCTCAGAGGCTCCACCTTCCTCTCACCCCAACCCTCCCCTCTCAACTGACAATACCAACCTCTCGCCCCCCTCTGATCCCAGCTCTCATCCATGCCGGGTGTTCACCATCCAGTCTGACCTTCCACTCTCTGAGGCAGAGCGCTTTGTCCTCAGTAAGGGCCTCACCGTTGTCCCCGTGCGCCCACACCTCAGCGAGTTCCACATGCGCCATGACACTGAACTCTTCTTCCGCCGGCTCCGTCACCGAGCTTACTTCTCCAGCAAGGACTCTCCTACCCCCACCGATGACACCTTCTCCTGTCTTCAACCCTCCACCTCTTCACGGACACCCCGCTTTGGATCTTTTTATTGCTAACTGCCGACGGGACATCAACCGTCTTGACTTCACCACACTTTGTTCCAATTCCAAACTTACTACTTCCGAACGCTCTGCTCTCCACTCCCTCTACACTAATTCTAACCTTACTATAAAACCCGCTAATAAGGGGGGTGCTGTAGTAGTCTGGCGTACTGACCTCTACCTTGCTGAGGCACAGCGCTAACTTGCTGATACTTCCTCCTATTTAGCCCTCGAACATGACCCCACTAAGGAGCACCAGGCCATTGTCATCCACACCATCACTGACCTGATGAGCTCTGGGGATCTCCCATCCACTGCCACCAACCTCATAGTTCCCACACTCCGCACTTCCCGTTTCTATTTCCTACCGAAGATCCACAAACCTGCCTGTCCAGGTAGACCCATTCTTTCAGCTTCCTCCTGCTCCACCGAACTCACTTCTGCATACCTCGACACAGTTTTATCCCGCCTTGTTCAATCCCTTCCCACTTATGTTTGTGACACTTCTCATACTCTGGATTTTTTCAATGATTTTAAGTTCCCTGGCCCCTATCATCTTACTTTCACCATGGATGTCCAGTCCCTATATACCTCCATCCCCCACCAGGAAGGTCTCAAAGCTCTCCGTTTCTTTTTGTATTCCAGACCCAACCAGTTCCTCTGTACCACCACTCTCCTCCATCGAGAGGAAATGGTCCTTACACTTAATAATGTCTCCTTTGGCTCCTCCCACTTCCTCCAAACTAAAGGTGTAACCATAGGCACCCGTATGGGTCTCAGCTATGCCTGCCTTATTCTTGGCTATGTGGAACAATCCATGTTCCAAGCCTATACTGGTATCCATCCCCCACTTTTCCTTCACTATGTCAACGACTGCATTGGCGCTGGCTTCCTGCACGCATGCTGAGCTTGTTGACTTCATCATCTTTGCCTCCAACTTCCACCCTGCCCTCAAATTTACCTGGTCCATTTCCAACACCTCCCTCCCCTTCCATGATAACTCTGTCTCTATCTCTGGAGACAGCTTATCTACTGATGTCTACTATAAGCCCACGGACTCTCACAGCTACCTGGACTATTTCTCTTCCCACCCTGCTACTTGTAAAAATTGCCATCCTCTTCTCTCAATTCCTCCGTCAGAATGAGGCTTTTCATTCCAGGACGAAGGAGACGTCTTCCTTTCTTAAAGAAAGGGGCTTCCCTTCCTCCACCATCAACTCTGCTCTCAAAGGTATCTCTCCCATTTCAGGCACATCTGCTCTCACCCCATCCTCCAGCCACCCCACTAGGGATAGGGTTCCTCTTGTCATCAACTACCAGCCTCCGTGTCTAACATTTAATTCTCCGTAACTTCCGCCATCTCCAACGGGATCCTACCACCAAACACATCTTTCCCTACCCCACACTTTCTGCTTTCAACAGGGATTGCTCCCTACGCGACTCCCTTGTCCATTCATCACCACCCCCCCATCCCTTCCCACCAATCTCCCTCCTGGCACTTATCCTTGTAAGCAGAACAAGTGCTACACCTGCCCTTACACTTCCTCCCTCACCACCATTCAGGGCCCCAGACAGTCCTTCCAGGTGAGGCGACACTTCATCTGTGAGTCTGCTGGTGTGATATATTGTGTCCGGTGCTCCCTGTGTGGCCTTCTATATATTGGTGAGACCCAACACAGATTAGGAGACCGCTTCACTGAACACCTATGCTCTGTCTGCCAGAGGAAGCAGGATCTCCCAGTGGCCACACATTTTAATTCCACATCCCATTCCAATATGCCAATCCAAGGCCTCCTCTACTGTTGAGATGAAGCCACACTTAGGTTGGAGGAACAAAACCTTATATTCCGTCTGGGTAGCCTCCAATCTGATGGCATGAACACTGATTTCTCTAACTTCCGTTAATGCCCCCCCTCCCCTTCTTACCCCATCCCTATTTATTTATGTACTTATTTATTTATCTATTTTCTTTCTCTCTTTTCCTCTCACAATAACTCCTTGCCTGTTCTCCATCTTCCTCTGGTGCTCCCTTCCTCTTTTCTTTCTCCCTGGGCCTCCTGTCCCATGATCCTCTCCCTTCTCCAGCATTGTATCCCTTTTGCCAATCAACTGTCCAGCTTTTGGCTCCATCCCTCCCCGTCCTGTCTTCTCCTATCATTTCGGGTCTCCCCCTCCCCCTTTCAAACCTCTTACTACCACTTTTTCCGTTAGTCCTGACGAAGGGTCTCGGCCCGAAACGTCCTCTGTACTTCTTCCTATAGATGCTGCCAGGACTGCTGCGTTCCACCAACATTTTGGGTGTGTTACACGGATTGAGGAAACACCAGCAGGAAACCTCAGCACTAGCATCACCACGTTCACACAAATCACGAACCAGTAAATTGATATGAACCCAGACTGGGAGCGAAGCAGTAAGACAGACAGGTGATCTCAACATGAATTCCTGCTACCAAGAACAGCTTTGTGAGAGAAAACTTAAGAAAAGGCAGGCAAATCTCAATGCCTTCCTGAAGAAGCCGAAGTTAGAGAAGGACCTACAACAAAGTCCCTCCTCTAAAATGTAACCTACTTCCCTCTGCTGCTGCTGCAATGTGTTGCTGCTCCATTGAATGTACAGGTTAAGCCTATTTGCATATTTGTTACTCCATAATTCAATGTCTATACATAAAATAATGTATCATATATCTCGGGTTTTATTTTTTTTATTAGACACACGTTATTAATGTAATGTTATTACTACCCTGCATAGCGCTGATATGCCACACCCCAGTCAGCAGCAGAAGGCCATTGCAACGAGATTTCTCACAGGTCGATGACACTCGTTTAAAACGACAGAAGAGATAAGCGGGGCCGTCACTGTTGGCAGTAGGACAATGGTGAGAGTAGGAGTGAGAAGCTTTGGCTCAAAGGAGGCATTGATTCTGGGTAAGCTTCTGTTAACGTTCTCTTTTCAGTTTTCTCAGAATACCAAGTGTACTAAATGGCTGTTACATGTTCTTCATGCAGGATGCTGGAGTCCTGGGAGACTCTGGGTCTCACAGGGAACTGCATCTGCATGAAGTGCATCCAGCTGTAGCTCCGTGAAGGCCGTGTCAGGGATCTGGAGCTGCAGGTGGATGACCTTCGGTTTGCTCAGGAGGGAGGAGATAACTGATCAGAGTTACTGGGAAGTAGCCACCCCTCAGTTGCAGGAGGTGAGTAGCTGGGCGCCTTTCAGGAGAAATGGAAATGTGAATAGGCAGTTAGCATTTTGGGTCACTTTAGGAAAAGTCATCAAATTTCGGCAAAAAAAATGGCATTTAGGGTGTTTTTACTGCTGTCAAATGTCAAATGAAGATGACTCTGCCAGAGAGGAGCAGGCAGCAAGGGAGACATTTATGTCCAAGAATAACACAATCATTTGGTCCTCACTTCCATATCAGGTTGCAGGCAAGATGGTAGAGGAAAATGCCATTCGAATAACTCCATGACCTACAAGACTGGCTACTTTCCATGCATCTGACATTTTATCAACTTTGCAGCTCTTCCTCCCTCCAACCATTGAAAAATTGTCATTGAAATGACAAACATGGAGGGGATTAAACAGTATGGTCAAAAATGGAAGACCATGGATGTGACTGACCTACATGGGGCTTCTAATACTGGCTGGTGTGTATAGGTCCCCAGGTGAGGCTGCTTTCAGTCATTGGAATGCTTAAACAGGAAGACCAATTTTTCCTGCCACCGTGTCCCTGGAAATGTTCCGTATCATATCAGCGGTGCTCAGATTTGACAACCATGAGACAAGACCTGCACGCCATGTCACTGGACAAACTGGCAGCAATCAGGGAGATCTGGGACAAGTGGGTGGAATGGCTGCCTCTTATGTACAACCCTGGTCCTGAGCTCACAGTGGAATAAGACTGGTTCCTTTCAGAGGTAATAAATGCCTCTCCTTTTATTGTTAGACTAGTTAATAACACCTTCAATATACACATGCTATTGGTTGTGATATCAAATGATTTTTCCCCTTTTTGTGTTCTTGCAGATCACAGTCCTTTCTGTGAGTACATGACTAGCAAGCCAGGAAAATATGGAATAAAGCTAAGGGCAGCCTGTAATGCATGTTCCAGTTATGCTTGGAATATGCAAGTATATACTGGGAAGTCAGCTGGTGGAGCCCCGGAGAGAAAACAAGGCATACACGTCGTATTAGAGATGACAGAAGGGCTAAGAGGACACAACGTGACCTGTGACAACTTCTTCACATCTCATGAGCTTGGTCAGGCGCTCCTGAAGAAGAAAATCACAATAGTGGGCTATGTAAGGCACCACTTGCTCTGATTGCAACAAGTGGGAGAGACGTCTTGTCTTCTAAGTTTGCTTTCACCCATGACACCACTGTTGTCTCGTTTATGCAAAAGAAGAACACGAATGTCATCCTTATGAGCACATTACATAAGGTTGCAGAGGTCAGTGCTCAGGAGTACAGAAAACCAGCCATCATCCTTGACTACAATGCCAAAGGAGGAGTGGACAACCTTGACAAAGTAACAGGCACATACAGCTGCAAGAGGAGAACTGCCCGCTGGCCTCTCGCCATATTCCATATCATCATTGATATATCAATCTACCATGCCTTTGTCATATAGAGTGAGCTGAAACCTACCTGAAGGGCAAGCAAGAGGAACTGGAGGAGGTTCTTTTTGGAGGAGCTTGGAAAGGCCCTTGTGATTCCTTTTATGCAAAGACGACACCGCCTTCCCCGCACAGAAGCACTGGTAAGGCAGTGCAGCGATCTGAACCTGGCCCTGATCAACAAGTCCGACAAGAAGGCAACACAAGGGGACAGAAGAGAATGAGATGCAACTTCTGCTCTGCAAAACAGGGACAACTTGCTGCAAATGTGGGAAACATGTAAGGGGAAAATATGCAAGGTTTCCCACCACTGCTTTGAATGCCAAGACTAGTTTGCAAATAGCAATTTTTTTTTTGTTTTGTTTGTTGGTTAAATATTAGTTACTGTTGAAATAACAGTTAATAGTTATAATTAGATAGTAGTTATGAGATTTTGTTATGATATAGCACTGAGGACAGTGTTTGATGGTTGTAATGGTTATGCTACTCAGAATCATCATGCTGAGAATAAGAAACAAAATTAAACCAGAGATCAGTGAAGAACAGTGCAGCTTTGTCAAAGGCAAGGGAACATCAAATGCATCTTATATTCTCAGGAGTATTATTGAAAGGTCAATAGAAGTACAAGACCTATACACCTGTTTCATCGACTACACAAAAGCCTCTGACACCGTGAAACACCAAGTCATCACGAAAATGCGTAAAGATATTACGAGGGGTGACTGATAGGATGCAAAACTGGGCTGAGAAGTGGCAGATGGAGTTCAACCCAGATAAGTGTGAAGTGGTTTATTTTGGTAGGTTAAATATGATGTCAGAATATATTATTAATGGTAAGACTCTTGGCAGTGTGGAAGATCAGAGGGATCTTGGGGTCCAAGTCCATAGGACGCTCAAAGCAGCTGCGCAGGTTGACTCTGTGGTTAAGAAGGCGTACGGTGTATTGGCCTTCATCAATTGTGGAATTGAATTTAGGAGCCAATAGGTAATGTTGCAGCTATACAGGACCCTGGTCAGACCCCACTTGGAGTACTGTGCTCAGGTCTGGTCACCTCACTACAGGAAGGATGTGGAAGCCATAGAAAGGGTGCAGAGGAGATTTACAAAGATGTTGCCTGGATTGGGGAGCATGCCTTATGAGAATAGTTGAGTGAACTCAGCCTTTTCTCCTTAAGAGCGACGGAGGATGAGAGGTGACCTGATAGAGGTGTATAAGATGATGAAAGGCATTGATCGTGTGGATAGTCAGAGGCTTTTTCCCAGGGCTGTAAATGATTGCCACAAGAGGACACAGGTTTAAGGTGCTGGGGAGTAGGTACAGAGGAGATGTCAGAGGTAAGTTTTTTACTCAGAGAGTGGTGAGTGCGTGGAATGGGCTGCCGGCAACGGTGGTGGAGGCGGATACGGGACTTTTTAAGAGACTTTTGGATTGGTACATGGAGCTGAGAAAAATAGAGGACTATAGGTAAGCCTAATAATTTCAAAGGTGGAGACATGTTCGGCAAAACTTTGTGGGCCGAAGGGCCTGTATTGTGCTGTAGGTTTTCTGTTTCTATAAGTTTGTGGCCTAAGGTAAGAGTCAATTTTAGAAAACCTAACACATTTATTTTTCCTACATTTACACACTTAGTCCAGCGGTTGTGCAGCATACAGACCCCTTCTTTGTAGAGGTCAGCGTCTTAGACCTCCAGAAGTGATCCACAGCAGGGGTGATTGATAAGCTCATGGCCTAAGGTAGAAGGAGTTGAGTTATTACCTTCAAACTTTCTGCATTTTCACTCAAACTGTGGATCTGCGCGTCCATGTATTGAGAGCTGTATAACTCGCCTCCTTCGACCTTCGGCCACGAACTTATCAATCACCCCTGCTGTAGACCACCTGGAGGTCCAAGATGCTCTCATTACATGCACGTGCAGTTCAATTCTTTGAGTGATAATGCAGAAAGTTTGAAGTTAATAACTCATCTCCTTCTACCTTGGCCCACAAACCTATCAATCACTCCTGCTGCGGACCACTTCTACAAAGAAGAGATCGTATGCTGCACGACTGCTGGATTAAGTGTGTATATGTAGGAGGGCACTATGTTGAAAAATAAATATGCTAGGTTTTCTAAAATTGACTCCTTCTACCTTAGGCCACAAACTTATCAATCACTCCTCGTAATATCAATGGAAAAGATCTAAGAATAATCAAGAATCTCCACTGGCAACAAAGTGCATCCATGAGGATAGACAACGAGAGGGTGAATATCAGCCAATAAAGTGAGGAGTCAGGCAGGATTGCGTTCTATCAACAGACCTGTTCTCCCAGTACAGTAAAAATATCATGAGAACCATACAAGACCTACCTGGAGTAAGTATACAGGATATAATATCAACAACCTCCGCTATGTGGATGACACACTACTGATAGCAAATAGTGAAGTAAATTTACAGAAACTAGTATCACACAGAGAGCGAAAGACTTGGCCTAACCTTAAACAAGAAGAAAACTGAAGTAGTGGTAATATCAAAGAAACCTGATATTCTAAACTGTAGGATTGTATTGGAAAAAGAAATCCTGAAACAAGTCCACAATTTCAAGTACCTTGGATCATGGGTAACATCTGATTGCAAATGCGAAACAGACATAAAAGCAAGAATAGCAATGGCAAGAACCACATTTACAGAAATGAGAAACATCTTAACGAACAAGCAAATAGCAATTGACATCCGCCTTAGAAATCTCAGCTGCTACATTTTTCCTATATTGATGTATGGCTGCGAGTCATGGACCATCACAAATGCAATGGGAAAAAGAATTTATGCAGCAGAGATGTGGTTCCTCAGAAGAATGCTATGCATATCATATACGGACAGGATAACCAACGAAGAAGTTCTACAGAGAACGAAAACAAAACGTGCATTACTTTAAAAAATCAGAAAACAGCAATCAAACTTCTTTGGACACATCATGCGAAGAGAGACATTAGAACATTTAGTTACAACTGGAAAGCTGGAAGGAAAAAGAAGCAGAGGCAGACAGAGAATGAAAATGATAGATGGATTAACATCATGGTTAGAAACAGGGGAGGCAATAAATACAATTCAGAGGGTCAGGGACCATGATGGATGGACAGACATGATCACCCACGCCGAATGGCAAGACACCCAAGTACAATGGTTATAAATGGTTATATGATAAACCCCACAGTTCCAGAATGTTCCTGCCATTTTCAGTTTCAATAAAACATATTTAATTCATTATGGCTGTTATATTTTCATGTCTTTGGTAAAATAGGACATGATATTGTGTGATAGTAGATGTTTTTTCTCCATAAATGAGTGGTGTAAAACCTAAAAAATACACTCTCCCTGCTCTCTGAAATATTAATTAATGATTAATCACCCATTTACTAATGTCAGGTAGGCTATTTATACATTCTAAATAGATCTGTGGTTCAAAATTTGGTATAGACAGTTGTTATGAGGGGATTCTTAGGCCAGGTTAAAATTGAAGGTATAGAATATGAATAGTATGTAAGGGTTAAGAAACTGCAAGAGTAAAAGGACATTGATGGCAGTTATATACAGGTCTTCCAACAGTGGCTGGGAAGTGGGCCACAGATTACAACAGGAAACAGAAAAGGCAAGTCAAAAAGGCAACGTTACGGTATTCATGGGAGATTTTAACATGAGGGTCTATTGGGACAATCAGGTTGGTAATGGATTTCAAGAGAGTGAGTTTGTTGAATGCCTAAGAGATGGCTTTTTAGAACAGTTTATTGTTGAGCCTACTAGGGGATCAGCTATCCTCGATTGGGTGTTATGTAATGAACCGGAGGTGATTAGGGAGCTTAAGGTAAAAGTACCCTTAGGAACCAGTGACCACAATATGATTGAATTCAACTTGAAATTTAATAGGGAGAAAGTAAAGTCTGATGTAACAGTATTTCACTGGAGTAAAAGAAGTAACAGAGGTATGAGAGAGGAGTCCGCCAAAGCAAACGGGAAGGAGATGCTAGAAGGGATGATAGCAGAGCAGAAATGCACGAGATTTAGGGAAAAATGTGGAAGATGCACTATTGATGTATTCAAAAAACAAAGAAATACTCAAATGGCAAAATAAAGACAACTGTGGCTGACAAGGGAAGTCAAAGCTAATATAACAGCAAAAGAAAGGGCATATAACAAAGCAAAAATTAGTGTTAAGACAGAGGTTTGCTAAGTTTTTAAAAATCTACAGAGAGCAAGTAAAAGAATCATTAGGAGGGAAAGATGAAATATGAGAGTAAGCAAGAGAACAATATCAAAGTGGGTAGTTAAAGCTTTTTTCAAGTATGTAAAAACAACTGTATGTAAAAAAAACCAGAGCCACTACTGTCAGAAGTAGAAAGAGCAATCAAGAAGATTAAAAAGAATAAAGCGCCTGGTCCAGACAACGTACCAGCAGAACTACAGAAAGCAACAAGCACCTCAATGGCCCACATCTTATACCGCATTGTCTGCGCCATCTGGAAGACTGGCAAATGGCCAACAGACTGGTGGAAATCTGTCTACATTCCAATTCCCAAGAAAGGGGACCTCCTGCAGTGCAGTAATTACAGAACAATTGCATTGATATCACACGCCAGCAAGGTTTGCCAGATAACCATGTCTGAGAGACTAAAGAACTACGCAGATAGAGAAGTGCACTTCAAAGGGGTGGCTTCAGGAGCGGCCGAGGCACTAGGGACCAGCTCTTCAACATGCGCCTAATAATTGAGAAAATAAGAGAGGTCAATCCCCCCTGTACATTCGCCTCACAGACCACTCAAAGACGTTTGACTGTGTTCAATATACCAAACTGAGGATGACAATGATTCAACTGGGCGTGGCACCACACCTAGTGGTTCTTCTAGAAATACTGTATGTAACACAATCCTCCAGCCTTTGGACCACATCTGGCGAGACTGAAGCATTCTGCAATGAGAAAGGAGTCCACCAAGGCTGCATCCTTTCTCCACAACTTTTTAACATCTACACTGAGATGATCATGAGACTGGCAATTCCAGACAACACTAGCATTAAAACAGAAGGAAGAACCATCAGTAACTTGAGATATGCAGATCACACAGCCCTGCTAGCCACAACAGAAGAAGACCTACAAGTACTACTCAATAATGTTGCAAAAGCCTCTGCTGAATTTGGATTGCTGATAAATGGCAAAAAGACCAAAGTTCTGGTGATAAGCAAAACTGCAATTCAAGCTGACATCTACATCGGAAACAACAAGATCGAACAGGTGTCCTCCTTTATATACCTTGGTGCAGAACTAAATGACACAAACAAACACAGCAAGGCAATAAGGCGAAGGTTAGCAATGGCACACACATGCACTGCCAAACTCTGGAACATCTGGAAAGATAGATCTGTGAACACTGACACCAAGATACGCCTCCTCAAGAGTCTCGTCTGGCCAGTAACCCTATATGGCTGTGAAACATGGACCCTCAAAGCAGCTGATGAAAAGAATTTGACAGCCTTTGAGATGTGGACATACAGACCGATCCTCAGGGTATCATACATTGAAAGGAGATCCAACAATTTCATCCTCAAAAAGATTGGCACGAAACGAATACTTCTGGAAACCATTATCCAAAGGAAACTTTGCTATTTTGGACACATCTCAAGAACTGATGACACACTGGAACGCACTGTGCTTGAACGCAGAGTAGAAGGAAGCCGCTCCCGAGGCAGACAGAGGACAACCTGGATCGACAACATCAAGAAGTGGACCAGCCTCACCACCAGAAATGCAACAGGTTTGACTGCCAACAGATTGCAGTGGAAGAAAGTGGTCACCGAGGCTCTGGCAGAGTATGGCACATGATGATGATCAAAAAATACGGAGATGAAAGTGACCGCTAGAATATGGGGCTGGAGAAATAGCAGGAGACAAGATGGCAGATGAACTAAATGAGAATTCTTCATCAGTCTTCACTGTGGAAGGCACTAGCAGTGTGCCCAATGTGGAAGGGTGGAAGGGAAGATGTGTGAGTGCAGTTACTATTACAAGGCAGAAGGTGCTCAAAAAGCTGAAAGACACAAGGGTACATAAGTCACTAAACCAGAAGAACAGAACCCTAGGGTTCTAAAAGAGGTAGTGGTAGAGATTGTGGAGGCATTAGTAATGATCTTTCAAAAATCATTGCACTCTAGCATGGTACCAGAGGACTAGAAAATTGCAAATGTCACTCCATTCCTTAGGAAAGGAGGAAGGCAGCAGAAAGGAAATTATAGACTAGCTAGCCTGACCTCAGTGGTTCAGAAGATGTTGAAGTTAATTGTTAAGGATAAGGTTATGGAGTACTTGGTGACACAAGATAAAATAAGACAAAGTCTGCATGGTTTCCTTAAGGAATTCTTTGAGAAGATTCCAAATAGGATAGATAAAAGGGAGGTAGTGGATGTTGTATATCTGGACTTTGAGAATGCCTTTGACAAGGTGCCACACATGAGGCTAATTACGAAGTTAGAGCCC
The DNA here is from genome assembly GCF_963921235.1 of Mobula hypostoma. Taxonomy (NCBI): domain Eukaryota; kingdom Metazoa; phylum Chordata; class Chondrichthyes; order Myliobatiformes; family Myliobatidae; genus Mobula; species Mobula hypostoma. Next base: position 29,219,096 of record NC_086101.1, read on the forward strand.
ATGGTTTTACAGGAAAGTTATTAGCATAGTTAGAGCATTGGCTGATTGGTAGGTGGCAGTGAGTGGGAATAAAAGGATCCTTTACTGGTTGGCTGCCAGCGACTAGTGGTGTTCTGTTTATGATGTATATCAGTGACTTAGATGATGAACAAAATGGCTTTGTTGCCAAGTTTGCAGATGATACAAAGATTGGTGGAGTGGCAGGTAGCGTTGAGAAAATAGGAAGGCTGCAGAAAGACAAAGACAGATTAGGAGAATGGGCACGGAAGTAGCAAATGAAATACAATGTTGAAAAATGCATGATTGTGTACTTTGGTAGCAGAAATAAACATGCAGACTATTTTCTAGACGGAGAAAATCCAGGAATCTGAGATGCAGAGGGACTTGGGAGTCCTTCTGGAGAACAACCTGAAGGATAACCGGCAGGTTGAGTTGGTGGTGAGGAAGGGAAATGCCATGCTAGCATTCGTTTCAAGATATCTAGAATACAAGAGAAGGGCTGTGATGCTGAGGCTTTAAAGGGCAGTGGTGAGGCATCGTCTCGAGTATTGTGAACAGTCTTGGGCTCCTCATCTTAGAACAGATGTGTTAGCATTGGAGAGGGTCCAGAGGAATTTTACAACAAGGATGATTCCAGGAATGAAAGGGTTATCATACATGGAACTTTTGATGGCTCTGGGTCTGTACTCACTGGAACTCAGAGGGATGGGGGGTGGATTTCATTGAAACCTTTCGAATGTTGAAAGGCCTAGACAGAGTAAATGTTTTAAGGATGTTTCCCATGGTGGGAGAGTCTAGGACAAGAGGACACAGCCTCAGGACACAGGAGCATCCATTTAAAACTGAGACGCAGAGAAATTTCTTTAGCCAGAGGGTGTCAAATTTGTGGAATTTACTACCACAGGCAGCTGCGGAGGCCAGGTCGATGGGTGTATTTAAGGCAAAGCTTGATAGGTTCTTGACTAGACACAGCATTAAAGGTTATGGGGAGAATGCCAAGGAATGGGGCTGAGGAGGTTAAAAAAAATGATCAGTCATAATTGAATGGTGGAGCAGACTCGATGGGCTAAATGGCCTAATTCTACTCCTATGCCTAATGATTTACATATCAGTCCACTTCCAAGGAACGTACCCTCAGCGTTAAACGGCGTCTGAGTGTACACTGCTTCAAAGTTTCTCTTGGGGATTCCAGTCAATCAAAGCTAAGCACCATTGATCTCTTAGAAAAAGAATGTTTAAACCTTTGGCAGCATTCAGAGCTTCTACGGACACCAGGCCCAGCAACAGCAGCCGGCCAAGGCAGCTCAGCTGACAGAGATGCAAGAGGAAGCAGAAACAGGGCAAGGGAGCCAGAAACTCACAAGGCTACGAGCTAATCTGACCATGAAAGACGCAAGAGATAGATTCCCGATTCCACCAGTACCAATGCTAGCGTCTATGACCCCAAACACCTAGACTGCAATTTATGTCATGATATACTTGTACATGCACTCGTGAGCAAACGATTAAAGTTGATGCACATGCGCCATTGTTTTTATCTGAAATATCTGTCTCGAAACATGGTGGCAGCAGTGGGTCTCAGAAAATTGCTTTTTCGAACCGCAGTGCCCGATTTTTTCAACTTGCAGTTGGCAGCATAATAATAGCGGAACTCTGAAACATTGGAGGGTGAGTGTAAGAGTAGAAAAATGTCAACTGAGACGAGCAACCAGTCACAAATAGAGACCGGTGCAGTAGTAATGCCTGGAGGTGAAACAGCAGAATCTCAGCAGCACCCAGCACCCGCAGACGACCCCATGCCGGGAAACCATGGTCGGGACAGAAGTCCTCCCCCAGTGAACAGCATCCACCCGCCACCAGCCGTGATGGTCAACCGTGGAGTGATAGACGGATGGAAGACATGGCGGCAGATGAGGACTAATTACAGTGTTGTACCACAACTGCACAAATAAGTTCCAGCATACCAGACGGCATTATTTTTACATACAATTGGACCGTCAGGCCTTGAGGTCCACAACAATTTTGTGTTCGCAGATGAGGTTGAAGGCCTCACATAGATTTTAGCTGCATTTGACAGATATGCTATCGGTGAGAAAAATGAGACATATGAACGGTACTTGTTTAACAAGCAGCAACAAGAACAAGGTGAGACCTTTGAATCATTTCTTGCCAGCCTTAGATCTCTTGCAAAGGCATGTAATTTTTGCTCGTATATGTCAGTCTGCTGAGAGACAAGATCGTATTGGGCATTAACCACTTTCAAACCAGAAAAATTCTGTTACAAGAAAGCCATCGCTCAATGACTGCACTGACATCTGTAAAAGCAGAAATGGCTGAATCACACCTACAAGCATTCAGTACAGCTGCAGATAGCAGGTCTGCTACGGTCCATGGGATTAAACCTCGCACTAACAAGAAACGTTCAGAGCATCCTGGACAGAAGGCTAGTCCCAGTGATGAAGCCAGAGCAAAAGGCACCTTGAACAGCCACAGAAGAACGGAACATGCAAGAGAAAAGCAACAATGCCCAGCATATGGACAGGTGTGCAAGGCGTGTAGCATTCGAAATCAGTTTGCAAAGGTATGCAAGTAGAAGCCCGTGCATGGGGTGGAAGCAAAAAGCGATGACCAAACTGACAGTGACAGTAGCACCGAGTCATACTGGTTGTCAACAGTTTGAAGACAAAGGATGACGTATTTGCATAGATGCTCATCAATGGAAAGCCAATAGACTTCCAAGTCAACAACGGGGTGAGCATTAACATCTTACCCTGCAAATACTTGGAGGGAGTAGACCACACACTAAGACAACGCACTAAAAAGCTGATGATGTGAAACAAGACCACCATGGATGCAGAAGGGATGTGCAGAGTGAAATTGCGTAATCCCATGATGAACCACAAGTGTTCGGTCAAATTTGTCGTGGTCACTGACAACTTTGCACCATTGATGGGTAGCAGGGCCAGTCAGCAAATGAAGCAGATTACAGTCAATGATGACAACTTTCGCAGGGTGCATGCATCTACACCTAAAGATAAACAATGTACACCAGAAGAACACTATGCAGAGGTGTTCGATGATGCGCTCAGGGAGCTTCCGGTTGCAGCCCACCTGCAGATTGATTAGTAAGTTCAACCCACAGTGTTACCCCCATGACATCTACCTTACGCTATGAAACGGAAAGTGAAAGCTGAGCTTGATCACCCCTTCTCCCATCTGCAATGATGCTCCAATTCTTGGACACCCTGCTCTGGATCTTTTCAACTTGAATTGCTGTGAGACATCAACTGTCTTGACTTCAGCATACCCTCCCCACCGCCCCTCCCCCCCACCGAATGTACTGCCCTCCACTCACTCCGCACAATTCCAAACCTTACCATCAAACCCACAGACAAAGGGCGTGCTGTTGTAGTGTGGCGGAGTAACCTCTACCTTTCTGAGACCAGGGGGCAACTCTGACACCTATCCATACCTACCCCCTTGACTATCAGTAAACAATCTCCAATATCACCACTGTCCTCATCAACTCTGGAGAGCTCTCATCCACTCCCTGCTACTTCGTACTCAAGGTCCACAAACCTGACTGTCCGGGTAGGCCTACTGTCTCTGCCTGCTCCCATTCTACTGAACTCGTATGCTCATACCTCAACTCCATTCTGTCTCCCTTGGTTCGGTCCCTTCACACTTCTCAGTAACTTTCAATTACACGTGGCCCCCGTTTTAAATAGACAGAATACTACAGCACAGTACAGGCCCTTCGGCCCACAATGATGTGCTGACCCTCAAGCTGTCCCTCCCATATAAGCCAACTTAAATTCCTCCATATACCTGTCCAGTAGTCTCTTAAACTTCACTAGTGTATCTGCCTCCACCACTGACTCAAGCAGTGCATTCCACACACCAACCACTCTTTGAGTAAAAAACCTTCCTCTAAAGTCCCCCTTGAACTTCCCACCCCTTACCTTAAAGCCACGCCTTCTTGTACTGAGCAGTGGTGCCCTGGGGAAGAGGCGCTGGCTATCCACTCTATCTATTCCTCTTATTATCTTGTATACCTCTATCATGTCTCCTCTCATCCTCCTTCTCTCCAAAGAGTAAAGCCCTAGCTCCTCGTTTTCCAAATGTTCACTTTACGAAACCTCGCTGTTATGAAAGACCTACATTAGTTACCTGTTTTCGCTAACAGGTGTTTTCACTGTTATGAAAAAAGGCAGCGTGTGAAAAAAGGTGGTGCACGCCAGAACAGCCAAGCTCCTCCCCCGGAAATGCATTCTAGCCGGCATTGCTTAAACACGTGCTTTATCTTGATTTATTTTGTGCATCCGTTAGCAAGATGAGTTCTAAGGCAGGAGTCCCCAACCTTTTTTGCAACACGGACCAGCCGACCCAGTGGGGGGGGATGGGTTGCCAACAGACAAGAGTAGCAGTCAAATACGTTGTGTTTACCCCTGAAAGACTACAATAACCATGAAGCCTTGCGTGGGCACCAGTGCGCATGCGTGTACGTGCTGGTTTGTTTTTCTACATATCGTTTTTGGCAATTCTGTTCGGGGGGGGGTGTTAATCACAACCGGAATATAGGTGATAAGTGAATATTACACTCAATTTCGTTTCTAAATGGGTTCATCTAATGAATTTAATATTAAATACACAGCGCATATTTTCCTCACATGAATATAGTAATAAGTCAATTATCAGGGGAGGACAGGAAAGCTTGAAGTAAGTGTTGAACGAACTTCCAGTTGAAGTGGTAGAGGCAGGTTCGATATTACCATTTAAAGAAAAATTGGATAGGTATATGGACAGGAAAGGAATGGAGGGTTATGGGCTGAGCGCAGGTCAGTAGGACTAGGTGAGAGTAGCGTTCGGCACGGACTAGAAGGGCCGAGATCGCCTGTTTCTGTGCTGTAATTGTTATATGGTTATATAAGTCACTTATAAGTCAAAACTTTTAAGTAACGTTTGGATATTAAACACACAGTGTATATTCTCCCTGTATAAACATATAAAATCATTGCAACACACCAATATTGCTGAATCAGTGGGAGCCCTGGGCTTGTTTCCCTGCAACAAGACAGTCCCATCGAGGGGTGATGGGAGACAGCGATACTTGAAGGGCGTTCCTTATATCCAGTCTATTCCGCAGTTTAGTTTTCGTTGCATTCATTGCAGAGATATGTTGGAAATGGAAGCAACGTTTTCAGTGCTTTCGTGGCTATCTCAGGATACTTAGCCTTGACTTTGATCCAGAATGCTGGCAGAGATGTCAAACATACTTTTCAGCCCGTCGTCATTTGCAAGCTCGAGGAGTTGATCTCCTTCCCGCGCTGACATAGATGACGCGCGGGTAATGACCTCACGTGCGTTCAAGCTCAATGGTGCATGACAGGGAATGAGGAAAGGTGCAGTTGACTCATATTGCCAAATCACATCGTTTCCTCGCAGCCCAGGAGCACATGCTTTGCGACCCAGTGGTTGGGGACTGCTGTTCTAAGGTATTGGAAAAGCCTAAAACAGCTCATAAGGGTGTTATACTTAGCATAAAACTAGACATAATTAAGCGTTTTGATCCTGGTGAACGAAGTAAGGACATTCTCCGCACGTTGAACTTGCCTGCGTCCACCATTCGCACTATTTATATGGAGAGACAGAGACAGAGACAGAGAGAGAGAGAGAGAGAGAGAGAGAGAGAGAGAGAGAGAGAGAGAGAGAATCCTGAAAGCTGCCGATGTTACTGTTGGCTCTGCTCGTAGCAAAGTAGCCTCTCTAAGAATAGCGGGAGGAGAAGATGGCGGCGCGACGCAGCACGCACGGCCTCTCCAGTGAAATAATATTTTTTGTCTGAGCCGTGCACAATTCTGATTTGATGGAGACAGATGTGAGAAGCACGGAGGAACATATGGAGAAACTTCTGAAATGCCCGGTTCGCTGCCGCTGCTACTGTGCGATCGAGAATCTCTGGAGGGTAGGCCCCAATTCCTCGGCTTTGCCTGTTGCTGGCAGCCGGGGCTGGGGTCAAAGCGCTCGGCAGAGACGGAGCTCAGTGTTGGAGGGCTGGTCAGAGGCTCGAAGTTTTCGGATGACTCAAGAGTCGGACTGTGGTTGGGTGCTTCCAGGATGCTGCATTGGCAAGTTTGCGGCGCTAAAAGCATGGCAGGTAGTTTTTCTTCCTTCTCTCGTTTGCGTGAGATCATGGGACTTTCGAGAGACTTTGAACTTTTCTTACCATGCCCATGACCTGTTCTTCATCAAGTTACGGTACTGTTACTGTTGTAACTATATGTTATAATTATGTGGTTTTTATCAGTTTTTCAGTCTTGGTCTGTCTTGTGTTTCTGTGATATCACACCAGAGGAACATTGTATTATTTCTTAATGCATGCATTACTAAATGACAATAAAAGAGGACTGCATGTCCTCATAATCTATAATCTATCTTAGTCAGCATCCAATAATGGATAAAATGGAAAGTCTATTACTTGAGTGGATTGATGGGTATACAAAGCGCGGTGTTCTGTTAAGGAGCAACCAGTCAGTCTTTTTAATAAGCTGAAACAGGAAGCACTGGACGACGGTGATGAAAGTGTTATTTAAAGGTAGTCATGGGTAGTTTGATCGGTTTCTAAGGAGAGGGCAGCTTCACAGTTTAGGCAGTGGTCCCCAACCTCCGGGCCGCCGACCGATACATTGCCACGAAGAATGCAATGGTGCAGCGTTAGTCAGGATGCACACAGCACATCTTTAAGAAAAAAGCCGAAATAAACAAGCTAATTAGGTGCTGCCCGCACGTAAATGTCAGCCCAGGTCAGAGGCAATTGCCAATTGCGTCAGGTGCTTATTCGTATAAGCAAGTGTTTAACTGTGACGAAACTGCAATTTATTGGAGTCTTCCCGATTCCGATAAGTGAAACTACACTGTACATACATTATTTCTACTTTATATAGGCTGTGTAATTTGGTATGATTTGGCAGCTTCATATCTTAAAGGTTACTGGAGAGAGTGTTTCTGCTGAGAGTGCTTGCACTGTGTTTTTGCCGAGAGCGCTTCCGCGAGATTTTCGCTGCGTTAGACAGTGCTGCAGAGAAGTACTTCTACTTTATATAGGCTATGTATTTATCATATCATTCCTGCATTTACTATATGTTACTGTTATTTTAGGTTTTATGTGTTCTTTGGCATGATTTTGAAGGTTTTTTTTGCGTCTGGGAACACTCGAAATTTTTTCCCATATTAATAAACGGTAATTGCTTATTCACTTTCCACATTCCGGTTTACGGATCGTTTCACAGGAACGCTCTACCTTCCGCTAGCGTGAGAAACCTGTACCTGGCCCTGACCATGTCATTTTCATCATGGATATCAGTCCCTATATATCTCTATCCCCCAATAAGAAAGCCTTAAAGCACTCCATTCCTTTCTCAGTAAAAGAAGCAATCAGTTACCCTCCACTACCCCCACCCTCTGTCTGCCAGAACTGGTACTCATTTTCAACAATTTTTCCCTCAGCTCATCCTACTTTCTCCAAGCTTGAGGGGTAGCCAAGGGCACCTGGATGGGTCTCAGTTATGCCTGTTCTTGGGTGGCTACGTAGAACATCTCAGTAATATGCCCCAATTCTTCCTCTGCTACACTGATGACTGTGTAAGGGGGTTTCGATTTTTATGTTACTGCGGAGGCTAATTAAAATGGCGTCTTTGTTATGTTAATCTGGGGAATGCGGCTTTGTTGTCTTAAACACTGAGAAAGTTTGCGCTAGCAGCTTGTTGTGGTTTAGAGGGCGATAAGAAATACATTATTAACCAATTGGGTTAGTTGTTATGGTTTTGGTGTATTTGATGATACTGTTTGCGAGGGGGTTTTGGGGGCAGAAGGCAGGAGAGCGAGACAGAGGATGGACGAGGTGCTGTGAGTCCGCTAACGGGGTCGGACCCTGAGCAGGACGTTCAGCAAGGAGACGGAGACGGATCCGTGTGGAGCGTCTGGTCGACCACCGTTGTTGGTCCCAGGCGGCCGGTCGAGGTGGTCTGAGGGGGTCGCAGGGTGAAGAAGTTGGTCCTTGAGCTCCAACGGGTTTTTTTTGTGCACGAAGAGATTGAACTTTGATAAGTGTGGCGCCTTTATTTTTCTTTTCTATTTTATTCTCTTTTAATTATATAGTTCCAGTAATATCTATAAACTGTATATCATTTAATTGCATATGGTGTATTGTCTGTTATTTGGGCGGGGTGGGGTACCTCACACAGCATCCACACAAACTAATCACCCAGATTGGCGGGGCCGAGGCTGTTTCCCTAGACGACAGCGAGCCGAGCGACCCTGAGGGTGGTCAGGGGGGTTACATTGTGGGGGCTTTATCCGGGATGCTTGAGTCTGTTGGTATGCTGTGTGGGTGCCCTGTTTAAATCTGTAATGTGTGTCTCTGTGGGTTATTTGCTGGTTATTGCTGTATGCGTGGTGGGTGAGGTCTTTGTTCGAGTTCAGACTAGCATTGACGAGTTGGGAGGTGGCACTAGGGGCTGTCCATGCGGTTGGGAGAGAGCGGAAAGAGTGGTCTGATTTGGAGATAGAGTCTGCGAATAAATGTTCTAGCTCTGGCAGGCTCCGCCTGGCACTTGGGATAGTGTCCACCCCAAGAGGGGCGGAGGCGTGTGAGACGTGGGCGGAGCGGATCTCTCAGTTGTTAGATGAGTGGCAGTGCTCGGTTGAGGGAGAGCAACAGGGATTGGTTGAAAGTTTGAGTAGGCGGGCTGGTGACTGTGTTAGAGCTGTCAGGTTCACTTACACCATAGTGACAGCTGTCAGTTATTTGAAAGGGGGGGAAAGTTTTCAGTGTGTCTTCTCTGGCTAGGGCGGCGGCTAAATTGCTTGTAGTGCCAGGGGGATCATTTCAGGGGATCAGCCCCTCCCTCAGTTGTTCAGCTGATCAGAGAGGGATCGAGAAACTTAGTGGAGGCCCAGTGGGGGAAAGGCTTGGGGTCTCTGGGGAAGCACGTTCCCAGCAATGTACCACTGAACTTCCGCAAGGAAAAGACCCTATTCCTAAAGGCTTAGAGGGACCACGCCCCAGGGTGTCGTTATGAATAGAGGGAAGCGATGCTAAAGCCATCCTCGACCTCGGGGCACAGATCAAGTTGTTGTACAGTTCGTTTTACAACCGGTGTCTGAAGCATTTATCCTTGACAACCGCAAGGGCACCGGAGACTTTGGGTACTAGTGGCAGTAGTTATCCAGAAGACGATGATTGGTTAATGACCCTGGAGTTCATGCAGGCATTTTCTGGGCACCCAGCATGTCGAGTTGCTTCTGAGGACGTGTGTAGCAGCCTTGAGCCGGTACCGAATTTAAACGAGACCCAGCGGTGGTACGGCTTGGGGAAAGTAGCTGAGGGTGAGACCCTCTTAGTAGATGCTCCGAACCACCACGAGGGAGGGGGGTTGACCGCTGAAGACACCTCAGTGAGAGAGAGGTTGCGGCAACTGGACCCTAGCGGCGTGGAAGATGAAGGCAGTGTGTGTGTAGATGATGCGATGTGGTTTAATGTGCTGCATCTGAGGGGTGGATGTTGCCAGATCCTGAGGAGTGCGGCTGTTGAGCTGAAGATGGCCTTCCCTAGGATTCTTCCGATCCGAAAAGATGCCCAAGGGCATATCCGGAGCCCCTGCATCCTTCCCGCGGGGCATGAGGAAAACCATGGGGGAAGTGAAGGTGTGTGGAGTTTTGATGTATGTGGATGACCACCTAGAGCTTGGACTCGCCTGGGGGGACTATGAGGCGAGGCGAGTGGCTGAGCCCGGGCGACCGAAGCGAAGTGTCAAATGTGGAGGAGTATTTGGCCGGAGGAGTTTGGTGCAATGTGAGGAAAATGACCCGACATACCAGTTGAACTTCCTGGTGTTGAGACCGACGGTGGTGGACCTGGGGATGAAAACCCGGGTCGTCAACCTGAATGAGACACAGGGGAGAGAAGGGATTTGCACCGCACTGCGGTCATATACTGACGAATTAATCCAGCGAGAAGAAACAATGACCCACCTTCGAAGGGATCAGCAGAAACTCAAGACGTCGATTCAGAACAGATTGGAAGACTTGCAAGTTGGGGAAGATCATGGAAGTGTTCTGACTAAGGTCAACAGAAAACCAAGAGCCCAGGGAGGGGAGTTTGACTACACTCCCGAGGAGGTAAAGAAATGGAGGACAGATCTCGGAAAAGGGAGGCGGACGCTTGAAAGGAACCTGAAGATGACTATCGCGAGTTTAAATGAAGTGGAAAAACTGAACGTTGACCTGGAGGACGCCCTCAGGAAGAAACAACCAGAGGCTGAACATCCTTTAACTGCTGCTTTTCAGGTCAGGGAGGAAGAAGCTGGTGGGTAACTGCGTCACAGATTGAGATGGTCAGGAACCGAGTCAGAACTGCTGAGGCTGTGGCGAGAGTTGAAGGAGTCCCCGAAGAAGCTGATGTCCCGACTGCAGGAGGCTGAAGGGGTAGCCCCGGCTAAATGTTTCAGTTTGGAGAAACTTAACCAGCAGCTATCGATCGAGAGAATGAGGAAGGATACAGATTCGAAGGATGATGTGCTGCACATGTGGAACATGCTGCCTTTCGCTAACTTCCCCGTGATTGAGGAAGAGACCTTTGGCCCTTCTCCCACTGAGTCAGGTGTAGTGGGGAGGGCTAGCTGTGGGCAGTCTGAGTTGCAGCAGGATTGGGAAGGAGGAGAGGCGGGGCCCTGGACACGGGACTGGGGGCTCCGAGCTGTAGTGGTGGCCTGAGTGAGAGAGGAGTTGGCAAGCAGGCCCGAGTATCCCTAGTAGTGTCTGAGCCTTTTGGGTTTAGGTGAGGGGGTACGGAGGTCTCAGAGGGTTAAGAAGCTCCCAGATAGGTTGGCCTATTTAGCGCCCGTGAGACGGGAGTAAGGTCCACTGTTTGGGGAGCACTGTCACTGTGCGTATCTGTGTATGTGTGTGTTGTGTGTCTGTAGGACTGGGTGGCGAGTTATTTAGAAGTCATGAGGACATGGACTTTCTTTGGTGGGGAGAGAGTGTAAGGGGGTTTCGATTTTTATGTTACTGCGGAGGCTAATTAAAATGGTGTCTTTGTTATGTTAATCTGGGGAATGCGGCTTTGTTGTCTTAAAAGCTGAGAAAGTTTGCGCTAGCAGCTTGTTGTGGTTTAGAGGGCGATAAGAAATACGTTATTAACCAATTGGGTTAGTTGTTATGGTTTTGGTGTATTTGAAGATACTGTTTGCGAGGGGGTTTTGGGGGCAGAAGGCGGGAGAGCGAGACAGAGGATGGACGAGGTGCTGTGAGTCTGCTAACGGGGTCAGACCCCGAGCGGGACGTTCGGCAAGGAGACGGAGACGGATTCGTGTGGAGCGTCTGGTCGACCACCGTTGTTGGTCCCAGTTGGCCGGTCGAGGTGGTCTGAAGGGGTCGCAGGGTGAAGAAGAAGGTCCTTGAGCTCCAACGGGTTTTTTTTGTGCACGAAGAGATTGAACTTTGATAAGTGTGGCGCCTTTTATTTTTCTTTTATATTTTATTCTCTTTTAATTATATAGTTCCAGTAATATCTATAAACTGTATATCATTTAATTGCATCTGGTGTATTGTCTGTTATTTGGGCGGGGTGGGGTACCTCACACAGCATCCACACAAACTAATTACCCAGTTTGGCGGGGCCGAGGCTGTTTCCCTAGACGACAGCGAACCGAGCGACCCTGAGGGTGGCCAGGGGGGGCTACAACTGCATTGTGCTAATTCGTGCACCCATGCTATGCTTGTTAATTTCATAAACATTGCCTCTAATTTCCACCCTGCACTTAAAGTAATTTGGTCCATTTCTGGCACCTCTCTCCCCTTTCTCGATCTCTTATCAACGATAGTTGAAACCTATTACCAATGCTTCCATGCCAGTACTCTACCACCAGGAGTGTCACCCACTGAAATGTATCACTGCCTGAATAGTCTCTTCCAGTGATGGGTTTGATAAGAGCAGAGCTCCAAGGAGAAGTCTGATGAGGCCATTATCCGGAGCAGCTGCTGCATGTTCTCCTCTAGACACCAGAACATAGGTCCGAGAATAAGAGCCAGCTAATGAGGTAACCAGAACTGAACACAATGTGTAACACTGGACGTTCAGCTCCCAACTACAACCATCCTTCAGCCACAATTCAGTGATGGCCACAGCATCATACTCGATAATCTGTAAAAGTGCAATGTCGTCCACCTTATTTTTTGTACTCCGTGCATTGAGATTTAACACTGAGTACTGTATTTGATACCCATTTTGATTCTGAATCCCTAATGCACTGGTACTCACTCTGCTGGCTCTAATTTTGTCCCATCATCTGCCTGCCCTTCCTGACAGTCTGAATGCATGTTATCTTTGCTTTTCTTTCTACCATCCATCCTGTCCTGAGTTCCTTCATTCAGTTCCCAATCCCGTAAGTATCCTTTCTCTCCAGCCATTTAGCTTTCCTAACCACCAGGTTTCACACCTACCACCTTCTATCTAGCCCCCTTCCCCACCCCCGACCATTTTAATCTAGTGTCTTTCTCCTTCCTTTCCACTCTTGAGGAAGGGTTTCTGGCCAAAACGTCAACTATATATGCATTTCCATAGATGCAGTCTGACTTATTGAGTTCCTTCAGCATTGGGCCTGTTTTGCAAAGGTACCGTTACTTTTCCTGGCAATGTCTGCTTGCTAGAAAACAAAATGGACTCACTAACATAGAGAAAGATGAGAAAGTGTTAGATTCTGCCTTTTGCCAAAATGTGGCTGGACAATAACATGCCAAGCTCGCCATTTCAATTCAACCAGATGATTATTCTGTGTGGATAGGATCTGTCAGGAGATTTCATAGTAGGCAGACTGTGTACATCAACAAAGCTTTGTGCACAAATGGTAGTTCGCAGTCACTGCCCTGTGACAATAGAACATCTTATAATTAATCGAAGGACGACAGTGCAAGCGCATGGACATCAGTGAGTTAGACCAGCTCAAAGAGTTTAAAAGGAGAGTTTTTTCTTCAGCAGTTTGATCGAAGGACTGTAAACTTAAAAAAGGTTGCCGGACCAATAATCACACCACACAGTTATTACTTTAACCTCTTCACCAGTTTATTGTGCTCAGTTCAGCCGGTGAGAAAGAACTCGGAACCAGTCATCAAAGAGAGACAGAGACTCTCTCCTTGGAGGCTCAGACGAGCTTTCTGATTTTAAAACAGAAATGCTACAATATATAGAACGAGCAGATAAAGAACACTCAGTTACAATGGTATGTTAAGTCAGAGCGAAACCCAATTACTTTGATAAGAGAGTCCGCTAAATCAGAGTTTAATTACAAATAGATATATTGTCCATCCCGTACCAGCCATCCCTGTAGCTAGGCCCCTCACTTAATTAGAGACAGATGTTCTTATCATTGAACCTCTTTAAAGAAAAGACTTAAGTCAGTGGAGCAAAACAATAAAGCATGACCTATGTGAGCACTGAGCAATTCCAGCCCTCATGTCACCTTGAAGAGGCAGCTACAGGCTGTTAATCAGGCAAGCTTTTAATCTAAACAAACTGCGGGCCTATTCTTCAGCAAAAGCAACAGAATTTGTTCACTAGCACACATAGGATGGCACTTAAGTTTTTAACCCATTATTTACAAGAGTCCAAGAATCATGTCTTACTTCCCCAACATCCTTAAACGCAAGCATGTGGACGTCAGCAAGTTAGACCAGCTCGAAGAGTTTAAAAGGAGACAGCTTTATAGAGTACTCATTAAACTATATACAAGTTCAAAAGACTAGGTAATGATAGAGATCTGAAAGATTATAAGGCTAGCAGGAAGGAGCTTAAGAATTAAATTAGGAGAGCCAGAAGGGGCCATGAAAAGGCCTTGGTGGACAGGATTAAGGAAAACCACAACTATGTGAAGAGCAAGAGGCTAAGACGTGAGAGAATAGGACCAATCAAGCGTGACAGTGTAAAAGTGTGTACGGAACTGGAGGAGATAGCAGATGTACTTAATGAATACTTTTCTTCAGTATTCACTACGGAAAAGGATCTTGGCAATTGTACGGATGACTTACAGCAGACTGAAAAGCTTGAGTATATAGATATTAAGAAAGAGGATGTGCTGGAGCTTTTGGAAAGCATCAAGTTGGATAAGTCAACAGGACCGGACAAGATATACCCAAGGCTACCGTGGGAAGCGAGCGACGAGATTGCTAAGCCTCTGGCAATGATCTGTGCATTATTAATGGTGGGAGAGGTTATGGAGGATGGGGATGGGAGAGGTTATGGAGGACTGGAGGGCTGCAGATGTTGTTCCCTTATTCAAGAAAGGGAGTAGAGATAGCCCAGGAAATTACAGACCAGAGAGTCTTACATCACTGGTTGGTAAGTTGATGGAAAAGATCCTGAGAGGCAGGATTTATGAACATTTGGAGAGGCATAATATGATTAGGAATAGTCAGCATGGCTTTGTCAAAGGCAGGCCATGCCTTACGAGCCTGATTGAATTTTTTGAGGATAGGACTAAATACATTGATGAAGGTAGAGCAGTAGATATAGTGTATATGGATTTCAGCAAGGCATTTGATAAGGTACCCCCTGCAAGACTTACTGAGAAAGTAAGGAGGCACGGGATTCAAGTAAACCTTGCTTTGTGGATATAGAATTGGCTTGCTCATAAAAGGCAAAGAGTGGTTGTAGGCGGGTCATACTCTGAATGGAGGTCAGTGACCTGTGGTGTGCCTCAGGGATCTGTTCTGTGACCCCTTCTCTTCGTGATTTTTATAAATAACATGGATCAGGAAGTAGAAGGATGGGTTAGTAAATCTGCTGATGATACAAAGGTTGAGGGTGTTGTGGATAGTGTGGAGGGCTTTCAGAGGTTAAAGCAGGCCATAATAGGATGCAAAACTGGGCTGAAAAGTGGCAGGTGGAGTTCAATCCAGATAAGTGTGAGAATGGTTCAGTTTGGTTGGTTAAATATGATGGCAGAATATAGTATTATAGCATTAATGGTAAGACTCTTGGCAGTGTGGAGGATCAGATGGATTTTGGGCTACACAGGTTGGCTCTGTGGTTAAGAAGGCATACGGTGCATTGGCCTTCATCAACCAAGGGATTGAGTTTAAGAGCCGGGAGGTAATGTTACAGCTGTATAGGACCCTGGTCAGACCCCACTTGGAGTACTGTGCTCAGGTCTGGTCACTCACTACAGGAAGGATGTGGAAACCATAGAAAGGGTGCAGAGGAGATTTACAAGGATGTTGCCTGGATTGGGGAGCATGCCTTATGAGAATAGCTTGAGCGAATTCGGCCTTTTCTCCTTGGAGTGGCAGAGGATGAGAGGTGACCTGATAGAGGTGCATAAGATGATGAGAGGCATTGATTGTGTGGATAGTCAGAGGCTTTTTCCCAGAGCTGAAATGGCGAACAGTTTTAAGATTTTTGGAAGTAGGTACAGAAGAGATGTCAGATGTAAGTTTTTTTCAAAACGCAGAGAGCGGTGAGTGCGTGGAATGGTCTGCCGGCAACGGTGGAGGAGGCGAATACGATACGGTCTTTTAAGAGACTCCTGGATAGGTAACTTGAGCTTAGGAAAATAGAGGGCTATGGATAACCCGAGGTAATTTCTAATCAGTACATGTTTGGCACAGCATTGTGGGCCAAGGAGCCTGTATTGTGCTGTAGGTTTTATGTGTTTCTAAATGTTGGCCACAATACCTGTTCAGGGAATTTATTACAGGCTTCATCACAGCTGTCCATATTTTCCCCACCCTTGACCTTCCCCCCAAGTTCTAAAGCCAAGGACCATTGGGAGAGCTTCATAGCAAAGTAAGGTATCCAGAAGGTCTCTTAATAATTGCAGGAGATTTCAATCATATTAACCCACAGGTCATTTTACCCAAATTCTACCAACAGGTCATCATGACCACTAAGGAAATAAACAGAGTGTATTATGTTTTATGAACAGACACAATACTTACAAAAGCACCCCACACCCTCATCTTGGCCTCTCTGACCACATCCCCATGTCTGCCCCAGTATGCCAAACACTGCTAAAAATGGAGAAACCAGTTCACCAACAAGTAAAACAAAGATCAATCCAATTGGAAACTGGTAATATGGAATACTATACAATTCCCATTTATTGGTATGGAACCTGGTATGGAAGTTGTCCTGTCCAAGACCGAAAGAAGCTGCAGAAGATCGCGAACACGGCGCAGCACATCACAAAAACCAATCTTCCGTGCTTGGAATCACTTTACACCGCATGCTGTCGGAGCAGTGCTGCCAGGATAATCAAGGGCACGACCACCCAGCCAACACACTTTTCGTCCCTCTTCCCTCCAGGAGAAGGCTCAGGAGCTTGAAGACTCGTACGGCCAGACTTAGGAACAGCTTCTTTCCAACTGTGATAAGACTGCTGAACGGATCATGAGCCGGATCTGGGCTGTACCCTCCAAATATCCGGATCTGCATCTCGGTTTTTTAGTACTACTTTACTTTCCATTTTCCTATTTTCTATTTATGATTTATAATTTAAATTTTTAGTATTTACTATCGATTTGTAATCCAGGGAGCGAGAAGTGCAGAATCAAGTATCGCTATGATTGTACGTTCTAGTATCAATTGTTTGGCGACAATAAAGTATAAGTATAAAAGTATTGGGGTACAATCAGGCCCCACAATGGTGGGCACTGTGAGGCGGAACGAACCTGAGCTGCCACCTGCTCTGACTGCAACAAGGGGGAGAGACGTCGTGTCTTCTCAGTTTGCTTTCACCCATTGTTCACTGTTGTCTCGCTTATGCAAAAGAAGAACAAGAATGTCAATCTGATGAGCACATTACATAAGGTTGCAGAGGTCAGTGCTCAGGAGGACAGAAAACCAGCCATCATCCTTGACTACAATGCCAAAGGAGGAGTGGACAACCTTGACAAAGTAACAGGCACATACAGCTGCAAGAGAAGAACTGCCCGCTGGCCTCTCGCCATATTCCATATCATCACTGACATGTCGACCTACAATGCCTTTCTCATATGGAGTGAGCTGAACCTTACCTGGAGGGCAAGCAAGAGGAACTGGAGGAGGTTCTTTTTGGAGAAGCATGTAAAGGCCCTTGTAACTCCTTTTATGCAAAGGTGACACCATCTTCCCCGCACAGAAACACTGGTAAGGGCAGTGCAGTGATCTGAACCTGGTCCTGATCAACAACAAGTCCCACAAGAAGCCAACACAACTGGACAGAAGAGAAGGAGATGCAACTTCTGCTCTGCAAAACAGGGACAACTTGCTGCAAGTGTCGGAAACACATATGCAAGGGCCACACACGTAAGGTTTCATACCGCTACTTTGAATACGAAGACTAGCTTACAAATGGCAATTTTTTTTGTTTTGTTTGTTAGTTAAATGTTAGTTCCATCCCACGTTTGTAGTGGACATTTAAGATACATACATGCTAACTTAACTGTGTTTTGTGGTGGTTCACCCACGCGGCAAGCGAACCGGCTCCAGCAGTCGCAGGCGAGTCCGCAGCCAGCGGCAACCGAGAGGGCTCTGAGTGAAGGGCAGACCTTGGCCTGGAAGCCGACGTCACTTCCGCCCTGCAAAGAGCAGGGGATGCTGGGAGCAGGCACTTAAGCGCACGCAGATTGAAACAGTAAACAGTTCAACCAGACCCTGCTCGACTCTGTGTTGCTTTCACTCATTGCGTATCAACGCAACCACATTGGTGACCCCAACGGTCCAACGGCATTTGGACCCAGCATGAACGACTCGGCTCTGCAGAATGCAGTTTCCCTTAAACTGCCAACCTTCTGGACCATTCAACCCCTGGTCTGGTTCGAGCAAGCAGAGGCCCAGTTCCAGGTCAAGCAAATAGTCTCAGACGCCTCCAGGTATTGCTACATTGTGAGCACCCTCAACCAGGAGAGAGCGGGCCGCGTTATCGACTTTCTGCATCAGCCCCTGGCAACAGACAGGTACAAGGCCCTCAAGGCCCTTTAATCCGCACATTTGGCCTCTCCTGCCGTGAACGGGCCACACGGTTACTGCATATGGACAGCCTGGGCAACCACGCGCCATCAGCACTGATGAGTGACATATTAACATGGGCAGACGGCTATAAGCCTTGCCTTCTTTTTGAACAGATCTTCTTGGAGCAAGTGCCAGAAGACATCGGCCTCCTGCTAGCAGATGAAGACTTCAGAGACCTGCGCAGGATGGCTGCCCGAGCGGACATGCTTTGGCGCGCCAAACAAAATGGGGAAACCACCATCGAAATTAGTGCTGCGGCACGGCCAAAAGTCCAGCTCTCCTGCACCTTAGCAGCACAGCACGTAACACCCACACCAAGGGACGGCACCACTTCTGAGTCTTCGTATTTTTATCATCAAAAGTGGGGTTCCAGGGCCCGCTGCTGCCAACTGCCATGTTCATCCCAGGGAAACGCCAGGGCCAGCCATCGCTGATGGCTACGACGGCTGGTCACCATGATAGCCTCCTCTACATTGGGGACAAGCACTCTGCGTATAGATTTCTGGTGGACACGGGGGCGGAAATCAGTGTTCAACCCCCCTCGAGCCACGATACCCAAACTAGAAGAACATGACCAAAGCTTACGGCAGCCAACAGCAGCACCATCTGCACCTACGGCACAAGAACCATCCCCTTGCTGTTCAGTTCCAGCTCCTTTACATGGACATTTATGCTGGCCGCAGTATCACAGCCATTGCTGGGTGTGGACTTCCTCCGCGTGCACTGCCTGCTCATGGATTTCAAGGGACAACAATTGGTCGATGCGAAGACGGTCCAGACTTTCTCCCTCGGTGAGGCCAGGTTACCGGCCCCGCACCTGGACTCCATCACTTATTCCGACAACAAGTTCGCCAGAGTGTTATCGGAGTTCCCATCTATCATCACGTCGCAGTTTTCCTCAACAGACCCCAAGCACGGCGTGATGCACCACATCCCCACACAGGGACCTCCCCTTCATGCCCGGGCCCACAGGGTACCATCCGACAAGCTCTGCCTCACTAAAGAGGAATTCAAGAAGATGGAGGAGATGGGGATTGTGAGGCGTTCCGACAGCCCGTGGGCCTCCCCACTCCATCTGGTGCCCAATTCCGCGGGAGTGTGGAGACCGTGCAGCGACTATAGGAGGTTGAACGATGCCACCACGTCCGATTGCTATCCGGTACCACACATCCAGGACTTTACGGCCAACCTGCACAGGGCGCACATCTTTTCGAAGATTGACCTAGTCCGAGGGTATCATCAGATCCCAGTCCACTGGGACGATGTACCCAACACGGCCCTCATTACCCCCTTTGGCCTGTTTTGAGTTCCTCAGGATGCCGTTCAGGCTCAAAAACGCAGCACAAACGTTCCAGCGCCTAATGGACGCAGTAGGGCGAGATTTGGACTTTCTGTTCATCTACCTATCTACCTGGATGACATACTTATCGCTAGCTGCTCCTGCCAGGCACATTTACGCCTGCTCTGCCGCCGCTTAAGCAACTACGGCCTGGGTATCAACCCCGCTAAGTGCCAGTTCGGCCTACCCACCATCGACTTCTTGGGGCACCAGATCGACCGCCATGGAGCTGATGTCCGGCAAGGTCAAAGAGGTCACCTGGACAGAGGAGGCAACGGCAGCTTTTGAACAAGCCAAGAATATACTAGCAAAAGCCACACTCCTGGTCCACCCCAGGGTCGACTGTCCTCACTGTGGATGCCGACGCGGCAGCTGGCGGCGTGCTTGAGCAGCTCATCAAAGGCCAGTGGAAGCCGCTTGCTTTTTTCAGCCGGCACCTACGACCCCTGGAACTTAAGTACAGCGTTTTCGACAGGGAGCTGCTGGCCCTGTACCTTGCCATCCGGCACTTCCGGTATTTCCTGGAAGGGAGGGAGTTCACGGTTTTCACAGACCACAAGCCCCTCACTTTCGCATTTGCCAATGTGTCGGACCCGTGATCGGGCCGCCAGCAACGCCACCTGTCATACATCTTGGAGTTTACCACCACGATCAAGCACATCTCCGGGAAGAACAACGTGGTAGCCGACACGCTGTCACGCACCTCCGTCCAGTCAGTGTACTCTCTGTCTCCGGGGTTGGATTATGCAGCATTAACTAAGGCGCAACAACTGAACAGCGAGATGCCGGCGTATTTCACAATGGAAATTGAAAAGGGGAGTCAGTTCACATTCTTGAACATGCTTATCAAGAAAATTACCACTAGTCAATTACAGATGCCAGTCTACAGGAGAGCAACTCACACTGATCAAATTCTGAATTTCAATATAAATCATCTAAAGAGCCACAAGCAAAGCTGCATGAAGATCTTATTCAAGAGAATTATGTCCCACTGCAACACCACAGACACAAACTAGAAGAGAAGTGCCTCTTCAAGACCTTACAACAAAACCGATATCTAACAAGCTTCATCCAAAGGTACCTCAAGATCAGAAACCTGAACATACAAACAACACAAAAGACAAATAACGAATTTTATTGCCATACTTAAAGAAAACCTCAGAAATTACAGCAAGTGCTTCAGCGGCACAACACAGTTGCTGACAAGCTGAATGCAACTTTGAGGAGGGACCTATCAAAACTCAAAGCACAACAAAATGTGAGCTAGAACAAATGTAATCTACAAAATCCAGTGTAGTGACTGCAACAAGACAGAACTATGTTGATCAGACAGGGAGAAAAGTATTGACCATGCTACATGAGCATCAGCTAACAAGCGGAAAGCGCCACCCACTCTCCCTAATATCAACTCATGAAGACAAAGAAGGACAACATTTCAGCTGGACAACTGCAAGAGTCTTCACTCAAGCAAGAACAAGAAAGAGAATTTGTCAAAGCATGGTCCTCTACAGAAGGACCCGTCAACAAACGCATCCACATAGATCCAGTATATAATCCCTTACAAAGGGAAACAATATCAACAATCAACGAATCGCCAGTAATCTCGGGATCTGGACTATGAAGCAAACACTTGCAACGAATGTCCCTTAAAGCTAGCCAATCAGAATCTTCTACTGTTAAACTGTTCAGTGTTTTGAACCAGCCAACCAAATCACGACAGCTAAACAATATCCATCTGAATCCCAGAGGAATATACAAGCTGGTGCTCTGAGGAGACAACACCCTCAACCGTACACTGATGATGGCTTCTCAATCAGGACTGCACTGTCTGCAAACATTTTGCCAAACTCAGCAATCAACTAAACTTCCAAATGTTTGCTTCTCATGGGTCCCAGCTTGGAGGTGTTGAGGGGAATGACTATCTAAGAAAAAAAAATGCCATTAACAATGAATATAGACCTCCCACTTAGCAACTCAGAAGCTAACGGGTTGATGGGGTTAAGATTTTGAGGGTTACGGCAAGACTAGTGGGATAATGAGCATAAGTGCCTAAGGGAAGACACCTCAATAGAATACAGAGAACTTTGGGTTTATAGGAGAAGGGTGCAAAACAAGGGAAGTAAATATTTTGATAATGATATCACATACTGGCAATAAAATTCTTCTGAATATGAAAAGTAGCAGAGAGAGCATTAATAGAGTGGGAAGCCCATGGTCGCCACATCATCTTGGCTTTATAACAGGAGTTCTTAACCTGGGGTCCATGCACACCTCGGCCGGGGGGAGGTCTGTTGAGAGTGGATATAGGACCACTGGAAAATAAAGCTGGAGAAACAATGACGGGACAAGGAGCTTGTAGATGAACGAAATGAACATTTTCCATCAGTCTTCATTGTAGAAGACACTAGCAGTGTGCCAGATGATGAAGGGTATGAGGGAAGAGAAGTGAGAGCAGTTGCTATTACAAGAGAAGGTGCTCAAAAAGCCGAAAGACCCAAGGGTACATAAGTCACCTGGACCAGATGAACTGAAACCTAGAGTTCTGAAAGAGGTGGAGGTAGATTGTGGACACATTGGAAATGATCCTTAAAAAATCATTGGACTCTAGCATGGAAATTTCAGACCAGTTAGCCTGACCTCAGTGGTTAGGAACATGTTGCATGCAATTGCTAAGGATGAGATTACACTGCTAACGGATTGATGGAGTTAAGAATTTGGGGGTTATGGCAAGACTTGTGGGATAATGGGCACAAGGGAAGACACCTTTATAAGATACACAAAACTTTGGGTTTATGGGAGAAGGGGGCACTTGGTGACACTGCACCATATAACCATATAACAATTACAGTACGGAAACAGGCCGTCTCGGCCCTTCTACTCCGCGCCGAACTCTGACCCTATCCTAGTCCCACCGACCTGTACTCAGCCCATAACCCTCCATTCCTTTTCTGTCCATATATCTATCCAATTTCACTTTAAATGATAACATAGAACCTGCCTCAACAACTTCTGCTGGAAGCTCATTCCACACAGCTACCACTCTCTGAGTAAAGAAGTTCCCCCTCATGTTACCCCTTAACTTATGTCCTCTAAGTCTCAATCCATGTCCTCTTGTTTGAATCTTCCCCACTCTCAATGGAAAAAGTCTAACCACGTCAACTCTATCAATCCCCCTCATTATTTTAAATACCTCTATCAAGTACCCCCCTCAACCTTCTGCGCTCTAAAGAATAAAGACCTAACCTGTTCAACCTTTCTCTGTAACTTAGGAGATGAAACCCAGGCAACATTTTAGTAAACCTCCTCTGTACTCTCTCAATTTTATTGACATCTTTCCTATAATTCGGTGACCAGAACTGTACACAATACTCCAAATTTGGCCTTACCAATGCCTTATCCAAATTCAACATTACATCCCAACTCCTATACTCAATGCTCTGATTAATAAAGGCCAGCAAACCAAAAGCTTTCTTCACCCCCCTATCCACATGAGATTCCATCTTCAGGGAACTATGCATCATTATTCCTAGATCACTCTGTTCTAAAGCATTCTTCAATGCCCTACCATTTACCATGTGGTGTCCTATTTTGATTAGTTCTACCAAAATGTAGTACCTCACATTTTTCAGCATTAAACTCCATCCACCATATTTCAGCCCACTCTTCTGACTGTCCTAAATCTCTCTGCAAGTTTTGAAAACCTACCTCATCATCCACAACACCACCTATCTTAGTAGCATCTGCATACTTACTAATCCAATTTACCACCCCATCATCCTGATCATTAGTATATATGACAAACAACAATGGACCCAGTACAGATCTCTGAGGCACACGACTACACACTGTCCTCCAATCTGACACACATTTAACAACCACTACTCTCTGGTGTCTCCCATCTAGCCACTGCTGAATCCATTTTACTTCTTCCATATTAATGCCTAACGATTGAACCTTCCTAACTAACCTTCCGTGTGGAACCCTGTCATGGGCCTTACTGAAGTCCATATAGACAACATCCACGGTTTTACCCTCGTCAACTTTCTTAGTAACCTCATTAAAAAATTCAGTAAGATTTGTCAAACATCACCACGCACAAATCCATGTTGACTGTTCTTAATCAGACCCTGTCTATCCAGAAAATTATATATACCATCTCTTAGAATACTTTCCATCAATTTACCCAACACTGACGTCAAACTCACAGGCCGATAATTGCCAGGTTTACTCTTAGAACCCTTTCTAAACAATGGAACCAGATGAGCAATACGCCAATCCTGCGGCACCATTCCCGTTTCTAGTGACATTTGAAATATTTTTGTCACAGCCCCTGCAATTCTACACTAACTTCCCTCAAGGTCGTAGGGAATATCTTGTTCGGACCCGGAGACCTATCCACTTTTATATTCCTTAAAAGTGCCAGTACTTTCTCCTCTTTAATTGTCATACTTTCCATAACTACCCTACTTGTTTCCTTTACCTTACACAATTCAATATCCTTCTCCTTAGTGAATACCGAAGAAAAGAAATTGTTCAAAATCTCCTTCATTTCTTTTGGCTCCGCACATTGCCAACCACTCTGATTCTCCAAGGGACCAATTTTATCCCTCACTATCCTTTTCCCACTAATACAACTGTAGAAACCCTTAGGATTTATTTTCACCTTACTTGCCAAAGCAGCCTTGTATCTTCTTTTAGCTTTTCTAATTTTTCTTAAGATTCTTTTTAGATTCTTTATATTCCTCGAGTACCTCATTAACTCCAAGCAGCCTATATTTATTGAAGATCCCTGTCTTTTTCTGAACCAAGTTTCTAATATCTCTTGAAAACCATGGCTCTCTCAAACTTTTAAACTTTCCCTTCAACCTAACAGGAACATAAAGATTCTGAACCCTCAAAATTTCACCTTTAAATGATCTCCATTTCTCTGTTACATCCTTCCCATAAAACAAATTTTCCCAATCCACTCCTTCTAAATCCTTTCGCATCTCCTCAAAGGTAGCCTTTCTCCAATCAAAAATCTCAATCCTAGGTCCAGTCCTAACCCTCTCCATAATTACACTGAAACTAATTGTATTGTGATCACTAGACCCGAAGTGCTCCCCAACAAATACCTCCATCACCTGCCCTGTCTCATTCCCAAACAGGAGATCCAACACTGCCCCTTCTGTCGTTGGTACCTCTATGTATTGCTGCAAAAAACTATCTTGCACACATTTGACAAACTCCAAACCATCCAGCCCTTTTACAGAATGGGCTTCCTAGTCTATGTGTGGAAAATTAAAATCTCCCACAATCACAACCTTGTGCTTACCACAAATATCTGCTATCTCCTTACAAATTTGTTCATCTAGTTCTCGGTCCCCATTAGGTGGTCTATAGTACACCCCTGTAAGCGTCACACCACCTTTCCTATTTCTCAATTCCACCCAAATAGCTTCCCTAGACAAGTCCACTAATCTATCCTGCCAGAGCACCGCTGTTATATAATCTCTGACAAGCAATGCAACACCTCCCCCTCTTGTCCCTCCTATTCTGTCACACCTAAAGCAATGAAATCCTGGAATATTTACTTGCCAATCACACCCCTCCTGCAACCATGTTTCACTAATAGCTACAACATCATAATTCCAGGTATCAATCCATGCTCTAAGCTCATCCACCTTTCTTACAATGCTCCTAGCATTAAAATAGATGCATTTAAGAAACTCTCCACCTCCCACTCTCTGTTTATCCTTAATTGAGCAAACAACTTTATCTTTTTCTTCTTTTCCCCTTCAGCAACCTCCCCTCTCCTAAATTTGATTCCCTCCCCCCCAACCGTTCTAGTTTAAAGTCACCTCAGCAGCTCTCGCAAATCTCCCTGCCAGGATATTGGTCCCCCTATGATTCAAGTGCAACCCGTCCCCTTTGTACAGGTCATGCCTGCGCCAATAGTGGTCCCAATGATCCAAAAACCCGAATCCCTGCCCCTTGCTCCAATCTCTCAGACACACATTTATCCAACATCTCATTGCATTCCTACTCTCACTGTCGCGTAGCACAGGCAATAATCCCGAGATTACTACCTTTGTTGTCCTTTTTCTCAACTCCCTTCCTAACTCACTATATTCTTCTTTCAGGACCCCTCCCCTTTTCCAACCTATGTCATTGGTACCTATATGTACCACGACCTCCAGCTCCTCTCCCTCCCACTTCAGGATCTCTTGGACGCAATCAGAAACATCCCAGGCCCTGGCACCAGGGAGGCAAACTACCGTCCGGGTCTCCTGACTTTGTCCACAGAATCGTCTATCTGACCCCCTAACTATTGAGTCCCCTATTACTATTGCCCTCCTCTTCCGTTCCCTATCCTTCTTAGCTGCAGGGCCGGACTCTGTGCCAGAGGCATGGCCAGTGTTGCTTCCCCCAGGTATGCTGTCCCCCTGCCAACAGTACTTAAACAGGAGTACTTATTGTCAAGGGGCACAACCCAAGCCACAGGGGTATTCTCTATTACTTGATTCTTCCTATTCCCCCTCCTAACCTTGACCCACTTGTCTGCCTCCCGTGGCCCTAGTGTGACCACCTGCCTGTAACTTCTCTCTCTCAAATCCTCACTCTCCCTGACGAAGGTCATCGAGCTGCAGCTCCAGTTTCCTAACGCGGTCTCTTAGGAGCTGCATCTCGACGCACCTCGCGCAGATGTGGATGTCCGGAGGCTGGGAGACTCCACTACCTCCCACATCCGGAACTGAGAACAACAAGCTGCCCTCACACTCATACGTCCCCCTCTCTTCAAATAACAGTGAAAAAAAAATGAATAACCAAACCCTCTTCACCTCGCCCGTTTCCGCCTAAGCCTGTTTAGCCAAAGCCCTTAAGCCTTCACTCTGCTCCCGGCTTACTCCGCAGCCCGCAAACTATGCTGCCCACTATATAAGGCTGTGTTCCTTTAAAATCTTCCTCGTTTCACTCCCCGACATCACACACCTGCGCAGTCCTGACTCTCTCAACGCCGATGAAAAACAACGAAAAATTCAAAAAAGGCTTCCTCCACACTCCCACTCCGAATCTCAGTCTTCTTTTTCCCAATTAAACCCGAATCAGGATTTGTGTCCTTTTAAATCTTCCTCGTTTCACTCCCTGACATCACACACCTGCGCAGTCCTGATTCTCTCGACGCCAATGAAAAAAAAATGAAAAATTCAAAAAAGGCTTCCTCCACACTCCCACTCCGAATCTGTCTTCTTTCTCCCAATTGATAAGATAGGACAAAGTCAGCTTGGTTGCTGAGATTGCTACCGACCTGTTAAAGTGGAGTGAGACATTCACAGAAAAACAAACAGCTTAGCGCAGCCCAGCATATGGAGGGACTGTCTTTGGAAGGGGAGGCACAATCAATTTTTTTTTTAATCCATAAACAGAAGAACTCAAGGTTCATAAAGACTGAGTACCTTGTGATTATAATCATTTTTTTAAATCAGAAAAGGCTGAATTCAGCTGAAAAATTGACAGGTTTAATCACAGGTAATTGGCTCATGTATACTGAGCTACTGGAAGAGCATTTTGAAGCCAATGAAATAGCCGATAAAAAGCAAGTGTCAATTTTGTTAAGTGCATTGGGTTTAAAGGCATATAGTTTGCTTCAACGCTTGACTGCTCCAATCAAATTTGCAGAAACGACCATTGGTGATTTTGTCAAAGTAATGCAGAAGCACTTATAATCAAAGCCTTTGTTCATTGCAAAACGCTTCAGGTTTCACAAGCAAAAATCAAAGAACAGGGGACTCCATTTCAGCCTGCATGGCTGAGTGGAAGCAATTGTCTGAGTATTATTAGTTCAATAATGCTCTTAATGATACATAGATTGTTTAGTTTGTGGAATCTTAAAACATTCAAAAACAGCTCCTAACTAAAGCACAGCTTACATTCAAACGAGCAGTGGAAATTGCTATTTCGATGGAAATTGCAGACATAATTGAGTTGCAGTCAGGAATGAAAGTACACAGGAATGAAAGTGCACATGAATAAAATTGCAACATTTAAACAGAAACCTGGCCTGGCTAAACAACTTGAGTTACCATTGCTCACATACACTAAACAAATGCAGATTTAAAGGTGAAACTTGCAGAAAATGCAACAAAGTAGGACACAAATGAAGAGAACGTCAGGCAGACAAAAATAAACTGCCTGCACGGGGAAGACAAAATGTTAAAATGTCAAAATGTTAAGTTAGTTTCAAAATGAGTAATAATCTCCATACTGTTGATAAAAAATCTGATAATCAAGAGAGTATCACAGGATTGCCAGGCCATTACCTCCCTCTGGTGCTCCTACCTCTTCCCTTTTATTACAAGAATGATCAGTGAAGCACAGAGAATCTGTATTTACCGACAAAGAACTTTTATTGTCTCAACTAAAAAGTGACTCAGTTCACAAGCTACCTACCCATATGTCCCCACTAGAATCTGTAAACAGTCAATGAAGACAAAATGTATTACACCCAGGAAAGCAGTTTACGCTGGCCAGGCTTTCCTCGTGGCCCCAATCTCCACGTGTCTGGGGGATCCTCCTTAGCCGCAATGGTTGTTCTCTGGTTCCTATAGAATTATTGCCCCCTACGCATTTGGAGTGCCCGACACTTGACACCATCCCATTGTCTCAAGGTCATCTGAGCCAGTCTGAGCCAACTCTGACTGGTCCAAATCAGTTAAATGACGCAACCCAGACAGTCTGACAAGATTACAGATTGCTTCTTTGGTAGGTCTATCATGTTACAACACAAGTATTTACTCAAATGAGAATGGTCTCAGGTTTAGCAGGTCAGTATCTGAAGCTCCTTCTGTCAACATTCAATTGCTCTGATTAGATTACTACAGACAAGAACCAGTTCAGAGTCCACAAAATGCGGCGAAACAGACTATCAGTTTGTCTGCTTTTCCTATCCTTCTTTCGGCAAATCCACTAATTGCATACTGTACTTTCTTCTGTCTTCTATCAGATCCCCCCTTCGTGAGCCCCGTTTCTTACCAATCAACTTCTCAGCTATGGGGTCCGGTGACGTCATCACCCAGAATGGCTGCCTAAAATAATACCTCCTCCGAAAAAATGCTTATTTCGCCCAATTAAACTGCCAAATACAAAATCTCTTGATAATACTTCGACTGGTGAGGGGGGCAAGAATGCGGAAAAGGGATAGAAACAAAAAAAAGTGCCATTGCAGAGCCTGTAAACGAAGAAAATACAGAGAACAGCTCTCTTACACAGGTACATGATGGCAAAGTTAACGATAACCCTCATTCAAACGAAGAAGAAAGTTTAGCAAATGCTCTGGAGGAGATACAGGACTTTCGTAAAGACATAAAACAACAACTAAACGATATTAAATCTGAGCTCACCAACGTTCATCAAAAAATAGCGGAAGCAGAGACACGAATTGAGAAGGTGGAAGATTGCGGTCAAAATGTGGAACAGGTGCTTAGCAAGATGATAAAAGTGATGAATCAACAAGAAAATAAACTACTCTACCAAGAAGGGAGGTCTCAACGGAAGAATATAAGGATATATAATGTTCCCGAAGGAATGGACAGGTCGTCTACGGTGGAGTTTGTGGAAAAGCTACTGCGGGACACGCTGGAGATTCCCCCAACTATGGAACTTGACATTGAGAGAGCACATCGGACACTCGCCCCGGGACCCTCCGAGGACAAGGAAGGCAAGCCGCGGTCAATAATAATCAGATTCCTCCACTACAGAACCAGAGCAAAGATTCAGCGCAAGGCCTGAGGAAAGAAGAAGATATTTTGAACGAGAGATTAATATATTTTGATCAAGATTACACCCCAGCGGTCTTGCAGAAACATAAGGAACGTTCTGAAGCGAAGTGTATGTTAAAGCAGAGAACTTAGGGGCGCCCAGGCCTCAAGGTCAATCCACTGCATTTGATCAAGGGTGGGCACCATGTTATCTAACCCCAAGAAGGTAAATAACTGTTTTAAAGAATTTTACAGTGAACTCTATAGTTCTAAATGCAATGCCACTCAATCTGATTTGAACAACTTCTTTGACTCTCTTGTAATGCCGAAACTTAGTGACACTGCTAGGGAGGACCTAGGTTCTGACTTCACATTGGAAGAAATAACCTCTGCTATTAAGTCATTTCTGTCCAGGAAGGTAGCTGGGCCAGGGGGATTTAGCTGCGAATTTTATAAGAAACTTTGTGATATCCTCGCCCCACTTCTCCTCAGAATGATACCCTGCTCTAAGAGAGACAAAGCCTTGCCTAAAACATTGTACAAGGCTAACATTTCCCTTATTCTAAAGAAGATAAAGAGGGAACAGACCTGGTCAGCTATAGGCCCATTGCACTCCCGAACTTCGATAGAAAGGTAATTACTAAAATCCTGGCTAACCGGCTAAATATGCATTTGTCATCTATCATTCATCCTGATCAGACAGGATTCATCCCGGGCAGATTCTCTTTTTCCAATGTCAGACACCTCCTTAATACTATGTATGCTGATCATGGGAAAGCTGGTGGGGCAGCAATCTTATCCCTTGATGCACAGAAGGCTTTTGACCAGACTGAGTGCCCTTACATGTTTAAGTCACTGTACAGATTTGGGTTTGGCGAGTCATTTATATCCTGGGTAAAATTGATATATGCCAGCCCAATGTGTTCTATGATAACCAATGGCAACAATTCCACTATGTTTCCCCTACACCGTTCAGTTCAGCAGGGTTACCCTCTCTCGCTGGCCCTCTTTGCCGTCGCAGTAGAGCCCCTGACCCTAAAAATAAGAAGTCACCCAAATATTGTGGGTTTGAAAGTGGGTAGTATTGAAACACTTATTAGTTTATATGCCGATGATGTGATACTGTACTTACAAAACTCAGAAAGGTCAGTCCCCCTTCTTCTAGATTTAATCATTTCTTTTGGCAGACTATCGGGATACTTAACCAATTGAACAAAAAGTGACTTTGTGCCCCTCTCCGACGTCTACATGACGGGTTTTCTGGAAAGTGTCCCATTTAAAGTAGTTCTAGATCACTACTCATCTTGGCTTGGCAATACCCAAAGATCCTAAACTAATATTTAAATTAAACTTCACTGAGTTTATCTCAAAACTTAAAACAAACATAGAAAGTTGGAAAACCCAACCTCTGTTGATGATTAGTCGTATAAATCCAATTAAAATCATTTCCCTTCCTAGGTTTCTCTATTTTTGTCAAAATCTCCCCATTTTTCTTAAATCAGCCTTCTTAGAGTTGGACTCCATAATTTTGTCTTACATCTGGAATTAGAAGAACCACAGGATTTCAAAAACATTTGCAAAAGCCGAAGTCTGAAGAAGGGCTGGGATTATCTGTATTCAGACAGTTACTGGGCTGTCAATGTTTGGTCTCTAATGTTCTGGCAACAGGGGGCGCCGGATAATTTAGTCCCTGGGGCCCCCTTGTGGCTATATTTGGAGTCTAACTCTGTTGTTAACTCCTCTTTGCCAGCCATGCTGTTCTCTCAGTTAGAAAAGCCTTGGACTTCAAAAAGTCTAAGTTTTGTTTTGAAAAACTCCGTCAGAATACTAAATCAGATTTGGAGTGTTCTGAAACTACCAGAGACCTCTGTACAAACATCAATCTGTTTCAATCATTCCTTTCTACCCTCATGGTCAGACAAAGCCGACCATGCTTGGAGGGAGAAGGGTCCAGTTTCTATCGAAGACCTGTACATAGAGGCACGGTTTGCAACATTTAGTCCGCTGAAAGAGAAATTTGAGCTGCCTCATTCACACTTTTTTCATTACACCCTATCCTCATTATATGTGGCTTCAGATAATGCGGATTCACAGTTATGCGAGGATCCTATTTCTACCAACTTCTCATTATATGCATCCAAACCTCAGTTATGTGAGGAGCACTGCTTTCCCGCTAATACAAGTCATGTGCGCATGCCTCAGTCTCACTCCCACCAGTCTCGCTGCACGTTGGTTTTGGCAACGTGTGAGTGTGCGATCTTGCGCTCTTAAACTTTTGTGTTTTTACCTATGGTGCAGTGATTTTGTGCTTGAAATATTTAACTATCCCCCCTAAGCGTCCGATGTCAAGTCCTGGGCCATCAGCCAAGTGGCAGAGAGCCGCTTTAACACTTGGGGGAAAAAAGTTGGAAATTATAAACAGGGTGGCGTCAGGTGAATATAACACAGCTCTAGAACGCTAGCATGTGCCGTTGTGGACTATGATAGCTGAGTTAGGCATCACACCAAGGCAGGTGTTTAATGCAGACGAGACTGGGCTTTTTTGGAAGCGTATACTGAAACGCATTTACATAAGTAAGAATGAAAAATCTGTGTCAGGTTTCAAGGCAGGAAAGGACAGATTGACTTTGCTTATGTGTTCCAATGCCAAAGCAGACTGTAAGATGAAGCCTCTCTTAGTTTACCATTCACTAAACCCTGTGCTCTTAAGCGTTTGAGTAAGAATATACTTCCTGTCCACTGGGCAGCTAACAAGAAAGCATGGGTCACTGGTCAGAATCTTGGAAGATTGGTTTGCTAATCATTTTGCTGTTGAGGCTGAATACTACTGCCGGGAACACAATCTTGCCTTTAAAGTTCTTTTGTTGCTTGACAATGTGCCAGCCGATCCTAAACATTTGTACTGCATTCATCCTAACATAACAGTGCGTTTCCTGCTGCCGAACACAACATCACTGATTCAACAACTCGACCAAGGTGTGATATCCACATTCAAGGCGTATTTTTTACGGCCAACTGTCTCTCAACCAACAGACGATTTTGAAAATCCCAGGAGTTTACCAATGGTGATGGAATGGTAGAAATCCTTCAACATCAGACATGCCATCAACAATAGTGACGAATCCTAGAAAGATCCGAGAATGCTCTGTCCTCAGTAAGGGCCTCACCTTTGTCCCCCTTCGCCCACACCTCAGCGAGTTCCGCGTTCGCCATGATGCGGAACTGTTCTTCCGCCATCTCCGAGCCTACTTCTTCGGCAAGGACTCTTCCACCCGCACCGATGACCCCTTCTCCCGTCTTCAACCCTTCTCTTCTTCATGGACACCCCGCTCTGGTCTTCTGACTGTTCTGGATTTCTTTATTGCTAACTGCCAACGGGACATCAACCGTCTACACTTCACCGCATCTTGTTCCCACTCCAACCTCACATTCCGAACGCTCTGCTCTCCACTTCCTCCGCACTAATCATAACCTTACTATTAAACCCGCCAATAAGGGGGGTGCTGTTGTAGTCTGGCATACTGACCTCTACCTTGCCGAGGCACAGCGACAACTCGCGGATACCACCTCTTATTTACCCCTCGAGTGTGACCCCACTAAGGAGCACCAGTTCATTGTCTCCCATACCATCACCGACTTTATCCGCTTAGGGGATCTCCCATCCACTGCTCGAACCTTATAGTTCCCACACCTCGCACTTCCCGTTTCTACCTCCTACCCAAGATCCACAAACCTGCCTGTCCTGGCAGACCTATTGTCTCAGCTTGCTCCTGCCCCACTGAACTCGTTTCTGCATACCTCGACACAGTTTTATCCCCCCTTATCCAATCCCTTCCTACCTATGTTCGTGACACTTCTCACGCTCTTAAACTTTTCGATGATTTTAAGTTCCCTGGCCCCCACCGCCTTATTTTCACCATGGATGTCCAGTCCCTATATACTTCCATCCCCCATCAGGAAGGTCTCAAAGCTCTCCACTTCTTTTTGGATTCCAAACCTAATCAGTTCCCCTCTACCACCACTCTGCTCCGTCTAGCGGAATTAGTCCTTACTCTTAATAATTTCTCCTTTGGCTCCTTCCACTTCTCCAGACTAAAGGTGTAGCTATGGGCACCCGTATGGGTCCTAGCTATGCCTGCCTTTTTGTTGGCTTTGTGGAACAATCTATGCTCTGTGCCTATTCTGGTATCTGTCTCCCACTTTTCCTTTGCTACATCGACGACTGCATTGGCGCTGCTTCCTGCACGCATGCTGAGCTCGTTGACTTCATTAACTTTGCCTCCAACTTTCACCCTGCCCTCAAGTTTACCTGGTCCATTTCCGACACCCCCCATCCCCTTTCTAGATCTCTCTGTCTCTATCTCTGGAGACAGCTTATCTACTGATGTCTACGATAAGCCTACTGACTCTCACAGCTATCTGGACTATTCTTC
Source organism: Mobula hypostoma (assembly GCF_963921235.1). Taxonomy (NCBI): domain Eukaryota; kingdom Metazoa; phylum Chordata; class Chondrichthyes; order Myliobatiformes; family Myliobatidae; genus Mobula; species Mobula hypostoma. The sequence continues at coordinate 29,252,651 of NC_086101.1, forward strand.
TTCTCACCCTGTCTCTTGTAAAAATACCATCCCCTTCTCGCAATTCCTCCGTCTCCGCCGCATCTGCTCTCAGGATGAGGCTTTTCATTCCAGGACGAGGGAGATATCCTCCTTTTTTAAAGAAAGGGGCTTCCCTCCTCCACCATCAACCCTGCTCTCAAACGCATCTCCCCCATTTCACGCACATCTACTCTCACTCCATCCTCCCGCCACCCCACTAGGAATAGGGTTCCCCTGGTCCTCACCTACCACCCCACCAGCCTCCTGGTCCAACATATCATTCTCCGTAACTTCAGCCACCTCCAACAGGATCCCACCACTAAGCACATCTTTCCCTCCCCCCCTCCCCCCCACTTTCCGCAAGGATCGCTCCCTACGCGACTCCCTTGTCCATTCTTCCCCCCCATCCCCCCCCACTGATCTCCCTCCTGGCACTTATCCTTGTAAGCGGAACAAGTGCTCCACATGTCCTTACACTTCCTCCCTTACCACCTTTCAGGGCCCCAGACAGTCCTTCCAGGTAAGGCGACAGTTCACCTGTGAGTCGGCTGGGGTGATATACTGCGTCCGGTGCTCCCGATGTGGCCTTCTATATATTGGCGAGACCCGACGCAGACTAGGAGATCGTTTCACTGAACACCTACGCTCTGTCCGCCAGAGAAAGCAGGATCTCCCAGTGGCCACACATTTTAATTCCACATCCCATTCCCATTCTGACATGTCTATCTACGGCTTCCTCTACTGTAAAGATGAAGCCATACTCAGGCTGGAGGAACAACACCTTATATTCCGTCTGGGTAGCCTCCAACCTGATGGCATGAAAATTGACTTCTCTAACTTCCACTAATGCCCCACCTCCCCCTCGTACCCCATCTGTTACTTATTTATATACACACATTCTTTCTCTCACTCTCCTTTTTCTCCCTCTGTCCCTCTGACCATACCCCTTGCCTATCCTCTGGGTTTTCCCCCCATTCCCCTTTTCCTTCTCCCTGGGTCTTCTGTCCCATGATCCTCTCATATCCCTTTTACCAATCACCTGTCCAGCTCTTGGCTCTATCCCTCCCCCTCCTGTCTTCTCCTATCATTTTGGATCTCCCCTCCCCCTCCCACTTTCAAATCTCTTACTAGCTCTTTCTTCAGTTAGTCGTGACGAAGGGTCTGGGCCTGAAACGTCGACTGTACCTCTTCCTAGAGATGCTGCCTGACCTGCTGTGTTCACCGGCAACTTTGATGTGTGAAGCCTGGAAAGAGGTCAGGTCTTCCACTCTGAAGCAACTGGCAGATTTTTTTAAGGCTCCGGAACACTTGGCACAAATGGTAATGCACATGGACTCAAGTTTAGAACGCAGTCAGCATTTCAGCCATTCCCTGCAGTCAAGTCTTCTTCCCTACAAGCAAATTTATGCTGAAAAACAAAATGCTGCCAAGCAAACCACCCTCACCACTTTCTTCAAACTGGTGTCATCTCCTGCGGCCAGCAGTACTGAGAGTTTTCTGAGTCTTCCTTCACCCCTTGCTGTCCTTGATGATACTGATGACAGACAACCATCCATCTTGTCCATGAAAAGCTGCCCGACACCACAACAACCACTCATCTGCCACTGTTGGTGAGTACTGTACACTCTAGTATGTTAACTTTCTATGATTTATTGTGTTGAATATTACTTTAAATTGATGAAATATAATACAAATATTGCCTTGTGGTATGGCTTTTGTGTCATATTGGTATGAAGGGGAATGTCAACTCAGACCATGAGAGGCCTGCATCGGGCATTTTCATGCCTTTTGAAAATGTGAATAACTACAGATAAAATATATTTAGGAAGCCTTCAAGAACACATCCCTATTTTCTCTATTTAAATAATTATTCACATTATGCGTAGACTTCGAGGAACGTATCCCCCGCATATAACGAGGACAGGGTGTACTCACATATTAGACATTACATCGAATCCAAGATTTGTAATTTTGAAATTCTTCCAGGGAAGCATATATTTTTTGACATCTTAAAGAACCCTCCTGACTCCAGGTATCTCGTTTCTAAGTTTGGACGTTTGTTTGATGCTTATACTATAGCCTCTACTGTGAAGATAAGGAAGGCCTGGAAAGAGGAATTGGGCATTGAACTATCTGAAGCTGCCTGGGACAAGTTTGTTTATGATACAGGCTTGCTCTGTTAACAGCAGACACCAACTGATCCAGTTCAAAGTTATCCACTATCTTCACTATTCTAAACTCAGATTGCACAGGATTTACCCTTCTGTCTCGCCAATGTGTGATAGATGTCAAGGGACAGAGGGCTCGTTGTCACACACCTTTTGGCTTTGCCCTTCACTGACTGGATTTTGGTCCAAAATATTGACTGGTACTCAAAGGACTATAAAAAGATACTTCCCCTTGGAAGCTGGTCTTGCCATCTTTGGCTGTTGACAATCCATTCTTATGCTTCCCTACAGCCATACAACTGTCTCTGATTCTGGGGATGACTGTTGCTAAAAGACTTATCTTGAGGGAATGGAAATCACCCTCTCCCGCTTCTTTCCAGAGAAGGATGTCTGACAGATGGAGAGATTCAGTTTCTTCAGAACCAATTCAATTATAAAATTTTCCGCTATCTGGGATCCATTTCTTGCCTATCTAGACAAGGCCGGGGGGGGCAAATATACAAATTCCCCCCAGCTAATCTCTCACGGCCCTCATTTAAGACTTAATGTTTAGCACTCTGTACAACAGGTATCCCTCTGATGTTATGTCCTCTTTTTTTCTTTTTTTTTGCTCATTTTATTTTCACACATGTCTGAGCTTGTATGTTGTTGATTTTATTGTTAATACTATTTGTTAATACTTTATTGTCGCCAAACAATTGATACTAAAGTGTACAATCATCACAGCAATATCTGATTCTGCGCTTCGCTCTCCCTAAAGTACAAATCGATAGTAAACATAAAAACTTAAATATAAATCATAAATAGAAAATAGAAAAGGGCAAGTAAGGTAGTGCAAAAAAAAATGGAGGCAGGTCCGGATACTTGGAGGGTACGGCCCAGATCCCGAACAGCATCCGTTCACCAAGCTTATCACAGTTAGAAAGAAGCCGTTCCCAAATCTGGCCGTACGAGTCTTCAAGCTCCTGAGTCTTCTCCCGGAGGGAAGAGGGATGAGGGACGAAAAGTATGTTGGCTGGGTGGGTCGTGTCCTTGATTATCCTGGCAGCACCGCTCCGACAGCGTGTGGTGTAGAGTGAGTCCAAGGACGGAAGATTGGTTTGTGTGATGGGCTGGGCTGTGTTCACAGTCTTCTGCAGCTTCTTCCGGTCTTGGACAGGACAACTTCCATACCACATTGTGATGCACCCTAGAAGAATGCTTTCTACAGTGCACCTATAAAAATTAGTGAGGGTTTTAGGGTTAAATATTAGTGGTAGAATCTGGTGTACCATTTGTTGCTGGTCAGGAAGCTAAATTGGTTCCTCCATTTCACGCACCCCTCACATACACTCTTCTTCCCTCTTGCCATCTGGAAAAAGGCACCGAAGCATTCGTGCTCTCACGACCAGACTATATAAGTTTCTCACCCAAGCCATCAGACTCCTCAATACCCAGAGCCTGGCTTGACACCAACCTACTATACCCTCTACTGTGCCTACTGTCTTGTTTATTATTTATTGTAGGGCCTGCACTGTTTTTGTGCACTTTATGCAGTCCTGGATAGGACTGTAGTCTAGTGTAGGTTTTGTGTTTTTTCTTACATAGTTCAGTGTACTTTTTGTATTGTTTCATGCAGCACCATGGTCCTGGAAAACATTGTCTCAATTTTCCATGTTCTGTACCAGCAGTTATGGATGAAATGACAATAAAAAGTGACTTGACTTGACTTGAGATGTTGATAAATACTTCCAGCATTTTGAGAAGGTTGCTCAGAGTTCACAGTGGCCGAAAAGGGTATTTAAAGGTAGAGCACAACAGGTTTATACAGCCTTAACCAGTGGGCAGCTGATTACAATGCTATGAAAGAGGTTATACTTAAAGCTTATGAATTGGTTCCAGAAACTTACAGACAGAGATTTAGGAGTCTGAAGATATCTGTGAACCAGACTTATGTGGAATTTGCCTATGACAAATCTGTATGTTTTGAGCATTGGTGCACCTTTAGAAATGTGAATGGAGAGCACGACAATTTGAAAGAGTTGATTTTAATAGAGGAATTTAAAAGGTGCGTCCCTGATAGCATAAAGGCATATTTGAATGAAAAGAATCCTGCCATGTTGCCAGAGTCTGCTAAATTAGCAGATGAATTTGCTCTCACCCACAAGAGTTCACTCCGAGTAAGGCTTTCCAAAAGAGTAGCGTGGACAATCAGGGTAAACCGGAAATTAGAGCAGAAGCTACTGATAAAGGTAAGGATGAAGGGAAGCAAGAGAAGGAAAAGTATTTTGGTCCTATTTGTCACTATTGTAGGAAATCTGGTCATGTTATGGCTAATTGTTTCCGTCTGAAGGAGGAGGAAAAGGAGGCAGTTCCAGATCCCAGTATCCAACACCTTGAAATACCCATAAACCTGCAGGGTTCGGGACATTCAAATGAAGCTCTGACAAGGTCTGACCGAGTTAGGAAGGGAGTCGATCATTTTATGTCAGAGGGATTTGTTTCCATGAAGGAAGGGTCCACTCAAATACCAATAAAAATTCTTCGGGATACTGAGGCTTCTCAGTCACTTGGGGGGGGGGGTGTTAATCACAACCAGAATATACGTGGTAAGTCAACTATGTCATTTATAAGTGGCTAATACACTCAATTTCGTTTCTAAAAGGGTTCAGCTAACAAATTTAATATTAAACACACAGCGCATATTTTCCTCGCATGAATATAGTCCAGTCTATTCCGCAATTTAGTTTTCGTTGCATTCATTGCAGAAAACCACGCTTCGCAGAGATATGATGTTGGAAATAAAAGCAACGTTTTCAGTGCTTTCGTGGGTATCTCAGGGTATTCAGCCTTGACTTTGATCCAGAATGCTAGCAGAGACATTATGTCAAACATACTTTTCAGCCCACCATCATTTGCAAGCTCAAGGAGTTGATCTTCTTCCGCATTGCCATGGATGATTCACCAGGGACATTCACAAATGGGTCACGGAGCTATTCCTTTGCACATCTTGGGTCATTTGCACTTAGGAAGTAACGCTCGAATTCTATCGACAGTGAAGACAGGTGATCACACACCAGCTGTACAGCGTCAGTCTCTCCCAAAATCCCAGCTAATGTTGGGAACATGTCAAATATGCCCCTGTCCACTCGCTGACCCCACAGTTACAGTTTGGCTTTGAAAGCAGACACTTTATCTGCCAACTTGAAGACAGTTGTCATTCTCCCCTGAAGTGACAAATTGAGTTCTTTGAGCAGGTTGAAGATGTCACACAGATAAGCAGTTTTGTTATCCACTCCTCGTCACTGAAGTGTGCTGCCAGTGGTGACTTTTTTCCTGAAAGAAATCTCTGTAGCTGCTCCCTTAACTCAAACACCCTGGTCAGGGCTCTCCCCCTTGATAGCCACCTGACTTCAGTGTGTAAGAAAACGAGTTTGTGCCCTGCATCCATTTCCTCACAAAGCTGCTCAAAGAGATATGAGTTAAGGGCTTTTGCTTTGATGTGATTGACAACTTCAACAATGTCACTCAATACGCTGTTAAGATCAGGTGACATTTTTCTGCTAGCCAGCATTTCCTGTGTATGACACAGTGTATAGACTAGCATTCAGGAGCAACCTCTTTGGCTCGGGTAGTGAAACCAGACAGCCGTCCAGTCATAGCTGCAGCCCTGTCTGTGCATATTCCAACAAAGAATGACCAGTCCAGTTTGCCTGACATGTAGTCATTCGAAGACCTGAATAGTTCTGCCCCGGTTGTATTAGTTGGCAGGGGCAGGGCACACAACGTATCCTCCCGCATATCGTCTTGAAATATATATCGCACATAACCATCGGTAGACTCGTCGACCTGGATCACATACCATGGAGACTCATTAAGCCGTTCCAACAACAGTGCTTCAATGTCCTCCGCTATGTCATCGAATTCTGCTTGGAACTGTGGTAGCTGAAAGAGAAATCTGTGCCATCTTGTAAGCTGCAACTTCTCCCAACAGCTCACGGAACATGTCTTTGGCAGCAGGCAGAATCAATTCTTCACCAACAGTGAAATGCTTCTTAGCCCTAGCAATACAGCTAGCCACTAAGTACGACGCTCTCAGAGCAGCAGTATTTGTGGAGGTAGTGGCTCTCACACTTGTCAGGTTGTGGGTAAACCTAATCAAGTCAACCCAGTGGCCCCATTGCAACCTATTCCTGCATTTGGTGAACCATTTTCTGAAGTTATTATAGATTGTGTTGGACCACTGCCAAAAACTAAAGCTGGACATGAATATTGGCTGACCATCATGTGTCCAGCATCTAGGTTTCCAGAAGAAATACCTCTCAGCAATATAAAAGCCAAAACTGTGAAGAACGCTCTCATAAAGTTCTTTACCTTATTGGGGTTGCCTAAAGAAATCCAGTCTGATCAAGGAAGTCATTTAATGTCCGGATATTCTAGCAGGTAGTTTATAACCTGGGAGCCAAACAGATTATATCATCTGCGTACCATCGAGAATCACCGGGGGCCTTAGAAGGTTCCAATATATCCTCAAAACCATGATTAGTACATTGTGTCGAAAATCAGAAGGATTGGGATAAGTGAGTTCATATTCTTTTGTTTGCAAGAAAGGGAATCAGTGCAGGAGTCCCTAGGCTTTAGCCCCTTTGAACTTGTGTTTGGGCATAGAGTCTGAGGACCTTTAGCATTATTAAAAGAACAGTGGGTCAACAAAGAACTACATACTAATTTGCTGGATTATGTCTTGAAATTTAAGGAAAGATTGCAAAAAGCTTGCAGCTTAGCAAGGGAAAGTTTAAAATCTGCTCAGGAAAGAATGAAAACTTGGTATGACAAGGAAGCCAGAACGAGGTCGTTTAAGCCGGGAGATAAAATGTTCTTTTCCCTGTGCAAACCAACCCTTTACAAGCTAAATTTCATGGTCCTTACGAGATTACATCTAAAGTTAATAAAGTGAACTATGTGACAAAAACATCAGATCGACGAAGGCCAACACAATTTTGTCATGTAAATATGATAAAACCATATTATGAAAACAGTCTGCCACAATGACTGTCAGATCTCCCTGGGAACTTGGTAGCTGATCCATCAGAGATTTATTTTAAACTGAACATTATTTCCGCTAAACTAACAAATTCGATAATTTTAGGAAACATTGATGATAAATTGGCTCATCTACAGCCACAGCAGTGGCAGCAAATGAAGCAGTTAATTATGAAATTTAGGGATTTATCTCCAGGCGTTCCAAAAAGAACCTCAGTAGCCTCACATATTGTAGAAGATGGAAAATCCAAACCCATAAAGCAACATCCATATCAAATGAATGTACACTTGCTGAATAAGAAATTAAAATGTTAGAAAATGATATTATTAGACCTTCTACTTCAGATTGGAGTTCACCTTGTGTCCTGGTGCCCAAACCCAATGGTAGTATTTTGTTTTGTACTGATTACAGAAAGATGAATGCTGTAACAAAAAACAATGGGTATCCAATCCCTAGGGTAGATGATTGTGCAGATAAGATTGGAAAAGCTAAGTTTCTTACAAAGATCGACCTGTTAAAAGGATATTGGTGTGTTCCCTTGACAGATAAAGGGAGAGAAACTTCTGCCTTTATAACACCATCTGGGTTATATGAATACAATTTTCAGCCATTTCAAATGAAGAATGCTCCAGGAACCTTCCAGAGAATGATTAATTCTCTAATTCAAGGGTTAAAACATACAGTTGCCTAGATTGATGATTTAGTCACAGGGAATGACACTTGGAAAGCACATATATCTGCAGTGAAAAAGCTGTTTCAAAGGCTTTCACAAGCTAACCTAACTGTTAACTAGCTAAAAGTGAATTTGGTCATGCCACTGTGACCTATCTTGGCTATGTTGTGGGTCAGAGCAGGTTGGCTTCTGTTCAGTAAAAAGTTCAGGCAATTTTGGAGGTTCCCACTCCAACTGGTAAAAAAAAGCTCTCAGAAGATTCTTGGGGGCTTCCGGTGACATCATCATTCATAATGGCAGCTTAAATCAACAGATCCTCCGGAAAAACACATATTTTGCCCCTTCAAAAATATCTGAATTCATAAGGGGGGCAAGAATGGGGAAGAAGTTTAGAAATTAAAAAAAGCATCTCTGCAGAGCCTTTAGAAGAGAAAGGTACAGCGCGCGGCTCTCCTACATGTGCGCATGGCGGCGAGGCTGACACTGGGCCTTGCTCAGGCGAAGCAACAAATATGATGAGGATTCTGGAAGAAATAAGGGAAGTCCAAAAAGAAATAAAGCAGCAGCTAAATGATATAAAGTCAGAGCTCGCCAATGTCAATCGGAAAATAGCGGTGGCAGAAACTCGAATTGAGAAGGTAGAAGATCGCGTGCAAAACGTGGAACAGATACTAAGTAAGACGATAAAAATATTAAATCAACAGGAAAGTAAATTGCTTGACCAGGAGGGAAGATCGCAACAGAAAAATATCAGGATTTATAATGTTCCTGAAGGAGCAGAGGGATTGTCGATGATGGACTATGTAGACAAGCTGCTGCGGGACACGCTGGAGATTCCTCAGACTACGGAGATTGAAATTGAAACGATGCACCATTCGCTTGTCCAGTGGTCTCTCGGAGACACAGGAAGTAAAGCGCGCTCCATTGTACTTAGATTCCTTCGATTCAAGAGCAAGGCAGAGATTCTACAAAGGGCCTGGGGTAAGAAGAGGGTGTTTTGGAACGGGAAGTTAATATACTTCTGTAGTGATGTGCTACACACAGAGCTAGAAATAACGACACGCAGTCTGTAAGTCGCACTCCAGACTCCGTTTATTCAAACTTCGTGGCACTGGCTTTTAAGCAGTTCCCTTACAGCTCTCTCCGGGCGGAAATGACATCAGAGGTGCATTACAAAAGTCTCTCCCTGCGCGCGGCTATTTTGTGAGCCGGTTGGCTTGTGTAGCAAGTGGGTCGCCACACTTCAATGATTACCCCCCGGCGGTCCTACAGAAATGTAAACAATATTCCGAAGCAAAACGAATATTAAAGCAAGAAAAGGTTAAATCCCAAACCCCGTACCCTGCTAAACTGAGGGTAGTTTACCAAGAAGGGATGCGACTATATCAGATGGTGGAAGAGCCGACTACAGATATGAAGAACAGAGCACTTCCCATTAGCGTGGTCAAACCAAGGGAAACTCTGGCTGAGCAGTTATGCCGAACTGCTTGGGAAATACTAAGAGAAGCTAGAAAGCAGGGGTCGGGAACAGGATGAGAGAAGGATATTAGGAAGAGACTGTGAGTTCTCCGAGGGCAGCCCTCACCTCAAACCAGAAGAGCCATACGGTTTGGCTAACTTTAAAAGTCCTGATACACTAAACAGAAGCAAAAGTAGATAGTGATATACCTATCTCGAGAAATACGTGTTATAATGTGGATTTTATATTACTCAATTTTTTTTTAAAAAGTCATTTATTCATTTCTTTTTCCCCACCTAAATGAGAATATATACATGGGGGGAATACAGAGGGAAATCATTTCTGTGTAATGGACATAGCTTTTTTTTTAAGACTTACTTTTATAGGTACTGCAGCAGGGGCCCTCAACCCACAGGTAGGAGGGGCTATCCCCCACAGCTAGACTTTTCTTCTAGCCCAACCCAGGGGCATCTAGAGACCCCAGATTTGGAACCACACCTTCCTTACCTTTCTTTTTATTATTCACTTTTCTTGGTTCTTATTTGTTCAAGGAGTATATCCATTAAGTTATATTCTGCAAATTTCAATGAGATACTAACAGATAAATAGAGAGCAAGGCCATATATTTTGGGTATATACCTCAAAAATGGTTGAAAACAGATAAATATAAATATTTAATGAATGTATTGCTGGTGGCTGGTAAAAAGACCCTTACTAGGAAATGGTTATCTCAGGAGAGCCCAACTTTAAATGTATGGATGGAAATTAAAATGGACATTTACAAAATGGAGAAGATATCTGAAATACATCATATAGAAATGTTTCTTTGATGATGAAACTCAATAAAAAATAAATTACAAAAAAAAGATTCTTAGGAATGGTAGGATATTACTGTAAGTTCTGTAAGAACTTTGGCAAGATTCCCTTCCATTAACAAACCTGAAGAAAGGTGAGAAGTTTGTTTGGGAAGAGCCTTGTCAGGAGGTCTTTGATAAGTTAAAGCTATCCTATGTCACCACCCTGTGCTCAGGTCACCTGACTTTGAAAAGCCATTTTCCCTGGCTGTGGATGCCAGCACTGAGGCTGTAGAAGCAGTGTTACTACAAAGGGATAATTATGATGATGTTGACCATCCTGGGGCTTACTTTTCCAAGAAATTTAATGGGCATTAAAGAAATTATTCAACCATAGAAAAGGAATTATTATCCCTTATTTTAGCTCTGCAACGTTTTGATGTGTATGTTGGTGCAACTCAGAAACCATTCGTGGTTTACACTGATCATAACCCATTGGTATTTTTGAGTAAACTGAGAAACAAAAATAGAAGGTTGCTAAATTGGAGTATGATTTTACAAGAATATAATCTCTTAATAACTCACATTAAAGGCAAAGATAATGTAATTGCTGACTGTCTGTCCTGATGTTGAACTTGCAATGTATTTTTTTAATGGAGTGTAATTTTGATATTTGTATACACTCCTGCCATATGTTATATTAATACTGTATGATAACTGTATGTGTATTGCGCATTTTGTAAAATTTATACATTAGTATATTTTTGTAAATTGTAGTTAAAATCTTGCTCTCAATGTTACCTGTCCCGTGAGTATCTCTTGAGCATGATGCAATTGTCTTGTGATATTAGCATGATGTAATGGTCGTGATAATGGGATGATGTGATGTCACGTGATGGCATGTCCCAATTGGTATAAAGGGGGAGACCGCAGTTTGTTGCATAGTTGTTTTGTTGGGGAGTCAGTCGGTGATTATGTAATTGAGGAAAGAGTGAAGAATTTGTCAGCTTCGTACAAACCCAAGAAATCAACAGCGTTCTGAGTGCCTTGCATGTCACTGACATTTGGTATGGTCCATACGAGTATTGTGGCACACACTTATGGTTAACCCCTGCATGGTCTCGGGTGCTGTGTGGTGACTACCTACTGCGAGAGGTCAGTTAATGTGAGAAATCTTATTCTTCGTGATTTCTTCGGACAAGGCATTCCTCGGCTGGCATCTGCGTCAGCAGTTTCGTCTTTTCTTCATCGCTGGTTCGGGAACTCTCTCCTCTCATTTATTTCATAAAACACTTGGACTCTTTGAACTACCACCTTAAGACTGGATTTGCGTAAGATCTGTTAAGAATTGTCTCTAAGTTCGACTGTTTGATAACTATAGACGCATAACACTGTTTACTTCTGTTTCAGTTAATCGTTTGTTTACTGTTCTATGTTTTTGAGCAGAGGTTAATAAATTCCATTCTTTATTTATAAAAACCTGACTCAATTTCATATCTATTGCTGCTGATGCGTAACACTTCACTAACCCTTCAGTTAAGATTCATAAATAAACTTCCTTTAATCTTAAGCACTGTGCTGTCTGTTATTTCATAGCACTAGTTTGTAATAGACTAACAAATGGCACAGCATCCACACAAACCAGGGTTTGGGGTGTGACAGCTGTCTCAATCTCACGGGTCTGGAAGGACCAGACTGTGTCTTCCCTTGCCCTTCGCAGCCAAGGAAACCATTGGGGTTTCACTTGTTCATCGAGGCATTGAAGAAAGACAGTCATTTTTATTGTTTGTTAAGGAATTGCAAAACTGGACAGTTCAAATGAGAATTCTGAACTCTGTAAGGCTGCATGGCTTTTTCTAATACAGATAGGAATTTGGGTTACCGCTGTAGACCAGGCAAGATCAAACACATCTGACAGTCAGAATAACTAATGAAGAATGTTATTTAAAGTAACTGTTGTGTATTTGATATTGCAACAAGTTTTCATTAATCTTGTTATAAATCATATGATTTTGTCTTCCTCATTTAATTTCTGGTTATATGCAAAAATAAATTAATTGACTGCATCATCACACTACCATCTGATAGAAGCAAGTCTCCCTTACTGTAAAGGCAAAGCTACATCTATATTCCAAGACTCCCCATGTCTTCTTTTGGATTTGTTTTAATGTTTTGAAATTACTGAACAAATTGATGGGGTATTTTTTAAATTAATCTTGAGATTGCTACCAACCTGTTAAAGTGGAGTGAGACATTCACAGAGAAATAAACAGCTTAGCGCAGCCCAGCACATGAACAGACTGCCTTTGGAAGGGGAGACACGATAAAAAAAAATTTTCTAAAAGTCAGTAAACAGAAGAACTCAAGGTTCATAAAGACTGAGTACCTCGTGATAATAACCATTTTTTTAAAAAAACATCAGAAAAGGCTGAATTCAGCTAAAAATGATTAATTTAATCACAGGTAATTAGCTCATGTATCCTGAGCTATTGGAAGAGCATTTTGAAGCAAATGAAATAGCCAATGAAAAGCAAGTGTCAATATTGTTAAGTGCATTGGGTTTAAAGGCAAATAGTTTGCTTCAACACTTGACTGCTCCAATCCAACTTGCAGAAATAAGCGTTGGTAATTTTGTCAAAGTAATGCAAGAGCACTTATAGCCAAAGCCTTTGTTCATTGCAGAACGCTTTAGCAAAAATCAAAAAACACGGGACTCCATTTCAGCCTGCATGGCTGAGTTGAAGCAATTGTCTGAGTATTATTAGTTCAATAGATAGATTGTTTAGTTTGTGGAATCTTAAAGCATTCAAAAACAGCTAACTAAAGCACAGCTTACATTCAAATGAGCAATGGAATTTGCTGTTTCAATGGAAACTGCAGACATAATTGAGTTGCAGTCAGGAATGAAAGTGCACTTGAATAAAATTGTAACGTTTAAACAGAACCCTGGCCTGGCTAAACAACTTGAGTTACCATTGTGCGACAGGCCCACATATACCAAACAAATGCAGATTTACAGGTGAAACCTGCAGAAAATGCAACAAAGTAGGACACTTACAAAGCGAATGTCAGGCAGACAAAAATAAACTGCCTGCACGGGGAAGACAAATGTTAAAATGTCAAGTTAGTTTCAAAATGAGTAATAATCTCCATACTGTTGATAAAAAATCTGATAATCAAGAGAGTATCACAGGATTGCCAGGCCATTACCTCCCTCTGGTGCTCCTACCTCTTCCCTTTTATTACAAGAATGATCAGTGAAGCACAGAGAACCTGTATTTACCGACAAAGAACTTTTATTGTCTCAACTAAAAAGTTACTCGGTTCACAAGCTACCTACCCATATGTCCCCACTAGAATCTGTAAACAGTCAATGAAGTCAAAATGTATTACACCCAGGAAAGCAGTTTACACTGGCCAGGCTTTCCTTGTGGTCCCGATCTCCACATGTCTGTGCGATCCTCCTTAGCTCCAATGGTTGTTCTCTGGTTTCTGTAGAGTTATTGCCCATATGCATTTGGAGTGCCCGAAACGTGACGCCATCCCATTGGCTCAAGGTCATCTGAGCCAGTCAAAGCCAACTCTGACTGGTTCAAATCAGTTAAATGAGGCAACCCAGACAGTCTGACAAGATTACAGACTGCTGATTTGGTAGGTTTGTAATTTTACATAACAAGCAGCTACTCATCTGAGAATGGTCTCAGGTTTGAGGAGCTTTGCTGCTTTGACTAGAGATTCTGGCAGTTTTGGCAGTTGGACTCTGCAATCAAGTCAATCAAGATGTGAATAGCTCAGCAGAAAGCAGTTGATTAGACAATCCAGATTTGAATAACTCAGACTCAGCAGAAAGTGGCTGATTAGGCAAAAAAGGTAAATGACCAAGCAGTTTGAACAGCTCCAACGAATAAATAGAGGGCAATCTCAAGCGGAGCAGCCTGTGAAAGTGGCCAGTGAGTGAGTGGGCCAGTGAAGGAGTGGAGCTTTGAGGCTTTGACTCAAGAGATTCTGGCAGTTTTGGCAGTTGGACTGTGAAATCAACTCAATCAAGACTTGAAAAGCTCAGCAGAAAGCAGTTGATTAGACAATCAAGATTTGAGTAGCTCGGACTCAACAGAAAGCAGCTGATTGGGCAATTGAGGTCAGGTGACCCAGCAGTTTGAACAGCTCAATCAAATAAATAAAGGGGTAGCTCAAGCAGAGCTGCCAGTGAAGGAGTGGAGTTTTGAGGCTTTAAATTGAGAGGCTTCAAAGACAAGAGGCAGAGAACGAGCTTGTTCCCAGTTAGTCTTTACAATGCCACCGGAGACGGTGGTCTGCCTCATATGTGAGATGTGGCAGTTGTGGGAGAACTCCCCTCTTCTGCAGTCACATCTGCCAGAACTGCATATGGCTGGGCGATCTGGAAGACCATGTTAGGAATCCGGAGCAGCAGCTGAATGACCTTCAACTGATAAGGGAGAATGAGGCAGTCATAGATGACAGCTACAGGGAGGTAGTCACACCTTGGCTGTCAGAAGCAGGTTGTTGGGTGACAGTCAGAGGGGGAAAGCGAAGGTGAGCAGACAGGTAGTGCAGAACACCCCTGTAGCTATTCCCCTGAATAATAAGTTTACCATCCTGGATAATGTTGGCAGTGAACCATGGTGGTAGGCCCTCTGGCACTGAGTCTGACCCTGTGGTGCAGAAGGGTGGGATGGAGAAGAGAAGAACTGTCGTCATTGGAAACTCTATAGTCAGGGGAACAGACAAGAGATTTTGTGGACGTGAGAAGGACAACCGCATGGTTTAATGCCTCCCTGGTGCCAGGGTCTGGGATGTCTCTGACCGGGAGCACGACATCCTGGTACCAGAGGGAAAGCAACCAGAAGTCATGACACATGTTGGCACCAATGACATAGACAGGAAGAGGGATGAGGTTCTATAAGTATGAGTTTCGGGAACTAGGCGGAAGGCTGAAGAACAGGATCTCACGGGCAGTGTTCTCAGGATTGCTGCCAGTGCTACGTGATAGTGATGGTAAGAAATGGAGGAGATGGCAGTTGAATGCGTAGCTCAGGAGTTGGTGCAGGGGGCAGGGTTTTAGATTTTTGGATCATTGGGATCTCTTCTGGGGAAGGAGAGACCAATATAGATTGGATGGGTTGCACCTGAACTCGAGGGGGAGCAATATCCTTGTGGGTAGGTTTGCTAGCATGGTTCAGGAGAATTTAAACTAATTTGCAAAGAGGATGGGATCCTGAGCGATACAGCAATGAAAGAAGTGCATGAAGTAAAACCAGATCTAACATATAGAGAGGCTTTGAGGAAAGAGAAGCAGAATAAAGGGTGTAAAGGTAGTAAGGTAGAATGGCTAAGGTGTGTGTACTTCAATGCAAGAAGCATCATGAACAAAAGTGATGAACTGAGAGCTTGGATACATACATGGAATTATAATGCAGTAGCCATTACAGAGACTTGGCTGACACCAGGGCATGAATGGATTCTCAATATTCCTGGATTTCAGGGCTTTACAAGGGATAAAGAGGGCGGAAAAAGGGGAGGAGGAGTGGCATTACTGGCCAGAAATACTATTACAGCTACAGAAAGGGTGGGTAATGTAGCAGGATCCTCTTTTGAGTCAGTATGGGTGGAAGTCAGGAACAGGAAGGGAGCAGTTATTCTATAGGCCCCCTGTAGCAGCACAGATACTGAAGAGCAGATTGGGAAGCAGATTTTGGAAAGGTGCAAAAATAACAGGGTTGTTATCATGGGTGACTTTAACTTCCCTAATATTGATTTGCACCTGATTAGTTCCAAGGGTTTTGACGGGGCAGAGTTTGTTAAGCAGAAGGCAGAGGGTGGTGGTGGAGGGAGTACATTCAGATTGGAGGATTGTGACTAGTGGTGTCCCACAAGGATCTGTTCTGGGACCTCTACTTTTTGTGATTTTTATTAACCACCTGGATGTGGGGGTAGAAGGGTGGGTTGGCAAGTTTGCAGACGACACAAAGGTTGGTGGTGTTGTAGATAGTGTAGAGGATTGTCAAAGATTGCAGAGAGACATTGATAGCTTGCAGAAGTGGGCTGAGAAGTGGCAGGTGGAGTTCATCCCGGAGAAGTGTGAGGTGGTACACTTTGGAAGGACAAACTCCAAGGCAGAGTACAAAGTAAATGGCAGCATACTTGGTAGTGTGGAGGAGCAGAGGGATCTGAGGGTACATGTCCACAGATCCCTGAAAGTTGCCTCACAGGTAGAGAGTAGTTAAGAAAACTTATGGGGTGTTAGCTTTCATAAGTCGAGGGATAGAGTTTAAGAGTCCCATTGCTCAATACAAGAGGACATGGCTTTAAGGTAAGGGGTGGGAAGTTCAAGGGGGATACTGGAGGAAGATTTTTTACTCAGAGTGGTTGGTACGTGGAATACACTGCCTAAGTCAGTGGTGGAGTCAGATACACTCGTGAAATTTGAGACTACTAGGCAGATATATGGAGGAATTTTAGGTGGGGGGGTATATGGGACTCAGGGTTTGAGGGTCGGCACAACAATGTGGGCCAAAGGGCCTGTACTGTGCTGTATTATTCTATGTTCTATATATGTTCTGCAGGTTATTACCTGAAGCTCCTTCTGTCCACATTCAATTGCTCTGATTAGATTACCACAGAGCAAGTATCAGTTCAGAGTTCACAAAATGCGGCAAACAGACGACTAGTTTGTCTGCTTCTCCAATCCTTGTTTCATCAAATCTACTAATTGCGTGCTGTACTTTCTTCTCTCTTCTATCAGATCCTCCCTTCGCGAGCACTATTTCTCACCAATCAACTTCCCAGCTGGGAGTTCCGGTGACATCATTACCCAGAATGGCTGCCTAAAATAATAGCTCCTCCGAAAAACGCTTATTTTGCCCCTTTAAACTGCCAAATACAAAATCTCTTGATAATACTTCAACTGGTAAGGGGGGCAAGAATGCGGAAAAGGGATAGAAACAAAAAAGTGCCTTTGCAGAGCCTGTAAACGAAGAAAATACAGAGAACAGCTCTCTTACACAGGCACACGATGGCGAAGTTAATGCTAACCCTCATTCAAACGAAGAAGCAAGTTTATCAATAATTCTGGAGGAGATACAGGACTTTTGTAAAGACAAAACAACTGAACGATTTTCAATCTGAGCTCACGAACGTTAATCAAAAATAGCAGAAGCAGAGACATGAACTGAAAAGGTGGAAGATCACGTTCAAAATGTGGAACCAGTGCTAAGCAAGATGATAAAAGTGATGAATCACCAAGAAAATAAACTACCCGACCAAGAAGGGAGGTCTTGACGGAAGAATATAAGGATATATAATGTTCCCAAAGGAATGGAGGGGTCATCTATGGTGGAGATTGTGGAAAAGTTACTATGGGACACGCTGGAGATTCGCCCAACTACGGAACTTGACATCGAGAAAGCACATCAGATGCTCACCCCGAGACCTTCCGGAAATAGGGAAGACAAGCCATGGTCAATAATAATCAGATTCCTCCACTACAAAACCAAAGCAGAGATTTTGAATGAGAGATTAATATATTTTGATCAAGATTACCCCCCTGCAGAAATGTAAGGAATATTCTGAAGTGAAGTGAGTGTTAAAGCAGAGAAACATTAGCTTCCAGACTCCGTACCCTGCTAAACTACGACTGTTCTATGAGAATGGGACACAGCTGTACCAGACAGTGCAGGAGGCTACTGTTGACATGAAGAACAAAGGACTGTCTGTCAACGTGATCACACCAAGGGAAAGCCTGGCTGAGCAGCTATCCCACTCCGCCTGGGACATGGTGGGAGGACCGAGAAAGCAGGGGAAAGCAGAGCGAGAGAAGAATATCAGGGAGAGACTGAGTTTTTAGAAGACAGCCGTCACCCCCTCCAGAAGAGTTATAAGGTCTGACTAATCTCAAAAGTGTTGATAAGCTAACAGAAGCCAAAATAGATGATACTACATTCATCTCAAGTAATACATATTACAATTTGGATTTTCTATTACTCTATTATTTTATTTTTTTATTCACTCATTCACTCCTTTTTCCCCACCTAAATAAGAACATATATATGGGAAGAATACACTGGGAAGTCTTTTCTGTGTAATGGACATAGATTTTTTCACTTATTTTTATGGGTGCTGCAGTGGGGGCCCTCAGCCCATAGGTAGGAGAGGCTACCCTCCCCCACCCCCACAGCTAGACGTTTCCTCTAGCTCAGCCCAGGGTCATTTACTAGAGACCTCAGCCTTGGAATCACACCTTCGTTACCTTTTTTCATTTGTTTCTTTGCTCTTACTTGTTCACAGAGTAGATCGGCTAAGTTCTTTTCTGCTAATTTCAATGATACACAGATAAATGAATACACACGACTACTGACAAAAATAAAATTCATTTCTTTTTATGTCAATGGGCTTTTGAATCCAATCAAACGCAGTAAAATTCTATCTGAAATGAATAAAGAACAAGCCCATGTAGTATATTTACAGGAAATTCATTTAAATGATAATGAGCATGGGAAACTGAAGAGAATGGGCTTCACTAATTTGTTTTTCTTCTCATATAAATCAGGACATAGGAATGGAGTTGCTATTCTCATCTCAAGCAAGTTGAATTTTGAAAAAGTATACAAAATGGGAGATAAGCAGGGCAGATATATTCTAGTAAGGGGGAATATAGATGGGAATTCAGTTACTCTGTTGAATATATATACACACCCCCAGGAAGTGACATTAGTTTCTTCCAGAAAATCACGAATATTATGGTAATGAAAACAGAAGGTCTCTTGATATCTGGGGGAGATTTAAATTTACAATTACAACCAAAGTTAGACTCTACCAGCAGAAAAACCCATGAAACAAAGTCATTACATAGGACTTAAACGGGAATAAGAACTTTCCACCTCTCACCCTAGAAGAATTAAAGGATGAAGTATTCCAGCTAAAATCCAACCAAGCTGCTGGCATAGATGGGATTCTTAATGAATTCCTTAAACATCCTCGACCTAAAGCACGCCACTGGCTTCTGTCCCTTTTTAACTGTTGCCTAAGATCATTAAAGATACCTAAAAAGTGGAGAGAGCCAAAGTTGTTGCTCTCCTAAAACCCAGTAAAGACCCCAACATTCCTAAAACCTACAGACTGATTTTCTTGCTGTGCACCCTCTATAAATTCTACGACAGACTCATACTGAATAGAATATGAGTTAAAAGATCTGTTAAAAGATGGCGGCACGCATGGACGCAGCGGGCCCTCGGGGAGTGGTAAGTGTATCTAGTGTTTATTCTCTGTGTCCTAGATGCATAACATAGAGTCGGAATATGTTCGTTAATATCAGGGCATACTACGTCAGAAAAACTGACGAGTTCTGGTGTGACATGGACAGTTTACGTCACTACGGACTACTATCCACTACCAAGCCGGCTGTTTCCTGAGGGAGGAGGAAGCGAAAGTGCTGTAAGAGAAGACAGAGGAGGGGTAAGAGGGCCGGCATCCATGCTGGGCTAAAAGCTAACCCCACCAGGCCAGCGGTAATGTCCCTCCTGCTCTCAAATGTCCGCTCCATCGACGACAAGCTGGATGAGCTGCATCTGCTGAGAGAAACACGCAAGGAATTTAAAGACTGCTGCGTGTATGTCTTAAAGGAATCCTGCCTCCATGACAACATATCGGATGCGGCAATACAGCTAGAGGGAATGACATTGTTTCGTGTGGACAGAGAGGCAGCTAGCTCCGGTAAGAGCCGAGGAGGAGGTCTATTTATATAAACAAAGACTGCTGTGTGAACGCTACAGTAGCTGCTAAACACTGCTCACCGCTGGCTGAATTTCTCATTGAGAAATGTCGGCTGTTCTATCTGCCCAGGGAATTCACCATCATGTTTGTGACAGCTGTTTACGTAGCTCCCAGTGCCAATGCTAAGGCTAATGCTAACGAAGCACTGGAAGGCCTACATGAAGCCATCAGTGAGCTACTGACTACACATCCTGACAGCTTTGTGGTGATTGCTGGGGACTTTAACCACACCAGCTTAAAGACTGTGTTCCCCAAATTCCTGCAATATGTGGATTTCAAAACCAGGGGAGACGACACACTGGACTTGGTTTATACCAACATACCACAGGCATACAAAGCAGCCTCCCCACCCCCATCTTGGCCACTTTGACCACATATCTGCCATGCTAACACCAGCATATAAACCACTGCTTAAACTTGTGAGAGCAGAGAAAAGAGAGATAAGGGTCTGGCCAAAAGGAGCAGCTTCAGCACTACAAGACTGTTTTGTACACACAGACTGGGACATATTCAAAACAGCAGGCTCCTACGATGACCATACAGACATTGAGGAGTATGCGGAGGCAATAATCAGCTACACAGCCAAATGCACGGAGGATGTCACTGTGATGAAAACCTTCACTGCACGTGGTTATAAAAAGCCATGGATGACAACAGAGGTGCGGTCACTACTGAAGGCCCGTGACACAGCCTACAGATCGGGGGACAGGACTGCGCTTCTCTCAGCCAGGTCTGCGCTTTCACTAGGGATCAGGAAAGCGAAAAGGGCCTACGCCAGCAAAATACATGGACACTTCTGTAACACGGTTGACACCAGACGGATGTGGTAAGGAATTAAAGCTCTGACAGACTACAAGATCAGGCAGAAAACTGATGACAGTGACACCTCTCTTCCAGACAGGCTTAACAATTTCTTTGCACGCTTCGAAGCATCAAACACTACAGCAAGGGGGAGAGCTAGTCTCTTTTACCATCTGACCAGCCGGCTCCAATCATTGATCCAGAGCAAACACAGAGGACCCTTGCCAGGGTCAACCCACGAAAAGCGGGAGGTCCCGACAACATCCCTGGACGTGTGCTCAAGGAATGTGCTGATGTATTAGCAGATGTCCTGACAGACATTTTCAACATCTCCCTTAGTCAAGCCATTCTCCCCAGATGCTTCAAAACCTCTACAATCATCCCTGTAGCTAAGAAATCAGTTGTAGCTAAGAAATCAGTTGTAGCCTGTCTGAATGATTACCGTCCCGTTGCCCTGACCCCTAGTGAAGAAATGTTTTGAACGGCTTGTCAAGCCTCATATCACAGCCAGCCTCCCCTCATCACTGGATCCTCTACAGTTTGCTTATCGTCCAAATCGCTCTTTGGAGAATGCAATATCCACCACACTGCACACAGTTCTCTCTCACTTGGACAACAAAGACACCTATGCCAGAATCCTGTACATTGATTTCAGTTCAGCGTTCAATACCATCATCCCACAGAGACTAGTGGAGAAACCGTTGCTGCTTGGCCTTAACACTGCCATGTGTCGCTGGATTCTGGATTTCTTGACAGAGACCACAGTCAGTCCGTGTTGGCAGGAACATCTCTGACTCCATCACACTGAGCACTAGATCCCCACAAGGCTGTGTGCTTAGCCCATTGCTGTTTACACTGCTAACACATGACTGTGCAGCCAGATTCAAGGAGAACCTGATCATTAAATTTGCTGATGATACTGCAGTGGTGGGGCTCATCAGCAAAAATGATGAAACAATGTACAGGGAGGAGGTGAAACACCTAGAGAGCTGGTGCAGTGATAACAACTTGATGCTTAATGTCACCAAAACCAAGGAGATGATCGTCGATTTCAGACGGTCTCAGCCTGAGCACACACCTCTCAGCATCAGCGGCTCCACTGTGGAGGGAGTGGAAAACATCGAGTTCCTTGGGGTGCAGATCTCGGCTCGGACAATCTCACTTGGTCCAGGAACACCACTGGGATTGTGAAACGGGCCCAGCAGAGATTGCACTTTCTGAGGAAGCTTAAACAAGCATCACTCCGCACTAACATCTTAACTACATTCTACAGAGGTGTGGTTCAGAGTGTGTTGACCTTTAGCATCACAACCTGGTACTCTAGCTGCAGTGCTGTCGACAAAATAGCCTTGCAGAGGGTGGTTAGGGGAGCAGAGAAGATTATTGGGGTCTCCCTACCTTCTGTCTCCAGAAGACACGGTACATCATTAAAGACCCCTCAGACCCTCTCCATGAACTGTTTGCTCTTCTGCCATCAGGCAAACATTACAGGAGCATCAAAACTAAAACCACAAGGCTACTAAACAGCTTCCTCCCACAGGCAGTCCAACTTGCTAAATAGCTGCTCTACCTGACTCTGCTTTTGCACACTTTTAACTTGCACTGGACACTTCTAACTTGATTTTAATTGACATGTGGCTGTTGTGTTTTACTATTTACTGTTAAGTTTATTATTTAGTGTTGCGTTGTTATGTTATGATTGCACTGCTCCTCGGAAACACAGTCTCATTCTGCCCTGCAGAGCTGCTGTACGGTTAGAATGACAATAAAGTTTTTTGAATCTTGAATCTTTGAATATCCCCCTTAGTCAAAGATCTTCTAACACCAGACCAAGCCGGGTTCAGGCCAGGCCACTCTTGCTGCAGTCAAGTCCTGATCTTAACCCAGTCTATTCAGAATGGCTTTGAAATGCGACAAATTACAGGGGCAGGATTCATTGACCTAACAGCAGCATACGACACTGTGAATCACAGACGCCTTCTACTGAAATTATCTAAAATGTTAAAGAATGAAACCACAGTCAAAGTCATAAGAAGTTTCCCAGAAAATTGTAGATTTTATGTAGAAATGAATGGAATTAAGAGTAGGTGATGTCCACAAAAGAACGGACTACCACAGGGATCAGTCCTGGCACCTCTACTATTTAATGTCTACACAAACGACCAACCAACCAACCTTTCCTAACACATGCAGGTTTATCGATGTAGACGACCTCTGCACAAGCTAACTCCTTCCAAGAAGTTAAAGTACGACTTACAGCAGTCCTTGAAGCAATGAAGCAGTATTATGAAAAATGGTCTCTGAACACAAATCCATCAAAAACTCAAGTGTGTGCATTCCAACTGAGGAATCGCGAAGCAGCTCGGAAACTCAAGATCTTCTGGTGTGGGAAGGAGCTCGAACACCATCCGACTCCAATTTATCTGGACGTGACAAGGGATAGGACGCTCTCATTTGCCACCCACATCCAAAAACTCAGATGGAAAGTTGGCTCTCGCAATTCTCTCTTGAAAAGATTAGCAGGCATGAAATGGGGAGCTAATGCTCACACACTTAGATCAACTGCCCTAGCACTCTGCTATGCACCTGCAGAATACTGTGCACCTGTGTGGGGCAGATCAACCCATGCGAAGAAAATAGACCAGTTGCTTAACTGCGCCCCACACCCACTAACATTATTTACAGACTTACATGCATTGCTCCCTCAGAGATCTGAAGACACACTACAACAAAAATTGAAAAAGGTAAACAGAACTCGGATGCATGGCACCCACTACATCATCATGTGCCAGTTTCCAACCGCCTAAAATCGAGGAAAAGCTTTGCTACAGTGGAGGAACTACCACATGGAACATCTCCAAACATACAGGATTGACCTTTGGCAACAAACAGAAGCCAGGACCCCACCAAGCAATACAGTGTAAGACCCCACAGAAATGTAACCAGATGGGGCACTGCTTGACAGACGGAAGTGGTGCATTCTCAACAGTGCGAGAGCGGGAGTTTGTAGGACGGGAGACAGCATGGTGAAGTGGAGTTTAAAGACCAGCGAATCATGTGAGTATGGCAAAAGGCCACAGAACATTGAATACGTTCTGCGCAACTGCCCACTCTCACCTGATTTAGCTGACACTGACCTGCTCAACATCAACCAAACACTAGAGTGGCTGGCTGTCTTCTGTGACAAGCTATGATGATGATTACATAAGAAAGTTAACACACTTTTTGAGGATGTTGGTCTAATTGATATATGGAGAGACCTTTTCCCCGATAGAAGGGATTACACTCACCATTCTGCCCCCCATTCTTTATATACAAGAATAGACTATTTCATATCACACACCTGTGGAATTGGGACAATAGATTTAAGTCACAATATTTACCTCTTGATTTTGACCTGCAACCAAAGAATACTATATGGAAACTAAATTCAAGTCTACTCAATGATCCCTATTTTAAGGAAAAAATTAAAAAAGAAATTGGTCTTTACTTAGGATTCAATGATAATGGAGAGGTTTCACCTCCCATTCTATGGGATATTCTGAAGACTGTCTTAAGAGGGAAAATTATAGCGTTATCTTCATATAAGAAACAAATAAGGAATAAAACATTTGAGGAATTACAGAACAAGCTGAAGGAACTAGAAAAAAAAACACAAATTGTGTTTGGCACAGGATACATTAAAAGAAATTTTTAAAAATTAAGAACGAAATTAATAGTTTGGCTACACAAGAAATCAGGAAAAATTTAAGGTTTTTGAAACAGACACACTATGAAAGTGGATCTAAAGCTATGAAAATACTAGTGTGGAAACTGGAAAAGAAAGATAGCAGAAAATACAATTCATAGAATTAGAGATCTAAGAACAAAAGTGATTTTAAAAAAAACCTAAGTGAAATTCAGGAAGCTTTTGTAGTGTTTTACAAAACTCTATATTCTAAAGTTCCAGGGGAAGCATAACCAAACTGACACCTACCTGAATTCTCCAGAGTTACCGACTTTAAACGAAGAACAAAATAGAATGATGGCTGCTGACATAACTGAAGCGGAACTAAAAATGCAATTAGTAGGCTTAAATTAACCAGGATCAAATGGTTATACGGCAGAGTGGTATAAAGAATTTAAAAATGAGTTAATTCTTGTTTTACTCCTCATACTGAACTGGGCTCTAAAAAAGGTGCAAACGCCACCCAGCTGGAAGGAGGCGATAATCTCAGCTATACCAAAAGAAGGCAAGGATAAAATGGAATGTGGGTCATTTAGACCAATATCTGTTCTTAATGTAGATTATAGATTATTTACCTCCATCATTTGCGGGGACAACGTGCAGGAAAGCGGGCCAGGCTACGAACTGCTCCACCAAGTGTTTTCCTCGCAAATGTCCGGTCTCTCGCCAATAAAATGGACGAAGTAAGGCTGTGGATTAATACACAGAGATCCCTGAAGGACTACTGTACGCTGAATTTTATGGACCCAACAAATTAGACCTCGATCCGCAAACGCCTGAAGCTGGAAATGCTTTCGAACTCTGGCTGCCCTGCTTCGAAGCGTACCTAGAGGAGATTAAAGCAACCGACCCCGTGGCAAAGCACAGAGTTCTACTCTCCAGGGTCAGTCCATGGGTCTATTCGCTGATCAGAGACCAGCCGAGCTACGATGGCGCAATGAGTGCCCTCAAAGGACAATACCTGCGGCCGATAAACAGCATCTATGCTCCACACCACTTAGCGACACGGCAACAACGGCCCGGGGAATCAAGTGCTGAGTTCGTCTAGGCCCTACAGACGCTCCTGCGAGTCTGCAATTGCCAGGAGCTGACGGCGGCGCAGCATGCAGAGCTCCTACTGAGAGACGCCTTCGTCACTGAGACCAGGTCAGCGTATGTGCACCAGCAGCTGTTGAAAAAAGCCGATCTTACCTTAAGTTCGGCGATCAAACTGGCCGACACGCTGGAGGCCGCTCTGCTTAACTCCGAGGCTCTCCAGGCACGCGATTCCCCGACGGCCTCGTGGGCACCACAGACCCCACAACCCGCCGGCGAATTGACCTCGGTTGCCGCCAGTCGCAAGTCCCCGCAACCCGCTGGCGAATCGACCTCGGCTGCCGCCAGTCGCAAGTCCGTGAAGTGCTACTTCTGCGGACTGGAGAAGCACCCCCAGAAACGCTGCCCGGCACAAGAAGCTACCTGTTGCAGCTGCAGAAAGAAGGGCCACTTCGCGAAGGTCTGCAAGTCCAAACCATGCGGGATCGAGTAGAGCCGCGTGCGAAACATGGGGGTCGCCATCTTACCTGCCGCCATCTTCCTTGCACGCCGCTACTGCCTATGACCAACAGGTGCTCACGGGGCATCCCACCGTGCCGGACCAAGACAGTGACCCAACCCTGGCTTCAGTGACCCTCGACCAAAGCGCTCCCTACCAGCTCGCAAGGTCAATGATGGTCATCCTGGTGGAGGGGCGCAGGACAAGCTGCCTGTTTGACACAGGCAGCACGGAGAGCTTTATCCACACGGACACGGTGCAGCATTGTGGACTCATGATACAGCCGGTAAGTCAGAGGGTCACCATGGCTTCCAGGTCGCATACAACAGACATCCAGGGGGGTTGTGTAGCAACACTACTGGTGCAGGGCACAGAATATCGAGACTTTACGTTACTGGTCATGCCTCAACTGTGTGCCCCTGTGCTATTGGGGCTTGACTTCCAGAGCCACCTGAAAAACATGACAATGAAGTATGATGGGCCCCTCCCACCAATTACTGTCGTAAATCCCCAGTTTTGTAGGGATACGTCACATACCCCGCTACTGACCACACACGCACACCGACCTGCACATCCCACCCAACACCATGCCAACTGCCGCACTACCGATGCCACTTGCGGCCTCTCCACCCTCAGGATCCCTCCCCCACCACTGTTCGCCAGCCTGACGCCTGACTGTAAAGCAGTGGCAAGTAAAAGCAGGAAGTACAGCGTGAGGGACACAGCTTTAATTAAGTCCGAGGTGCAGCGGCTGCTCGGGGGGGGGGAGGGGTCATTGAGGCAAGCACAAGTCCTTGGAGGGCGCAGGTGGTCATTGTTTGGAACGGGGAGAAGAATAGGATGCTCGTGAACTATAGCCAGACCATCAATAGGTTCACGAAGCTCAACGCATACTCTCTACCCCGCATCGTGGATATGGTCAATCAGATAGCATAGTACAAGGTGTACTCGACCATAGACCTAAAATCTGCTTACCATCAGCTCCCCATCCGCCGGAAGGACCGCCCTTATACCGCCTTCGAGGCGGACAGCAGGCTTTATCAATTCCTGCGCGTCCCCTTTGGTGTCACGAATGGTGTATCTGTCTTCCAGAGGGCGATGGACCGGATGGTGCACCAGTGCCAACTGAAGGCCACATTCCCATATCTGGATAACATCACCATCTGCGATCACGACTGGCAGGATCACAACAACAACCTCCAAAAATTTCTCCAAGCAGCCAAAGCTTTCAATCTCACCTAGAACAAGGACAAGTGTGTATTCGGGACCACCCAACTTGCTATCCATGGGTGTGTCATGGAGAATGGCATCATTGGCCCTGACCCCAACCGTATGCGCCCCCTGTTGAAACTCCCTCTTCCCAACACCCTCAGAGCCCTCAAAAGGTGCCTGGGCTTCTTTTCATATTACACCCAATGGGTCTCTAACTACGCAGACAAGGCCCACCCCCGGTCAAGTCCACCACATTCCCCCTCTCAGCTGAGGCCCACGCGGTCTTCAGCCGCATAAAAGGGGACATTGCCAAAGCAGCAATGCATGCGGTGGACGAGTCCATTCCCTTCCAAGCAGAGAATGATGCCTCCGACTTTGCACTGGCTGCAACCCTCAACCAGGCGGGAAGACCAGTGGTGTTCTTCTCCCGTACTCTTCAAGGCCCTGAACTTCGGCACTCCGCAGTGGAGAAAGAAGCCCAGGCCATAGTGGAAGCTATTAGGCACTGGAGCCACTATCTCACTGGCAAAAGGTTCACCCTGCTAACTGACCAGCGCTCCATCGCATTCATGTTTAATAACCAACAGCGGGGCAAAATCAAAAATGATAAAATTCTGAGGTGGAGAATCAAACTCTTCACCTACAACTATGACATCATGTACGGGCCTGGAAAGCTCAAAGAGCCCTCTGATGCCGTATCCCGGAGAACGTGCGCCAGCGCGCAGATCGACTGGCTATACGCCCTACATGTAGATCTTTGCCACCCGGGGGTCACCTGGCTTTTCCACTTCGTGAAAGCCCGGCACCTGCCTTACTCCCTTGAGGAGATCAGGACAATGACCAGGGACTGCCAAGTCTGAGCAGAGTGCAAACCACACTTCTACCAACCCGAAAAAGCACAACTCATCAAGGCCACCCACCCCTTTGAGCGACTGAGTGTTAACTTTAAGGGCCCCCTTCCCTCCACCGACCACAATGTGTACTTTAACGTTATCGATGAGTACTCGCGGTTCCCTTTCGCCATCCCCAGCCCCGACACCACTACCACGTCAGCTATAAAAGCCCTGCGCAAGCTCTTCACTCTGTTCAGATACCCATGCTATATCCACAGTGACAGAAGGTCCTTGTTTATGAGTGACGAGCTGCGCTAATACCTACATGCTAGGGGAATTGCAACTAGTAGGACCACGAACTATTATCCCCGGGGGAATGGACAGGTGGAGAAGGAGAATGGCACGGTGTGGAAAGCCACACTCTTAGCCCTCAGGTCAAAGGGACTGCCAGTCTCCCGCTGGCAGGAGGTCCTTCCCGAGGCACTCCACTCCATCCGCTCCCTGTCATGCCTGGCCACCAATGCCACCCCTCATGAGCGACTCTTTTCTTTTCCCAGAAAGTTGACCAATGGGACCACCCTACCAACTTGGCTGACGTCCCCGGGGCCAGTGCTGTTCTGGAAACATGCGAGGAGCAATAAATACTCCCTGATGGTCGAGAGGGTTCACTTACTTCATGTGAACCCCCAGTATGCCTATGTGGTTTTACCTGATGGGTGGGAGGACATGATCTCCATCCGCGACCTGGCACCTGCAGGAGCGCCGGGCCCCTACCCTGAACACTCCGTGGTGACTATCGACCCCGTACCCACCGATATATATACCCACGAGACATCACGCTCTCCAAGCCCTACACCGACACCACATGACACTCCCAAACCGGGCGCGACGCACACGCACGAGGGATTAACAACGCCCAACGTGCTGGCACCTCAAGTCAGGCCGGAGCCAGCACAACCGCCGTCGCCGATGCAATCACCATTGGTGCTACACAGATCACAGCGACGGACTGGACCACCTGATAGACTTGACCTATAAATATATTTCTTTTTAATATTGTCAGTCACTTCACCCCGCGGGACTCTTTTTCATTGTTATGATCATGGCTGTGTAACGCTCAATTGGCTCGTATATGTCTAGGGGAAATCCCACCCAGCACCTGCCTCAACGCTTCCCACGAAGTCAGTTGCCGCCCGAATCAATCCCAAACATCAATCATCAGCCAGCACACCCAGTACGTTTTACCAAGTACACTTTATAGATATTACTAATTCTATGACATAAATATAAATTCGATACAGAAAAGGAAGTAATGAAAAAAAGGCACCAAGGCTTATCAAAGTCCAAGTTCTTCGCGCTCAACCGTTGGAGCTCAATCGATTCCTGACGACCACCCAAATCCTGTCCACCCACGGCTCGGGACCACCCGAAGTGATCGACCGGAGCTTTTCCGCATGTCCACCGTCCTCCCCGTCTCTCCTCTGACTCCCTGCCAAAAACTCCGTTCCCAGTCATGTAATACAGTATTACCATCCAAAAACAAAATGATACATGACCACCCATTGGCTAATAGCACCCTGCTATCTGCATTAACCCAAGCAACTGTCTAGCTAGAGACTTTCTCAGCATTTAACATAACAAAGAAGCATTTCCCAGTATAACATAACAAAGGAGCCATTTTAAATTTAACATAAAAAAAAGACCCCATACAGCTGTATACATCCCCCCACAAGCTAATGCTCAGCTAACGTTAACACGGTTATAAGACCATAAGACCATAAGACAAAGGAGCAGAAGTATTCTCGGCCATCAACAAACAGCAGGATGGTCATCCTGGCGGTGCCTTCACTGTTGCAGGGGATTTTAACCAGGTCAACCTACGATCTGTTCTCCATAAACTCTATCAGCATGTGCAGTGTCCTACCAGGGGATTAAACGCTCTGGTTCATGTGTACACGAATGTCAAAGACTCATACAGAGCTTCCCCCAGCCCATCCCTGGGGAAATCTGATCATCTTTCACTGTTTTTGATGCCAGCATACAGACCACTTACCCACAAAACTAAACCTGCAATAAATCAGTCAAAATATGGCCAGAAGATGCCCCTTTACAACTCCCAGATTGCTTTGGTCACACCCACAGGAGCCTGTTGCACAACAGGCTACCCACGGCACAGAGGTGAACTTGGAGGAGTGCACATCCACTGTGCTTTCCACATCAACAGTTGTGTAGACAGTGGAACATGAGACAAGAAAATAAAGATATTCCCAAACCAGATACGGTGCATGAATAAAGAGTTACGCAATAATGCTTTTAAATCTGGTGATGCCTCAGCGTACAGTGTTGCCAGGTCCAACCTGAAAAAAGGCATAAGGCCAAAGGCATCCACAAGCAATG
Organism: Mobula hypostoma; assembly: GCF_963921235.1. Classification (NCBI taxonomy): domain Eukaryota; kingdom Metazoa; phylum Chordata; class Chondrichthyes; order Myliobatiformes; family Myliobatidae; genus Mobula; species Mobula hypostoma. The sequence goes on from NC_086101.1 coordinate 29,283,061, forward strand.
GGTAGAGGACCACCTTAATAGTGCTAACAATCGGAGCATGTGGCAAGGCATCAGGGCTATTACTGACCACAAGAGTAACCCTGTCTGCCCCCATAGTGATGTCACACTGGCCAATGAAGTCAATACATCCTTGGGCCGGTTTGAAATTAACAACAATGTGAGGAGTGCAAGAATCCCACCCATAGAGGATGAACAGGTTCTTGTACTGAGCACACATGATGTACAGCGCACGCTGCAGAGGGTCAATACACAAAAAGCTGCAGGCCCAGATGGGGTTCCAGGACAGGTACTTAAAGACCGTGCTGAACAACTGGCTGATGTATTTACAAAAATTTTCAATCTGTCTCTATCTCAGTCAACAGTCCCCAAGTGCCTGAAGTCAGCCATCAGTGCCTGTCCCAAAGAAAACATACATCAACAATTTGAATGACTATCATCCGGTTGCCCTCACACCAACAATAATGAAGTGCTTGAGAGATTGGTCCTCTCCCACACTAAAGTCACTATCCCTGCTACAATGGACTCATACCAGTTTGCCTATAAAGCAAACAGGTCCGCGGAGGATGCCACCTCACTAGCTCTTCACACTGTCCTGACATACCTGGAGGGAAAGGACACATACGTGAGGATGTTGTTTGTTGATTATAGCTCTGCTTTTAATACTGTCATCCCCAGCAAGCTCATCTCCAAACTCCACCATCTAGGCCTCAGCTCATCACTCCACAACTAGGTCCTGAATTTCTTGCACAGCATTCACAAGCAGTGAGACTGGGCCCTCACCTGTCCTCCACTACTATCCTGAACACTGGTACACCACAAGGTTGTGTTTTGAGTCCCATACTCGACTCCCCCTTCACTTACAACTGTGTACCTGCATTTAACACCAATACCATTGTCAAATTCACAGACAACACAACAGTGATTGGATTGATCTCCAGAGACGAATCAGCGTACAGAGCGGAGGTACAGAACTTAGTGAGCTAGTGCTCACAGAACAACCTGTCTCTTAATACAGCAAAGACTAAGGAGCTAATTATCAACTTCGGAAAATCACGGGATGACGAGTACGCTCCAGTCTACAATAACAGAGACATGGCGGAAAGTGTCCCCAATTTCAGGTCTCTGGGAATACACATCTCAGAAGACCTTACATGGTCCACTAACAACACAACAATAGTTAAGAAAGCACAGCAACACTTTTTTTCCTCAGAACGCTGAAGAAAGCTGGTCTACCTGAACAGATGCTGGTGACCTTTTACCGCTGCACCATAGAGAGCATCTTAACATACTGCATCTCTGTGTAGTATCTCAGTTGTCCAGCAGCTGATAGGAAATCAGCAGGTCATCTCTAGCGCACAGAAGATCATCGGGACACAGCTCCCAGCCCTGGAGGACACCTACAGCTCATGTTGCCTAAGGAAAGCTACAAGCATCTGTCAGGACAATACACACCCATGCAATCATCTGTTTGAACTTCTTCCATCTGGCAGACGTTATAAGATTTTCTATGCTCGCAGTTTTAGCCTGAAAAATAGCTTTCTCCCCCAGAGCTATAACTGCTCTGAACCAATCGATTAAGCATCATCCATATATTGTTATATTGCTACTTTTAATACTGGTTTTATGGCTGTCATGCATCTGAGTTGTGCTTTTGTACTGCTAGACATTGCTTGTACTGGCTGATTACTCGTTTTTATTTATTGTTTATTTATTTGTTGTTTTATAGCATTGAGTACGAGAGTTGCAAACTCATTTTCGCTGTACTGGTGCATGACAAATTGAACTATGCAATGACAATAAAGATATTTCATTTCATTTCACTGCCAAACAATCAGAAGAGTTTCTACCTACCCACACTGATACATAATGACCAGACAGGTTTTATACAACAACACCAAACACAAGACAATATACGAAGGACACTACACATTATGGACCACATACAAAAAATAAAATTAAAGCAATAGTGGTAAGCGTGGACGCTGAAAAGGCATTTGATTCGGTTAATTCGAATTTTCCCTAGAGTTTTACATAGATTTGTTTTACATGACACAATCATTAAAACTATACAGGCACTATATGACAATCCCACTGCTAGGATTAAAATCAATGGATATTTATCAAATAGTTTTACCCTAAAAAGGGGCTCGAGACAGGGTTGTGCATGGTCACCGCTACTCTTCTCATCTGGAACCACTAGCTCAACACATCATACAAAATGAAGGTATCAGGGGAATTACTTTTAAAGGGACAAGCATAAATTGGCCTGTTAGGCGGATGATATTTTGATGTAACTAGGGCAACCAACATACTCTTTACCTAAATTGATGCAATCCTTTGAACAATACGGTCAATTATCAGGATACAAGATCAACATAGGTAAAACCCAATTACTTTCATATAACTATAGCCCATCAAGAAAATTGAAAGTAGATATCCCTTGGCATGGCAAATAAGAGTCTTTCAAATATTTGGGCACCATCATGCCAAAAGATTTGGCAAAGTTATCAGAAGGCACTTATTTGCCTATATATTAGAAAAATTAAGGAAGACATAAAGATGGAATCCAATTACTTTCTTTAGTCTCAGTTCAAGGATTGAATCTATTAAAATAAATATATTGCCTACACTATTATCTCTCTTTCAGACCCTACCAATAGAGATTAACCAAAATCAATTCAATGAATGGCACAAAATGTTATCAAGGTATATGGCAAGGTAAAAGACCTGGAGTTCGTCTCAAAACTTTGCAATTAGCCAAGGAAAAGGGGGGATGGGCCTACCTTCTCTTCGAGATCATTATTTTGCAGCACAGATGACAGCTGTGATACACTGGTGCAACCCATCATATGACGCTCAATGGGAAAACATTGAGGAGAAGATACCTTCCATCCCCATACAGGCAATTTTGGCTGATAACAACCTACAAGGTTATATAAATACTATTGATAACCCATGGGTGAAATGGACTCTTAAATATGGAAAACTATGATAAAAGAACATAAACTCAAGGCAGATTAATGTAATTCTTAAATGGTGTGCATATCACTCGGATTTTACGCCAAATAAACTGGATGCTGGATTTAAGGACTGGACAGCTAAAGGAGTAACAATTCTATGCAATATAATGAAAGAAGGAACACTGTTCAGTTTTGAAATGCTTAAAGAGAAACACTTATTAGAAAAACAAGACTTTTATCGGTATTTGCAGATGCGACATTATGTTAAAGGAGGGTGAAAAATGTAAACGAGGCAATTACATTTGATCGAGCTGTTTAGAAAACCATATAATTCAGATAATGGTAGTAGAATCATTTCAAGCGTATATAAGGGCCTGTCAAATCTTAAAACACACTCAACTTCATACATTAAAACAAAATAAGAGAAGGAAGGAGTGATAACTACATCTGAGGAAAAATGGACAATAATATGGAGGTATCATTGGAAATGTACCAGTTCACAGAAATGGTGGGAGTTTGGGTGGAAAAAACTGATAAGATATTTTATTACACCCTCTCAGAAATTCCATTATGATAGTAACCTCCCAGATTGCTGCAGAAATTGGGTAAATCAAAATGCAAACCATTACCATATTTTCTGGGATTGCCCTGTTATCAAAGACTATTGGAGTGGGATACACAATGCCCTACAAGATATTTTTAAATGTGAAATATCCTTAGAAAGTAAGACCATATATTTTGGTTTTATACCTCAAGAATGGTTGAAGAGGGTTAAGTATTTAGTGAATATACAGCTGGTGGCTGGTAAAAAGACTCTTAACAGGAAATGGTTATCACAGGAGAGCCCAACTTAAAACACATGGATGGAAATTACAATGGACATTTACAAAATGGAGAAGATAACAGCGTCTGTCAATCATAAATTGGAACAATTTGATTCAAACTGGGAAAAATGGTTTAACTACGTATCCCATAAGCCTGATTTTATTCTCACAAATCAATGATTATGTTGTGAAAAAAAAGATCACTCCTGACAGTTTTCATTTTGTTTGTTCTTTCCTTTCTTTTCTGTAAGTGTATACCTCAGATAAATACTATGTGGAGATTTGTGGCAAACATGAATATATGATTATATACATACAGTATCTGAAATACATCTTATGGAAATATTTGTATGATGCTGAATTTCAATAAAAAATAAATTACAAAAAAAATCAACTTCCCAGCTCTTTAGATCTCCCCTCCCCTCTCCTAGTTTCACCCATCCCCTTCCACCATCTTATTTGACTTCTTCCCTTCTTCCTCTCCTGTCCTGATGAAGGGTCTTGGCCCAAAATATTGACTATTTACTCTTTTCCACAGCTGCTACCCGGCTTGCTCAGTTCCTCCAGAATTTTGAGAGCGTACTTTGGATTGAGTATCTACAAACTTTCTCCTGTCTGTGATTTACTACTCCACCGCAATGTCTCAAGGGATGCCTACCCTGAAGAAGTTTAAATCTTTCCTTTGACGGGAGTTCAGTGAAACTCTCTCTCAGTAATCACCCTGTGATCTCTGCTGCCCTCCAACTCCCACTACCACAGGCACGTATCCTCCTGGAAATTTGTTTTCGTCGTAATTTTGTGCCACGTGGCTTTCAGATCTGTTTTCAGGCTTCTCAGGTACAGGCCCAATGAGGACCCCAAGTACTCATGTACAATGGACTGCTTCTTGCTCTGCATGCCATTCGCCATCCCTTTCCAGCAGGCGGAGATACCTGGTGGCCCTGTCCCAGTCACGGCCACAGCTTCGGGATGCTCTCTCTGGGACCCTGCAATGGTTCTCTCTGCGACTTTATTCTCCATCAGATCCACGCTTTCAACCACCGGTTCTTTACATTCCTCATGTCCATTATGACTGAAAGATCGCCCGTCTCCAGACTGCAGATATGGCTGTCTCAAGTGGCCCTGGAAGCACCCAGACCACAACCCCTGCTACTTCCTCCTTGATGCCATCAGATTCCACCACCATACCCCCCTCGCCCCCAGATTACAGATCTCACTGAATCCATCCCTGGCCCCGATAGCTCTGGACACCTCTGTACTAGTGACACTACCATCGCCAAAACCAGTTCCAATGATCCTGATCAGAACTTTGATTCTACCTCCATCAATCCCTGTTCCTATGATCTTGGACACTGCTAATATTGCAATTCCAACTCAGGCTTCAGCCTGGACCTTGACCTACAAGCCAAGCCGCAGAAAAGAAGGAAGTCGTGGAGGGATTACCTACTGAGTCAGTGTGGGTGGAAGTCAAAAACAGGAAGGGGGCAATAACTCTACTGGGTGTTTCTTTAATATACCGTCCCCAACAGTAACAGGGACATTGACGAGCAGATAGAGGCACAGATTCCAGAACGGTACACTATTAATAGGGTCTTTATGATGGCAGATTTTAAACTTTCCTAATATTGACTGCCAGTTCTTTAGATCAAGGGGTTTAGGTGAGGTGGAGTTTGTTAGATGTATTCAGGAAGATTTCCTGACACAATATGTAGACAAGCCAACTAGAGGAGAGCCTGTACTTGATCTGGCATTGGGAAGTGAACCTGGTTAGGTGTCAGATCTCTCGGTGTGAGAGCATTTTGGAGGTAGTGATCACAACTCTACCTCCTTTACCATATAGTGCTGGAGAGGGATAGGAGCACACAATTTGCGAAAACATGTAATTGGGGTAGGAGGAAATATGATGCCATAAGGCAAGAACTTGGGAGCAAAAATTGAGAGCATAAGTTCTCAGGAAATGCATGGCAGAAATGTAGCAAATGCTCAGGGAACATTTGCATAGCATTCTTCATAAGTATGTTCCATTGAGGTAGGGAAAGGATGGTCAGGTAATAGAACCATGGTGTACAAAGAATGTGGAAAACCGAGTTAAGAAGAAAAACTTATGGATGGTTCAAGAAATTGGGTACTGACAGAGTTCTAAAAAATTGCCAATGATTTTAAACAGATGTCAGCAGCTGAGAGACAGCGCAGATACAGGGCTCAGCAGGATGCTGATCCTGCAAGAAGGTCAGCATACTTGGAGAAGCAGAGAGAGGCATGGCACAGGCTTAGCACACAAGGCAAGGTTAAAACAGTGACAGAGATGAGTGACAGACAAAAAGGCAGGAGGGCCTATTGGAGAAAAGCACAGCAAAAAAGGAGAGAAAGAAAGCACCGGCTTGAGAACTTAGCTATGCCACTCAGACAGCGAAGTAGGGCTGCCAACTGTCCCGTATTAGCCGGGACATCCCGTATATTGGGCTAAATTGGTTTGTCCCATACGAGACCACCCTCGTCCCATATTTGACTGCTACTATTCTGTAATCACCAGAGGCCAGGCTTACAGACAGGTCTTAGATCAGCGTGTGTGCGTGTTGCACGTGCTGTTGACGCCACGCACGAGTGATTCACGTGTCTTACAATCACGGGCCCCCTTATGCGCATCAGTTGTGTGCTATATTTTGCCAATTCCTGCCAAAACAACAAGTTTCAGTAACGTCCGGTGTTGTTCGGTCGGTTTGGCACGTGCCAATATGGATAAACCTCCAAAAAAAAAACTGTGCAGCTATAACAAGCAATGGGAAGCAAATAAGACGTGGGTTAAGCCTGTCAGTGGTAACTCGATGTCGACGAAGGCCTTCTGTACTTTATGCCATCGGGGATTCTCAATTGGCTATGGAGGTGAGAACGACCTAACTCAGCATACTTCCAAAGAAGCACACAAGAAGGCCACACTAGCTAAAGGTACAAGTAATATTGGTGCATTCTCCGTGAAATCTACTGTGGAAAATGACAAAATCGCGGTAAGTGAAGCCTCGTATTTGTACCATCCGGTTAAACACGGACTCAGCTACAACAGCACCGACTGTCTTGCTAAGCTCAATGGTGCTTTGTTTAATGACTCAAATGTTGTGAAGAAGATGCACTTGGGAAGAACGAAAGCTGCGATGATTACAATGAATGTTTTAGGACCAAAGACTGTGCGGGATATTATGTATGATCTGTCCCCGACTGAAGAAGGTGAGCCCGCGGAGCACACGTATTTCTCAGTTGCCACCAATGCCTCAAACAAGGGAGATAGAAAAATGTTTCCAGTGTATGTGAGATATTTTTCTGTGTCTGATGGAGTGCAGTGTAAGTTACTTTTATGAAGACAGTGATGAAACTGCAAATGGCATACCTTAAGCTCTTATGAGCTGTCTGGAAAAGTAAACTGGATATCAGACATGTCACAGCCTATGCAGCAGATAATGTCAATGTAAACTTTGGAAAACACCACTCAGTTTACCAGTTATTGAGCAGTGCCAACAATCCCATTCTGAAAACTTATTGCCCACCTCACATAGCTCATAATGCCTGCAAGCACGCCTGTGATCAGCTGTCAGTGGATATTGAAATAATTGTTCTAAAGGTCTACAGTCACTTCTCAATATCTGCTTCCCGAAGATAGATAGGTAGATAGAGATATATATATATATATATTTTTTTTTTTTAAAACCTTTGTTGGCATTGAGTGGCGTGAAATTCTGCGTCATGTTTGCACATGATGACTCTCTCTTCATCCAGCTGTCCAACGTCTCCTGCAAAGCCAGCCAGCTCTTACGCCATACTTCAGGTCCCTTGAGACTTGTCCTGTGGCACTGAAGAGGATTTTTGAGGATGAAGAAAAAACTGGAGCTACTGAAATTTATCTGTGCTTTTTCCACAACGTGGGGTGTTTTTGACCAACTCGTAAAAAAGCTGGAGGAAACAAAACTCTGCATCACAGATGTTTACGAAGAAGTCCGAAGGTTCAAAATGAAGATGCTTCAGCAGAAACAGGACAGCATCTTTGAATACTAGACCAAGCAGCTGATGGACAAACAAGTGCCAGGACAAAGGTCCAAGCAGCAACAGAACTTTGTGAAGTTCTATGACTCTGTCATTACATACATTGACAAGTGGTTTGATTTCTCACCAGAAAATGTAATGATGAAACTGAAACCTATGAGGTGCTCTCCTTCACTGATCTGGAGCAGGTGGTGGCTGCCCTCAAAATGACAGAGACAGTCAATATGGACCAACTCTATGAAGAGTTTTGTGCTAACCGGGAGGAAATGCAGAAAGCCAGACAGGATACTACAAAATCCACCAGTGAGAAGTGGGTGGCAGTTTTCCAAAACATAGGGAAAGCCAACTTGATCAATATGTTCAGGACTGTCTCATTTGTCCTCAGTGTGCCAGGCTCAAATGCCTTTGTAGAGAGGATCTTCTCTCTGATGACCATTATAATGGTCAGACTCAGGAAACAGATGCAGCACAGAGCTGATCAAAAATGAACTTCAAATATCTGTGAACTGTGACTTGTCATGTAAGGACTTCTCTCTGGCTCAGCAAAAGGACAAAGGACTGCTTGAATCAGTCAATAGCAGCAAGAAATATTCATGGGAAAAAGTAGACTTGGCAAGTCCCCCCCCCCCACCCTTTTCTTTTGCAGTGATTATATGTCTACTCTATAGGCACATACAGATAGGGTTATTTGGTGTTATTTCATGTCTGACTGGTAGTCAGATTATGCTCTGTATTACACTTTCTAACAATTTGGTGTTACATTTCATATATAACACTGAAGATATGTATACATGGTTCATATATTTGATTTGTTTACCTATTCAGGGTTGTTGTTTTTTCTCTCTCTTTTGAAAAAGGTCCCTGTTACCATCTGCGAGCTGCCAGCCCCCTCAGTCACTTCATCCCGAGCCTGCACCATACCCACACCGCTGCTGCACACCACCTTTTGTCCCTTATTTGGGAGTGAGGAAGTTGGCAACCCTAGTCACAAGTGGTAACTGGGAGGATCCTTAAAAAGTATGGATTACAAAAACACATTCACACCGCACTACAGCTCTCCAGAAAGAGGAGAGAGAACCCTGCTGAAGGCAAAATGAAGTACAGAAGGCTATGCTTCCGACTGCAAGACAGTGTCATTGCCTACTTGACGAGGGATGAAAACAGCCGGTTGACAGCAGGCGAAGTCCAAACAATCACCAGAGGGTAGATAAAGAAACAGAAGAGGTTTCTAAATGATACCCTGAGAAAACTCTGCAGAAAATTTCTCACTGTACATCCTAATTCCAATCTCTCCTACTCCTTGTTCTGTCGGATACACCCCTTCTGGGTAGTTAATCCAACACTTGCAGACAGAGAAACCTGTCTTTGCAAGGTTCATGAGAACCTTTCCTTCCTGGCAGAAAAGCTACATGCTCTCAAGTTAATTAGGAGCGTGGACTTGGAAGACATGGCTGCATCAACAAGCTGCAATCCATCCTCAAAGGACTGCATGTACAATGTGTGTCCCAACTGCAAAGACCAGCAGTTTGCCATAGCAAGAGGGTAACCTGCACGCAATTGTCCAAATCACTCAGTGGTCAACTGAAACAGCCATCAGAGAAAAGAAAAACAAAGATGGCAACAAGGAAAAGGTCCCTATGAAAATCACTGTTAAGAAGAAAAAGAGATATTTCAAGAACAATTGAAGTATTTCAAACGGCACATATTCAACATCAGAAGCCAGTTTACCCACTACCGTGAATCAAAAGGAAGTACGGGTGCACATTCCTTTATCCAAAATTCTGAAATCCAAAAAGCTCCAAAAACTGAAGTTTTTTCTGCCAACAACTGACATCACTCAGGTATGACGCGGCAGCACTAGCACAGGCCGCCAGTCATCAGTTGTGGCTCAGCGCTCGTACTGGTTACACATGCATTTGCTGTTCGCTGATACTTGGTGTTCACTGTTGATTTTGAGTTCAATTTCACGGTGAAAATGTCAAAAACAGCTGCAGATACCACTATGGGTAACCATGAGAAAAAGAGAAGGAATCTTCTCCAGCAATAACGCAGAAAGTGGAGTTATTGCAGAAGCTTGACTGTGGTGTGTCTGTGCAGCATCTTACTGAAGAAAATAGCGTCGGAACTACCACTGTATATGATTTAAATAAACAGAAAGACAAATTACTGAAGTTTTATAGTGACAGTGACTGTGACGTTCTACATTTATTCCAATAAGTTATTTACTATGTGTTTCATTCGGTTCGTTTGAAGCTGTATATTTTTATGTTTTATTGAATGTTTTTGTTAGAAATAAAACTTTTGTCATTATTCAATACAGTATAACAATTATTTAAATAGCATTTACACTGTATTAGGGATTATGAGTAATCTAGAGACGACTTCAAGTGTACAGGAGGATGTGCGTAGGTTTGGTGCGTCACTGGGTCCTAAACTCCACCGCACTAAGACAGGTTAAATAAGGGACTGGTGCATACGTGTATTTTGGTATGGGTGGGGGCGGATCTGAAATCCGAAATGCAACTGGCCCCAATGATTTCAGATAAGCGATTGTGGACCTGTATGACCAATCAAGAATGCTCGATTCATGTGGACTTTTCAGACAACTACTCATGCAAGCTTGCAACAACGATCCAGGCGATGCACTTTGCATCAAACCAGAAGCAAGCAATGCTCCACACGGGAAGTCTCCATGTTGGTGGGCCAGCAAAGCACGTGCTTTGGCACAATTTCTGCATCAAAGGAGAAAGACCCACCTGCCATCTGGGCACACCTGTCCCCTATCCTGGGTGAAGTAAAGGCCTCCTAACCTTCTGTTGAGACGGTGCATTTCTTCAGTGATGGACCATGCACACAGTACAAACAGAATGGAAACTTCTTCCTCTTCAGCGCAGACCTGATGAATCGTGGCTTCAAAGGGGGACATGGAACTTTTTTGAAGCAAGCCATGGGAAGGGGGCTCCAGATGGAGTGGCAGGCATTCTGAAACAAACAGCTGACAGGCTTGTTAGCCAAGGCCATGATAACCCTTCAGCAGAACACCTCTACAGCACTTTGACCAACAACGGAACTGTAAGAGTGTTTTATATCCAGGAGGATCTCGTGGAAGAAGCTACAAAAAATATGCCAAGTAGTCTGCCAGTGGTGCCCTCGACTATGCAGATCCACCAAGGCAGTCACATTGGCACCAGGAGAAATCACGTACCGAGATGTAAGCTGCCCTTGCAACGCCAAACAAAGTTTTGAGTGTCAATGTGACAACACTAATAACTTCAGTTCTCAAGTTCAGCAAAACCCCAGTGCTCCCTCAAAATCAATAAAGATATCTGGCCTAGTTTCTAAAAGGTCCAAATGAATGTTGCAGTTAATACTGTTTTGTTAGGTCCTGACGATGGCTCTCTGTCTGAAACGTCGACTGTGCTTCTTCCTATGGATGCTGTCTGGCCTGCTGCGTTCCACTGGCATGTTGTGTGTTCCTGTTCTGTTAAAAATTGATTTTACTGTTCTATTTTTAGGTTAGGTTTCACTTGGACCCCTGCTGCCACAGTTGTTTGAACCCATTACTTTAAAAAAGCATTACTTTAAAAAAAACTGTTCTCTTCTATCATTCAACAGTTAGTCAAACCAAAGCTTGTTCCTCTACTATGCATTTCTTTTTTGCCTCACGTCTGTCAAATTTCTAAATGTCAATGTAAAATATCGTATATTGACTGTTCTGTATGAATTCTGTTAGCCAACATTTAATTATGATTAAATGTGTAAATTGAGAGCACTTGTTCGAATTCTTCACCCAGTTACTGGTCAATAGCAGGAATTCTGCAGATGCTGGAAATTCAGGCAACACACATAAGAGTTGCTGGTGAACGCAGCAGGCCAGGCAGCATCTCTAGGAAGAGGTGCAGACGACGTTTCAGGCCGAGATCCTTCGTCAGGACTAACTGAAGGAAGAGTGAGTAAGGGATTTGAAAGTTGGAGGGGGAGGGGGAGATCCAAAATGATAGGAGAAGACAGGAGGGGGAGGGATGGAACCAAGAGCTGGACAGGTGATAGGCAAAAGGGATACGAGAGGATCATGGGACAGGAGGTCCGGGAAGAAAGCCAAAGGCGGGGGGGACCCAGAGGATGGGCAAGGGGTATATTCAGAGGGACAGAGGGAGAAAAAGGAGAGTGAGAGAAAGAATGTGTGTATAAAAATAAGTAACAGATGGGGTACGAGGAGGAGGTGGGGCATTAGCGGAAGTTAGAGAAGTTGATGTTCAGGCCATCAGGTTGGAGGCTACCCAGACGGATGATCCTCTCGTATCCCTTTTACCTATCACCTGTCCAGCTCTTGGCTCCATCCCTCCCGCTCCTGTCTTCTATCATTTTGGATCTCTCCCTCCCCCTCCAACTTTCAAATCCCTTACTCACGCTTCCTTCAGTTAGTCCTGACAAAGGGTCTCGGCCTGAAACGTCGACTGCACCTCTTCCTAGAGATGCTACCTGGCCTCCTGCATTCACCAGCAACTTTTATGTGTGTTACTTGAATTTCCAGCATCTGCAGAATTCCTGTTGTTTGCGTTTTTAAATTCACTACTGTGAAGCCTCTTCTGGTGATGCCTGCACCGAAGAAGTTTAGATCCTCTCTTCGACGGGAGTTCAGTGAAACCATCTCTCACTGCTCCCCATCTGTAATTTCTTCTGCTCTTTAATTTTTCGACCACACTTTGACTCAAGACTCACTATCACAGCCATATATCCTTTCTTCAAACATGCCTCCATCGCCAACTTACTCCAGTTGGCTTTAGGATTCGTTTCCAGGCCTCTCAGTTTGGACCTTCTGAGGATCCCAGGTACTCACATTTTATTGACTCTGCCTCTCGCCGCTTCTCCCGTCAAGCTCTGAAGGCGACTCTCTCCGCCATGAGGAGGTACTTGGTGTCCCTATCCCAGACCCTTCCACACCTTCGGGACACTTTCTTCATCGTCTGTAATGGTCCTACCCGTTATTTCATCTTCCGTCGGATTCACGCCTGCAATCGCCGTTTTTTTTTACTTTCTCACGTTAGGCAAAGATCGCAAGATCCTATATCTGCGGACTCCAGAGCCTGCTGGCCATGAAACTAGCAGGCATGAACTTCAGATTGCAGCCCCTGCCATTGATCTCACCGGCTGCAACACCTCAGGGCATATTCAAAACCCAGACTCCAGCAACGACCATGGACACCTTCACAGCGATTGCGCAACCACCAACTGTGACTCCAGCCTTGAACTCCAGGCCGGGTCTTTATGTACTGCTATTGTGACTCCCGTCTCCCATTCCCCCACCACCACTCTGCAACTCCGTCTCCCTCAGATCCCACCGTCAGCTCCTGGGCCCTCAGAGGCTCCATCTTCCTCTCACCCCAACCCCCCCCCTCCACTGACACCCCCAGTCTCCCCCCTCCCCCCTCTGATCCGAGCTCTCAAGATTCCAGCCTTGAACTCCAGGCCGGGTCTTTATGTGCTGCTATTGTGACTCCTGTCTCCCCTTTCCCCACCAATACTCTGCAATCCCATTTCCTTCAGATCCCACCGTCAGCTCCTGGGCCCTCAGAAGCTCCATCTTCCTCTCACCCCAACCCTCCCCTCTCCACTGACACCACCAGCCTCCCCTCTCCCCCCTCTGAACCCACTTCTCATCGGTGCCAGGTCTTTACCATCCCCTCCGACCTTCAACTGTCGGAGGCAGAGCGCTCTGTCCTCAGTAAGGGCCTCACCTTTGTCCCCCTTCGCCCACACCTCAGCGAGTTCAGTGTTCGCCATGATGCGGAACTTTTCTTCCGCCGTCTCCGTCTCCGAGCCTACTTCTTCGGCAAGGACTATTCCACCCGCACCAATGACCCCTTTTCCCGTCTTCAACCCTCCTCTTCTTCATGGACACCCCGCTCTGGTCTTCTGCCTGCTCTGGATCTCTTTATCGCTAACTGCCAACGGGATATCAACCGTCTCGACTTCACCGCACCTTGTCCCCATTCCGACCTCACTCCTTCGGAACGCTCTGCTCTCCACTCCCTCCACACTAATCCCAACCTTATTATTAAACCCGCCGATAAGGGGGGTGCTGTTGTAGTCTGGCGTACTGACCTCTACCTTGGCGAGGCACAGCGACAACTCGCGGATACCTCCTCTTATTTACCACTCGATCGTGACCCCACTAAGGAGCACCAGGCCATTGTCTCCCATACCATCACCGACTTTATCGGCTCAGGGAATCTCCCATCCACTGCTACCAACCTTATAGTTCCCACACCTCACACTTCCCATTTCTACCTCCTACCCAAGATCCACAAACCTGCCTGTCCTGGCCGACCTATTGTCTCAGCTTGCTCCTGCCCCACTGAACTCGTTTCTGCATACCTCGACACAGTTTTATCCCCCCTTGTCCAATCCCTTCCTACCTATGTTCGTGACACTTCTCACGCTCTTAAACTTTTCGATGATTTTAAGTTCCCTGGCCCCAACTGCTTTATTTTCACCATGGATGTCCAGTCCCTATATACTTCCATCCCCAATCAGGAAGGTCTCAAAGCTCTACGCTTCTTTTTGGATTCCAAACCTAATCAGTTCCCCTCTACCACCACTCTGCTCCGTCCAGCGGAATTAGTCCTTACTCTTAATAATTTCTCCTTTGGCTCTTCCCACTTCTCCAGACTAAAGGTGTAGCTATGGGCACCCGTATGGGTCCTAGCTATGCCTGCCTTTGTTGGCTTTGTGGAACAATCTATGTTCCGTGCCTATTCTGGTATCTGTCCCCCAGTTTTCCATCGCTACATCGACAACTGCATTGGTGCTGCTTGCTGCACGCATGCAGAGCTCGTTGACTTTATTAACTTTGCCTCCAACTTTCACCCTGCCCTCAAGTTTACCTGGTCCATTTCCGACACCTCCCTCCCCTTTCTAGATCTTTGTGTCTCTGGAGACAGCTTATCCACTGATGTCTACTGTAAGCCTACTGACCCTCACAGCTATCTGGACTATTCCTCTTCTCATCCTGTCTCTTGCAAAAACGCCATCCCCTTCTCGCAATTCCTCCATCTCCGCCGCATCTGCTCTCAGGATGAGGCTTTTCATTCTAGGACGAGGGAGATGTCTTCCTTTTTTAAAGAAAGGGGCTTCCCTTCCTCCACTATCAACTCTGCTCTTAAACGCATCTCCCCCATTTCACGTACATCTGCTCTCACTCCATCCTCCCATCACTCCACTAGGAATAGGGTTCCCCTGGTCCTCACCTACCACCCCACCAGCCTCCTGGTCCAACATATTATTCTCCGTAACTTCCGCCACCTCCAACGGGATCCCACCACTAAGCACATCTTTCCCTCCCCCACCCCCTCTGCATTCCACAGGGATCGCTCCCTACGCAACTCCCTTGTCCATTCGTCTCCCCCATCCCTCCCCACTGATCTCCCTCCTGGCACTTATCCGTGTAAGCGGAACAAGTGCGACACATGCCCTTACACTTCCTCCCTTACCACCATTCAGGGCCCCAAACAGTCCTTCCAGGTGAGGCAACACTTCACTTGTGAGTCGGCTGGGGTGATATACTGCGTCCAGTGCTCCCGATGTGGCCTTTTATATATTGGCGAGACCCAACGCAGAGTGGGAGACCGCTTTGCTGAACACCTACGCTCTGTCTGCCAGAGAAAGCAGGATCTCCCAGTGGCCACACATTTTAATTCCACATCCCATTCCCATTCTGACATGTCTATCCACGGCCTCCTTTACCGTAAAGATGAAGCCACACTCAGGTTGGAGGAACAGCACCTTATATTCCGTCTGGGTAGCCCCCAACCTGATGGCATGAACATCGACTTCTCTAACTTCCGCTAATGCCCCACCTCCTCCTCGTACCCCATCTGTTACTTATTTTTATACACACATTCTTTCTCTCACTCTCCTTTTTCTCCCTCTGTCCCTCTGAATATACCCCTTGCCTATCCTCTGGGTCCCCCCGCCCCCGGTCTTTCTTCCCGGACCTCCTGTCCCATGATCCTCTCGTATCCCTTTTGCCTATCACCTATCCAGCTCTTGGTTCCATCCCTCCCCCTCCTGTCTTCTCCTATCATTTTGGATCTCCCCCTCCCCCTCCAACTTTCAAATTCCTTACTCACTCTCCCTTCAGTTAATCCTGACGAAGGGTCTCGGCCTGAAACGTCGACTGCACCTCTTCCTAGAGATGCTGCCTGGCCTGCTGCGTTTACCAACAACTTTTATGTGTGTTACTGGTCAATAGGAATGTTTTATTCACACTAAATGAAACCTTTAGTGTTTAGGGCGTAGCTTAGGGAGCAATGGCGGCGGTAGCGGACTCTTGGAAGATGATGCCGGAAATGCGCATGCGCAAAGAAGAATGCATGCGCAAATCGACACAACTCCATCTACAAGAACCGACAGCAACTGCAACTCAAAGTGACTCAGAGTCAGAATTGGATACCGCAAAGAATACAGATGAAGAGGAGGAGGAAGAACTGGAAGAGACTGGAAGTAAAGGAGACGACGGAGACATAAGAGAGGCTTTATTGCAATTAACGGCTGAACTAAGAAAAGTAAGAGCAGAGCTTAGAGACATGAAGATGTGCTATAATAAAGCTATGAAAAGACAGGATAACATGGATAAGAAGCTTCAGAAGATGGAAAGAACAATGGAGCATATTAATGATAGAGTGGAAAAAACAGAAAATGATCTGCTTGTCTAGAACACGGAAAGAAATCGACTCTTGGAGAAAGTGGACGTGTTGGAAAATTTCAGTAGACGTAGTAATATTAAAATTGTTGGTCTTAAAGAAGGTATGGAGGGAGAAAATCCAATAGAATTTCTGCCAAAGATGGATCCCGGAAGTTTTGCAAATGAAAGAGGTCTGATCAATTGAAATTGAGCAGGCACATAGAGCTCTGAGACCAAAACTACAAGATGACCAATATCCACGATCAATTTTAATAAAATTCTTAAGATTTCAAGACAAGGAAAGGATTCTACAGGCAGCTGCCCAAGCTGCCAAGAATAGAAAAGGGCCATTGATGATTGAAGGGAACAAAATTTTTTTCTACCCTGACATAAGTTATGAGGTTTTGAAGAGAAGGAAGGAATTTAATCCAGTGAAAAAAATCCTATGGGATCACGGTTATCAATTTATATTGCGTTATCCTGCAACCTTGAAGAATTTTTTTGGCTGGTGGAGAAAAAAGATTTTTTGATGATTACTGGAAAGCGGAGCAGTTTGTGCGAGATTCTCTGAATATTCACCAGATACAAGAACAAACCCAGGGGAGCGAGATGGATTGAAGACGAAGACTGGGTCAAAGAATGGACGTTGGATTTTTGAAGGTGGATGAATATATAAATATACTATTAATTATATGAGGGAATACTAGTTGGGAATAGTAACATTATTTTTTTTATACATATACAATTTTTTTGTTACGGGGGAGCTGGAAGAAGCACTGACCTATTGCTACGCTAATCATGTGTGCAAGCGTGGCTTTAGCCACGACCCACAAAATGGAGGGGGGTAGTGTTGTGTATTCTTTCATTCACAACATTAGTGGGGGGGTATTTTGTTTTTTCTTTTTGTGTATCTTAGCTATCTTTAATTTTTTTCTTTTTACCTGGATGATTGGGAGGGAAACACATAGCAACCTGGTGAAGTTCAAAGAGATTCCCCAAGGAACTATAAGAGTTGAGAAGCTAAGTAATGTTTTAGATTGGAGTAACTTTGTTGAGAATAATGACTAATTTATTGAATTTTTTGAGTTTTAATGTTAATGGGCTTAATGGACCAGTGAAAAGAAAAAGAATCTTAACACATATTAAGAAAATGAAGATAGATTTAGCCTTCTTACAGGAAACGCACTTAACAGAAACAGAACATCAGAAATTAAAGAGAGATTGGGTGGGTAGTGTTGCTGCAGCTTCACTTAATTCAAAAACAAGGGGAGTAGCAATTTTGATCAATAAAACATTACCAATTAGAATACAAAATGTAATAACCGATTCTGCGTGGAGATATGTGATTATACATTGTCAACCTTTCTCTGAATTATGGACTTTTATGAATATTTATGCACCAAATGAAAATGATGCAAAATTCATACAAGAGGCTTTTTTGAATTTGGCTGATGCACATGAAAAAATATTAACAGGAGGAGATTTTAATTTTTGTTTAGACCCAGTCTTAGATAGTTCAACTAAGTCTGTTACAAAATTGAAGGTAGTAAATCTAACTTTATCATTGATGAAAGATTTAAATTTGATTGATATATGGAGAAGAATCAATCCTAAAGAAAGAGACTACTCGTTCTATTCTCATAGACATAAAACTTATTCAAGGATAGATTTTTTCCTATTATCAATGCATATTCAACACAGAGTGAAAAATATGGAATATAAAGCAAGAATATTGTCAGATCATTCTCCTTTATTAATGACAATAATAATGACTGATAAGGAAGAAGTGGCTTATAGATGGAGATTTAATTCAACATTATTAAAACATCAAGATTTTTGTGACTTTATGAAAAAGCAGATCCAATTTTTTTTGGATACAAATTTTCATTCAGTGGATGATAAATTTATATTATGGGATGCGATGAAAGCATATTTGAGGGGCCAGATAATAAGTTATACGTCTAAAATTAAGAAAGAATATATGGGAGAACTAGATCAATTGGAAAAAGAGATTACAAAATTAGAAAAAGAATCTCAAAGATATATGTCAGAAGAAAAACGAAGGCAACTTGTCAATAAGTCACAATATAATACGCTTCAGACATATAGAATGGAAAAAAGCAATCATAAGAACTAAGCAAAGGTATTATGATTTAGGTGAGAGAGCACATAAAATACTTGCTTGGCAGTTGAAAACAGAACAAGCTTCCAAAACAATAAATGCAATTAGAACAAGTGCAAATAAAATAACTTATAAACCTTTAGAAATAAATGAAACCTTTACAAGTTTCTATTCTGAATTATATCAATCAGAATCACAAAATGATGTTAATGAGATAGAAAGGTTTTTATCACAAGTAACTCTTCCAAAATTGAATTCGGAAGAACAGAAGGGATTAGATATGCCTTTTACATTAATAGAGGTTGAAGAAGCTTTAGGATCACTTCAAAGCAATAAGTCTCCAGGAGAAGATTGTTTTCCACCTGAATTTTATAAAAAGTTTAAAGGTTTATTATTTCCTCCCTTTATAGAGCTAATACGTCAAGCAGAAAAAATACATAAACTCCCAGAATCTTTTTCAACAGCGATTGTAATAATATTGCCAAAAAAAGACAGAGATCCTATGAAACCAACATCATACAGGCCTATTTCTTTATTGAATACAGATTATAAAATAATAGCAAAAATTTTATCGAATAGATTATCTAAATATTTACCAAAATTAATACATATGGATCAAACAGGATTTATTAAAAATAGACAATTGGCAGATAATGTAACTCAGCTACTCAGTATAATTCATTTGGCACAAAAAAGGGAGGAGAAGAGTATAATAGTAGCCTTGGATGCAGAAAAAGCATTTGATAGATTGGAATGGGATTTTTTATTTAAAGTATTAGAAAAATATGGGTTAGGGACATCTTTTCTAAATTGGATTAAAACTTTAAATACTAACCCTAATGCTAAAGTAGTGACAAACTCTCAAATTTCAACACCATTCCAGTTAAAAAGGTCAACTAGACAAGGTTGTCCATTATCACCTGCTTTATTTGTACTGGCGATAGAGCCATTGGCAGAACTAATCAGAATGATCCAGATATTATGGGTTTTAGAGTTAATCAGGAGGAATATAAAATTAATCTTTTTGCTGATGATGTTTTGATTTACTTAACAAACCCACAACATTCGTTACATAAATTATCTTCTAGATTGGATGAATATGGGAAGGTATCAGGGTATAAAATAAATTGGGATAAAAGTGAAATTTTACCTCTTACTAAAGAAGACTATAGCCAATGTCGATTAGCAACCCAATTTAGATGGCCGGTAAATGGTATAAATTATTTAGGTATAAGACTTGATAATGATGTAAAGAATTTATATAAATTTAATTATTTACCACTATTGAAAAAAATTCAAGAAGATCTTGACAAATGGATGATACTACCAATAACATTAGTAGGTAGAGTCAATGTTGTAAAAATAAATATATTTCCCAGATTACAGTATTTGTTTCAAACATTACCAATACAATTGCCACAGAAATTTTTTCAAGAGTTAAAGAAATGTGTGAGAAAATTTCTTCGGAAAGGTAAGATGTCAAGAATATCATTGGAAAAATTGACGTAAATTTGAGTTAGGAGGGTTACAACTTCCAAACTTTAAGAATTATTATAAAGCAAATCAACTTAGATTTATTGCATCTTTCTTCGATGATCGAAAACCAGCATGGATTAAAATAGAATTAGACAAGATAGGAGAAAATAGACCTGAAGATTTTATATTAAATGGGAATCTAAATGGATACGGGAAAAGAAAGAATCTCCTATATTAATACATTTGATAGATCTATGGAATAAGATAAATGTTGATAATGAAATACAGAAATCTTTATTAGCAAGGAGACCTTTGTTCCAAAACAGACTTATTCCTTTTACAATGGACAATCAACTTTTATATAATTGGTACCAAAAAGGGATTAGATTTATAGGAGACTGTTATGAACGAGGTATATTGATGTCATTTGAACAACTAAAGGATAAATATAAAATATCAAATAACACTTTCTTTCATTACCTTCAATTAAGGGCTTACTTAAAAGGCAAGCTGGGTCAAACAATGTTTTTGCCAAAACCTAATGAAATTGAAATTTTAATTCAAAAAAGGAAAATTAAAAAAAATATTTCTTGTATGTATAATTTGATTCAAAAACAGACAATTAAACAAGGAATCCATAAGTCAAAACAAAAAATGGGAAACGGATCTGAATATTAATATTGATGAAACAAATTGGTCAAGACTGTGTCTTGACAGTATGACAAATACAATAAATGTTCGACTCAGATTAGTACAATATAATTTTTTACACCAATTATATATTACACCACAAAAAATAAATAGATTAAATTCAAATCTATCCAATAAATGCTTTCAGTGCAATCAAGAAATTGGTACTTTCTTACATTCTACTTGGTCTTGTTTTAAAATTCAACTCTTTTGGATAAATTGAAGAGTTTTATTGGAACAAATTACTGGAACTCAACTTCCACATAACCCTGTATTATTTCTACTGGGTGATATTGAAGGGATAAAGCCGAAACTTAAATTGAATAATTATCAGAAAGAATTTATAAAAATTGCACTGGCAGTAGCTAAGAAGACTATAGCAGTTACTTGGAAATCTGATTCGTATTTAAGTATGAATCGTTGGAACAATGAAATGGCTAGTTCTATTCCACTCGAAAAAATTACTTATAATTTAAGAGATAAATATGATACATTTTTGAATATTTGGCACCCTTATTTACAAAAGATAGGATGGCATATTTAATTGCTCCAATAAAGATCTTGGTCCCTTGGGGAAACTAACGAATAAGTATACTAAATTTATTCTGAATCCCATAGAGTATGTGGAAACCTTCCATACCCAGGCGGTTCTTTTTTTTTCTTTCTTTTCTTTTTTAGGTAGGACTATACATGGGGGGGGGGGAGATATTATCTTTCCATGTATTCATTTTGAAAACTTAATAAAATTATATTAAAAAGAAGAGGTAGCAGAGGTACTCAGTGAATACTTTGTAGCACGATTCACCAGAGAAAGTACCTTGGCAATTTTGGGGATGACTTACAGCATACTGAAATGCTTCAGCACATATAGACATAAAGAAAGAGGATGTGCTGGAGTTTTTGGAAGGTATTAAGTTTCTTAGGTCACTGCAACTGGACAAGATATACCCAAGGCCACTATGGAAAGCGAAGGAGAAGATTGCTGAGCCTCTGGCGATGACCTTTGTGTCATCAATAGGGATGAGCAAAGTTCCGGAAGATTAGAGGATTGCAAATGTTGTTCCCTTGTTCAAGAAAGGAAGTAGAGAGAACTCAGGAAATTATGGACCAGTGAGTCTTACTTCAGCAATGGGCAAGTTGTTGAAAAAGATTAAATTAGAATGGTGGAACTGGGAAAATGCTCAAGTGAACACTGAGGGAGGGGAAATTTTGTTTGGCACACTAAGGTTCGTCTTGAGGTTTCTTTGGTTCAGTGAGACAAAGACAGAAGATGCTGGACAGAACCGTTTGTAGGATTTGACCTGGCGGGGGACTGAGATTCAATGGAGCTAGTTGCCGCGATCGATTGAGGACTGAACATTTCGGTCTTATGCACATCTAACTGCTTAATTACGACGGGCCCATTTTTTGTTTTTTCTTTACTAACCCTTCAGTTAAGATGCACAAATAAAATTTCTTTAATCGTATGCAGTGTGCTATCTTGTTATTTTGTGGCACTAATTTGTAACAATAGAAAATGCCACAGCATCCACACAAACTGGGGTTTGGGATGGGACAGCAGTCTCAATCTCACAGGTCTGACGGGACTGGAGTGTGTATAACACTGCATATATACAGCGAGCAGCTGAGCGAGAGGGTAGCAGAGTGATAAGGGTTTGGCTCAAACCGGGCTTCGGCGAGGAAGGGTCAAGGCAAAGAACTGATTCGCACAGATTCACAGATAATGGCCTTCGAATTCCCCAGCGGACTCTTTCCTTTCTCCCGTGGTCCTCTTCCGCTAACATCTGTTGCTCTGTCATGGCAGGTGAGCTCAGACCCATGCCACGTGGGAACTCAGGGAGGCTGGCAGTGTCCCTGAAGACCACGGGTACAGGAAGCGTGTCCAGCTGCAGCTCCTGATAGACCACATGGCGGCACTGGAGCTGTGCGTGAACTCACTTTGGAGCATCCGAGATGCTGAGAATGTTGCGGATAGCACATTTAGTGAGTTGGTCACAACGCAGTTTAAGGATCCAAGGGAAGATAGGGAAGGAGTGCCCAACAGGAAGAGTAGTAGCAGGAAGGTAGTACAGGAGTCTCCTGTGGTCATCTCCCTCCAAAGCAGATACACCGCTTTGAAGTCTGTTGGAGGAGATGGTTCATCAGGTGAAGGCAGCAGTAACCAGGATCATGGCACCATGGGTGGCTCTGCTGCTCAAGAGGGCAAGGAGGAGTGGTGGAGCTGTTGTGGTAGGGGATTCCATAGTAAGGGGAGTAGAGAGGAGCTTCTGTGGCCGCAAACAGGACTCCCGTATGGTGTGTTGCCTCCCAGGTGCAAGTGTCAGAGATGTCTTGGAGAGGTTGCAGGGCATTCTGAAAGGGGAGATTGAGCAGCCAGCTGTTGTGGTAAACGCAAGTACTAACGATATAGGAAGAAAGCGGGATGAGGTCCTACAAGCTGAATTTAGGGAGCTAAGAGATAAATTAAAGAGTAGGACCTCAAAGGCAATAATCTCAGGATTATTACTGGTGCCATGTGCTTGCCAGAGTTGGAATAGCAGGATAGCTAGAATGAATATGTGGCTTGAGCGTTGGTGCGGGAGGGAGAGTTTCAGACTTTTGGGGCATTGGAACCGCTTCTTGCAGGTGGGGGGGAACCAGTACCATCCGGACGGTCTACATCTGGTCAGGGCCAGGATCAATGTCCTAGGGAGATTGTTAGTGCTAGTGCTGTTGGGGAGGTTTAAAACTAGTACGGCAGGGGGATGGGATCCAGAGACCAAAGCTAGAGCTAGAGAAGAAAGAAGTAGAGTGCATAAAAGTAAAAAGCAAAAATCGCATAGGTCACTAGATTCTAAAAGGACAATGAGTAGAAGGGTACTTTATCTAAATGCCCGTAGTATTAGAAACAAGGTGAGTGGACTTGCGGCACAGATCAGTACCAAGGCATATGATTTAGTGGCCATTACAGAAACCTGGATGCAAGGTGGAGATGACTGGGAATTAAATATCCAAGGGTATCAGGTAATACGGAAAGATAGGCAGGAAGGCAAAGGAGGTGGGGTGGCACTCTTAATTAAGGATGAGATCAGGGCAGTTGTGAGAGCCGACACAAGATCTATGGAGCAGAATGCTGAGTCCATCTGGGTAGAGATTAAGAATGTATCCCTATATGCTGATGACCTCTTACTTTATGTTAGCGACCCTGCAGGTAGCAGTCCTGCTATTGTGTCATTATTAGGTCAATTTTGGAGCCTTCTCTGGCTATAAACTGCACCTTCAAAAAAAAAAAAATGCTTTCCCATTAATAACTTGGCCCTACAGATCCAACAGGAATTTTTGCCTTTTCCTTTATCTCAAGGTGGTTTTGTATAGCTAGGAATACACATTTCTCACTCTTTTTATCTGTTTGAAGCCTCAGGTTAGCCAAATGAAGGCGGATTTTGAGAGGTAGAGCAGTTTACCTCTTACTATAGCTGGGAGAATTCAATCACTGAAGATGACTATACTTCATAGATTTCTTTATTTGTTCCAGTGCTTGCCAGTTTTCATATCCAGGTCATTTTTCAAGTCAGTCAACCAAGCTAAAACCTCCTTTATTTGGGGGGAAAAAGGTCCCAAGGGTAAATAAGCGCATTCTCCAAAGAGGTTATGGCATAGGTGGTGTAATGGGCCTTCCTAGCTTTATTCATTATTACTGGGCATCGAACATTCAAAAATTATTACTTTGGCTCCACCAGCCAGATATAAAATGGTGCCTGCTTGAGACACGGTCTTGCCACTCCTCACCTCTGATTCTTCCTTGCCATTGAAATTCTCTCAATTCACATCTATTTCCGTCGTGCTCTCCACCCTCAAAAATTTTAATCAATTTCGCTACCACTATAAGTTCACATCAGCTTCAGTTTTGGGTCCAGTTCATAGAAACCATCTATTTCCCCCCACTACACTCCATTCAGTTTTTAGACAATGGGGTTTGAACAGTCTTATGCACATTAAGGATTTGTACACCGATAATGTATCTGATAGTTTTGATGACCCATGCAGTAAATATGGCCTTCCGCATAATCATTTTTTTTTAAATAAATACCTGCAGACTTCCCACTTTATTAAGGAAAATTTTCCCTCTTTACCTGATCTACCACCTGCTATGGTGTGGGAAAAAAATTCACTCTTAGATTTAATGATAAAGGGCTGATCTCTGAACTATACTCTCAGCTGATGTCTTTGGGAGTTCAAGATCAAAACAAAAATAAGACTAGATGGGAGGATGACCTTGGTATCGATCTGGCTGAGGAATACTGGGCAAAAGCACTGAGTAGGGTTCATTCCTCGTCATGTGCTAGACTGGGGCTCATGCAATTTAAAGTTTTACACAGGGTACATTTAAGTAAAGCCAGGCTTGCTGACATGTATCCTGGGACAGACGCTGGTGTGACAGGTGTTCCCTCTTTCCAGCTGGTTTAGTGCATGCATTATGGTCTTGCCCTCAGCTTGATGGTTATTGGACACTGGTTTTTAAAATTATCAGTGAGGTTTTGGGGGTGACACTGACCTTGCCCACTTATAGCTGTATTTGGTGTGGCAGATGATGCTTTGAGCTTAAATGCAAACCAGTCAGATGTCACTGTATTTACATCTGCTGCTGCTTAGTTAGAGGATGTAACGTTTTTTCTGAAACTAGAAAATATTAAATTTACTCTGAGCGGGTCTGTGAAAAAGTTCTATTCGAAATGGGGACCTTTCTTGTCATATTTTGGGAGTCCTAAGGAATTACCTAGCAGTTGAGGGCATTTGATTGTACTTGAGGATTTGTCCCCTTTTAACGGCATATGGTTTACCTCATAAGGTGGTTGATGCATTGTAATATGAGTGTATTCTGGATCATCTGACGTGTTGTGGATGCGTGTGGGCCTTCGTCATAAAGGAATGTGGGGGTATGGCTGTGAAATGTCCGTACTTGTATTTGTGAAGTGTTGTATTGTAAATATATTAGCTGCCATGGTATGTTCAGGGAGGGCAGGTGAGGGGAGTTTTGTTTAAGGGTAAGATATAAAAGCAAAATGGAGGAAAATGTAATATATTACATATTCTGTATTGTGTCATTCTTTCAACAAAAATAAAATTTTAAAGATAGTAAAGGGGGAAAAAAATCACTGGTGCGAGTTGTCATAGGCTACCTAATAAAAATATTGCAGTGGCAAAGGCAATTAACCAAGACGTAACTGAGGCTTCTAAGAACAGAACAGCAGTTCTCATGGGGGATTTCAACTTCCACATAGATTGGGTGAATCAGGTTGGTCAAGGAAGTCTTAAGGAGGACTTCACAGAATGCATCTGTGACGGCTTTCTTGAGCAGCATGTTAGTGAACCAACAAGGGAAAAGACTACCTCAGATCTAGTCCTGTGCAATGAGACAAGTAGGTTTGGTGTCTAATCAATGAAAATGGTGGTTTTAGGGAATCTTGAAACTGTGAAACTGTACATGCCATGTCTGTGTATATTTTTTAATCGGACAGTAGTGACAAGAGTTCAAGGGGGACCTTGACACGGTCACGAGAACTGCCTGTCATGAGCTACCTGAGCTGCCAAGTCAGTGACAGATTATGGCAGTAAGACTTAGTGTCCAAGAGGTCATTGATCTGGTCTTCCAAGAAAAGCAAGCAGACAGTGATTAGAAGGAAGTGTCAGAGCAGGAGAACAACACGGAGGAAAACTCTGATTACAGCCCCTTAGATGAAGATGACTCAGAGAGAGGAGCAGGCAGCAAGGGAGACATTTATGTCCA
This sequence comes from Mobula hypostoma, assembly GCF_963921235.1. Lineage (NCBI taxonomy): Eukaryota > Metazoa > Chordata > Chondrichthyes > Myliobatiformes > Myliobatidae > Mobula > Mobula hypostoma. Next base: position 29,309,618 of record NC_086101.1, read on the forward strand.
AGAATAACACAAACAGTTGGTCCTCAGTTCCATATCAGGTTGCAGGCAGGATGGCAGAGGAAATTATCATTCAAATGACTCCAGGACCCACAAGACTGACTAACTTCCCGTGCGTCCGACATTTTATCAACTTTCCAGCTCTTCGTCCCTCCAGCCATTGAAAAAATTGTTATTGAAATGACAAACATGGAGGGGATTAAACAGTATGGTCAAAAATGGAAGACCATGGATGTGACTGACCTACATGGGGCTTCTAATACTGGCTGGTGTGTACAGGTCCCCAGGTGAGACTGCTTCTAGCCATTGGAATGCTCAGACGGGAAGACCAATTTTTCGTGCCATGTCCCTGGAAATGTTCTGTACCATATCGGCACTGCTCATATTTGACAACCGTGAGAGTAGACCTATGCGTCGTGCCACTGACAAACTGGCAGCAATCAGGGATGTCTGGAACAAGTGGGTGGAACGGCTGCCTCTCACGTACAACCCTGGTCCTGAGGTCACAGTGGATGAAAGACTGGTTCCATTCAGAAGTAAGAGCTCTCCTCTACAATCACTCTGAGCAGTGGTGCCTCACAAGGCTGTGTACTCAGCCCCCTGCTGTACTCACTGTACACCCATGATTGTGTAGCCAAGTTTCCAGCAAACTCAATATACAAGTTTGCTGATGATGCAACAATTGTAGGCCGTATCTTGGGTAATGATGTGTTTGAGTACAGAGAGGTAATTAAGAACCTGGTGGCATGGTGCGAAGACAATAACCTATCCCTCAACGTCAGCAAGACGAACGAATTGGCTGTTGACTTCAGAAGGAGTAGTGGACCGCACGACCCAACTTACATCGGTGGTGCGCAAATGGAACAGGTCAAAAGCTTTAAGTTCCTCGGGGTCAATATCACAAATGACCTGACTTGGTCCAGCCAAGCACAGTCAACTGCAAAGAAGGCCCACCAGCGGCTTTACTTCCTGAGAAAACTAAAGAAATTTGGCCTGTCCCCTAAACCCTAATTTTTATAGATGCACCACAGAAAACATTCTTCCAGGGTGCATCACAACCTGCTATGGAAGTTGTCTTGTCCAAGACCGGAAGAAGCTGCAGAAGATCATGAACATGGTGCAGCAAATCACACAAACCAATCTTCCGACCTTGGACTCACTTTACACCGCACGCTGTCGGAGCAGCGCTGCCAGGATAATCAAGGAAACGACCCACCCAGCCAAAACACTTTTCATCCCTCTTCCCTCCGGGAGAAGGCTCAGGAGCTTGAAGACTCGTACGGCCAGATTTGGAAACAGCTTCTTTCCAACTGTGATAAGACTGCTGAACGGATCCTGACCTGGATCTGGGCCGCACACTCCAAATATCCGTACCTGCCTCTCGGTTTTTTTGCACTACCTTACTTTCCATTTTCTGTTTTCTATTTATGATTTATAATTTAAATTTTTAATATTTATTATCAATTTGTACTCCAGAGAGCGAGAAGCACAGAATCAAATATCGCTGGGATGATAGTACATTCTAGTATCAATTATTTGGTGACAATAACCCCAGGCTGTGCAGAACCATCAACTGGCTGACAATCTGAACAAGTTGTATTGTACATTTGTAGATTCGACACCTTCATTCCCCACCAGCCAAAACACAGACCTACCTGCAACCCCCATCATCCATCACCCCGTCACCTCAGTATCCGCTTTCTCACCCCACATTACAAAAACTGCTCCCCCTACCCCGCTTCACTTCAACCCTCTTGTACCTGCACTCAGGATCTGTGAGAGGGAGGTGAGTCAGCTGTTCCGGAGGCAGAAGACCAGGAAAGCGCCAGGCCCAGACGGCACGTCGCCCTCCTGCCTGAAGACCTGCGCTGATCAGCTGGCCCCCGTCTACACACAGATCTCCAATAGATCACTGGAGCTGTGTGAAGTCCCCCATTGCTTCAAGCACTCCATTATCATTCCAGTCCCTAAGAAACCCACTATCAAGGGACTAAATGACTACAGGCCTGTTGCCTTGACATGGAGCTAAAGGTCATGAAATCCTTTGAGAGACTAGTGTTGGCTCACCTGAAGGACATCACAGGCCCCCTGCTGGACCTCCTGCAGTTTGCTTATCGGGCAAATAGGTCAGTGGATGATGCAGTCAACATGGGACTGAATTACATACTACAACACCTCGACAACCCAAGAACTTCTGCGAGGGTGCCATTTATTGACTTCAGCTCGCGTTCAACACCATCGTCCCAAAAATCCTCCACTCCAAACTCACCCAGCTCACTGTCTCCCCCGCCATCTGTCAGTGCATCACAAGCTTCCTGACTGACAGGGTGCAGCCAGTGAGGCTGGGGAGCATCATTTCTAGCACCTAGACAATCAATACCAGTGCCCCCCAGGGATGTGTGCTCTCCCCACTGCTCTTCTCCCTTTACACTAATGACTGCACCTCACAGGATCCATCTGTTAAACTCCTAAAGTTTGCAGATGACACAACTGTCATCGGCCTTATCCGAGACGGTGATGAGTCTGCATACAGATGGGTGGTGAACGGCTGGCCCTCTGGTGTGGTCAGAACAATCTGGAGCTAAATACGCTCAAGACTGTGGAGAGGACAGTGGACTTCAGGAGGAGCCCCCCAATACTCCCCCGACTCACTATACTCAACAGTATTGTGTCTGCTGTGGAGACCTTCAGGTTTCTGGGTGTCACAATCTCCCAGGACCTGAAGTGGACACCCAACACACACACTCTTATCAAAAAGACTCAGCAGAGGTTGTATTTCCTACGTCAACTCAGTAAGTACAACCTGCCTCAGGAGCTGATTCAATTCTATTCAGGAATAATCCAGTCTGTTCTCTGTTCATCCATCACTGTCTGGTTTGGATCAGCTACCAAACAAGACAAGAACAGACTCCAAAGAACCGTCAGGGCTGCGGAAAAGATTATTGGTGTGAAGCTGCCCTCGATGCAAGACTTATATGCATCTAGAGTCAGGAAGCGAGCAAGCAGTGTCATTGTAGACCCATCACCTGTTCCAACTCCTTCCCTCTGGTAGGCGCTTTAGATCACTGTATGCCAGGACAAATAAGTACAAGAACAGTTTCTTTCCGTATGCCATCAGTCTTACGAACACTTGAATTTTAGTCTACTATAAACCAAGTCCACCTGTACATACACAGGTATACCTCACTGTATATAGTTCACAATTATTTGCACTATTGTTTTGTTTGCTTTCTGATTCTGTATAGCGAAAACTCAGGGAAACCAACATCAAATTCCCTGTCTGTGTCCACATACTTGGTGATAATAAAGGATTCTGATTCTGAATAAAGTATAAAGTATAAATGCCTGTCCTTTTATTGTTAGACTAGTTAATCATAGCTTCAATATACACATGCTATTGGTTGTGATATCAAATGATTGTTCTGTGCCGGCCTGCACACGCAGGACTCAAACCGCCATCGGGAGCCACGGGCAGACACGCTGTAGCGCGTTTGGAACTACCCGCTCAGGGTGGACCTTCCGGGGACAGTCTGATGTCACGTCTGCCCCATGGGACGCAGTGGCCCATGGGAAGGGAGATTTAAACACGCAATTTTGAATCAGTAAAGGCATTCTGAGTTCAGCTGTCTCTCTGCCTCCGTGTGTTTCTTTAGTAGCGCATTTGCGCGCAACTACATTGGTGACCCCGACGTTCCAGATGGCATCTGGAGCCGGCGACTCAGCGCCCAGCCATGAGTTCAAGCAACTTGCACAGTGCTGTCTCTCTGAAGCTCCCGACTTTCTGGGCCACTCTGCCCCACGTTTGGTTCAAGCAGGCTGAGGCCCAGTTCAGTATCAGAGACATCACAGCCGACGCCAAGCGGTACTACTATGTGGTCAGCACGCTCGACCAGGAGACGGCAGACCGGATCATCGATTTCCTATGCCAGCCACCAATGGAGGACAAGTATACTCAGCTTAAGGCGCTCCTGATCCGTACCTTCGGACTCTCCCGCCGTGAACAGGCCATGCGGCTCCTACACATGGACAGCCTGGGCAACCGCACACCATCCGAGCTCATGAATAATATGCTGGCGCTCATGGACGCCCATAAGCCGTGCCTTTTATTTGAACAGTTGTTCCTCGAGCAAATACCAGAGGACATTCGCCTCCTCCTCCCAAGTGAGGATTTCAGCAACCCACGGAGGGTCGTGGCTAAAGCAGACATCATCTGGCAGAGCAAGTAACGTGCGGCAGACTCCATTGGCCTATCCACGATCGTTCACCCCAAAGCCAGGCCCTGCAACCGAAGCCCTCGAGACCCGGCGGGGGAGAGACGACGAAAGTTCAGAACAATGGTGTTCCTATCACCAAAGATGGGGCTCAGGTGCGCGCTGCTGCCATCCACCATGTGCTTTTCCAGGAAACGCCGGGACCAACCATTGCTAATGGCTATGACGGCTGGCCACCGAGACGGCCTCCTGTACCTCTGGGACCGACGCTCCGGGCAGCACTTCCTGGTAGACACCGGGGCTGAACATGGACACTCGTAACGTGGTCCCAGGCCCCGAACTCACTGCTACAAATAGCACCAGTATTCAGATGTACGGCCCGCGAACTATCTCACTGCATTTCGGGTCCAGCTGTTTCATTTGGACTTTCACGTTGGCAGCGGTGTCACGGGACTTCCACCTGCAGCTCAATGAAGTAATACATAAATTTTGTGCCTGCCTTTAATTCCTCCTTTTCCCCAGTTTAAACCTTGAATTTTTAACTTTTATTTCTCGGATCTTATAGGGAAATAGTTGTCATAATGTCATATCCTTTAAGAAGTGGAAAGCAGCTGTTTGAATCCAGCAATGGAAAGGGAAAAACTTTGAAAGAGAAATCAGAAGATATGCCTGTCTGGGCTGAGCATTTGGAACGTGCGTTGATGGCTCTCGACAACAAAATAGACAATAACACTTCTGAGTTGAAGTCGTTCTGACTGAGTTTTCAGACTACAGAGTAAAATTTTATTTCCTTGAATACTGAGTTTAAAGTATCGAAACGTCAGATTGTGGATATTTCAACCCGCTTAGAACAGACTCAACGCAAAATTGTCAATTTAGAGGCGAAGTCTCGTTAGAGAGAAAGATCAGAAATCCTGATAAGGAAGTCTGAGAATTGGAGGAGTGCGGCGGAAGCCATTTTGAATTTTTCGGTTTTCTTCCCCATCAGAGTTCAGAGAGGCGGGACTGCGCAGGAGTTCAAGAAGAACAGAGCACACTGCACAGAGTCCAGTCCTGTGGCTCCGAAGGATAGGGAAAGGAAGAGGAAGGCAGTAGTAATAGAGGACTCGATAGTTCAGGGGTTAGAAAGGTTATTCTGTGGATGTGCAACCAAGACCTAATAGCCACAATTAAGGTTTACTATATGCAAAATGTGATGCATTTTATTGCAAGTACCATTGACAGAGAAAGCAACTCCGAAGCATCTTTGCGTGACCTGGAAAGAATACAATATAAAATTGGCAATTGCCAACCTTGCAGATGCTCTCGAAAGGCTAACGGTCTCAATGAGAAAAGGCATTTGGAGGAAACTGTGTCCCGAAGCAGTGAATGATCTTAGAGGCTTCAAAACATCAACAATAATGAAGCACCTTCAATAACTCCAAAAGACTGAGGTTGGGTAAAATACTGAAAGCCTTTTATTCGCTGTACAATATGACCTCCATGGTGAGAGCCTGCCCCCGGACTGAGGGGGAGGTGCAAGGCGAAACACCTTTATACAGGATTCTGTAGGAGGAGCCACAAGGGCAGTCAGCAGAGGGGCGTGTGCAGACAGTTAACCCAGTTACAACATATATAGGGTTTACCACAATTAAATACGGCAACAGTGACTTTGACAAAGGAGGCTGGGTTTGTGGAAGTTGATGAAGATGATGTTGAAGAGGTTTTGGCATCCCATGACCAACAACTGACAGATGAAGAGCTGATGCAATTGCAAGAAGAAAGGATATGAATCAAAACCGAACGCAGTAGCGAAAGTAAAGTCGTCCAGGAATTGAACATAAAGCACTTGAGTGAGATTTTCGCTGAGATTGACAGCGCTGCAATGATTGCAGAAAAATATGACTTTAATTTTGAAAGGGCACGTAGGTTTAGGGCATATTTGCAGGATGGTTTGAGTGCTTACAAAGAACCGTATGATAGAAAAATGCGTGAGGCTACGCAGTCAAGTATACTGTCGTTTTTCAAGCCTTCCACATCAGCCACAACAGACGACGAACCTTGGCCTTCGACATCGAGGCAGGCAGACATAGAAGACATTAGTGAACAGTCTCCTGTACCTCCCACCACCGCAACCTCAGCCTAACACACCAGTGTGCCCGCTGTCTTCCCAATTCTGCTAAGTGAAACTACACTGTACATACATTATTTCTACTTTATATCGGCTGTGTATTTTTGTGTTATTTGGTATGATTTGGTAGGTTACTTTTCGGGTCTGGGAACACGCAAAAATTTTTCCAATATAAATGAAAGACATTTTTGAGAAAGTGGAATTTCAAGGTAGTCATCAGTGGTTTGATCGGTTTTTGAGGTGATGGCAGCTTCATAGCTTAAAGGTTGAGGGAGAAAGCATTTCCGCTGAGAGTGCTTCTGCCGAGGCACTTGTGTGAGATTTTTGCTACGCTTGACAGTGCTGCAATGATTGCAGAAAAGTATTTCTACTTTATATAGGATGTCTATTTATCATATCATTCCTATTCTTACTATATGTTAGTGTTATTTTAGGTTTGATGTGCTACTTTGTATGATTTGGTAGGTTACTTTTTGGGTCTGGGAACGCTCAAAAATTTTTCCCATAAAAATTAATGGTAATTGCTTCTTCGCTTTACGTCGGTTCGGCTTACGAATGGTTTCATAGGAACGCTCGACCTTTGGATAGCAGGGGAAAGCTGTATCGGCTCACTAAATTCGGTCAAGTATCTGGTTATAAAGTTAATTTTCAAAAGAGTGAACTAATGCCAATTGGGACATGTTTGGACATTTCTTTTTCTGTGACCCCCTTTAGAATTAGCTATAGGAAATTTAAATACTTGGGGGTCTGGATAACACATAATTACAAGCACCTTTATAAAGCCAACTATCAACATCTCCTTTCCAATCTTAAACAGGAATTTGAACGATGGAATTCTTTATCTCTTTCCCTTAGCGGGAGGATTAATACAATTAAAATAACTGTCCTGCACAGATTCTTATACATGTTCCAAAGCCTCCCAATTTTTCTAACAAAGACTTTCTTCAATAACTTAAATAGTTAAATTTCAAGTTTCATTTGGAATAAAAAAAAGCATAGAATAAAGGAAAAAATACTACAGATGGGGGGGGGGAAGGGTTTGACACTTCCAAATTATCTATATTACCACTGTCACAACCTGTATCTAGTTTCACACTGAATCCAGTTGCGATGTACTTCATTAAAATTTGGTTCCAATTTAGATGTCATTTTGCACTTAATAACCTCTCACTGCACCAGTAGCAAAAAATTACATGTTCACCCCAGCAATAATGGATGTAGCGTTTATTTCATCTAAACATGGTATCACTTCACTATATAATTTCTACATTGACAGCAATTTTGCCTCTTTTGAAAAGCTAGTTAAGAAATTTGATATCCCTAGGACACACTTCTATAGACATTTACAATTCAGAAGTTTTATGGCCTCTCATCTTGAGTGCTTTCCCTACAGGACCCCCCCCCCCCATCGTTCTTAGATTCAGTCCTTAAGTGCAAAATTGATGTGAAGCAACCTGTAAGCAAAATCTATGAGCTACTTCATGTAGTTAATCCTGAGAATTTGGATTTATTAAAACATAAATGTGAAGAGGATATTGAGGAACAAATTCCAGATGACATAAGGGAAAAAACAACTCAGAATTTATTCATCCTCTGTGTGTCTTAGGCATGTTATTGTTCAGTTTTAAATTGTGCACCGTTGTCATTGGTCTAAACTTAGATTGGCTAAGGTTAATAAAGATCTTGACCCAATGTGTGACAGATGTAAACAATTCCAGGCTACACTCAGCCGTATGTTTTGGTCATGTCCAAAATTAGTAAATTTTAGGGTTTGATTTTTGAAATTTTCAAATTTTTTAGGACAATTAATTACACCATCTTGGTCAATAGCACTATTTGGAGTGCCTTCTCAGAATATTAACTTCAGCAGATTCCAAGCCAATCTCATGGCTTTTTGTTCACTTCCTGCCAGAAGGCTCATCTTGTGCAAATGGAAAGTCTCTTCCCCTCCAACATATGGACATTGGATCAAAGATATCACGTACTTTATAAAATTTGCGAAGATCTGCTATTCAGTCAGGGAGCAGTCTGCAAGATTTAACACCACTTGGAAACCTTTTAAGTTTTGTCAAAAATATAGAGCTGAAAAAATTATTTGAATGTGTAAGGTGCTCTATCTTTTTATGTACACTAGGCCTTTATATCTATTTTTGACTGGTCTGGCTGGGTCTATTTGTTCTTGTCTACTAAGGGGTGGGGGGGTTCTTTTTGTAACTGGTATAAAATGGTTGTTTGTATTATAACATACCTTCTGCTATTTTTCTTTGTTAATAAAAACTTTCATCAACACTATCATCCCCTCGAAACTCATCACTAAGCTCCAAGACTTTGGGCTCAATACCTCCCTGGAGCAACTGGAACTTCAATTTCCTCACACACAAACACCAGTGAGTACATACTGGCAACAGCATCTCCTCCACATTTACCATCAATAGAGGTGCACCTCAAGGCTGTGAGCCCCTGCTTTACACTAATGACTATGGCCAAGTACAGCTCCAATACCATATTCAAATTTACTGACACTACTACTGAATCTCAAGATAGTATATAGTAACATCTATGTACTTGTGGATAATAAACTTATTTTAGCTTTGACTTAAAAAAAAAGACAACACGACATAATCACATGGACTGTGAAGTAGACAACCTCTGTCCAAAGAGATGACAGAGAAAGGGTCCAAATATGACACCCCTAGTTAACAATACATCCCTGTCAACAATGATACGTTTCCAGGCTCAGTCTGATCAACATAGGGCCCAGAAAAGGTCAATGAGGATGCTCCCTAAACTAGAGCAATTGTGAAAGGTTGACCATAGTGGATCTTTATTCCTTGGGAGTGCAGCAGAATGAGAAGTAACCTCACAGAAATTCATGAAATCTTGATAGAGGAAGGTCTCTCAACAAAAAAGAACGTAAACTGCCCCAAAGCCAAAATTAGACAAATATTTAGTATCGTATAACTATATCAACAAAAGGGGCAAGGATGACGTCTAAGTATAAGAATAAAAAGTCCACTTAGAATGCTGATAAATACAATGAGTCACAGCAAACACATGGGGGCTAGCTTCCCCACGGCTAGCCAGGACAGAGATAATGGCTTTTATTCTGAGAGAGATTTGAGATTTCTGACAAGACAACAACAAACAGCTGGAAGATATTCAAGGAGAAATAGTAAAAACTAATTTGAGGTTAGATGAAGCCGAAGCGAGGATTGTAGGGACTGAGGAGAGGAATAAGATTACGTCTAAATTTTAAAAAAAGAGAAGGCACAAATAGCTTTCCTTCAGGAAATGCACGAGCCAATCCGAACATGCAAAATTAAAAAGAATGGGCTTTTAGCAAGTATTTTATTCATCGTATAAACTGAGCAACAAAAGAGGAGAAGCTACTTTAATATCAAGTGCTCTTAACTATGAACATATTTCAGAGACTAAAGACAAGGATGGACAATTTGTAGAGATTACAGGAAGAATAGAAGGTACTGAAGTAACATTGCTGAATGTTTATGCTCCACCAGGTAGTGAATGGTTATTCTATAGACACATTTTTGACCTAATGACCAGCTCTCAGAGGGTAGTAATCTGCGGAGGGGATCTTAATATTAGGTTAAACCCTGCATTAGATTCTTCAAGAACAGTTATTCAGAATAAACTTCCGACTAGGAAAGTGAAATCATTGATGGAAGTGTTGGGAATAGTAGATGTGTGGAGGGAATTACACCCCACTAGTAAAAACAATACACATTATTCTTCCCCTCATTCAGTTTATTCAAGGCTAGACTTTTTTTTTTGATATTTAACATAGATAGATTAAAGGAGTGTAACATTACAACAATGGATCTGTCGGACCATAGCCCAGTTACTCTGTCTCTAATTCCGGAAAGGAAAATGAGGAAAACACTATAGAGGTTAAATTCACACATACTCAATAACCCGAAAGTAACGGAGAGATTAAGGGGAGAATCAAAGAATACCTAGACCTTAATGACATGGGAGAAACATCACCAGGGATCTTATGGGATACATTGAAAGCTGTACTGAGAAGAAAAATTATTTCCATTACTACTCACATGAAAAAATTCAAATCACAAAACTTAGCAGACCTTCAAGGAAAATTAAAACAACTTCAAGTTGTAGAGAGCAACAAAATTAATTCTAATTTAAAACAGGAAATTAAGAAATTGCAAAGTGAAATTGATGATATTTACACATTGGAAACTCAAAGAAATTTTCTTTACTGGAGACAAAAGAATTATGAAGGAGGTGGTAAATCAGATAGACTATTAGCATGTAAATTACATAAATAATAAGCAGACAATACAATCAGTGGTGCTGCTGAGGTGGTGCTTGCTGGTGCTATAGCACCAGCAGAAATTACAATAGCACCACCAAATTAACTGAAATTTGACATACAAATTGCAACTGCTTTCTCTGTATAGTTTTGAATACAGCTTGTTTCTCCAGTTGATCTAGTGAAATAGCGTCCTCAATTACCACAGCACCCACGCAGCAATAAAGTTATAAACTCTGTGCTGGTCTAAGGTCAGATCCACTCTACACATCTGCTTATTCGTTAGTTGCCAATGTCTTGCCGTTGCTGTCCTCAGAACACTTAAGCTGATCTAAGATCATTTAAGGTCGTGATGTCACTCACTCACGCAAGAGATTGATAGTATACATACATTGTGCAGGATCCAGGTGCAGATCCATGGTCTCGCGAGACTAACAGATGCCACACACACACACATTCTGCTTTTACTAGCTAGCATCGGCCTAGCACGTGCATTATTTTGGCCGGCGTGAAAAATAGATCTATTTTTAGCGAGAAAACAACCTCATCCAGAGGAATCAGTGGTGTCTCATCCTGAGCCTGTCTTAATTGAAAGTGACATGCAGAAAGTAGTAAGTGGGGCTGAGGATGTCTGCAGTTCATCCAAGGAGTGTGAGGGCCAAGTAGAGGAACAAGAAATGGAGCGGGATTCGGAAGAGAACGTGGGAATACTGTTAGCGATGTTAGCCAGCAGCCTGAGGAAGGACCCTGTCGGCCAGCATTGTAAAAGTACCCTTTGCAACAGTTTGGCAATCAGCAAAGGAGTTTTATTGGTGGCTGGTTTGACTGACTAGAATACTCGATCACGAAAGATATTACGTTCTGCTTCGCATGCAGGCATTTCCTGTGTGGAGGATATGGGTTCCATTCTGAGTTTACCTTCACTGTCACCGGTCACCGCAACTGGCAGAAAGCTACAACAGCTTTCAAAATCCACCATGTAAGTGCAGCTCATAAGTTTGCTATAGAGGCATGGGCCGAATTCAGGTTGCGAAAACAAGACAGTTCAAGATTGGGAAATGTGCTTGATAAAGGATATGCAAAGACTGTCTAAGAAAATCGTGAGTATATGAGAGCAGTGGTCGAGTCTCTACGCTAAACTGCGTGCCAAGCCATTGCCCAGCTAGGACACCAGGAAGATGTGGGATCTGGCCAATAGACCATAAGACCATAAGACAAAGGAGCAGAAGTAGGCCATTCGGCCCATCGAGTCTGCTCCACCATTTTATCATGAGCTGATCCATTCTCCTATTTAGTCCCACTCCCCCGCCTTCTCACCATAACCTTTGATGCTCTGGCTACTCAGATACCTATCCCTGCCTTAAATACACCCAATGACGGCCTCCACTGCTGCCCGTGGCAACAAATTCCATAGATTCACCACCCTCTGACTAAAAAAATTTCTTCGCATTTCTCTTCTGAATGGGCACCCTTCAATCCTTAAGTCATGCCCTCTCGCGCCAGACTCCCCCATCATGGGAAACAACTTTGCCACATCCACTCTGTCCATGCCTTTCAATATTCGAAATGTTTCTATGAGGTCTCCCCTCATTCTTCTAAACTCCAAGGAATACAGTCCACGAGCAGACAAATGTTCCTCATATGTTAACCCTCTCATTCCCGGAATCATTTTAGTGAATCTTCTCTGTACCCTCTCCAACGTTGGCACATCCTTTCTTAAATAAGGAGACCAAAACTGCCCACAGTACTCCCAAGTGAGGTCTCACCAGCACCTTATAGAGCCTCAACATCACATCCCTGCTCCTATACTCTATTCCTCTAGAAATGAATGCCAACATTGCATTCGCCTTCTTGACTACCGACTCAACCTGGAGGTTAACCTTAAGGGTATCCTGTACGAGGACTCCCAAGTCCCGTTGCATCTCAGAACATTGAATTCTTTCCCCATTTAAATAATAGTCTGCCCGTTTATTTCTTCTGCTAAAGTGCATAACCATACACTTTCCAACATTGTATTTCATTTGTCACTTCTTTGCCCATTCTTCCAATCTATCCAAGTTTCTCTGCAGACTCTTCATTTCCTCAGCACTACCAGCCCCTCCACCTATCTTCGTATTGTCAACAAACTTAGCCACAAATCCATCTATTCCATAATCCAAATCATTGATGTACCATGTAAAAAGCGGCCCCAACACGGGCCCCTGTAGAACAGCACTGGTAACCGGCAGCCAACCAGAATAGGATCCCTTTATTCCCACTCACTGTTTCCTGCCAGTAGGAATAAAGGCTTTGACTTCTCTTGTCAACCACAGTTGCATCCTTTTTCCACTCGAAAATTTCTTCTTTTTTGGAATATACCTGTCTTGCACCTTCCTCATTTCTCGCATAAACTCCAGCCACTGCTGCTCTGCTGTCTTTCCCATCAGTGTCCCTTTCCAGTTAACTTTGGCCAGTTCCTCTCTCACGCCACTGCCAGTGGGAATAGGGGAAAACTGTTGAGTTGCTCAGTGTAATTGGACAGTTTGATAAGTCTGTAGCTAAAAAAAAAATAGGGGGTAATCCTGGAAATACAAAAAACACCCATCACGATATCCAAAATGAAATTATGGGTATTATGGCAGATATAGTCGGGCGTCAAATAAGTACAGAAGTCAAGGAGGCTGGACATTTTGCCATCGTGGTGGATGAAAGTAAAGACTTGAGTAAAAAGGAGCAACTATCAGTGGTGGTGCAGTATTTGAATAACCAAACAGTGCTTGAAGAATTCTTGTACTTCACTCCAGCAGAAGGGTTGGACGCAGAGTCACTTCTTAAAAGCATTGAACAAACAATCGCCCAGTGTGTTATTGATAAGAACATGTGTATAGGTCAGTGTTATGACAGGGCAGCAGTGATGTCCGGGTGCAATAACAGGGTACAAGAGGTTCAGGAAAGAGGTCCCACAGGCATTATATATACACTACCATGCTCACATACCCATTTCACGTACATCTGCTCTCACTCCATCCTCCCACCACCCCACTAGGAATAGGGTTCCCCTGGTCCTCACCTACCACCCCACCAGCCTCCGGGTCCAACATATTATTCTCCGTAACTTCCGCCACCTCCAACGGGATCCCACCACTAAGCATATCTTTCCCTCCCCGCCTCTCTCTGCATTCCGCAGGGATCGCTCCCTACACAACTCCCTTGTCCATTCGTCCCCCCCATCCCTCCCCACTGATCTCCCTCCTGGCACTTATCCGTGTAAGCGGAACAAGTGCTACACATGCCCTTACACTTCCTCCCTTACCACCATTCAGGGCCCCAAACAGTCCTTCCAGGTGAGGCATCACTTCACCTGTGAGTCGACTGGGGTGATATACTGCGTCCGGTGCTCCCGATGTGGCCTTTTATATATTGGTGAGACCCGACGCAGACTGGGAGACCGCTTTGCTGAACATCTACGCTCTGTCCGCCAGAGAAAGCAGGATCTCCCAGTGGCCACACATTTTAATTCCACATCCCATTCCCATTCTGACATGTCTATCCACGACCTCCTCTACTGTAAAGATGAAGCCACACTCAGGTTGGAGGAACAACACCTTATATTCCGTCTGGGTAGCCTCCAACCTGATGGCATGAACATTGACTTCTCTAACTTCCGCTAGGCCCCACCTCCCCCTCGTACCCCATCTGTTACTCTTTTTAATGCACACATTCTTTCTCTCACTCTCCTTTTTCTCCCTCTGTCCCTCTGAATATACCTCTTGCCCATCCTCTGGGTCACCCCCCCCGTCTTTCTTCCCGGACCTCCTGTCCCATGATCCTCTCGTATCCCCTTCTGCCTATCACCTGTCTAGCTCTCGGCTCCATCCCTCCCCCTCCTGTCTTCTCCTATCATTTTGCATCTCCCCCTCCCCCTCCAGCTTTCAAATCCCTTACTCACTCTTCCTTCAGTTAGTCCTGACGAAGGGTCTCGGCCTGAAACGTCGACTGCGCCTCTTCCTATAGATGCTGCCTGGCCTGCTGCGTTCACCAGCAACTTTGATGTATGTTGCTCACATACTTAACCTTGTTTTAGTGGATGTTGTGAGCAATGTACAAGTGGGTGAGTTTTTTTGAAACTGTGCAGCTGCCTTACAACTTCTTTTCTAACTCTGCTGCCCACGATTTTTTCATGAAGAAACAGAAAACTGGAATCAACTGCACAGCCCGTGTTGAAGAAAATGTCAGATATACGCTGGGCGTGGCAGTATATAGCTTTGTGGGCTATAAGGAAATTACTCCCTGCCATTCTAGCTACACTACAGGATATTATGGGTCAACCAAATGCATGGAGGAAAACAGAGGCCAAAGCTGTAAATGGACTGACTGACAAGCAATTTGCTTTACTTCTCACTATTTGAGGATTTATTCCAAGTCACCAAGTTCATGTCAGACCACCTGCAATCTCCCAGTTTGGAGCTTTCATCCGCTGTGGACTTGGCTCAGTCTGTTATCGATGCACTCTCAGCAAAACAGGAACAGGAATCATAGGGTGAAATTCAGGCAAGAGCTTGGGACCTGTGTGTCAAGGCCGGTTTACAGAGCAGACCACATGAAAGGAGTCAGGCCCAGCCACCCCACCACCTACATGATTTTGCTGTTGAGGCACCCAAACCGAACGCACACCTGTCACATCCTCTGAATACCTTCGCAAGCACTGTTTCTATCAGGTTATAGACAGACTTCTGACTGAAATGAAAAGACGGTTCTCAATTGAGCCTGGGGGTGTTCTGACTGGAATCTCAGCATTGAGTGCCAAACACAAGCTCATCCTAGACAAGAATTGTCTTTAGCCAATGGCCCAATACTATGGAGTGACTGAAGTGAACCTGACTGCAGAGCTACATCAGGTTCGGCATTTGCTGGAGACAAAACAAAACCAAGGACAGACAGTGAATGACACAGTGAAACTTCTAGCTCTAATGAGAACCTACCGCGAAGCATTTATAAATTTATACAAAATAATCTGCATATCACTGACTCTATCTGTGACATGTGCCTCATGCAAACGGTGTTTCTCTTGCCTCAGACGTCTCAAACACTACCCAAGGAATAGCAGCGGCGATGCTCAGAACAGCAACTTGACCCTGTTGGCCATAAACAGCCGGAGGACCAAGGCACTTGACATCCAGAAAATCATTTATGCTTTTGCCACCAATCACAACAACAGACGGATTCTGCTTCTCTGAAAACATCAATGGTGAGTGCAGTTAATTTATTTAAAATTTGGGCCTAGACTAATGCTGATTATTATTATTATTTTGTGGTGGATACCCCATAGTCCTTATTTTTTCTGCAAATCCTAAATTGCATTTACTGCTATTAAGCCTACTGGTTTTGCTTAGACTTCCAAGCGGTAATTCTGTTGATTTTTGTTTTAAATTCAATAGCCGAATTAATTCAGGTACTGTACGGTCAGAGTATGATTCATCCAACTCCTGGTAAAGTCTTGCATCTGTTGTTTGCCTTATTTGACTTTAATAACGGTGTACCTTTTGGCATTGTCTATGTAATGCGAATAGTGGGTTAGTGCTGTGTTTTTCAGTTGAAAAGCACGCACTTGACGCTGATTGCTGGATTGGTGCGTGATTCACGTTGTGCACTGTGGGTCAGATGCTTTGTTGGTTTGTTTGTTTATATTCCGTGTAGGCCGGGTTGTCTCCGATGCTGTTGACAATGTCACTGTTCACTTCTATATTAGGTCTATCAATTGCTATTGCTTGTGAATCAACAGAGGCATTTATCGTAAGCACATAATGCTGGAATGGCACACGTCTGGCCTTGCGAATACATACAGTCCGCCCTCCTTATCCACGGGGGTTGATTCCAAGACCCCCCGTGGATATCAAAAAACACGGATGCTCAAGTCCTTATTTAACCTGTCTCAGTGCAGATGGACTTTAGGACCCAGGGCAGCATAGGACCCGCCACCCTCTGTTTCTGTTCCGTTGACTTATAATACCTAATACAATGTAAATGCCATGTAAATAGTTGTTATACTGTATTGTTTAGGGAATAATGACAAAAAAGAAGTCTGTACATGTTCCGTACAGACGCAACCATCATAGCTCTTCTGGGAACGCTGATGCCGCCTCCGCATCAGCCGATGCCAATTTGCCCGTGATCTTTAAGTTCCTGAGGCTGTAGCGCTTTACATAGCCAGCCACCACCATCCCTAGCACCAACACTTTCACAAATTTCAGCTTCTTTCTGCTTTATTGTACGAATGCTCGATTCGTTCTTACCAACCTTACGGCTCACTTCGGAATGCAACATCCCACTTTTCAAAAGACCTGACATTTCTAATTTCTCAGCGAGAGAGAGAGCACTTTACGCTCCCCGTTAGCTTTTGAAGAATTGCTCTGACCACGCAATTGCTTTTTAGGAGCCATTTTTTCACAGGAACCAAGTAGCAAACGAACCAGACACAAGGCGAACAATGCTCGAACAACGAGTGCTGAAGAGAAAACTTCCAGGTTTTCCCTGATTCACAGTTGGTTGAATTCGCGCATGCGGAACTTGCAGATAAGGAGGGCCGACCGTATTACCATAAAGTACATCTCTCAGCACCATCACTGAATAATTCAGCCCCACTGTTGCACCAGCAAGAAAAAAAATCTCTGACGCCACCAGTGAATACAATTCATAAAATAAAGAATCCAAAATCAAAGCTAGTTAAGAGTACAATAGGGAAAATTCAAGAGAGTTTTGAAACATTATCGAGAGCTGTACTCTCAACCCCGGGCCTCCAATGAATCCCATATAGACACTTTACTGAATCCTTTCGAACTACCCAAGCTCATAGATTTACAAAATGAATGCCTATTAGAACCAGTAACTGCCAAAGAACTGAACGCGGCCATCTCAGATTAAAGGCTGGAAAGTCTCCAGGTTCTGATGGGTTTACCTCAGAGTGGTACAAATTGCTGAAGTCAGTTAGCTCCATTATTACTGGATCTTACAGAAAGGAGAAATTCCACCTTGTGGAGAGAGGGGATTATCTCAGTTATTTCTAAAGAGGATAAAGATAAAGTAGAATGTGGTAATTATCCGCCAGTCAGTGTCCTTAATTTGGATTATAAATTATTGACATCTATATTAGCTTGTAGACTGGAAAAGCTTCTACCTGACCTCATCCACTTGGACCAGACTGGATTCATCCAGAAAAGACAAACTCAGGACAATGCAAGGAGAACTTTACACATACTAGAACAGGTTACTAAGAACAGGACAGAGTCAATGGTAGTGGGAATAGACACCGATAAAGCTTTTGATTCGGTTAAATGGGTATTCCGATACAAAGTGTTAGGAAGATTCGGCTTTCAAGAAAAGGTTATTAAAGTAATCCAGACTTCATATGACAGCCCTACAGCTCGAATTAAAATAAACGGGGACCTCTCTGACTCTTATTTTAGAGAGAGGAACTAGACAGGGATGCTCAGTTTCCCCTCTCCTTTTTACACCATCATTGAACCTCCTGTCCAACTAATAAGACAGAGCGAAATTGTAAAAGGTATAAAGGAGCCAGGGATTGAACAGAAGGTGCCGTTATTTGCAGATAACGTCTTAGTTTATTTGAGTGAACCAGAAAAATCATTCATAGGATTGTTTACACTGTTGGATGAATTCGGGAAAATATCAGGTCATAAAATTAATGTAAAGAAAACGCAGGTTATGTCCCTAAATTCTACAGCATCCAAAAAACTGCAGGATACATATAATCTTAAGTGGGAAGCTAAATTATTAAAATATTTAGGAATAACCCCGTCAAAAGATCTTTCAATGTTGTCACAGGTAAATTATGGGCCATTAATTTCAGAGATAAAAGCAGAAATACATAGATGGAATCTTATCCCCTTTTTAAGTCTAAATTCAAGGATAAATACCATAAAAATGAATATTCTCCCTAGGTTACTTAACTTTTTCCAGACTTTACCTGTGGAGGTAGACGATAATCAATTCAGGGAATGGGACAAATGGATTTCCCGCTTTATCTGGCAAGGAAAGAAACCTGGAATCCGATTTAACACCTTACAGTTAGGAAAGGAAGGAGGTGGTATGGCACTTCCTTGCTTGAGAAACTATTTTTATGCTTCACAGATAACTCCTCCGTTCCATTGATGTAATGGGAAATACAAGGCTAGATGGAAGGAAATAGAATTTGGATTGATTGACAGTTTTCCTCTACAGGCCTCAATTGTGGATAAAGGATTGATGGCCCAATTGGAAAAGATTAAAAACAGCTACATAAATCTCACACTAAAAGTATGGCAGAAGGTGGCTAATTCATGTGGAATCTACAACATGTTAAAACTTTTCAGATGGTGTGCCGAATTCCTTCCCAGCAGAGGAGATAAAAGATTTGAACTATGGATAAAGAAAGGTCTTACAACTTACCTCTCAGTCACACATAAAAGTGCATTACAAAGTTTTCAATCCCTGCAGGACAAACACGGCCTAGAATATAATTAATTTTTTTTTGGGTACCTTCAAGTACGACACTACTGTAACCAGAATTGTAGACATACAGACTTATCAACAGCAGAATTAGCATTTTTCAAGATTCTGAAATCGCCTTACAGCTTAATACCAAGTAAATCTATTTCTCGATTATATAATGCCTTCTCTTATGCCAAAAATAATAACACATTGTATATCAAAGAGAAGTGGGAGAAAGAAGCGGAGTTGTTACTTTCAGAGGAGGCTTGGGGGAAAATATGCAGCTTTCAGGGTCTTCGACTAACTCTTTGGTTTGGAGAGAACATTGCTGGAAAAATATTATAAGATACTTCAAGACCCCATACCAGGAAAAATATAAAGACACAAACGTGACGTGTTGGAGAAGATGTGGCTCCAAGGAGGCAAATCATTTCCATATTTTTTGGGATTGCCCCAAATTAAGTTTATATTGGAAAGGTATTCACAGAACATTAGTTAAGGTATTTAAGACTCAGATACCTCTGAACTTGGAGACTCTCTATTTGGGGCATGTATTGTTTTTGGAACAGAAGAAAGATATAAAGCTGCTGTAGGCCCTTTTAGAGCCAAGTAAGAAATCGATCACCAGAAAGTGGCTAAATCCAACATCACCTATATTAGAAGACTGGCATGAAATCATTTTGGAAATATTTAAAATGGAAAACATGACTTACTCTTTGAAAATTCAAAAGGAAAAAAATTATCAAATTTAGAATAAACGGATTGAATTTATAACCCCAATGCGAGCAGACTTTAGATGACTCTCCTAATGGTTCATACTGCTTTCCTCATCAACATAGTACTAGTGTTAACGTAAGCTCTCCTGGTTCGAATATTCACTTTTCTATTTCTGGAAAACCTGGAAATAACACAAGAAAAAGATTTGGGAAAAATGGTAAAATGAAGTAAATAAGTACACAGGGATTGGATAAATATGTCTGTGGGTAAGAGCAAACATGAACGTGCTGGAGGATACAAACACCTATGATGGAAGTTACATAATACACACAATATTTTGGACTAAAAAGAAATGGAGCAGAAGAGATACATGGAAATTATTTTTCAACCACTATTTTTACTATTTTTTAAACTATTATTATTATTTAGTTTAATAGTGTGGAATTACAATTGCACATAAATATCTGTTTAAGTGCCTAATTATATATTCTTTTTTAATCCCACTACATTACCATCTTTGTTATGCCCCTTTTATTATTCTTTTTCTTTTAATATCTCAGTGTATACTTGTAAATGTATAAATACACATAGATTCATAAATAAAACCTTTTCCATTTTTATATATGTAAAAATGTTTGCATAATACTTGCGAATACCTTATCCAAATAAAAATAAAATTTTAAAAACCTGGATATGGATAATGTCACTATGGATGCAGCCAAAAAATTAACCTGCACTTACTTCTGGGGAGGGTAGCAATGGCAAATTTAGATAAAATACTGAAGAGCAGAGACATAACATTGTCACAAAGATCCGTATAGTCCAGTTGTGATGGACAACTGTGACAGCTGGACTGTTTGTCAGGCTGAATACAAAAGAATCAACGCCTTTGAACTTAGATGCTAGAGCAAAGTGTTAAGAGTTTGTTAGACAGCAAGAGGATCCAACATGTCAATATTTGAAGAAATACAGCCAGACTGCTCACTAGGAGGCTTGATTATGAGACAAAAGCTCAGATCTTTTGGCCACATCATGAGAAGACAGGATTCCTTAGAAAAGTCTCTCATGTTAGGCAAAACAGAAGGTAAAAGGAGAGGAGAACAGAGACTATAATGGATAGGTAATATTACTCAGACAGTGCGCATCAACTTGGGGGATCTTAGAGAGGCAGTTTCCAACAAGAAGGCTTGGTGTGCAAGAGTCCATGTGGTCACAAAGCGTCAGACTCAACGACTGAACAACAAGGTCACTGTCTTTTCCCACGGGGTTGGGAGGCTAAAACTAGATGGCACAGATACAAGCTAAGAGGTGTGAGAGACAACAGGAATTCTGCAGATGCTGGAAATTCAAGCAACACACATCAAAGTTGCTGGTGAACGCAGCAGGCCAGGCAGCATCTGTAGGAAGAGGTGTAGT
The DNA here is from genome assembly GCF_963921235.1 of Mobula hypostoma. Lineage (NCBI taxonomy): Eukaryota > Metazoa > Chordata > Chondrichthyes > Myliobatiformes > Myliobatidae > Mobula > Mobula hypostoma. The sequence goes on from NC_086101.1 coordinate 29,330,826, forward strand.
CGACGTTTCAGGCCGAGACCCTTCATCAGGACTAACTGAAGGAAGAGTGAGTAAGAGATTTGAAAGTTGGAGGGGGAGATCCAAAATGATAGAAGACAGGAGGGGGAGGGATGGAGCCAAGAGCTGGACAGGTGATAGGCAAAAGGGATACGAGAGGATCATGGGACAGGACGTCCGGGAAGAAAGACAAGTGGGGGGGGGGAGGACCCAGAGGATGGGTAAGGGGTATATTCAGAGGGACAGAGGGAGAAAAAGGAGAGTGAGAGAAAGAATGTGTGTATAAAAATAAATAACAGATGGGGTACGAGGGGGAGGTGGGGCATTAGCAGAAGTTAGAGAAGTCGATGTTCATGCCATCAGGTTGGAGGCTACCCAGATGGAATATAAGGTGTTGTTCCTACAACCTGAGTGTGGCTTCATCTTTACAGTAGAGGAGGCCGTAGATAGACATGTCAGAATGGGAATGGGATGTGGAGTTAAAATGTGTGGCCACTGGGAGATCCTGCTTTCTCTGGCGGACAGAGCGTAGGTGTTCAGCAAAGCGGTCTCCCAGTCTGCGTCGGGTCTCGCCAATATATAAAAAGCCACATCGGGAGCACCGGACGCAGTCAATCACCCCAGCCGACTCACAGGTGAAGTGTCGCCTCACCTGGAAGGACTGTTTGGGGCCCTGAATGGTGGTAAGGGAGGAAGTGTAAGGGCATGTGTAGCACTTGTTCCGCTTACACGGATAAGTGCCAGGAGGGAGATCAGTGGGGAGGGATGGAGGGGACGAATGGACAAGGGAGTCGCGTAGGGAGCGATCCCTGCTGAATGCGGGGGGGGGGGAGGGAAAGATGTGCTTAGTGGTAGGATCCCGTTGGAGGTGGCGGAAGTTACGGATAATAATATGTCGGACCTGGAGGCTGGTGGGGTGGTAGGTGAGGACCAGGGGAACCCTATTCCTAGTGGGGTGGCAGGAGGATGGAGTGAGAGCAGATGTACGTGAAATGGGGGAGATGAGGTGTGAGAGACAATTATTTTACACAGAGGGTAGAGCTTCCAGAGAAAGTAGTCAAGATGGGTATGACTGCAACATCTGTGACATTAGGTACATGGAAGGGAAGAGCTTAGAATGTTACAAGCCAAATGTGAACAATGAGGACCACAGGGAGGATAAAGTGATCTGTATGGACCAGCTGGACTAAAGGGGCTCTTTCAGTGCTGTATTATTCAATGATTTAGTCCGTAAAATCCAACGGCACCAAGTAAGGATTTGAAAGAAATGAAAGACGAACAGGAATGGGCGACGAATCAGAAGTAACATTTGCTAGCTTTCACGGTTGGAAGTCCATGACAGAATTTTCAATGCATAACCCTGAATGAGGTAATAATTGAGCATTTGAACTTAATCTAATATTGGATGACCAACTAAACAGAAATTGACCAACTGCACCACATCTAACTGTAACCAGAATAACAATTGCACCAGGGTTAACACATAGTGCAGAGGAGAATGTAACAAAAAATGTTTTCATTGAAGGTGACATGGCAATTAACTTGTATTTCAATCTATTAAGCATACTGCATTCACTACCAATGATGTAGCCTCTGCACATTTGAGAAACAAAATGTAGATAGTGTGACTGCATTGCAGAACAGCTATTCAGTCCATAAAGATAACCTTGACCTTACGTTTGCCTGTCAGTGGTTGGAACGAGAATTAAAATGGCCTTTCTCTGACCTACCACTCGAATGATGCCAATATCACCTTGAGGAACATTGCAACCCTTGAGACTCAACATTGAATTCAATCACTTCAGATCACCAACAAATGATGCTTGTGGCAGAACTCATCTGATTGATGTTGGGGTTTTCTACTGTGGCAATGACTGGTTTCTTTCTTCGAATTTTATGACCTGGATCACCTTTGTCTCTGTCCATTTCCATGGTCTCTTTGTTCTAAGCACCCATTCTCCTCTTTGTACCTTAAGATACATATGTCTCACTTGATCAATTCTGATGACAGCACACTATCTGAAATGACTATTTCTCCACAGAGACAGCCTGACTGCTAAGTACTGCATGTATTTCCCATTTTTGTTTCAGATTTCTAGCAGCCTTATATTTTTGCTTTCAGTATTGTTGAATTCACTGGCAGAGAAACAGGAAGAGAATCCTTTACTCTTCCAGGCAAGTTGTACAATGTATTTCTATCTGTTTCTTTCACTTCGTTCATCCTCAAGTTGTTTCCTTTACTTCATCTAAGATATTAACCAAAACTTCCACAGCCGCACCTCTTTTCCTTTGCAGATGCCTATGGATTATAGTTTACGTGGATTCCAAAATTAGATTCCATCATTCACAGTTTAGACCCATCCATCTATCACTAGCAGTTTTGAATTATCAACTGTCTTAAGGCTTCCTACCTATGATTCATTGCTTAATGCCATGCTTTGGCAAAGGCACTCTCATGACTTCCCTTGAAAAGGTACCAGCTAAGGCTACGTCCACACTGGACTGGATAATTTTGAAAACGCCGGTTTTACAAAAAAAACAACAGGCGTCCACACTAGGCATTTTAAAAAAAACCTCTGTCCACATTAAAACAGATATTTGGGTGAATCTTCTCCTACTGGGAATGCGCAGGACACACAGAAAACAAGCAAACAGGAAACGGTACACTTGGTGCACGTATGTCCAGTTACAGACTAGAAAAACTTAAAAGGAAATTGCCAAACGAAAGACTTGGTGCGTGTTTGTCCAGAAACATTTCCTCCAGCCATAGTCTCTTCACCGATGAAAGGGACAACAGCTACAACTAAATGCAATAAGGCTTGTTACTGGGCAAAAGTGAAATTCGCTGTTACCTCATTTGTTTGCTTTTACTTTTACCATGTCTTGGTGTATTATTTTGCTGTATTTAACATGTGCAATAAAACAAGTTACTGGGCAAAAGTGACAATTGCATCTATTGAATGTTTGCACAAACAATAATAAAGCACCTTGCTAAATCTATAAAACATGTCTGCATCAGTGTTATCTTGTATTTCCATACAATGTGACATTAGGCTGTTACACATCTACTGTCAGATATTGTTGTGGTGGTGGAGGTTGCATTCAAGAAAACAATGAAATGTTGTGCTGCTGCCACCATTTGCGTGTCATGACAGCGGTTTTAAAAATAGCCAGTTACCCCATATACACTACACCGGATATTAGGTGTTTTCAGATTCATTCACTCCGGAGAGCGTTTCTGAAAATCTCCACTTTCGGAGGAGGAAGACACTGTTTCAGTGTGGACGGAGGGTCAAAACGAAGAGAAAAAGCTTCAGTTACAGATTTATCTGGTTCAGTGTGGACGTAGCCTAATTCTATCTACCTCATTGTCAGTTTCACTTCATCCTCTGCCCTATTAGGTGTTTCTGATCTTGCACCTTATTACTGCACAGCACTTTCTCGACAGCAATTGCATTTTATTCTCCATTGTTACCGTTTAACCTGGTTCTACCTCAATGCACTGTGTAATGTGGCAATAATAAACCATTTCTTTCTTTCATATAAAGACCACAAACTGCAATGCCTCAAATTCTAATTCATCTCCAGACCTCCCTCCCCTTTACATTCCTGACCCCATTTCTACTTCCCCACCACCCGTTACTTGTTATGTTTTCACTTTCCTTTTATCCATATTATGTAGAAGTCACTATCACCGGAAGTGGTTGAAGCAATTAGCGTAGCTGACTTTAGGGACAGGCTAGACAAGATGTGAGCACATTCAGAGGAGGAAGGACAGGTGGCGGCTCACAGAGGGCATGGATGTTAGCATTAGACAGTAGCTTGATACAATTTGCTGCTGTGCAAACATCCTCTGTAATACTCTGACTTGATTTAGAATATTAATTTATGGGATGCTGTTCAGTACAGAATTCTATGATAAAAACATTACAGGAGGAAAAGAATGCTTCACAGAATAACTAGAAAGCACATACCTTGTTTGGCACAAGCTCAAGAAAACTATTTGACATTACAGTAAGGAAATTTCCTTCATTCATTGATGAGTACCTAACAGCAGCTTGCAAACAAGCTCATGAGACTACATAAAGTCAGGCGATTAAGAGGGTGCACCTGCTACAAGAACACTTCACAGAATAGAACAATGTGATATTACAATATTACCCTATTCTTGCTGAAGCAATCCAAATTATGTTCCGTCTGGGAAATATGGGTGTATATCAGGAGAGATATTTAATACAGTGAATAGTACCATGACAGGATGCATATGAGGTTGGGATACATCTGTCTATCCTGATGACAGTGAATTATGCCCCATGCCCAGAGGGATTTTGTTGAAAGCTAGAAAGCAATGAATTGCACAAAGGTGACAATTGCAGTAGAATCTGCTGAGATCTGCATACAAGGGGACCAGTGAATAAAATGATACGATACAGTGGGAATAACAGTTTGGCCTGGACTATTATAGTGGGAATACGTGTTCCATTCCAGTCAATTTGTATATCATAGGGCATACATAGTGCCTTGAAGAAGTATTCAGCCCCACTTACTTCGTTCACATAAGTATTACAACCAGGGATTTTGATCAACTCAACTAAGAATTATTTGATTCAAATGTTTCTTTTTTATAGCAGAGCCCAAAAAACAGGGATAATTGTGAAGCATGACAAACTGAATATTCAATAATTCAGCAGTTCAAAAGTATTCATCCCCTTTTGCTCAGTACTTAGTTGATTCACCTCTCGCAGTCTATTCAGCCAGTAGCCTTTTTGAATGAAGCCTCTATTAGCTTTGCACGAGGTAATGGAATAAGATTTGCCCACTCTTCCTCGCAAAATTACTCAAGCTGTGCTAGGTTAGTTGGTGTGCAGTGGTGGACAGCAATCTTGTCAGAGATGTTCGATCAGGTTAAGATCAGGACTCTGAGCCACTCAATGGTATCAATTTACTTCATTTGAAGCCACTCTGTGATTGCAATTGACGTTTCAGGCCGAGACCCTTCTAGTCCTGACGAAGGGTCTCGGCCTGAAACATCGACTGCACCTCTTCCTACAGATGCTGCCTGGCCTGCTGCGTTCACCAGCAACTTTGATGTGTGTTGCTTGAATTTCCAGCATCTGCAGAATTCCTGTTGTCTGTGATTGCAATGGCAGTGTTCTTCAGGTGATTGTCTAGCTGAAAGACAAACCTCCCCAGTTTAATCTTTCTGGTAGAGAATAGAGAATAGTAGGGTTTTTATTTTATATATCAGCTCTCTATATATAAATATCTCTCTATATTTAGCAGCATTCATCATTCTATCAATCCTGACCAGATTTCCAGCCCCTCCTGCTAAAAAGCATCCCTATAGCATTATACTATCTGCACTATACTTTACTGTAGGGATGGTGTTACCTGGCTACTACTACACAGTAATAGATTTACGCCACACAAACCGCTTAGTGTTGAGGTCAAAAAGTTCCACTTTTAGTTTCATCTGATCTTCTTCCACATCTTTATAGTATCCTGTAAGTGACACCTTGCAAAGTTTTTATGGGCAAGGATTTTTTTTGGGGTCAGGGCTTCTTCCTTGCTACTCTTCCATAAATACCACTTTTGCGCAAGGTCTAAGATATTGTGGAGCTATGAATTTCATCTCTAAGTTGCAGCCACTGTCTTCTGAGGCTCACTCAGAGTCACTGTTCATGTCACAGTAGCTGTCTTAACAAGTGCCATCCTTTCCCAGTGACTAAGTTTAGAGAGCTTGACCTAGGCAATGTTGCTGTGGTTTCATATTTTTTGCACTCTTACACGATGGACTGCCCTGAGCTTCAAGGCATGTTCAATGCCTTTGAGTTGGTCTTGAAAATCTACCATACTTTTGCATCATACCGAAGAGGTATTTATCCTTATGAATTCATTGAAAACAGGTGATCCTCCATTTTTTTTACATCAACAAATTGGGAGAATTGAAAAGGAAGGAAAGTTAGCACAGTAATTACAAAGGCGATGAATACTTTATCAGCCTCACAATATTGGTTTTTAATTTTAGTAAATTGTAGATTTGTTCTGGAATTTTTCTTCTGATTTGACAAATCCTACTTCAATATATTTTCAATTTACGAAATGTGACAGTAAAATGTGAAAATAGTTGTGGGGCTGAATACTTCTTCAATGCACTGCACTTTAACAAACATTTACTCACCCCAGCAAGATGTTATTGCCAAAGTTGAGTTAAGCTATCAGTTACATCAGAATGTGACATTCCACCCTAGCCAGAATGTTTGGTAAAGGGAATAAAATGGATCCATCACCACACTCTCTGAAGCTGGACTTAAAAGACACAGACCAACTGTTGGGTTCTTGATATATCAAAATCCATCCTTGGATACGAATTATCTCCTATGTGTTGCTCACTATGCTAAACTTCTAACTACAATTTGTTCATAGATGGTGCAAGGAGTAGAAGCTGCCAGAAATGTAACGGATGGCTCTGTTAAAGTACAAGTCTGAAATCCTTGGTGCAATGTTGTGGATTGTAAGACTTGTTGCAACGCCTGCAAAATGGTGTGCCGTATTTTGACTGAATTTTCCATCAATGAAATTTTGAAATTTAACTTTGCTGATTGCATTGTTTACCCAAATTGATATATTTTTTAAAACAGATACTAGAGTGAGAACTCATTTTGATGGCGCCTTCCAGTGAGAATGTTGCATTTTGTCAAAGACAAGAACGTTTTCCATTGGGTCAGACTGAGGAGATACACATCGAGTAAGCATAATTGATAAGATATTAAAAAAACATTCCTAACGGCTCTGATCACATGGAAAGTACTGTAATGCCGCTACTTAATTTTGATGGTATAAAAGCCACTACATAATGAGATTGATCAGTTGGAGCATACAAGTCAAACTTGCTATTCTAGTAGGGTCCAAGGACAATTAAGTGTTCCACGTAAAGCAATTTCTAATGAATTAATAGCTTGAATTAATGTATGTTTGCATAGTTCTGGGATGAGTGAATTTTTCATATTATCAAATGTCTAATCATGGGACAAACTTCATGCAGTTTGTCACTCATGTATACATTTAGTTCCGCAGTGATTTTTAATCCCCACAATTTTACCTCCAATACATTGATCTAAAGCTGTTTATTACATGCATCTGAATCCTGATATCAGTTGGATTTACTAGTACTAGAAGACAGTCTCATCCCAGAATCAATCAATATAAATATTGCATCTTCACTTCCCTAACAACAGAAGGAAGAGCACTCCAAGCAGTGCTCACAAAGTCCTCTACACTTCCTTGTAAACTAAATGATACTATTTTAAGGATATATTGGTACAGGGACTGCTGCCAATGTACAGTAACAATTTTTAACTGTTGAAGAACAAGTTCAGAAAACTATTCAGAAAAAAAGCGATACAGAAATTTGGCTTCATAAACACTGAGTCAGCGTACAAAAGTAAGCCATGCTAGATTTCTTTTTCCATTGCAAATGTAATCTAGCACTCGATCAGTTTGATTTTTAGTCTGTTCTACCATATTTTATCAAAGTGCAGAAATCAACCAGAATGCTATGGGGATGAAAGAATTCACTTACCAAGAAAAATCTGGAGAAACTGTGATCATGTTTTGAGAAGAAGAGTTTATAAATCAATAAGTGTTTTGAATAAATCACATCTTTCCAATAACAGATGTTAGCAAAGGATAAAGATTTAGCAAAATAATCAAAGGCAATATTGTTGATCTGTTAAGTCTCTGTAGAATGCCTGTCATGTGGAAGGTGTGCCTCAAAATCCACTGATAACTTTGGTTATCATATAACAATTGTTCATCACTGCAGAAACTACACAAGCACATGTTCAATTTGCTGATGTTGTGTTCCTGCAATTCTTCAATTTAAAAACCATATTCCACAAGGTATTTTACTCTTCTATACCTCAAAACACCTTTCTTCAAAGCGAAAATTACATGAACTATTCAAGCAACGTACACAAAATGCTGGAGGAACTTAGCAGGTCAGGCAGCCCGAAATGTCAGCATCCCATTCATGCTATCTGACCTGTTGAGCTCCTCTAGCATTTTGTGTACGTTGCTTGGATTTCCAGGATCTACAGATTTTCTTGTTTCAATTCCTTCAGACATTTGCCCCATTCAATTAAACTACAACAAATCAATATACAGGCCATCCTTCAGGTTACGAATATCTGACTTATCGACATGCATACAAACAAGCTCCCACAATATTATATTCCAAAGTTCAATGTATAGTCATTCCTATAAATTGCAGAACTAATTACTTCTCTCTCTCTCTACTTTTAATAATTATTTTTATCAGCCTTGTGTGTTTCTGATCCCACTCACCCCAATACCGGTTCCAACAATTTTTTATGTAATTTCCAAATTCTGAACAAGAATGATTTAAGGACACTTGTTAAAATGGAACTTATTTGTTACCTGTGGATAGCCTGTACTTAGTTTTATTTCCCCACATTTGCTCCGATTATCCACAAAAAAGAACTTATTCAGCATGGCTGTGGTAGCTTCAACCGACCCGCAACATCCAAAAGCCTTTTGGGGAACAGAATTTCATGTTTCCACGTGAATAAGACAAATTTTCCCATTTTCACGGAATCATAGAGAGCTTACGACATAGAAAGATGTTACTTGCATGCTGGAAAAGAGCTGCCCAACTTCACGAACCATATCTGTAGCCTTGCAGGTGGACACAATGGGTATTATCTTACGTAACTCCATAGGTTGTAGAATAGTTCCCAGTTTGGAAGATAGCAAATATAATGTTGCTATTTTCAGGAAAGAAGGAGAAAGAAAATGGGAAAAAATAACAAATCAGGAAAAAAGCCCAAAATTAAAGTAAATCAAACACTCAAAAAGGACAAAACCAAATTTGAGAAATTACTGAGCTCTGTACAAATTGCAGTAACATTTTTAAAAAAGATAGGAGGTACTGGAGAGGTTGCAAATATAATTAGCCAGTATAAGTACTAGAACGATCAAGTCTAATTATTAGAAAATGTTGAGTAGTTTGAGAAGACTTCAGGCTGACAGAATACAAGACAACATGTTGTCACGGGGGGAAAAAAAAATTCCCTCGAGAGCCAGTGACCTACAACTTTTCTTACAAGGAGAATCAATGTAACAAATTTTTGACAACTTAGCTTTTCCTCCAAAATCCGGCAACAAAAAAGGCTGGCCAGTGAAAATTTCTCTCAAAGGATGAAAGCAATAGTCAAAAAAATTTAGACATAGCAAGACATGAATCTCCTGTATAGAGGAACATACCATTATCATCATTGACGCTACCCAATCTCCTGTCAACTGTTCTTGTCTTGGCAATGTCCACAATGTTCTTGCCTACTTTTGAGAGGTGGTGGTGGGCTAAATGATGAGCGCAAAAAGAATACCAGGTTATAGTATCAGGGCAGAATGCAAAAGAATGTCAGAGCAAAATGTATTCCTATAATATCCTCCCACAGGCCAATTAAAACAGATTCCAATAATAATCCATAACCCATCTTACCTGAGACATCAGGGCACATGTGTCAAGTTCCTGCCAATTTTCTTTTAAAAGGCGATCACAGATATTTGACTATGAAAAGAAAATATTATTTACAATAGAATTAACATATTTGATCTACTTTTCACAAACATCCAATGTCATCCAAATGACTAAAAACCCAAGATCATAAGAGGACTCTTTTTTAAAATAATAGAAGTAGCCTGACAATGACAACACAAAGGCCAATGAGCAATTCATTCTGTTTGGTGACATGACCTAGAAGTCAACTGCCTTTGAAACCACTGAAGAGCAGGCCAGTCAATAGGCAGATCAGAAAAAAAAATGTATGTTTCTCGAGGAACATGGGTGAAACATCTAAAAAGGCATTTTCCAAGTCACACTGCAAAATACATTGTACACAAGGAAATAGGTCACAAAATGAGTGCTGGCAGCTCCTCCAAAATCTACTTAAGCCAGTGAGAAATACTGTTTACTTTTTAAATAGAATCACTGGTATCATCGCGTTAAAATGTCCTGGTATTGTTAATTATTACTCAAGTGTTGAATAGTAGTTTTCCCAATTACCTTGACATCAAAGAATTGGAAGGGAATCATGCTACTTGATTGACATTACATCTTCTCAATATAATTACCAAAAATACAGGATTCAGGTCTCAAAATTAACTCAGCACAGGGGCAGATAATGCAAAAAAATTGACTTGCAATATACAGTATATTGGAGCACAGGATACCGGAGCTGCAACAGACTGCTACATCTGATTTTGAACACCACAAGTACCGTGCCCTGCAGGTTTTAGGCAGTGAGGATGCAGAAACCAAGGATGTGGGTCGATGTCACAGAAGTTATCACAGGGTTTCTCTATCAACAGAATGTAGGAAAGTATACTGACAAGTGTATAAGGCCATAAAAGTAGTGAACACACATTCTACTTGATGATTTTCTATAGTCTTCAACTTCCAGACCATCTACGCAATGACACCAAGAAAATATGTACATTCAAGGAAAAAAGAGAAATTTCTGAGAATACAAGACATCAATTCACAGATTATGTACAGATGGATATACAGCATAGAAACAAATGCACCCAGATCATGTTCCATGAGCTTCCTCACAATGTTCTTTGTCTAAATCTATCACTGCATTTCCAGTCCCCTTATGCATTTGTTCAGCTTCCTCCTAACTGGGGGTTAAACGAATTGAAAATTCGTAGACAGAAAGCACAGTAAGAATAAACCAATCTCAGGTCGAGTTGTTATCACTCGTGAGGTGCTGCAGGGATTGATATCTGAGCACAAAACAAAGTGTGCTTGTTAAAAGCCATTTTTATACCATGTAGTCATGGTGCTGAAGTTTCCCAGTGAGTACAGTACCAGCACTTGCTGCCAAGGTTGGTGAATGGCGGTAATAGTCTCTTAGACACATCAATATGTAGGAAAATGGAAGATATGGATATTCTGCAGTCAGAAGGGGTTAGCTTAGTTGAACATTTGATTATTAATTAGTCTGGAACAAAATCATAGTCTGAAGAGCCTATTCTTGTACTGTACTGTCCTATCTTCTAGTAGGAGTATCCCAAGATTCTAAACTCTATTAAGACCGAATTGATCTCACTATAATCCATATACAGAAAATGATGGTAGAACTCAGGTCAGGCAGCACCTCTCGAAAGGATTAAAGAGTCAACATTTCAGGCCAGAATAAGAAGGTAGGGTTAGGGATGGAGTACAAACCAGATGATAGATTAAGCCAGGTGAGGGGGTGAAGGTAATCCCCTTATTTTAGCTTCTTTCCTTTTCCCTTCCAATCTTGAAGGGTCTCGGCCCAAAACATCTTTTCCAAAGATGCTATCTAACATGCTGAATTCCACCAGCATTTTATGCATGTTACTCTGGATTTCCAGCACCTGCACTCATGTTTGATCCATATAAGCATCTTTCTCCAAGATCCATTTATAGTTAATAAACATCTACCTTTACTAATGAATGCTGGGTACCAACTGATATTTTGAAAACCAATTCCAAATGCCCAACTTGGAAAGTTATGCTTCGCAATTTTATTTATGAGGCCTGACATTGAAGTTTTGGTGACTTCCTCCATTTTCAAATGTCCAAAGAAGGAAAATAGCTTCTGTCTGCTCCACTTTCCTTAGCATACCTTAAAAATGAAATTGGCCTGTAGTTGTGCTCGAATTAGTGTATGCTTAGGTTGACAGGAGAAATTAATCCATTAGCTTTATCTTACCTATCTTATTCAGATTCAATATTTATGGTTTATTCCTTTGCTTTACTGCTCACTCTCAGTGCGTTACCTGAAACTTCTGTAGACTAAAGTCTATTTTCCAACCTGATTGATAAATTGCAATAATCTAACGATTTAGTTCTGATGAAGGGTCACTGACCTGAAGTTTCAATTCTGCTTCACCAATCCCAGCTTTATGGGAAAGTGGCAAAGAGAAAGCTACTGTTGGAAATCTCGACAATAATTTGCCAGAAGGCACATGGGAGACTGAAGTCAGCTGGAAGAAGGTTCTATGGTCTGATAAAACTAAAATTGAGCTTTTTGGCCATCAGATTAAACGCTATTTTTGGTGTAAGCCAAACACACATCAAAAACACACCATCTCCACCATGAAGCATGGCAGTGGCTGCATCGTGCTGTGGGGATGCTTCACTGTAGCAGGCTTGTGAAGGTAGAGGGTAACATGAATGGAACAAACTACAGGGAAATTCTGGAGGAAAACTTGAAGCAGTCTGCAAGAGAACTGCAACTTGGGAGATTTGTTTTCCAACAAGACAATGACCTGAAGCCAAAGCCATACAGGAATGGCTTAAAAACAAAGTTAATCTCTTGGAGTGGCCAAGTCAGAGCCCAGACCTCAGACCTCAATCCAATTGAGAATTTGTGGCTGACTTGAAAAGGGCTGTTCACTCACAATCCCCGTGCAATCTGGCAGAGCTTGAGCAGTTTTGTAAAGAATAATGAGGAAAAATTAGTGTCTAGATATGGAAAGCTGATAGCGGTCTATCCACACAGACCCAAGGAGCAACCACTAAATACTGATTTAAAGAGGTGTATACTTGTGCAATTAATTACTTTGTGTTTTATACTTGTAATTTAGATGACTTGGTCGAAATTTGTTTCCACTTTGACAGAAAAGTCTTTTTTTTGTTGATCAGTGTCAAAAAAAGACAAATTAAATCCCCTGTGATTGAATGTTGCAAAACAATAAAACATGAAAAATTCCAGGGTGGTGCTGGGGAATACTTTTTATAGGCACTGTACTTAGATAAGAAAGCGAAGACAAGGGACTGTGTGTTACTTAACAGACCAGGGAGCATTCTATGAGGGGAAAAATGCAAACAATATCTGATTGTTACCTTCCACCCAGTCCTGAAACGTTGACCATGCAGTTTTCTTCATAGGTGCTGCCAAACAGGCTCTCAAACGTTGCTGCAGAAAACAGAGGTTTCAAAGAATGTGGGCGAAACATGGGCAAATAAATAAGACTAGTTTGAACATCATAGACTAGTTACTCTATGACCCTTCAATTCACCAAGAGGTATGCTGCTTTTGTTTTTCGACAAATTTAGAGCCCGGATTATAAATTCCAATTAAGTCGTGCACATCATCAATCGTAGACTAGCACTGCAGAATAAGGATACATATCTATAACCTTATTAAAATCCAAATTAAAACCGGGAAAGATAAGAAAGTCTTCGGACACTGAAAATCAAAAGCGATACCTAAAATGGAGTAACTCAGCAGGCCAAGCAGCATCCACTTAGAACGGGGAAGAGCCATCCAGACACGCTGCCTCACTTGTGAGTTCCTTCAGCATTTTATGCTCCTCCGTCCAAAAAACCACCTTTGTTAAATAAATGTGGCAAACTTAACTTGGAAAGAACTACGCACACCCAAATAGAACGATCACCAGAGGAAGGAAAGCCTTCTTCCCCATTACCCTCCCACCTCCACCCTGTTCCCGCCGTTTTCAAACGCGAGCTCTCTGTTACCCGCTCCCATTTCCATTCCACGGGAGGCGGCCCACGTCCCCTCCGAGCTACTGTACGTACCGAGCCGGCCATTGATTCGACAGCAGCCCGCCCTGCCGAGTCGAGTCTTCGCGGCCCCAGCCAACGCCTCTCCCCGCGGCCGCCGTCGATTGACAGCAGCGGCACGTGGCGGGGAAGCGGCGCACTTTGCACCGCTTAGGGAATGCACCTTTCCGAACCGTTTGACGGTGCTGGATACGCGCAGTTCATCGCCACAGCGGTTCGCTCATCGAAGGAGTTCGGAATGCACAAGGAAGGAGTCCCTCGCCGAACCAGTGGCACCCCATTCCAGGAGGGAACGTCTCCGGGACAATGCAGACACAGGTTTTGGAAATCTAGAAACATGGCCGAAGGAGCTGGAGGAAATCAGCGAACCACGCCGCATCTGTTAGAAGGAAATGCTACAGTCAAAGTTCAAAATCATTTTTAGAAAAATGCAAATTCGTAGGGACATGCAAATATTTTGCTGGATAGAATCACCTACCTTTCGGGTTGAAATCCTCAGGCCGAATGACAGGTGGAGCGGGAAAATGGCCGGTGAAACGAGGCGACGGTTAGTGGTGAGACAGCGGCCAGTGCTGATTGGTGGGCCGAGGAGGTGTGAAAGATAACGGCCAGATCCAGCTACGAGGGGAGGGGAGGAGTGGAGTTGGGAGGCAGGCAGGGGACGCACGAAAGGAAATGGCAGAGGGAACAGGGCTTGCGAGATTAAATGGAGTTCAGACTAACCGAGTTGAAACCTGATAAGCACGAAAGGTGACAGGTGGGATTCGCATGGACCTGCATAGTTGTTGGGTTTTGGCAACGTTATTAGTGGGTAAAAATTTTCTGTTGTCGGGTACACAAACAACCCATGGGCAAAGATAAAAGATAATGGATATTTATCTTTACTGTAACTTATTAAATAACATAATTGCATTTCAAAGGTACATTTAATATCAGAGAAATGTATGCCATATACACCCTGAAATACTTTTTCTTCAGAAGTGATAATCAAACTATTCAATACTTACTTTCAAGAATTAATTTAACGTTTGAAGCAAAACCCAAAGCGTGGGACTGGAGTATGAATGAATTGATTATTCATTTAATGTGCCATTACTGACAAAGTGGTTTGTCTAACTTTTGATACTGTACTATACGTTGCATTTTGACTTACACAAAGTTTTAAGTAAATTTTATTATCAAAGTACATATACAACCCTGAGATTCATTTTCTTGTGAGCATACTCAACAAATCTACAGAATAATAACTAACATACTCAAAGACCACTGGACTAGGGCATTAAGCCTGAATGCTGAAGACAACAAACTGCAACTGCAAAAGGAAGACAAAATAATAATAAATAGATAAGCAACAAATATCGAAAACATGAGATTAAGAATCCTTGAAAGTGAGTTCATTGGTTGTGGGCACATTTCAATGACGGGATAAGTGAAGTTATCCTCTTTGGTTCAAGAGCCCTATGGTTGAATGGTAGTAACTGTTCCCTGAACCTGGTGATGCAGACTGTTGTGTCTTCCTGATGGTAGCAGCAAGAAAAGTGCATGGCCTGGGTGGTAGGGGTCCCTGATGATATATGCTGCTTTCCTGCAACAGCGTGTCATGTTGATGTGCTTAGTGGCTGGGAGGGCTTTACCAGTGATGGACTGAGCTGTATCCACTACTTTTTGTAGGACTTTCCATTTAAGGACATTAGTGTTTCCACAGCAGGCTGTGATGCAGCCAGTCAATATACTCTTCAGTACACATCTATAGAAGTTTGTCAAAGTTTTAGATGTCATGCCAAATCTTAACAAACTTTTAAGAACAAAGAGGCACTGCTGTGCTTTCTTCATAATTGCACTTATATGCTCAGGAAAGGTCCTCCAAAACGTAGGAATTTAAAGTAGGAAACCCTTTCCACCTTTGATCTTCCGATGAAGACTGACTCATGAACCTCCGCCATAAATGTTTATTTAAAAAAAACAGATACACCATTTTGAGTTGTATTGCGTCAAGGTAACAGGGACTTTGCAGCCATGAATTGTGAGCACAGAGCAAGAGCATCATGACCAGAAATCTCGAAAAAGCACCAAGATCCACCTGGCTGATAGTGAGAGGGGCCCATTCTGTCAGATTCTGCACAAAGACCTCCAATGCACACTGGCATCGGAACAGTTTCCATGAGGATGAGGCTATCTAGACTACTTCGTAGAATGTTTGTTTGCAAGGAAAGTCGAGAAAAGGATACAATGGTCCAAGTGAAGTGTGCCCTGAGCAATTGCATAATTGAAATCTCAGAATCAGATTTACTATTACTGACATATGTCACGACAAAACTGATTCTCATTCTCACTGGTCTACGGACTGCTCCTGGGGATGCATACTGAGACAGACATCCAGTGCCACTGGAAGATCATTTTGGTGAAAGATTCACTTTGGTTTCCTGAAATTTGTTGGCTTTTCAGTGCAATAAAATGTCTTTAATGGAATACTGATGTAATACATTCCAGACTGCAAAACCAAGTGCAAAGGGACATTTTGAAGCAACACACATAAATGTTGCTGGTGAACGCAGCAGGCCAGGCAGCATCTCTAGGAAGAGGCGCAGTCAACGTTTCAGGCCAAGACCCTTCGTCAGGACTAACTGAAGGAAGAGTGAGTAAGGGATTTGAAAGTTGGAGGAGGAGGGGGAGATCCAAAATGATAGGAGAAGACAGGAGGGGGAGGGATGGAGCCGAGAGCTGGACAGGTGATAGGCAAAAGGGGATACGAGAGGATCATGGGACAGGAGGTCCGGGAGGAAAGACGGGGGGGGGGGTGACCCAGAGGATGGGCAAGACGTATATTCAGAGGGACAGAGGGAGAAAAAGGAGAGTGAGAGAAAGAATGTGTGCATAAAAATGAGTAACAGCTGGGGTACGAGGGGGAGGTGGGGCCTAGCGGAAGTTAGAGAAGTCGTATTCATGCCATCAGGTTGGAGGCTACCCAGACGGAATATAAGGTGTTGTTCCTCCAACCTGAGTGTGGCTTCATCTTTACAGTAGAGGAGGCCGTGGATAGACATGTCAGAATGGGAATGGGATGTGGAATTAAAATGTGTGGCCACTGGGAGATCCTGCGTTCTCTGGCGGACAGAGCGTAGGTGTTCAGCAAAGCGGTCTCCCAGTCTGCGTTGGGTCTCGCCAATATATAAAAGGCCACATCGGGAGCACCAGACACAGTATATCACCCCAGCCGACTCACAGGTGAAGTGTTGTCTCACCTGGAAGGACTGTTTGGGGCCCTGAAAGGTGGTAAGGGAGGAAGTGTAAGGGCATGTGTAGCACTTGTTCCGCTTACACGGATAAGTGCCAGGAGGGAGATCAGAGGGGAGGGATGGGGGGGACGAATGGACAAGGGAGTTGCGTAGGGAGCAATCCCTGCGGAATGCAGAGGGGGGGAGAGAAAGATGTGCTTAGTGGTGGGATCCCGTTGGAGGTGGCGGAAGTTACGGAGAATAATATGTTGGATCCGGAGGCTGGTGGGGTGGTAGGTGAGGACGAAAGGAACCCTATTCCTAGTGGGGTGGCAGGAGGATGGAGTAAGAGCAGATGTACGTGAAATGGGGGAGATGCGTTTAAGAGCAGAGTTGATAGTGGAGGAAGGGAAGCCCCTTTCTTTAAAAAAGGAAAACATCTCCCTCATCCTAGAATGAAAAGCCTCATCCTGAGAGCAGATGTGGTGGAGACGGAGGAATTGTGAGAAGGGGATGGCATTTTTGCAAGAGACAGGGTGAGAAGAGGAATAGTCCAGATAGGTGTGAGAGTCAGTAGGCTTATAGCATACATCAGTGGATAAGCTGCCTCCAGAGACAGAGACAGAAAGATCTAGAAAGGGGAGAGAGGTGTCGGAAATGGACCAGGTAAACTTGAGGGCAGGGTGAAAGTTGGAGGCAAAGTTAATATAATCAACGAGCCCTGCATGCGTGCAGGAAGCAGCGCCAATGCAGTCGTCGATGTAGCGAAGGAAAAGTGGGAGACAGATACCAGAATAGGCACGGAACATAGATTGTTCCACAAAGCCAACAAAAAGGCAGGCATAGCTAGGACCCATACGGGTGCCCATAGCTACACCTTTAGTTTGGAGGAAGTGGGAGGAGCCAAAGGAGAAATTATTAAGAGTAAGGACTAATTCCGCTAGACAGGGCAGAGTGGTGGTAGTGGGGAACTGATTAGGTCTGGAATCCAAAAAGAAGCGTAGAGCTTTGAGACCTTCCTGGTGGGGGATGGAAGTATATAGGGACTGGACATCCATGGTGAAAATAAAGTGGTGGGGGCCAGGGAACTTAAAATCATCGAAAAGTTTAAGAGCATGAGAAGTGTCACGGACATAGGTAGGAAGGGATTGAACAAGGGGGATAAAACCGTGTTGAGGTATACAGAAACGAGTTCAGTGGGGCAGGAGCAAGCTGAGACAATAGGTCGGCCAGGACAGGCAGGTTTGTGGATCTTGGGTAGGAGGTAGAAACAGGAAGTGCGAGGTGTGGGAAATCTAAGGTTGGTAGCAGTGGATGGGAAATCCCCTGAGCGGATGAAGTCGGTGATGGTGTGGGAGACAATGGCCTGGTCCTCCTTAGTGGGGTCACGATCGAGGGGTAAATAAGAGGAGGTATCCGTGAGCTGTCGCTGTGCCTCGGCAAGGTAGAGGTCAGTACAAAGAGGACATTTTGAAGTTTCGTTCTGGCAGCACAAAGGCATTAATAGAATGGGATTGGAAGAATGGGTAAAACAGTGGCAGATGAAATAGTGTATTGGAAAATGCATGATAATGCATTTTGGTAATAGGAACAATAGTGCAGTCTAATATCTAAATGGTGAGAAAATTCAAACATCAGAGGTCAAAGGGACTTACTCAGAGGGTTAATTCACGAGTTGAATCAGTGATAAAGAAGGCAAATGCAATGTTGCCGTTTACTTCAAGGGGAATAGAATATAAAAAGGAGGAGATAATAACTGAAAAGAACAGGAATTCTGCAGATGCTGGAAATTCAAGCAACACACATCAAAGTTGCTGGTGAACGCAGCAGGCCAGGCAGCATCTATAGGAAGAGGCGCAGTCGACGTTTCAGGCCGAGACCCTTCATCAGGACTAACTGAAGGAAGAGTGAGTAAGGGATTTGAAAGCTGGAGGGGGAGGGGGAGATGCAAAATGATAGGAGAAGACAGGAGGGGGAGGGATAGAGCCGAGAGCTGGACAGGTGATAGGCAAAAGGGGATACGAGAGGATCATGGGACAGGAGGTCCGGGAAGAAAGACGGGGGGGGGGTGACCCAGAGGATGGGCAAGACGTATATTCAGAGGGACAGAGGGAGAAAAAGGAGAGTGAGAGAAAGAATGTGTGCATAAAAATGAGTAACAGCTGGGGTACGAGGGGGAGGTGGGGCCTAGCGGAAGTTAGAGAAGTCAATGTTCATGCCATCAGGTTGGAGGCTACCCAGACGGAATATAAGGTGTTGTTCCTCCAACCTGAGTGTGGCTTCATCTTTACAGTAGAGGAGGCCGTGGATAGACATGTCAGAATGGGAATGGGATGTGGAATTAAAATGTGTGGCCACTGGGAGATCCTGCTTTCTCTGGCGGACAGAGCGTAGATGTTCAGCAAAGCGGTCTCCCAGTCTGCGTCGGGTCTCACCAATAAAAAAAGGCCACATCGGGAGCACCGGACGCAGTATATCACCCCAGTCAACTCACAGGTGAAGTGATGCCTCACCTGGAAGGGCTGTTTGGGGCCCTGAATGGTGGTAAGGGAGGAGGTGTAAGGGCATGTGTAGCACTTGTTCCGCTTACACGGATAAGTGCCAGGAGGGAGACCAGTGGGGAGGGATGGGGGGGACGAATGGACAAGGGAGTTGTGTAGGGAGCGATCCCTGCGGAATGCAGAGAGAGGGGGGGAGGGAAAGATGTGCTTAGTGGTGGGATCCCGTTGGAGGTGGCGGAAGTTACGGAGAATAATATGTTGGACCCGGAGGCTGGTGGGGTGGTAGGTGAGGACCAGGGGAACCCTATTCCTAGTGGGGTGGTGGGAGGATGGAGTGAGAGCAGATGTACGTGAAATGGGGGAGATGCGTTTAAGAGCAGAGTTGATAGTGGAGGAAGGGAAGCCCCTTTCTTTAAAAAATGAAGACATCTCCCTCGTCCTAGAATGAAAAGCCTCATCCTGAGAGCAGATGCGGCAGAGACGGAGGAATTGCGAGAAGGGGATGGCGTTTTTGCAAGAGACAGGGTGAGAAGAGGAATAGTCCAGATAGCTGTGAGAGTCAGTAGGCTTATAGTAGACATCAGTGGATAAGCTGTCTCCAGAGACAGAGACAGAAAGATCTAGAAAGGGGAGGGAGGTGTCGGAAATGGACTAGGTAAACTTGAGGGCAGGGTGAAAGTTGGAGGCAAAGTTAATAAAGTCAACGAGTTCTGCATGCGTGCAGGAAGCAGTGCCAATGCAGTCGTCGATGTAGCGAAGGAAAAGTGGGGGACAGATACCAGAATAGGCACGGAACATAGATTGTTTCACAAAGCCAACAAAATGGCAGGCATAGCTAGGACCCATACGGGTGCCCATAGCTACACCTTTAGTTTGGAGGAAATGGGAGGAGCAAAAGGAGAAATTATTAAGAGTAAGGACTAATTCCGCTAGACGGAGCAGAGTGGTGGTAGAGGGGAACTGATTAGGTCTGGAATCCAAAAAGAAGCGTAGAGCTTTGAGACCTTCCTGATGGGGGATGGAAGTATATAAGTATCCATGGTGAAAATAAAGCGGTGGGGGCCAGGGAACTTAAAATCATCGAAAAGTTTAAGAGCGTGAGAAGTGTCACGAACATAGGTCGGAAGGGATTGAACAAGGGGTGATAAAACAGTGTCGAGGTATGCAGAAACGAGTTCGGTGGGGCAGGAGCAAGCTGAGACAATAGGTCGGCCAGGACAGGCAGGTTTGTGGATCTTGGGTAGGAGGTAGAAACGGGAAGTGCGGGGTGTGGCAACTATAAGGTTGGTAGCAGTGGATGGGAGATCCCCTGAGCGGATAACAACTGAAGCTTTATAAGACACTAGTCAGGTCACACTTGGCGTATTGTCAACAGTTCTGGACCCCTTATTTCAGAATGGTTTGGAGAGAATCCAGAGGAGGTTCACGAGGATGATACCAGGAATGAAGGAGTTAACATATGAGGAGCATTTGACAGCTTTTGAATTTAGAAGAATGTGTGGGGATCTCATTAAAACCTACCGAATGTTGAAAGGACTAGATAATGTGGATGTGGAGAGGATGTTTCCTATGGTGTGGGTATCCAGAACTAGGGGGCACAGCCTCAGAATTGAGGGGTGACCCTTTATAACAGAACTGAGGAGGACATTTTTAGTCAGAGAGTGGTGAATCTGTGGAATGTTTTGCCACAGACTGCGGCGGAGACCAAGTCCGTGGGTATATTTAAAGCGGAAGTTGATAGATTCCTGATTAGTTGGAGCATCAGGGGATATGGTGAGAGGGCAGGTGTATGTGGTTAAATGGTATTCAGGATCAGCAATGATGAGGTAGACTCGATGGGCTGAATGGCCTAATTCTGCTCCTATGCCTTATGGTCTTATAAGGAAGGATTACAGCCAAAGGTCCTGCTGCCATCAGACTTTAGAGGTCCAGTGCTATGTAACAATGAGGAGGGGTGTGTTGTTCAGAGGTCACATGAGTGGCATTAGTGCTTTGTATGTAGAATATATTGACCTGGTGATGTTACAAATATCATGACTATGAATGAATGTAAAGAATGCCGTGTACTATATTGTACAAGAACAAGCTGGCAGGTGACAGGTGAAACCAGGATAGGTTTCTGTTGCCATGATAAGGCCACACTCAGTCTGGGGGAGCAAAACCTTATACTCTGTCTGGTAGACTCCAACTTGATGGCATGAACTTCGACTTCTCATACCTCTGGTCATTGCTTCCCCTCAACTCCTTCACCGTTCTCCATTCTCATTTCCCTCACACACCCTCTCTTCTTACTTGCCCATTACCACCCTCTTGTGCTCCCTCCCTTTCCCTTTCTTCCGTGGTCTTCTGATTCAGATTATCAGCCTATCAGATTCCCACTTCTACAGCCCATTATTTCTTTGACCAATCAACTTCCTGGCTCTTTACTTCACCCTCTGTCTCTCCCAGTTTCACCTATCACCTGCCACCTTGTACAGTGGTACGCAAAAGTTTGGGCACCCCTGCTCAAAATTTCTGTTACTGTGAATAGTGAAGTGAGTAAAAGATGACCTGATTTCCAAAAGGCATAAAGTTAAAGATGACACATTACTTTAATATTTTAAGCAAGATTACTTTATAATTTCCATCTTTTACAGTTTCAAAATAACAGAAAAGGGAAAGAGCCCGAAGTAAAAGTTTGGGCACCCTGCATGGTCAGTACTTAGCAACACCCCCTTTGGCAAGTATTACAGCTTGTAAATGCTTTTTGTAGCCAGCTCAGTATCTTTCAATTCTTGTTTGGGGGATTTTCGCCCATTCTTCCTTGTAGAAGGCTTCTAGTTCTGTGAGATTCTTCGGCCGACTTGCATGCACTGCTCTTTTGAGGTTTATCCACAGATTTTCGATGATGTTTAGGTTGGGGGACTGTGAGGGCCGTGGCAAAACCTTAAGCTTGCGCCTCTTGAGGTAGTCCATTGTGGATTTTGAGGTGTGTTTAAGATCATTATCCCGTTGTAGAAGCCATCCTCTTTTCATCATCAGCTTTTTTACAGACGGTGTGATGTTTGCTTCCAGAATTTGCTGCTTTTTAATTGAATTCATTCTTCCCTCTACCAGTGAAATGTTCCCCGTGCCACTGTCTGCAACACAAGCCCAAAGCATGATCGAAAAGTTCAATGCGGCCAAAAAGTTCTATTTTAACTTCATCAGTCCACAGCACTTGTTTCCAAAATGCATCAGGCTTGTTTAGATGTTGCTTTGCAAACTTCTGACTCTGAATTTTGGCCGCAATGAGCGAAGGTATGTTTGGAGAAAAAATGGTGCAGAATTTCATGAAAAGAAATTTCTGCACCTGTTAAGCACAGGGGGGATCGATCATGCTTTGGGCTTGTGTTGCCCCCAGTGGCACAGGGAACATTTCACTGGTAGAGGGAAGAATGAATTCAATTAAATAGCAGCAAATTCTGGAAACAAACATCACACCATCTGTAAAAAAGCTGATATTGAAAAGAGAATGGCCTTTACAAGAGGATAATGATCTTAAGCACACCTCAAAATCCACAATGGACTAACTCAAGAGGCACAAGCTGAAGGTTTTGCCATGATCGTCACAGTCCCCCGACCTAAACATCATCGAAAATCTGTGGATGGACCTCAAAAGAGCAGTGCATGCAAGACGGCCCAAGAATCTCACAGAACTAGAAGCGTTCTGCAAGGAGGAATGGGTGAAAATCCCCCAAACAAGAATTGAAAGACTCAGTGGTGTCATGGATTCTTGATTACCTGACTAGCAGACCACAGTACGTGTGCTTGCAACACCGAGTGTCCGACAGAGTGATCAGCAGCCCTGGGGCTCCACAGGGGACTTAAACACGAGGAATTCTGCAGATGCTGGAAATTCAAGTGACACACATCAAAGTTGCTGGTGAACGCAGCAGGCCAGGCAGCATCTCTAGGAAGAGGTACAGTCGATGTTTTGGGCCGAGACCCTGACAAAGTTGGATGCATCAGCAAGGGAGATGAGGCTGAGTATAGGGCTATGGTAGGAAACTTTGTCACATGGTGTGAGCAGAATTATCTGCAGCTTAATGTGAAAAAGAATAAGGAGCTGGTGGTAGACCTGAGGAGAGCGAAGGCACCAGTGACCCCTGTTTCCATCCAGGGGTCAGTGTGGACATGGTGGAGGATTACAAATACCTGGGGATACGAATTGACAATAAACTGGACTGGTTAAAGAACACTGAGGCTGTCTACAAGAAGGGTCAGAGCCATCTCTATTTCTTGAGGAGACTGAGGTCCTTTAACATCTGCCGGACGATGCTGAGGATGTTCTACGAGTCTGTGGTGGCCAGTGCGATCATGTTTGCTGTTGTGCGCTGGGGCAGCAGGCTGAGGGTAGCAGACACCAACAGAATGAACAAACTCATTCGTAAGACCAGTGATATTGTGGAGATGGAACTGGACTCTCTGACAGTGGTGTCCGAAAAGAGGATGCTGTCCAAGTTGCCTGCCATCTTGGACAATGTCTCCCATCCACTACATAATGTACTGGTTGGGCACAGGAGTACATTCAGCCAGAGACTCATTCCACTGAGATGCAGCACAGAGTGTCATAGGAAGTCATTCCTGCCTGTGGCCATCAAATTTTACAACTCCTCTCTTGGAGGGTCAGACACCCTGAGCCAATAGGCTGGTCCTGGACTTATTTCCTGGTATAATTTACATAATACTATTTAATTATTTATGGTTCTATTACTATTTAATTATTTATGGTGCAACTGTAACAAAAACCAATTTCCCCTGGGATCAATAAAGTATGACTATGACTATGACTTAGCTGGCTACAAAAAGCGTTTACAAGCTGTGATACTTGCCAAAGGGGGTGTTACTAAGTACTGACCATGCAGGGTGCCCAAACTTTTGCTTAGGGCCCTTCTCCTTTTCTGTTATTTTGAAACTGTAAAAGATGGAAATAAAAAAAGTAATCTTGCTTAAAATATTAAAGAAATGTGTCATCTTTAATTTTATGCCTTTTGGAAATCAGGTCATCTTCTACTTGCTTAGTTATTCACAGTAACAGAAATTTTGACCAGGGGTGCCCAAACTCTTGCATGCCACTGTACATCTTTCTCACCTCCCCCAGCTTTTTATTCTGACTACTCCCGCTCCTTTCCAGTCCTGATGAGTCCAGGGTTGACTGTTTATTGTTTTCTGTAGATGCAACCTGTCCTGTTCCCCCAGCATTTTGTATGTATTACTGTACAGTTTGAATTAAAATTAACACCAGAAAACCTTGCAATTATACATCCTACCTACACTCGCTAAACAGTGGTTCTGAAATAATGATTATTTCCCCATTTATGCTGTCTCCTTCGAGCGTTCAGCCCTCAGATTTCAGCGCTCCGTCAAACTTTGCTCTCGTGCACATCTTGATTTCCACCAGGCAAAAACTTTATCAGATCCAAAACCTTTCCCGTTTTCCCCTTAAAACCTCACCACTGTGCTCTGTCCTCATTTACAGCTCTATTAGAAATATATATAATTTAGTCTCGAAGGCAGAGTACGTAATTTAGCATTAATATCGGTGAAGAGAATGGAATAGTAATGGCGGGTGAATTTCCCACAAGAGCTGGCGAAAGACAAAGCAGCCTAGCAGCCTATCTTGAACGGTTGTGATATCAGTGCGCATGTGCACAACGGCCGGCTGCGCCGGCGCCGGCGGATGTGGACGGGATCGGGTCGTTGCTGGATACGGAGGCCGTGGTGCCGTCTCCCAGTGCTCAGACACGGATGGTGGGAGGAGAGAGAGGGGTGTCTGGTAAGAGATGAACGGTAGGCGTCTCGGGTATCGAAGACAGTGCCGATCCGCCGGCAGGACAGCCGGCAACCTAGGCCCGGAGCCGAGACAAAGCGCCGGGGCCGCGGCTGCGGGTCAGACACCCTGTAAAATAGCGGGAATTTCCACTATTTCCCAAAATTTCTGGGATCGCTTCCCCCTCATCTCTCAATCCTAATATTGCAACTGCACCCAATCCGTAGGAAATATCTTCCATCCACACACGGGTTACCATTAACGCCAGGAATTGCCTTCTTGTCCCCCTGTCCCGAGGATTCCTCGTGGATCGCAAGCTGTCCCCCCACCCACACACACGCACCATACAAGTGACAGAATTTAGTTCTGATCCCATGAATTAAGTACTATCCTCCTCAAACCCGTCCCATCCCTGGTCCTGGACATTGTCACAACCACACCTGCCCCCAGATCTCAGGAATAATCATTTCCCCAAACCCAAATATTAGGCCCTATTGCGTGCCAAAGGATTCCTCTCAACCTCCTGATCCTTATCCTTCGGATTGTAAAATGACCCCCTACTCCCCTCAGCCTCCCCCGCCCCCCCCCAACCAGGAATTACACACCACACTACCATGCAGATTGGGCAGATTTTCACTCTGATCCCAAGAACTCTCTGGCACCCCCTCCCAACTCAACCCATCTCTGATCCTAGGGATTGCCATAACCTTCTTCTCCATCCCAGAACTATTCTCTCCCCAAATGCAAGGAATTGACCCCATCTCTGATCCTGTGTATTCTCCCAGATTCCAAACCCTAACCCCCATCCTTGGGTTTGCAACTTAACCAAGGACTGGATTTCATCCTTGAGTCTATAAATTTCACCTCACACCTGAATGTCTGGATTTTTTCTGTAACTCCCAATCCTGGGGATTACAGTCTGTCACCAAACCCAAGAAAGTAGCCTATGCCGGCACATAAATGGCAATCATTCAAAATCCTGGAATTACCATCCCATGTATATTTAAGGATTATCCAAGTTCCCAAACTTGGTGATTACACTGTCCCCAATTTCTGTGATTGGTAGCCCCATCCCTGAACACTGGGATTGCACTCAGACTGAAGTCCTTGGGAAATATTCTTTGCTGCCACATGAGTGACTATCATTGAAACACAGGTCCTACCACAACCCAGCCCTGTGAATTCCACCTTCCTCCCCCTGACTTCAAATCCCAGGACTTTCCTCGTTCCCAGGAGTTTATCCACGTCTCACCCATGTCCTCTCAGCTCCTGTATCTCAGTGGTTTACCCCTGTATATTGTAGATCTCCTGATGGTTTGGTCTTCCCCCTTAAGTCCAGTGGATTTCCGATTCTGCTGCATTTTTCAGAGCCTTGTTCCCAGTAGCCTCTTGCTTCCCATTATTTTGCCTCAATTGCAGTTCATGTGTTCCCCTCCTTTGTTATCTCTTGTTGTCTTTGGGGTTGTCCCCTCCACTAGTTAATTGGAGTTTGCTCCCTTCCTTGTTTGCAACCTGGTGTCTGACTCCTCACATTTTCAGGGGGTAGGATTGGAACTCTAGAATTGTATTGCTGTTAGTAGCTGTTGTAGGATTGGGAAATGAAGCTGGGTAGTTAAGAGATAAGAAAATTGGTAATACAATGGAGAGGTGGTAGGATCAGTGGTTGGAAAGCGGATGGAGTGTTGATGATATGGTGGTAAACTGGTTAGTTTTGTGGTTAGATTATTGGATATGGATAGGATTACTAGTTGGGCTAATTGTAAAATCAGTCATCTTGATGGTGGTAGGGTTACTAGTCTGGGAGCCGGAGCTAGTATTGGTTGTTGGGGGTGTGAATGTTGGGCTGGGTAGATGGCAATAGCTAGGGTCAGAAGGCATCTTGGAGGCTAAAACTGACAATCAGGAAATTCTGTTTGGAGGGTTGGTGAATAGGGGCTGTTGCATTAGCCCATCAGTGGGTAAGGTTGGGTTGTTAAAGGTTGTGGATGGGCTGCAAAGACATCTGGACAAAAATATTGACCTTAAAAGTGCTCTGGGTGTGTTACCAGTGATTGTTTGAGACTCCAGACTGATCTCTTCAATATTACAGGTGTTACAGCCCCTACGAAAACCTATTCCTGGCACCCCCTTTAGTGACAGAAAGCATGTATGGCTAGTATCTTGTGCTTAAGCGTGTCAGATACAAGGACAATCCTGAATGAATATAATAGTCTTGTCCAATGATTTATAACTATGTTTACTATTTCATTGAAATTAAACACATAACACCTAAAAGCATGGCATTGTTTTCTGTATTCCAGGCATATTAGGTGAAAATAAACGAGAATGGCAGATGCTGTAAATCTGAAATAAAAATAGAAGCTGAGTAAGCCAGGCAGTATCCATGGAGGGAAGCTGTTAATGTTGTTGAAGTTCTAGTTTCCCCTTTCTGCAGAGGCTGCCTGCCCTGCTAACTTTTCTATGCATATTTCATGCATGATAGGTGTTGTCCTGGTAAATGGATGTAATTTTGTATCTCTACAGCTGCTTTTATGTACTAATGACACTTTTGATCAACCTTGGTGTTAGCAGCTCTTGAGAAGTTCTTAACAACTGCTCAAGCTGGATTGACTCTACTTCAGCGTTGATATCTGCCGGTGGCTGATGCTGTTTTAAGGTAACTTGAATTATTCTCCTTTTTCCTGTGTAAGCTGGGGCAATTGAGACCACTGGAAATCATGAATTAAAATCCATAATTCTGGAAGTGGTCAGCATGTGAGGCAGGGTTTTCAAGGCAATGACCTTTCTTGTTCTCAGTGAGCAGGAGTCAGAGGAAGAAAAATTAATTGATGCTATTGCCAGCATACGCACTGTTATAGGAAAGTTATGGTCACGCTGGTGAGGGTGCATAAGATATTTACGCGGATGCTGCTTGGACTAGAGAGTCAAAGTTATAGGTTGAGCTCTGTCATGCTGGATCTTTATTCCTTGGAATATAGGAGAAAGAGAAGTGACCTCACAGAAGTTGATAAAATCATAAAGTGGACAGTCATAGTCTTTTCCCCAGGGCTGGAGAGTCCAAGTTTAGAGGATACAGGTTCAAGTTAAGACCGGAAGAGATTTAAAAGAGATTTGAGATGTAACTACTTTACACAGGGGGTAGTGAGTACCTGTTCTGAGCTGCTAGAGGAAGTGATCGTGGTGGGTACAATGCAATGTTTAAGAGGCATTTGAATATACATATGGAGGGGAAGGGCTTGGTGATTTATGGGCAAAATGTGGATAACTGGGACTAGCTTGGAGGATGTTGTGGTCGGCACGGACAAGTTGGGCTGAAGGGCCTGCTTATGAGCTGTATTACTCTAGGGTGTCAAAGATCTGGAGAGGGTGGGTCATGAAGACTCATTGGACTGAGTACCCTGAAGATGGGAGAATGAGACTTGTGTAACTCACTGTGGTTGCCATGGGTTACTTGCTGTGTCCCCTATCCATTGAGTGTAATTTGCCATGGCTCCTTTATATTGTTTGCTCCTGCCCTAGTATTTGCAATTTTCTGAAAATTTCCATTTCGCCTAACCTGCTGTTAGCTGTGGTTTACCCTCACTTCCCGTTCTGCAGTTGGGAGCGGCTTGCCAACTGTTCCTGAAGAACAAGCAGCCATGTCTCAGGTGGTGGGTTTTCGAGTGGGCGCTGAATTCTCGAGCTACAGCGAGCTGCACCGGGAGTATCGGCGCTACCAGAGGGAATACGCAGTGCAGCTGTGGACCAGGCACTCACGGACCATCGAGGCCCAGAGGCGTAGGGCACCCAAGCGCCCAATGAACGATGCGCTGAAGTTTGCTGAGATCGACTATGCTTGCATTCATGGAGGCAAGTTGTTCAAGACCAAAGGTTCTGGGAAGCGGGCAAACCAGAGGTAAGTGAATCCATGCAATGGATATCCCCAGCACAGTAGTCTGTGCATCTGCCCTCCTTTCCTTCTCTCCACACCTTCTTCCACTTCCCTTCTCTCTCCCCACAGTCCCTTCCCTCTCTCCCCTCCCTCTCCTTCGCCATTACTCCCTCTTCCTTCTCTAACCCTCCCCTCACTCTCCTCCACTTCTCTGTCTGCCTGTCTCTCTGTGTCTCTCTCTTCCTCCTTCTAAACACTTATGCATGCTCATAAACACGCACTTAAGATTCATTGTCACACACCACATGTGACATGCACTTTATTAGGTGTTGGCACTGGAGTCCTAGGACCCCAGTGAAAGTTGGTGTCTTCAAAGGAAGGAGTTTATCTTCAGTTACACCAGCTGTTTAGCAAACTATCTTGTATCCTTTTACAGTCTTACACTACTTCCCTTGAATTCTGTTTTGATCCTGAAGGAAGATCAACCACTGGCCTTTGGCCTTCCCTCGCTGATTCATGCACTGCTACCCACTCTCTATTTCAGAACCAATAAGATGAAGTGCCCCTGCGTTATTAAAGTCCGCCTCTCTCCAGATGGAGACAAGTTTGTCGTGAAGGAGATGAATGAATCACATAACCACACAGTGCAGCAAGTAAAAGCAGCACACAGATACCAGCCAGGTGGAACTGCCACAGCTTCAGATTATCGGGTCAGTCTGTATTTGTTTATGTTGTCCCACCTCTTTAGCAATGAGTTCTGTGTATTATTCTGTATGACTAGTGATAACCCCTGACTCCTGGAGTGTTAAATATATTGCCCTTATTATTTTAAATGAGCTTATAAGAACTTTGTGGAACATTGTGTCAGGATGCAGGGATCTGATCCTGAATACACAAAATTCTGAATACACATAAATCTAGAGTAAGCTTTTCAATGTGGATCCTTGACCTTATCAGTAAAAGGTCTGATTACAAAATCAAGATTGATACACTGAGAAATGCAGGGTGTAAAGCTGTTTTACTAGCTATAAATGTGGCCTTCAAAGCCAAAGAGAGTTCGCAGTTCTGAACACAAGAGATTATGCAGATGCTGGAGCAATTACACAAAATGCTGAAGGAACTTGGCAAGCCAGCCAGCATCTATGGAGGGAAATAAACAGTCAACATTTTGGGTCGAGTCTCTGAAGCTTAAGGATATGCTGGAAAAGAATTTTAATGGGGCAAAAGATATACAAAGCCAAGAATAACACTGTCACTCCTGAGCTAAAGTGACTTGTTTTCATGGTAACAGTGACATGGAATATGCCAAGTTCAGCAGTATCCTGCCTGTAAAGGGCATATGATTCATGTGATGCCATACCCATCTAGAATTTAAAGCGAAGTTGCAAATAAATAGTAAAATGGTGTAAATTACTCAAAAAAAGAGTAACACTTGTTATTACGTTCAATTAGAGCCTAGAAAAAGGCTCAAGATCATTTAACTGTTTGGGGATTTCAGTTAGATGTACAAACAGCACAAGGTTGGACTTTTTAGTGCAGGGAAGGTTTCGAATTCACAACATAGCAGAAGGCCATTCAGCTCATTAAGTCTGCCAGTTCTCCAAGTAATCATCTCAACCCCCTTCCCCCCACTTATATTACAATGATGTACTCTTTCTCATATATCTTTAACTCCCTCTTGATTTTCCTACCTTCCACCCAATTTGTAGTGATCAAGTAGCATGTCTTTGGGAGGTGGCAGGAATTGGAGCACAAGGGGAAACTCAGGCAGTGACTCAGTAAAATACGGAGAGCAAAGTTGTATCCAAAGTTAGAAGGGTCAGCTGCCAGAAAACATTAGGGTCGATGAAAGGGTGGTCAAATAAGGGACTTGTGTAAATACTGACAGGGACAAAAAACACAGTTATGTAAGAGTAATTCCTGTGGCTGATTTGCACTACGAGTCTCAAGAATAGTTACAACCCCTCAATCATCAGGCTTTTGAACAAAAGGGGATAACCACACTCATTACAGTTCTGGTGTTCCCACAACCAATGGTCTCACATTGAGGACTTTTTATCCTGTTATTTCATGCTCTCATTATTTATTGCTATTTATTCCTATTTGCTTTTGCACAGTTTGATGTACATTGATCAGAATCGTTTATTATCACCGCATGTGACGAGAAATTTGTTAGCAGCAGCAGTTCAATGCAATACCTAATAATAAATAAACAAGTAAATCAATTACATATATTCAATAGATTTTAAAAATATGCAAAAACAGAATTACTATATATATTTTTAAGAAGTGATGTAGTGTCCAAAGGTTCCGCTATTTAAGAAGGCTGGGAGGCAGCAGAAGGGAAACTACAGACCTGTTAGCCTGACATCAGTGGTTGGGAAGTTGTTGAAATCGATTGTTAGGGATGAGATTACGGAGTTCTGGAGACACATGACAAAATAGGTCAAAGCCAGCATGGTTTCCTGAAAGGAAAAGCCTACTGCAATTCTTTGAGGAAATTACGAGCAGGGTAGACAAAGGAGATGTAGTAGATGTGGTGTACTTGGATTTTCAGAAGGCCTTTAACAAGGTTCCGCACATGAGGCTGCTTAGCAAGATAAGAGCCCATGGAATTACAGGGAAGATACTAGCATGGGTGGAGCATTGGCTGGTCGGCGGAAAACAGAGAGTGGGAATAAAGGGATCCTATTCTGGCTGGCTGCCGGTTACAAGTGGAGTTCCACAGGGTTTGGTGTTGGGACCGCTTCTTTTTACGATGTATGTCAGTGATTTGGACTATGGTATTAATGGATTTGTGGCTAAATTTGCAGATGATACAAAGATAGGTAGAGGAGCGGATAGTGTTGAGGAAACAGAGAGCCTGCAGAGAGACTTAGATAGTTTAGGAGAATGAGCAAAGAAGTGGCAAATGAAATATAATGTTGGAAAGTGTATGGTCATGCACTTTGGTGGAAGAAGTAAATGTGCAGACTATTATTATTTAGATAGGGAGACAATTCAAAATGCAAAAATGCAAAGGGACTTCGGAGTCCTTGTGCAAGATACCCTAAAGGATAACCTTCAGGTTGAGTCAGTTGTGAAGAAGGCGAATGCAATGTTGGCATTCATTTCTAGAGGTATAGAATATAAGAGCAGGGACATGATGTTGAGGCTCTATGAAGGACTTGTGAGACCACACTTGGAGTATTGTGTACAGTTTTGGGCTCCTTAGTTTAGAAAGGATATACTGACATTGGAGAGTGTTCAGAGGAAATTCACAAGAATGATTCCAGGAATGAAAGGGTTACCGAATGAGGAATGTCTGACAGCTCTTGGACTGTATTCCCTGGAGTTCAGTAGAATGAAAGGGGATCTCATCGAAACATTCCAAATCTTAAAAGGCCTGAACAGATTAGATATGGCAAAGTTATTTCCCATAGTAGGGGATAAAAGGGCACAACTTCAGGATTGAAGGATGTCCATTTAGAACTGACTTGCGGAGAAATTACTTTAGTCAGAGGGTGGTAAATCTGTGGAATTTGTTGCCATGAGCGGCTGTGGAGGCCAAGTTATTGGGTGTATTTAAGGCAGAGATAGATGGGTTCTTGACTAGCCAGGGCATCAAAGGGTATGGGTGAAGGTAGGGGAGAGAGGATGACTGGAATAATTGGATCAGCCCATGATTGAATGGCGGAGCAGACTCGATGGGCCGAATGGCCTACTTCTGCTCCTATATCTTATGGTCTTATGATTCAATGTCCATTTAGGATTCGGATGGCAGAGAGGAAGAAGTTGTTCCTGAGTCACTGAGTGTATGCCTTCAAGGTTCTGTACTTCCTACCAGATGATAACAGTGAGAAAAGGACATGCCCTGGGTGTTGGAGGTCCTTAATAATGGACACTGCCTCTCTGAGACACCGCTCCCTAAAGATGTCCCGGGTACTTTGTAGGCTGGTACCCAAGATTGAGTTGACTAGATTTACAACCTTCTGCAGCTTCTTTCGGTCCTATGCTGTGGCTCCCCCATACCAGACAGTGATGCAGCCTGTCAGAATGCTCTCCACGGTACAACTATGTAAATTCCTGTTTATGTTTACTGTTTTATAGATTTCCCACAGGAGAAAGAATCTCAGGGTTGTGTGTGGTGATGTGTACATACTCTGATAATAAATTTTACTTTGATAGGACAATCAAAGGGCTGGCACCATGGTTCATAGTTGTACAACATGGAAACAGGCCATTCAGCCAGCCATGCCTACACTGTCATAGGTACCCATCTCTACTTATCCCGTCTTCAGACAGCTGGTATCTTCTCATGGTGGAGACAGATACAACAAGGGCATTCAAGAGGCTCTTAGACACTTGAATATGCAGCAAAAGAAGGGATATGGACCATGTGTAAGCAGAGGGATTAAGTGTTATTAGCTTAATTAATTCAGCACAACCTCATGGGCCAAAGGGCCTGTGCTGTACTGTTCTATGTTCTGTGAGGCATCAGCATGTAAGTGGGACTTGCAACTGCACTTGTGGTGAAGTAGGTGTCATTGTTTAAGAGGGGTGCCTGATGGATTCACTGGGCTGAGGAGCTGGTCTAATTCCATGAGACAGTGTTACACTTTGGGGCACCATGGTGGCATAGCGGTATTACAGCTTGGGGCGTTGGAGTTCAATTTCAACACTGTCTGTACGTCCTCCCTGTTACCATGTGGGTTTTCTCAGGGTGCTCAGGTTTCCTCCCATAGACCTACTGGTTAGGAGATTAATTGGTGATTGTAAATTGTCCTGCAGTTAGGTTAAAGTTAAATAGGTGAGTTGCTGAGTGATGAGTCTTATTGGGCAGAAGGATCTGCTCTGCACTGTTTCGCAAATGAGGATCTATGTTGGCCGGGATCAACCATGGATATTGCCTCTCAGCTGTCTATGTGGTATACAAGCCAGAGCAGTATGATATGGAGAGCAAGTTGTTACCCATGTAGCAGGTTACCCTTCTCCATGCAGCTGGGCAGAGACTGATACAGCTTGGCATCAGCAGCACCGTAGGAGTTGCCAATCAGCATTGAACTCAACATAGGACTGCCTCAAATCTGCCGAGGGGTTTTGGCCTGAAACGTCGACTGTACTTTTTTCCATAGATGCTGCCTGGCCTGCTGAGTTCCTCTAGCATTTTGTGTGTGTTGCTCAGATTTTTCCTTGGGGTTTTCTCCTGAAGCCTTAAGGCGACTGAGGTGTGAGATCAGAGTTTTCTGTCTTATAGATGAGCTGCCAACCACAGCTGACAAACCCGTCTGCCCGAAGTGATTAGTTTTAAGGCGGCAGTAACTCACCTTTGCCCCTCCTCCTGTCAGTGGAAATGTTTCTGTAGCGTTTAGTAGCTAAGCCACATGTGAAGGACGGGAACTGGAGTTGATTGTCAAAGGCTGTTTGAGATGCACACCATTGAAAGCATTGAATAGGTAAAAACATAGAAATGTAGAAAATAGGTGCAGGAGTAGGCCATTCGGCCCTTCGAGCCTGCACCGCCATTCAGTATGATCATGGCTGATCATCCAACTCAGAACCCTGTACCAGCCTTCCCCCCATACCCCCGATCCCTTTAGCCACAAGGGCCATATCTAACTCCCTCTTAAATATTGCCAAAGAACTGGCCTCAACTGTTTCCTGTGGCAGAGAATTCCACAGATTCACCAGTCTCTGTGTGAAGAAGCTTTTCCTAATCTCGGTCCTAAAAGGCTTCCCCTTTATCCTCAAACTGTGACCCCTCATTCTGGACTTCCCCAACATCGGGAACAATCTTCCTGCATCTAGCCTGTCCAATCCCTTTAGGATTTTATATGTTTCAGTAAGATCCCCCCTCAATCTTCTAAATTCCAACGGGTATAAGCCTAGTCGATCCAGTCTTTCATCATATGAAAGTCCTGCCATCCCAGGAATCAATCTGGTGAACCTTTATTTGTACTCCCTCTATGGCAAGGATGTCTTTCCTCAGATTAGGGGACCAAAACTGCGCACAATACTCCAGGTGTGTTCTCACCAAGGCCTTGTACAACTGCAGTAGTACCTCCCTGCTCCTGTACTTGAATCCTCTTGCTATGAATGCCAGGTAGGGAGACCTTATCTCCATTTCCACCCCAGCTACAGAGACCTTAAGGACCCATCTCTAAATAAATTAATCGAACCGCTGAACTCTAATTTGACAAACTCACTGTTGATTAACTGAGCCATTTCACAGGTCATTTCCCCAAGACTAACAAGATTTATTTGTGTAGTTTCTCCAATGCAGGGGAGATAGCAAACACATTGAACTGAACAGGTTAAAGAGGGGTAATGGCAGACAACCAATGGCTGGGTTAAGATCAGTTTCAAGGAGTGTTTTACCGTGCATTTTAAACAGATGATGGAGTTGGACGATTGACATGCTAGAAGTGTATAAGCTTGTGAGAGAAATACAGGGTAGATAGAGTATGTTTTCCCCATGATAGAGATATTAGAAAACATGAGGTGAGCAGTAGGAGTTTTAAAGAAGCTTGGAGGGGTAAGTTTTTTTTAAGCAGAGAGTGTTTGATAAGTTACTGTGCTGCCTGAAAGATGAGGTGGAATTCCTACGTTTTAGAGACATTGAGAAAGATACTTACCTTTGACAAGGCAAAGCTGTATATGGTGATAATGAGGGCAAATGGGGTTAATGTGCATGAACAAAAATGATGGCATAGATGCATTGGCCGAAGGGCCTATTTCTGTGCTGTACAACTCTATGACTCCACATACGTACTGTATGGTGACAAAGAGGTGCAGAGTGGGAATTCTAAATCTTAGAACTACGGAAATTAAAATCAGTACAATGATTAATTTTTGGGTGAGGAAGAGCCAGATTTAGAACGATTTTGTAGTTTAATACCATGAGAGAAAATTACAGAGCTAGGAAGTACTGTGAGCATGGAAGGGTGTGAAAGAATATAAATAAATCTTAAAATCGAAATGCTGTGTAACTGGAGCACCATGTACTGTGGTGAGGAACAGATAAGTCAACCAGGACCATGAGCTGCAAAGTTTGAAAAAACTTAAAAGGGACAGGAAAAGGGATGAAGGTCAGAGATCGGATGGAATAATTTTAAAGAAGGAACAGGTTCATGGATAAGTGTTGTATTACCAGAGATGTTGAGGCAAGAGACTGATTTCTATTCTTGTGTCTGTTATTTTTGAGTTGTGCAGACAATTTGTCTATCAATTGAAACTATATTTTGCGGAGCAATACTATCACAATGAAGCAAAATCAGATTTAATATCACCAACTTATATATGAAATAAGTTGTTGTGCAGTGG
This sequence comes from Mobula hypostoma, assembly GCF_963921235.1. NCBI lineage: Eukaryota > Metazoa > Chordata > Chondrichthyes > Myliobatiformes > Myliobatidae > Mobula > Mobula hypostoma. The sequence goes on from NC_086101.1 coordinate 29,367,085, forward strand.
TAGTATAGTGCATAGGTATAAAATTACCATCAACTACAAGAATAAGTAGTGCAAAAAAAGGAATAGTGAATGTTCGTTGGTTCATGACTATTCAGAAAACAAATGGTGGAGATGAAGAAGCTGTTTCTGAATCATTGTCGGTCTTCAAACTCCTGTATCTCCTCCTGATGGTAGTAATGAGAAGAAGGTATGTCCGAGGTGGTGAAGGTCCTTAGTAATGGATGCTGCCTTCTTTAAGATGTCCTTGATGGTGAGGAGGGTTATGCCCTGGTGAAGCTGGCGAAGTCTATATCTCACTACATTCTCTTGTTATCCTGTACATTGTAGGCTCTATACGCTATGCAACCAGTCAGAATGCTCTCCACCATACATCTGTAGAAATTTGTTTCCTGCAGACCACCATGCAGAGGAGAATCTAAAGAATAATAGACATAAGGAATCAGTTACACTTGTCCAAGAGGTAAGGTTTGAGACTAAGTAGGTCATGTGTTTCCTGGAATTTGGTAGGTCAAAGGCTTATCTGTTCAATTGAATACATTTGGAGGAATTGATGGAGAGAATTAATTGCTGCTCATTGAACTGGGTACGAGGAGAGTGGCGTTAAACCAGCAGTGGCCTTTCAGGAGTGAAATTGTTGTTCCTTTCTGTACCTTGTGGCTCATGGGGCGGCAATCTTGCCATTTCTTCAGCATTTTTGTCTGTTTTGGTCGGCTGGTGGCGCAGTAAGATCAGCGCCAGGCTCGAGAACGGAGGTTCCCGAGTTCAATCCAGTGACAGTCGGCTCCCATGCGCGCTCTCCATCTGCGCCCGGTTGATGTCGAGCTCGCAACTCGACCTCGTAAAAATAATACTGCAAAATGTCTGTATGTGGAGTGGCGCCCCACACAGCCTTTCGAACTGTGCCTTGTAAGGCATGAAAATGCCCGATCTGGCCTCTCAGGTCTGAGTCGACGTCATCATCATCATCATCATCATTATCATTTACGAGGCTGAGTTGCTAGCTCGATACAACCCAGCAAGGATGGAAAGCATGCAAGGAGCTGGCCGAATGCAAACCCAGGACCACTCAGCTCGAAGTCCGATATGGATGTCACTACACCACCGTACGGCGAAGAGTGAAGTTAGTCTGGTAAAAATGCAGTGAGCTCTTTATCCACCGAGTCCACACCAACCATCTTCCATTCATTTACACAGATCCTGTATCAATCCCATTAATTTATTCTTCCCACAATCTCATATGTTCCTCTCAGATTCTGCCACTCACCTATACACTCGAGCCAATTCACAGTGGCCATTGAACCTACCAACCAGTATATCTTTGGGAAAACAATTCATATTTGTAATCAATCCCCAATCAGTAGATGCTGAGTTAATATTAGGTTTTAAATTTATGTTTGACAGATTTCTAACAAAGAACCATACGCAGCAGTATTGGTAAACAGTCTAACGTGAGCAGATTGTCGATCCATTATCTCAGTGACCAGTAGAACCACCTTGCCTATGAATTTATTCCTACAATGAGCAGTTGAGGTGAATTATACAGATAAATTCAAAGGAAGGTTGAATATCTACTGTGGGAGTAAAAGAGGAATCGATGGATTGAGATGAAGAGGACTGGGTGGAACAAAGGACCTGCATGGACTGGCTAGGCTGAATGGCCTGTTTCTGTGCTACACAGGCTGAAACTCACTAGTCTCACAATTTGTGATTTAGCAACTCCTGCGGTCTGATATGTTTTGAATCCTCAGTACAGATCTGTACTAATTAGCTAATTCCAACAATGACCTAAATGACCTGTAAGATCTGTACTAATCTGTAGCTAATTAAGCTACTCGTGAAACTTTTGCAATCTTGGCAAACAGTGTTAACAACTTATAGAAACTTTTGATTATGGGCTGTTCTCTGAACTCTTCTGTGATCTAGATGGTGTCTGTATCTTAAAAGAACAGTTGCCTTGCTCAGAGGAAGATGATCAGAAGCATTTATATGGTCAGGAATTTCTGTGGCCTGGCACCAGTTCAGATTAGGAGTTTCAGCCTGTAATATCATGGTTGACAGAAAATTGTTGACATGGTGGTCTTTGGAAGAATGTTAAAAGACTTTACTTGTACCACACAGGCAGAACAGGAGAAGCTTACACACCAAAGGCGCTTTGTCAAGGTGCTGCATGGCAATCCCACTTCTGTGGTCTCGCTGCAGAGTAATGGAGCAGGTGCTAAGGATCAGCTCAGGGAGGTCACAAGCAAAGTGCTCATCCGGCAGGATGGTCACAGCCTTCCATGCAAGGACAAGTGGGGCAGCTTCAAGGTCCAGAAGACTGACTTGGAGAAGATGGTTCCCACATTGGCTGCTGTCAAGGGTAAGTGTTCATGCTGTTGCTTGCCCAAAATGTAATCTGCTGCTTCTGTGTCTGTGAGGATCTCCTCTCTCTCATTCCTAGAATGCAGTGAACTGACCCCTTCCCCATTCCCTGGATAGACTGGATTACACCTTCCCCATTTCCTGGATAATGAGATCATTCCTCCTCCACCCTAGGATAGTGTGGATCATCCCTTCCTCTATCCTGGGATCGTGTGGATCACCCCTTTCCAATTCCTAGAATAGTATCGATCATCTTTCCCCAATCCTGGAATAGTGTGATCAATCCTCTCTCTATCTGGTGATATTGTGGATCACCCCTCTCCAATCCTTGAATATTGAGATCATTCCTCCTCCATCATGGGACAGAATGGATCACCACTTCATATATCCCAGCAGAGTGCAGATCTCACATTCTTACATCTTGGGATAAGATCATAAAAGCATAAGAAATAGAAGCAGGAGAAGTTCCGCCTGGCCTGCCAAGCAAGCTCCACCACTCAATAAGATCAATGCTGACCTGCTTAAGTTCCCCTACTGTGCAAAAATCTATCCAACTGTGTCTTAAATATATTTAGTGAGGTAGCCTCTACTGCTTCTCTGGCCAGAGAATTGTATAGATGCACTACATTTTGGGAAAAGCAGTTTCTCCTTATCTGCATCCTAAATCTATTCTTAAATCTTGAGGCCATGTCCCCTAGTTCTAATCTCACTGAACACTAGAAACAACTTTCCTGTCTCTGTCTTATCTATTCCGTTCATAATGGCTCTATAAGCCCCAACCCCTCATTCTGCTGCTGAATTCCAACAAGTATAGTCCAGGGCAATAATAGGGATAATGTGGATCAACCCCTTCCCCATTCCCAGAATAGTGTGGATCACCTATTCCTACATTTTGCAATCATGCGGATCAGCCATTCCCGGGATAGTGTGGATCTCTCCTTCCCACATTCCAGGATAGTGTGCAACATTCATTCTCATATCCAAGAATAGTGTGGATCACTCCTTCCACTTTCCCAGGATGGAATACTATCCAGCCTCTAAATTATTCCATTCCCTTCTACATCCCTGGACTGTGCACAGGTCTTTCATGAGACCACTCTTCCTTCACCCTGGGATAAGTCACTGGATCAATCGCGCACCTCACAGTGGGAATTTTTACTGGCTGATCATCAGACCACAGCCGTTATCATGACAGGGATGGAGGAAGTGATATTATTACTCGATCACATTCTCAATTACAGTGCCTACAAAAAGTATTCCCCCCACCTTGGAAATTTTCATGTTTTATTGTTTTAAAACAATGAATCACAGTGGGTTTAATTTTTCTTTTTTTGGCAGTAATCAACACAAAAGGACTCTTTCATGTCAAAGTGGAAATAAATCTCTACAAAGTGGTCAAAATGATTTACAAATATAAAACACAAAATAATTGATTCCATAAGTATTAACCCTCTTCAAGTCAGTAGTAGATGCACCTTTGGCAGCAATTACAGCCTTGGGTCTATGTGGAGAGGTCTCTATCAACTTTGTACATCTGCACACTGCAAGTTTTCCTCATTCTTCTTTACAAAACTGCTCTAGCTCTGTCAGATTAGGGATTGTGAGTGAACAGCCCTTTTCAAGTCCAGCCACAATTTCTCAACTGGACTGAGGTCTGGACAGTGATTTAGCCACTCTAGCACAGTGGCTAAATTGTTGTTTTTAAGCCATTCCTGTGCAGCTTTGGCTTTATGCTTGGGGTCATTGTCTTACTGGAAAAACAAAAACAAATCTTCTCCAAGTCGTGGTTCTCTTGCAGACTACATCAGGTTTTCCTCTACGATTTCCCTGTATTTTGCTGCATTCATTTAACCCTCCACCTTCACAAACCTTCCAGAGCCTGCTGTAGTGAAGCATCACCACAGCATGACGTAGTCACTACCATGCTTCATGGTAGGGATGGTGTGTTTTTGATGATGTGTGTTTGGTTTCCGCCAAATAAAGGATTTAGTCTGATGGCCAAAAAACTCAATTTTGGTTTCATCAGACCATAGAACCTTCTTCCAGCTGACTTCAGAGTCTCCCATGTGTCTTCTGGCAATCTGTAGCCAAGATTTCATGTGAGTTTTTTTCAACAGTGGCTTTCTCTTTGCCACTCTCCCATAAAGCTGTGTCTGGTGAAGCGCCCAGGCAACGGTTGTATGCACAATCTCTTCCATCTGAGCCACTGAAGCTGGTAACTCATAGGTCTCTTTGTGGCCTCCCTCACTAGTCCCTTCTTGCACAGTCACTGAGTTTTTGAGACGGTCTGCTCTAGGCAGATTTACAGCTGTGCCATATTCTTTCCATTTCTTGATGACTGACTAAACTGTACCCCAAGGGATATTCAGTGACTTGGAAATTTTCTTTTATCCATTTTTGCAGAGTTGCTTGTATGTTATTTTCTCTTCATGGTGTAGTTTTTGCTAGGATACTGACTTACCAACAGTTAGACCTTCCAGATACTGGTGTATTTTACTACAATCAATTGAAACACCTTGTCTGCACACTGTCATCTCCATTTAGTGGATCACTGTACCACTTTATTATTACCTATTTTCTTTATTTGCACAATTTGTCAGTCATAGTTTATGTGTAGTTTTTCATTGATTCTATTGTAATTGTTTGTTCTACTGTGAATGCCTGCAAGTAAATACATTTCATAGTATTTGGTGACATACATACTTTGATAATAAAGTTACTTTGAACTTTGGGTTCAGGAGTTGATTCACTACCGCCTCTGCAGTCTCCTCACCAGCTACTTTCTCACAGTCATTCAACCTCTCCCTGCTGCTCCCACGTCACTCCCACCTGAACATCCCGTCTGATGTGGGCCCAGTCTGGTATTGTCACCTTTTAACCAGCATGGGACTGGGGTATGCTGCTGTTTAGGCTGAAATCAGAGCTAGGTTGATCTTGTGTAGTGGGGCAGTGCTGCTGCAGTGTTACTCTGTGAGTTATAATGCACTGGGTGAGTGTGATGAGACAGAGTAGAGAGAGTTTTACTTGGCATCTGAACATGGTATGGTGGTGTAGTGATTAGCACATCTCTTTACAGTGCCAGCAATCATCGATTAGTGTTCAAATCCCATCACTGCCCCTAAGGATTTTGTACATTCTCCCAGTGACACCATGGGTTTCCTCTGAGTGCTCCAGCTTCCTCTCACGTTACAAAGATTTAAGGTTAGGCTTAGTAAGTTATGGGCATGTTATTTTGGCGTCGGAAGTGTGGCGACTGTTGCCGGCTGCCCAGTGCAATGCTCGCAAATTTGATTTAATTCAAATCATGCATTTCACTGCCTTACTTAGATGTTTCAATGACATGTGACAAACTCTTTTTATCTGTGTTGTCTCTGCCCTGAGAGTGTGAAATGGGACCATATAAGGGGAATTTTATTCTGCATCTATTCAGTGATATTTCTCTCCTGGAACAGTGTACTTGCAACTATGTTCAATATTTAACCTGTCCTGCCTCTGTATGCAGGCCAGTGCCATAACAGTGTAGACAGTTTTACTCTGCATCTAATACTTCCTGTCTCTGGGTCATGTGGAGCAAGTTTCACTCTCCATTTAACCCCTGGTGTCTTTAGTCCAGGAGTCTAACAGGTAGTGTAGAGTGAATAACTCTGATCTTCTGAATCTAAACTGTGCCAACCCAAACCTGGGAGTGTATAAAGGGGCAGTTCAATTTGTAACTGATCCATGCTCTCTCTGCCCTAGGACTATGTGGCAGGACAGTACAGAGAGATATGCTGTATCTAATCTGTGTTGTCCCTGCTCTGACAGTTTTTTGTAATGGAGAGTTTAATTATTACCTAACCCATGCTGTCCTTACCTAACAATGTATGATTGAACAGGATAGAGGGAGTTTAACCTGGATCTGACTTGTACTGTTCATGACCTGGGAGTATGTGACGAAACAGCACTGAGAGAAGCATATTGGACTCTGCTATAGGAAGCAGAATATGTTCAATAGTTTTCCTGGGGACTGCATAGTTCTGGATTTACGAGAGCACAGAAAGTACACAGCCAAATGGGATCACATTGGTCATGGTGGAATGCTCTGGCACAGATGCTGTAGATCCTCTTTCTTTAGAATGACTTGCAGGAGTCAGGGTGGAGAGAGTCATAGAGAAATAAGGTACAGCTAGAGACCTTCACCTCAACCAGTCAATGCCAACCACATTGTCCAGGTAGTTCCAATTTCCTGCATTCGGCACATCTCTCTCTAATTCTCAACCCTCCAAGTAGCCCTTAATTGATACTATTGTACCAATATCACCCAATTCCTCTGGTAGCTCATTCTATATACTCACAATCCTCTGTAAGGAAAAAGTAGCCCCTTGGGCCCTTTATAAATCTTTTGCCTCTCATCATCAACTGATGCTCCCTAATTTTGGACTCCCTACATTAGGGGAAAAGACTTAAACACCAGGGTGCTGCCTTCAAGGGGTGGGGGGATAAGACGGCTCTTAGACATCAGGAAGGCAAAATGCGATTATTCACCGAGATTATGTAGCTATTTCTATGACACCAGAAACGTGAGGCACATACGGCAGGGCATTCAGACCATAATGGACTACAAATCCACCCTGGGCATCAATGACAGTGACAGCTCTCTTCCTGATAGGCTAAATGCCTTTTTATGCTCTGTTTGATGCACAGAATTATGTAGCAGTGAAGAAGGCCTCATCCACTTTCCCCCCGAGGGGCAGGCACTTTGTCTGGTCGCAGTTGATGTGAGGAAGACTCCAGCCAGGGTCAACCCCATGATAGCATACCTGGTCGGGTGCTGAGGGACTCTGCAGCCCGGGTTAGTTATGGATCACATCAAATCCAAAGTTCCTGCTACATTGGATACTTTTCAGTATGCGGTCTACTGACGATGCCATAGTGTCTGCAATCCATCCTGTCCCACCTGGAAAATTGTGCCTCTTACGTCAGGATGCTACTTATCGACTTCAGCTTACAGTTATCCATCAGAAGCTTCTCCTCGGTGGGTCTCAGCACCTCTCTCTGTAACTGGATCCTGGACTTCCTGACAAAAACGCTACAGTCAGTCCATGTTGGCAGCAACATCTCTAGCTCCATCACACTGAGCACTGCTGCCACTCCCCACCCCCAGGCCTGCGTGCTCAGCCCACCACTGTTCACAGTGCTGATGCGTGACTACTCTGCTAGGTTCAGTTCAAACTGAATCATCAAGTTTGCTGATGACACATCACTTGTTGGTTTCATCAACAACAATAACGAGATGTGAGATGGAATACAGAGAGGAGGTAGAGTAGCTGATAGCAGGGTGCAAGCACGACTTGAGTCACAACATGGATAAGACCGAAGAGATGATTGTGGACTTTAGGAAGGTGCAGGCTGACCACTTCTCATTGCACATAAACAACACCTCCATGGAGAAAGTTAGTAGCACCGAAGTTCTGGGAGTACACGTAATGGACTATCTCACCTGGTCCCTCAACACCATATCTTTGATCAAGGAAGCAGAGCAACATCTCCACTTCCTCTCCCCCCTCCACCCCTCCACATTCTAACCAATTTTTACAAGAGCATCATCGAGAGTGTTCTACTAGCTGCATCACTGTCTGGTATGGGATTGCAAGGCATCTGACCACAAGTCCCAATAAAGGATTGTGAAGACTGCTGAGATGGTTATCAGGGTCTCTCTTCCATTCACCCATCAGAGAGCGTTGCATGCTCAGGACCCCTCGCATTATCAGCAATCCCTCCCATCCATCCAACAATTTCTTTGACCCCCCCTCCCCAACCATCAGGCAGGAGGCAACATAATATTAGGACAAGAACTGTTAGGAGGGGGAACAGCTTGTTACACGAAAGATTATGGAACTCCCTGCCACCACCCACATCTCATCATGTATGAAGCACCAGTAGTGTTATACTGTTTCCTTTTTAACTTGTATCATTAATGCACCTTATTTTGTGGTAATATTATTCTATGTGCTATATGTGTGAGTTATATCCCCTGTGTTGTTCAACAATATTTCATTTGAGTGTTGAATGACGATAAACTGAACATGAGTTTCAATTTGACTGTTTGAAACACTTCTGTAAGGTTGCCCTACTTTCTAAAGAATAAAGACCTAACCTGGGCAACTTATTCTTTTAATTCACTCTCTCTAGCCCTGATGACCTCCTCGTAAATATTTTCTACACTATTTCCAGTATAACTACATCTTTCCTATAATGGTGACCAAAACTGTATCTAGTACTCCAAATGCAACCTCACCAACAACTTACACAACTGCAACATAATATCCCAACTCCAAGACTCAATATACTGATCCTGTATTCCATTGTATTCTGATGGAGGTCAGCATGCTAAACAACTTTTTCTCAGCTCTACCTGTGATCCTGCTTTCAACAAACTAAGCGCATGTATGCCTCGATCCTTCCATTCCATTACAACCCCTAGTGCCCCACCATTCATCGTAGTTGGTAATGGAGCCGAGGGAGAGGAATATTGCAAAGTAATATTAACAAAGTGGTCGAAACTGGCAAAATGAAATTCAGTTTGGGAATGTGTAAGGTCTTTCACTTGGATTAACTGATGAGATGCTAGGAATAGTGCCTGAGCAGAGAGGGTTAGAGGGGGCAGCACTAAGATGTGGCTAGGTCCAGACAACAACTCTCTATCTCACTGGGAATATTTACAGAGGGATGGAAAGTATTCTAGAGAGCCCTCCCCTGATTCCAACAGCAGGACTTGCAGTGCCGTTCTGGGCTATACACTTGGGACCAGGATTAAATTATGAGCAAAAGTGCATAATTTCTGGAAGACTAAATGTTCATCGCCTGCGGTACTCAGGATAATTAAATGTTATGGTAAAAGAAAGAGTGAAAAAGTCTGTAAATCTAGGCAAAGTCACTCACGCAAAATGGCTGTAATGCCTTCAAAGTAAATTTATTATCGAAGTACATCTATGTTGCCATGTACTACCGTGCAGTTCATTTTCTTGCAGGCATCACAGTACAACAGAGAAATACATTGGTACCATTGAAAAACTACACACAAAGACTGACAAAGAATGTGCAAAGGAAGACGATCTTTGCAAACACAAAAAGGCATAATAAATAAATAAAAGATGTGAAGTTGGTGGGGAGAGGAGGAAGAAGTACAAAATAGTAGGTGGTAGGTGAAATCTGGAGGGGGGAGGGCTGAGGTAAAGAGCTGGGAAGTCAATTGGTGAAAAAGGTAGTCAACATGTCACACAGCTTCTCAGGAGAATGAAGTGGAGTCAATATTTCCAGCTGAAGATTGATGAACAGTCTTTGAGCTGAAGCATTGACTCTGCTTCTCTCCCGGCAGATGTTGACTCGTGAAAGTTTGCGGCAAATCTGTTGGGATTTAGGTCACTGCTGGTGCTCCTATTAGAGGCAGCGGCTGTAAGTCAGCCCTGCACTGCATTGCCAGCACCGCAGCAACTGCTGGAGGAAGTCAGCAGGTCAGGTGGTGTCTATAGAGGAAAATGGATGGTTGGTCATTCTGGTCAACACACTTCAATCTAACTGGCTACCAATCTAATGAAGGGTCTCGACCCAAAACATTGACTCCCCCTTCCCCCCACAGGAGCTGCATGACCCACTGAGTCCCTCCAGTGCTTTGTGCGTTGCTCCAGGTTGCAGTGTCTGCAGTCTCCAGTGTTTCTGTACTGGATTATTCTAACACCGTGCCCATGTTTCCTTGCAGATGGCACTGTGGTGGTGGTTGTCAGTAAGGCCAATGTGCTGCAGGCCATCTACTACCAGGACAGCAGCATGAAACAGACCTTCGAGAAGTTCCCTGAGGTGCTGTTGATAGACACGACTTACAGCTGGGAGGGCCTTCAGCTCCCCACGTATCTGCTGCTGGCAATTGATGGCAATGGGGAGAGCGAGCTAGTGTGTCTGTGGTTCCTGCAGAATGAGGAGCGTGAGACGGTCCGCCAGTTGCTACGCATTTTCAAGCAGAAGAACCCGGCCAGCGAGAGGACTGGAGTGGTGGTGACCAGTGGCAAGGTGTGCAGTGGAGAGATGGTGTCCGATGTCCTGCCCCACTCCAAGCCGCTGACCTGCCTGGTCCACACCCTGCGTGCCTTCCAGGGCGATGTAACCGCTGAGAAGCTGGAAGTGACCAGCGGAGAACAGTAAGTTCTGCCACTGTGTTTCTGCCCTGGAAGGGGGTGCCCAAAGGGTCTCAAATATTCCTTCTCATGGGTTTCTGTCAGGGCATGTAGATTACATGAGGCTGTGATTCATATTTCTCCATGTGGTCTCCACAATTTAGTCAACTCTGCGCCATCTTCTTTTGTCCCTCTCTCCCCCCCACTTTCTTTCTGCTGTTTTCTCTTTCCTCCTTCCTGCCCTTCCTGCCTTTCCTTCTTTCCCTCCCTCCTCTTCCCATCCTTTCCTTTCACTTTCTGCTCTGTTCCTTTCCCTTTCTTGCTTCCTCCCCTTCTCTTTTTTCCCTTTTTTAGCTTTCTTCCCTCCCATCCTTCTTCCCTCCCTCCCCTCCTGGCCTTCCATTTTTTTTCTCTTTCTGTCCCTCCCTTCCTCTCCTTTGTTTCCCTACGTTCCCCTCCCATCCTCTTCACCTCTACTGTCCTGTCTCTTTCCTCTCCTTGCATTCACTCTCTTGCTTTTCCCTACCATCCGCCAATTTTCTACCACCTCCTTCCTTTGATCCCACCTTTTTCCCAAACCCCTGCATTCAGAAGAATAAACGTCTCTCTCTTAATACTTCTGGATATCAACATTAAATTCTCTTTTTAATTTCCTAGCTCAAACTTTTGGTCAGCTATAAATCGACCAGTTAGTTTATTGTTTATTGCTTACTTGCTGACTGCTCATAACATATCTAACTCCTCCTGCTATATTTGAGTCTTTATTTATGCCATATATCAATTGAATATTTTGACATTTCCTTATCTGGATCTTTAAATATGCTTTCCTGACACCGGTACCTCCCATCTATATGTCTAGTTATGTAATTCACCACAATCTCCACGTTCTTTCTGGATGGTTATCCAGATTCCAGCATCTTCTCTTTCTCTTACATCAGAATTGGTGGGTAGGGAATAGTTAAAAGTTTCTAAACCAATTCAGAGACCAGGGAAATAAAATAAATTAAGGTACATTAGGGAAAAGCCTATAATACTAGAGATGTAATGATGAGAGAAAAAAAGAGTGATAACGTAAAAGTTTGGAGCTGTATATGGTAGTAGTGGATTGGCAATGTTGGCCTTAGGCTCAGCACCAAGGATTGCTGAGGATGGGGAATATCGCGTAAGGTACACTCACTCACTGTTTGCCATGCGCTCTATAAGGGGCCACACTGAATCAATTACCCATTGATTGGCATCCTTCCATACCAGCCCCTGGGGTCTGAACGAATGGGAATGGCGGTCGGTGAAGGCTGCACGACCCTGCTCCTGCTGCTGGGTGGTGTTGTTTAAGAGACTGAGGACAAGACCACTGCCAGAGAAACACACACACCCTGGAGGTATTCAGTGGATCAGCATTTGTGGAGGGAAATGAAAAGTTGACATTTTGGCTCCAGACTTTATATCTGGACTGAAAGATCGAGGGGAGATAATATAACAAACTGGTGGAAAGAAGGGATGAAACAAGAGCTGGCAGAGCTTTGGGTGGGTCAGGTGTTGGTGGGGAGCTGGAGAAGGAGACAGTGAGAAGGAGGTCAGAAGCTCAGAGGTGGAGGGGAGGATGGATTGAAGATCTGATGGAAGCAGAAGATCGAGAAGGGAGTGAGATGAGGGCACCTGCTGACAGACTACAAGGTACAAGAACACAATCAGGTCACTTCGTCCATTGAGTCCACTCTCCATTAAATGATGGCTTATTTCTCTTTTTCAACCCATTCTCCCATCTTCTTCCAGGCACCCTTAACCCACCTCCACCACCTTTTCAATCAATATCAATCTGTGCCTTCAGTACACCCAATGACTTGGGCTCCACCACCCTCCGCGACAACAGATTCCACAGATTCACCATCCTGTAGCTGAAGAAATTCGTCCTCACCTCAGTTTAAAGGGGTGTCCATTTGTCCTGAAGCTGTACCCTCAGTTGTTCTAACACTCGGTGTATTCCTACGGCTTCCAGCATCGCATGCTCTCTGCTGTCTGAGTTGTGCCTGTGGTTGCTGACTGAGTTTTTCTTCAACCTCCCCCTCCCCCTAGGAGCCAGCTGCTGCAGATCCTGCACAGTATGTGCTACGCGACGTCAGCCGAGGAGTACGACCTTCTGCACCATCAGCTGCAGGACACCACGACGCAGCGAGCAGCTGATTACTTCAACCAGACCTGGCATGTGTCTCGGCATCAGTGGGTGGAAGGCCTCAAGCATCAGAATGAGAGCTACCTGACCAGCACCATCAACCGGGTGCAGGCCCTGAGCCAGAGGCTGAGAGCCGCAATCAGCGACTTCTCCAATGCGCCATCTTTTGCCCACGACCTCCTGAAGGCTGTCGACTCGCTGCGTGCAGAGGGCAACCTCCGGGCAGTGCGTATGTTCCAGAAGGTTCCTCCGGCCAGCCTGGAGGCCGGATCCGCTACCTTGGCATACTGTGAGCTGCTCACCGACTTTGCCTTCACCCGGGTGCAGAGGGAACTGGAGGAGGCGGAAGGGGTCGCTTTCCTCAGTGTGGAGGCGGAATCAGCCAGTCCCATTTCCCGGCGGCGGGCCCTCATTACAGACTGCAACAGCTGCCAGTGCACCTTCCGCACCGCCATGCACCTCCCCTGCCGACACATCCTGGCCTTTCGGCGGCTGCGGGGCGCCGAGCTCTTCGAGTCCTCTCTCTGCTCCGACCGCTGGACACGGGAGCATTACCTGCGCCACCGCCAGGTGTCGTTGAACAGCGGGCCCTCGCCAGTCTCCTCCCCCGAGTCCCCAGCAAGGCCTGAGGCGCAGCAGGAGCGGTACCGCCAGGCCTTCAAGGTAGCTCGCAAACTCTCCTCGCTCGCCGCCCGGTGTCCGGTCGAAGAGTTTGGCAGGTGCTTGGCGGTCATGACAGCTGTCACCAACATCTGGGCCCGAGGGGGCCAGGTACAAGTCACCGAAATTAATGGTTGGTAGAGACGCAACCTCAGCGGCAAGCCAGATATAAATCCATATTGTGAGTGGGGGATGGTAGGAATCTGAAACAGTGAGGATAGTGATTTATAAAATTATAAGGGGCTTAGGTTGGATTTTCCCTAAGGATGAGGAGTCAAAAACTGTAGGGCACAGTGTTAGGTGAGAGGGGTGAAATTTCAAGGAGAACGTGGAGATAATTTTCACACAGAGTGGTTGGTGATTACTTAAGACCACAAGAGATACAATTGGAGCAGAATTAGTCCTATGAAGCCATCGAATCTTCTCTGCCATTCTATCATGGCTGATTTATTTTAAATCCCTCTCAGCCTTATCCATCCGCCTTCTCTCTATAACTTTTGATATCCTTAACAATCAAGAACCTATCAACTTACCCATTAATATACCTGATGAGTTAGCCTCCACAGCTATCAAGGCATTCCACAGATTCACCACCCTCTAAAGAAATACCTCGTCATCTCTGGAAAGGTATGTCCTTTCATTCTGAAGCTTTGCTGTCTGGTCTTAGACTCCGCACTACTGGAAACATCCTCTCCATGTTCACTTTATCTAAGTTTATCATTCTTCAATAGATTTCAATGAGATCCCTACCCATCATTCTTCTAAACTACAGTGAGTACAGGCCTAAAGTTATCATACCACTCTGCATATGTCATCCCTTTCATTCCCAGGATCATCCTTGTGAACCTTCTCTGGACCCCCTCCAATGCCAGCACATCCTTAGAACCAGTTGCCAGAGGAGGTGGTAGTGGCATATTCTGTTACGGTGTTTCAAAAGCACCTGGATACAAATAGTGTAGAGGGATATGGACGTAATGCAGGTACATTGGCTCAGGGTAAATAAGCATCAGACTCAGCACGGATGAGTTGAGCCAAAATAACTCTTAAGATTGTAAGAACAGTGGGGATGGGATTGAACCCTAGGCCCAATAGATTGGCCACTGTTTGAAGAAGAAAGGTTTGATCCTCAGTTGTTGCTGTACGGTGCCGTGTCGTGCTTCACTACAGGTTTGACAGATGGCAATGGTGAAATCAATGTTTAAGATTGGCACATGATTGGCTTTTCTATGTCTAGGTATCACAGCATTGCTGAGGAGCTTTTCAAAAAAATATTTTGACCGTATGGCTGTCTTCTTGAATTAGTATATTGTCACCGTCATTCCACTTTTGAAGGAAGGGTAAGAGAAACAAACCAGGACATTTTTGTCTGCTCTGTGGAAGCAGTCAGAATCTCGTATTAGGGCGGGTGTGATAGACCATTTGGACAGGTCTGAGCTGGTCAGAGAGAGTCAGTATGTCGGTAAAGGTTAAGCTATGCCTAATGAACCTTGTTTCATTAACAGAGAATGTATCTAACATCATTAATAAAGCCCGTTATGTTTTATAATAGGGTATTCAATAGTGATCAACTGAGAGCATTGTAGTGAAGGCTAGGATACGGAATGGGGTAAGAGATAAGAAACTGCGTTGAGTTAACAAGTTCAAATTGACAGGATGTAACTTGTTAGTCCCTAACTGTACATACTAGGCTCTTGTTTCTATCCTTGTCTGTATGGTTCAAATGAAGGAGTAGAGAGGTGCCCATTCTGCTTTGAATGATTGGAAAAAAGCTGGCAAATGGAGTTCATTGTGGGGAAGTGTGAAGCCATCTGCTTTGGTGCAAGAAAATTTAAGTGAGCAGAGGGAATTAGGAATCCAAGTACTGAAGTGCACTATTGCTAGCAAAACTGCTGTAAATCTGAGTGGAATGTTGGACTTTATCCCAACATCCTAGAGTTCAAAAGACTGAAAGTTATGGTGCAGCTGTTCAGATCCCCAGTTGGAACATGTTTAAAATCCTGTATTTGGTTCTGGGCATTGCATCTCAGAGGGACAGAGTGAGTATGGAGTGGGTACAACACTGAATCAGTAGAATGATACTGAGGGCAATGATACGAGGAGGGTAGTGAATTTTTGAGAAAGGAACATAATCCTAAAAATAATTCTAAACAGTTAACTGATCATTTGAGGAAGCGTATCCTTACACGATGTAATGAAGCGATGGTTCCTGAAACCATTTACCACAGTGAGAAGGGTCCAAGGAGAGAAGCAGTGGATCACTTTAGTAGAGAGGTGCGGACATGGTGGGCCAAATGATTTCCTTCTGTCCTGTAATCATTCTAGGGGTCTATTTTAGTTCACGATTCAGTTTCTCTTCTTACCCCTGCTGAACAACTCGTGCATCAACACAATGTGCTGGTGGATGTGTAGTAATAAATGCCCTTAGAGATCTCACAGGAAGAAAAGTGGACAGTATTTATTAACAAAAAAGCAGAACATGCAGTGGTATAAAGTGCGAGAGGTACACTGTGAAATCAATGATAAAGTACCATGGGGTACAAGCAAGTAAGTTTTGCATTGGTAGGGGAAAGATAATTCAATGTATCACATTTTGTTGGAATCAGAAAATACAGTTAAGAATTGTAGTATTGACTTCAAAAGGAAAACTCATGTCTCCTGGAGTTAATTGTATCTGAAGTAGTAACGTAAGTTGTAACCAAGGGCATTCTACTGCATGCAATATGTTTTCGTTGTTGGTTTCAGTGCATTTGGACAGTTTACAGGGGCAATTTTCCTGTGATATACATACCCTCTGATACTTATTACCTTGCTGTCTGTCATAATTTATTCCTTTATATTTTCTGAAATGTATTTTTCATTGTTTTTATCCTGTACAAACTTTATTACTTAGTGCTGGTTTGAAATATTACTGTTTACATGCTCTTAATAACACCATAAAACCATAAAATACAGGAATAGAATTAGGCCATTTGGCCCATTGATTCTGCTCCACCATTTCATCATGGCTGGTCCAATTTTCTTCTCTGCCCCAATCTCCTGCCTTCTCCCTGTATCCCTTCATGCCCTGACCAATCAAGAATCTATCAACCTCAACTTTAAATATACACAAAGACCACCTCCACAGCTTCCTGTGGCAAAGAGTTCCACAGATTCACTACCCTCTGGCTGAAGAAATTCCTCCTCATCTTCGTTCTAAAATGACAGCCCTCTAATCTGCGGCTGTGTCCTCTGGTCGGAGACTCTCCCACCATACGAAACATCCTCTCTACATCCACTCTTTCAATGCCTTTCACCGTTCCATAGGTTTCAATGAGGTCACCACTCATTCTTCTGAGTTCTAGTGAATACAGGCCCGTAGGCGTCGGGCGCTCTTCATATGGCAAGCCATTGAATCCTGGAATCATACCCAATTACTGTATGTTTCTGTTAGCTTATATTGCTTTTATGCACCCTGAAATATCACTCACTATTGCTTTTTATTTTTTCAGTGACTGGTGTAAGAGAGCGAGACTCATTAGCTGCAGCTAATCAAGCAAGTTGAGGATAAGTGTAAGGACTGTCTTTAGAACGGATCATCGGACAGTGAAAGAAACTGAAGGTCACAGTGATTCCTGAAGAGTTGATGACCCCAGGAATCAGGATCTCAAATTCCCTTCTCTTCACACCAATGTACACCTCTGTGTGTACGCGAGCACACATGTATACAGAGATGTACTGGATGGGCACTCGCATATCATTCACAGTGAGCTATTCTTTGGCCTTTGATTGAGCCTGAAATTTAATCTGTAGACTGTGGTGATTGATGAGTTTTGACATTTTGTATTGGAAAATATGTTGTGTGTTATCTGGATCCTGGAGCCGGTTCTGCCGTTTGATGGATTATGACATCCATCCAGCAGGAATTTTGAAAAGCGAACGGGCTGATTTGTTTTTCTTTCGCCCAAGCCTGCAACAGAATACTGAGCACAGTTCCATTTTCCTGAGATTACTGACTGAGATTCCCTGCAAGTTGCCAATGGAGCATTAACTTAGCTGGTCAGTCTTGTATTTTCGGGCATCTGCTGGGCCCCAGAGAGCCAGAACTTTTCAAGAAACACATGGAAATATGCAATGGCTATGGAAAGGTTCTATGAAGGGAAGAAGCTGTGACATTTAACCTGTGTTTTAAACTTTTGATAAATTTTTGCCTATTCTTTTTTGATTAGGATCAACATTTTCTATTGTAAAAAATAACGGTATCCATTTGGCTGAGTTGGAGGTGGATCCATTTCTCGGTTACATGGGTCAATGTTTAACCTTACCCTTCTCCAGAACTTGAGCCCGTATTTGTAACCATCACTTGGTTAAAAATGAAAGAAGGCATACTATGAATAATAAGGGCATACTTTGACCATAATTTCCTCCCTCCATCCACATTGATCCTGGATCCATCTTGAAAGATGTCTCTTGGCCAATTGCCCTGACATTTCTTTTCTCAACTTGTTAAAGTGTTAGGAGTCTCCCCAACCAGACTGAATCCCTTATCTCAATTTGTGAAATGTTTGAGCTTATGATTGTCTATTAGATCAACACCACTGTGCAGGGATTTGGGTCAGCCTGAGATTCGTTCAGAGTTTATATCGAGAGCTAAATGTAATATAGCTCTCTTCAATCCCCTTCAGGTTAACCCAAAGTTCTTTAAAAGACACCATTGCTACCACAGTATGAACAGCTATGCAATAATGACCAGGTAATCTGCATAATAATGTTGACTGGCGACGAAGTCTCTGGGAACCTTCCTTTCCTCCTGTTTCAATTAGGACCATGGATGTTCTTTTATCTGTCATTGTCATTCTGCTTCATGTCCCATTGCAAGTACTTCCCCAGTACTGGGTGAGATGCCTGCTTAGATCTCCGTGTTCTGGTAATGCTGGTGATTCAGAAACAGTGATGCTACTGATACAGAGCTAATTTCTGGAGACACAATGAACTACAGATACTGGAATCCAGAGCAACACACAGAAAGTTGGAGGAAATAGGTCAGGCAGCATCTGTGTAGGGAAGTGGAGAGTCAGCATCGATTGTCCATAGGTACTTCCTGACACACTGAATTCCTTCAGATTTTTATGTGTGCTCAATAATTTCTTCTCGACCTGTGAGGTGATTTGCAGTATAACTCCTGTCAGATTGTGACAATTTCAACCGTATGCTCTGATTTAAGCAGGACTGATTGGGGAATTACTTAAATACATGGGAGGATTAGTAAGAGGACAAATCTGGTTAACTACACCTTTTGAGTTAGAGCGTGGTTCATTTCAAGTGGAGGGAAAGCCTAGGCTAGGTCATGGGGAGTGGGCTGTAGGCAGTGCCTGAGGACCTTCAACCGAGTAAAACTCTACTTCAAGAGTGCACCAGGTTCTGTCTTTGTTCCACTATTGGCTTATCTTACTATGCTTTACGATGCTGAAAACTAAGTGTCTTGTCATGACACAAATCCAAATGACCCAAGCCCATTCCAGAAGGTTACAAAGCTGGATGACCGAGAGCTAGCCAGGATTGCTGATGGTCTTGCCGACACGGATCAGTGTTTTGATGAGCTTGGGTTGTTTCATGTGATTCATCTTCTGTGATACTTAGCTCCCTCATCCAGTTCACCCTGATGCTGAGTGAGGAAAGTCAGTGGATGTTCAGTTGCTTGGTGCTGCCACTCTCAGGCAGGGCATGGGAAATTTCACTTATATACTGTTAGTTTACACACTGCCGGAGCAGCGTAAAGTGATTTGACAGTGTCTGGACTATCGACAAACTGCTATCAACCGCATGACTAGTTAGGCTGGCTATGGTCAGAGACATTAAATAGCGTATTTTGCCCAAGGCACCAGGAGGAATTTTAGCCCTGCACTGTCCACTTTCTTCAGTGTCTCCCAGCAGGGTCTGGAAGTAACGCACTTTCCAGACTGTGATGGGACATTCCCTCTCTATCTCTATCTTAGTGTTAGTATCCCATTGGGATAACATCCAGAATTTAGTTTATTTTGCACAGCCTGAGTTGCATATGAGTTGCTGGAATTGAAAGAAGCCACTGCACCAACCCAGCCAAACATATCGTGCACATTTTCACTTCCCTGTCACATGCTTCTCAGTCACTTCATTATCTCTATGTCTCATATCTGCTATATTTGCAACTATTACCTGCCCCTGAGTGTCCTCTACTCCTAGCTCCACTGGTTCTTCAACCTAACCACCCACCTCTTTCCCCACCCTACTCTCCATTGCAAAGCAATTGAATCTCCAGTGCAATAGCACAGTAGCTGATTTGTGCACCGAATGGTTCCCATAAATGATAACAATTTTAAAATTAATATCTATTGCAAAATCTGCAACTTTATTCTGATGATATTTAAACACTTATCCCATTGAATCTCCTTGTTCAAAGCCCTGATGTAATTGTGATTGTTCATATTTTTTATCATTAGTAATGAAACTAATAAACCCAGGTGCAATTCTGTACAACATTTTTTTTATGAAGTAAAACTTGTGTCATTTATTTGTCTAGTACTTCCCCTTTGTTGTTTATGGGAAAAGGGGGACAGTCGTGGACTCTGGATAGCTCCCTGCTCTCAACTGGATGGGACTACTGTGACAAAACACTAGTGAATCGACGCATTACGTCTGTAACTCTCTTATAGCAGATGCTGGCTGACCTGTATTTCCTGTATCTTCTGGATTTATTTCAAATTTCCAAAAGCGGCAGATAATTTAGTTTGCTTTCTAATAGCATTTTGATATTGAATAGTATCCTGCCAGGCACTTGACAGCTTGTGGAACTGGCTGCTGACAATAGGCACTGGGCGTGGTCAATGGGTATTGGATAGCCGTTCTTAACCATCTATAACTATGACTTCCCGTAGTTGACAAAGGTATTGACCATGTATCACCTATTTCCTGCACCTTGCTGTCATCCCCTGTTCTAGACACAACAAAGATAGAACGACCCTGCTTCCCACCATCTACTTCACCAGCCTTCACATTGAATCATCCTTCATAATGTCTGCTGCTTTCTGTTCGCATCCAGCCACCAGTTATCTCTTCCCATTTTCTCTATTATCAGCATTTCAAAGATGCAGATTCCTTTGTATTCACTGGTCTGATATTCCATCCCCAGCAATCACAGATGTGGTGCAACACCTACTACAAGTCATCACAGACCCTACCTAACTAGTTCATCAGATTAGCTGGCATTTACTTTCATTGTTGGGTATTGCATTTGTCACTCACAATGTGGTCCCCTCTACAGGAGGGAGACCAATCAGACTGAGTGACCACTTTGCAGAACACATTTGTTCAGTTGCAACTGTGAGTGGTCAGGTCTGCTGCAACTGACATCATATGATTTTCATTTCAGATAATGTTAATTTCTTTCCCCTGTTGAGAAGTGAACTGGCCAACTCTTCCATAAGCTTATCACTCTGTAATATGATCAATGTTTACTCTCTGTGCAGACATCGGCCGTTCTGTTCTGCATTACTAATATCCTTTCTTCTTTAGCTGGCAGCAACAGATCTGATCAATTGTTCATCTTTCTTTAGCACGTGCCCATGTTTTCTCTTTAGTTACCCAACTAGCTATCAATCAGCAACTCAGAAACAGCAAATAACCTTGGCAACCGCAGTTTCACCCTATCAGAACTTCTAGTTGATGTAATCATCCCTCACCGCCCACTCTGAAAGTTGAAACTATCTTATTTTTTCAGTTTTCTCACTTTCAGTATTCTAACGTGGCAATTGGTGGTCGGCTTATTATTGGCATGTACTGAGGTGCAGTGAAAATCTCTTTTTTACATTCAATCCATACAGATAATTTCATTACAACAGTTTATTGAGGTACCAAAGTATCAAGAATTAGAGACATAGTCCATGGATGGGAATTTGGTTTTTATGATGTACTGAGCTATGTCCAAAACCCTCTGGTTTCTTACGGTCATGGAAAAGCAGTTGCCATACCAAACAACTGTGCACCCACATAGGATGCTTTTTACTGTGCATCGATAAAATCGGTGAGGGTCAAAGTGGACGTAATGGATTACTTCAGCTTCCTAAGGAAGTAGAAGTGCTTGTCTTCACTGATGCAAGCTTCATCAATCTGAATTACTTTCTCTTTCCACAGTGCTGCCTGACATGCTGTCTGTTTTTAAGTTTTCTGTATTGTAGCTCCTAATTGGGAGCAGTCTGTAGGCACTGGATGGCATTATCTGGACTGGATAGCTTTGGGTGGCTCCATATTGGAAAATGGATTGCAGAACGTGGGTGCTGGATTCCACTCAGGTACTGGAGTGATGTCTAAATAAAGGGAGCTCCTTGTGGGATTATTTGGCATGATTATTGATGGGATGAAAGAAGTTGTTGTGAGTCATACTGCATGGAAATAGGCCGTTTGGCAGAATGCATCCATGATAACTTGAATACCCAAATGCATTGATCCCCTCTTCCAGCATCAGACCTGCAGCTTTCTATGCTAAGGGAGTTGTAGTGCTCGTTTAGACAACTCTTAAAAGCTGTCAGCAACTATGTCTACACCACTCTTTCCAACAGTATATTTGAGGTACACACCACTCTCTGGGTGATTCGGGTCACTTCAAGGCTCCCTCGAAACTTCTTAATTATCCCAATTTTCTGTCCTCTAATTTTAACTATCCCTTATGAAGGGAAATGATTTTGGCAATGTTCCCCATAAATACACCTCATAATTTTATAGACCTCGGTCCCTTACTTCTCCTTCATTGTTCGGCTGTGAAGGTTACTTTAGGTGGATAAAATTGGTATGACAAAGAAAAGCCAACCCTAAATATCCACCACAAGTATATTTTTTGTGCCAAGTGAGATGTGGGTTGAATGGAATGGAGGAGTGTCCCTGGAGAATTGGGAATTATAGCCACCAGTGTGAAGGTGCTCACTGTCCTCTTGTAGTTGCCTGAAGGGGAGTGCTGCTCAGACATCTTTCCTGTGCGTCCCAGATGAGGGGCCTGTGCGACTATGGTAACTCTGAGTTTGCAGCGAGAGGTTCACATAGTCACCCACCGCAGACTGACATCACAATGTACTTTGCACCTTGGGAACAATGTAGTTACTGACAAACAGCTGGCGGACTGAACCACTGATCTGAGAACACAGGTTCAAATCCCTTCCCTGGCAGCCACAGAAATGATAAACTTAAAATAATTAATTTTTTTATATAAGCAATCATCAGTAATAGGGTTTATTGATATTAATCAGAGAAGGGAATCTTTCCCAGACTGGACAGAATACAAATCCATATGTGATTCAGATCAGCCTCCTCAGTCAATTAGGGATTGGTAATAAGTGTTAATGTCATACACATCCCATGTATGGGTATGCGAAACAAAGTCTGGGATGTATAAGGCATTCATCAAGGCATCCGCATATGCATGCTGTAGGTGTGAGGTCATTGGACAGGAAAGTCTGGGTTTGTGTTGCTCTACTTTGATCCCTGTCTATCCTGATATTCTCTGTCTCATCACTGGTGTTTAGGCCATCATTACCAGTGGTGCACAACCAACAGCCCACCCTTACTATCTTGAAGTGGGCAGAAATAAGGTATTGTTAGAGCACAGAGGGCCTGCAGATTTGATGTGGGTCTCATGTACACCCATTCTTTCTACCCCTCTCCCTCTCAGGACTTTCTCCTTCCACCAAGTCCTACAGCTATCTTCACTCGAGCTTACAGCCAAAGAAAACAGAGTACCTCTGGAGCCATGGTGCAAAACATACACAGCGTGTTCAGATAATGAAGAAAACAAGCACATAGTCACTCAAAAAATGACATATATACAGTCCAGGACCCTGAGCGACATATCCTGCCAGTTGATGGTACAGTTCCCGACAATCTAGCTTATCATTCCACCGATTGATCTATCCCAGCCGAACACATACTTCACGCTATATGCTACCGCAAAGTATTTATATCTTAGCCTAATTAGAACTCCAAAAGTGCTGCACTTCACCAGTTTCAGTATTAAATTCTGTGTGTCACTGCTTTCTCCATTTTATTATATCTGTAATATTGTTATTTACACAAATAATACGCAAGCACATTCTCCCCCTTATCATCAATACTGCCAACACCAGTGACTGGTATTATTTGACAATTTACTAATTGATAACGAGAGGAAGGATTAAATACGAAGGTAAGTTATCCAATAATATAAAAGTTAAAATCAATAGTTTTTTCAGATATTGAAAGAGTAAAATGTAGGCCAGAGTGATATCAGACCGCTGGAAAATGACGCAGAACTGGGGGACAAAGAAATGGTGGACAAGATTAAAATGTATTTTCCGTCAGTCTTCACTGTGGTAGACTCCAGCAGCATGCCAGAGAGTGCCAGGAGCCAGAACTGAGTGCAGTTACTATTACTAAGAAGAAGGTTCTTTGGAAGATGAAAGGTCTTAAGGTAAATCACCTGGACCAGATGGACTACACCTAAGGGTTCTGAAAAATGTAGCTGAAGAGATTGTGATTCTTTCAGGAATCACTAGATTCTGGAGTGGTTCTGAGGACTGGAAGATTGAAAATGTCACTCCATTGTTGAATAAGGGAGGGAGGCAGAAGAAAGGAAATTATAGGCCAGTTAACCTAACTTCAATGGCTGGGAAGATGTTGGAGTCTGTTATTGTTTATGATGTTTCAGTGTAGGGAAATGTATGGTCATGCACTTTGGTAAAAGCAATAAGTCCATTAACTATTTTCTAACTGGCGAGAAATTAAAAATTCAGAGGTGCAAAGGAACTTGAGAATCCTCATGCACTATTCCCTAAAGGTTAACTTGCAGAATGAGTCTGTGGTAAGGTAGGCAAATGCAATATCCACATTAATTTCGAGAGGACGAAAATATAAAAGCCAGGATGTAATGCTGAGCCTCTACAAGGCATTGGTTAGACCACACTCGGAGTATTGTGAGGAAAGATGTGCTGGCTTTTGGTCCAGTGGAGGTTCGTGTCCAGGAATGAAAGAGTTAAAATGAAAAGTGTTTGATGGCTTTGGGTCTGTACTCGCTGGAATTTAGAAGAATGAGGTGGCGGGATCTCAGTGGAATCTATCGAATATTGAATGGCCTAGATAGAGTGGATGTAGAGGGGATGATTCCTATGGCGGGGGAGTCCAGCATTCATGAGCAATGCCTCAGATACAGAGATGTCCATTCAGAACAGAGGTGAAAAGGAATTTCTTTAGCAAGAAGGCAGTGAATCTGTGAAACATATTGCCACAGACTGCTGTGAAGGCCAAATTATTAGGTGTTTTAAAAGTGGAGGTTGATAGATTTTTCATCAGTCAATACGTCAAAGGTTATGGGAAGAAGGCAGGAGAAAGAGGATGAAAAGGATAATAAATCAGCCATGATGGAATAGTGGAGAGACTCGATGAGCAGAATGGCTTAATTCAGCTACTCTGCTTTGATGGTATAACTATGCCTCCTACATCCACATCCAATGTGTTAATGGTATGTCCATGAGCCGGTGTTCTTCAATACGGATCTATGTGATGCCCCACTCGACATAGAATTTCAATTCCTTAAGCAAATTTTGGACATTATCCTCGGCCTCGTCACCCTACCCATTTGCCCTGGATCCCACAGGAACTCCCCTTTTCCGACTGTACTCTCATGTGGAACCTTGTCAAAATACTTTCTGACACACAGGACGATTATTATCATTGAAAGAATTTCATTTAAGCAGCTGTACCGAAGGAAAGGAGACAGTGAGCCAAAAGGGGAAGATTAGGTTTTCAGCAAACCCGCTTCCAATTCCTTTCGCAATCATCTCACACTAAAATTTCTAAAAATGAACAATCAGTCCCAGCACCTTAAAAACGAGATAAAGCTAAATAGTTTTATTCCCTCTGAGTAAAAAAAAAGTGAATTAATTTAAATATAATTGTGATTTAATACCATTCGACTTTTTGACTAATTGAACCGAATAAATAGTGTTTACAAAATATCAGAGCCCCATGAAAAAGCTTGCGGTGTAGTAAGAGCCCTCTGTTAGAGGAACACGAATTTCGGGTGGCGGAGCTTAAACGGTGGCACTTCACCCGAAACACTGAACGTTTAATGTACAAGAGGTTTCTGAAAGTGGTCACCATGAAGTAAAGAAGTAAAGGGCGGCAGGGAAATCCAAAGTATTGAAAGTCGAGGAGGACAAATATTGGAAAGATCCTGGAATTGTCGCGGAAGGGGTGTAGATCTCCCATGATTACATCGGGAGAGACGTAAGTTACCCGTCCCTATTCCCATTTTCTGGCGTTTTTGACCACCAGACAGACAAGTGAATTCTAAAAGTGGTGGCCGGGCTACGGATTCGGTGTTTCTAAACCAACATCTCTTATTTTTATTAAAGCAACACGCACAAAATTCTGGAGGATCTCAGCAGGCCGGGTAGCATCTGTGGAAAAGAGTACAGTCAACGTTTCGGACCGAGAGCTTTCAGCTTTCTTAAAATTGTATATTGTTCCGACATTCATTGTAAATATTACTCCAATCAAATGGTTTTATTCAGTACAGCACCCAGTCTAAGGCGAGAAAGGAGAAGTAATTTCCAGCGGGGAAAATAGTGGAATACTAACTACTGCTTTGGTATGCATGTCCTCCGAGTAGCAGAGAGCACACCGGGAGTGATAGTAAAGGGTAACCGTCAGCGGACTGAACAGAATAAACGGCTGCGTTATGCTCGGGATCCACCTTTAAAACGACAGCCGCGCCAGTTTCATGGGTTTACTGATACATTGTGTTAGACTTTTAAGCCCATTTCTGAACTCCTACCTGCATTTGCGTTGGGTCATTGCATAGATACACGTGTTGGCGCCGGCGCTGACACGTATGAGCAAAACCCCCACCTCATTGGTGACGGCCGATGGGTTTGTGAGATCATCGCTCACAAAATTGTCTGTGACATGAGTACAGATGAAAGCCACAGTTGCCGTCGTCCAGAGTAGTATGGAAGTGCCCGACATGGTGAAGAGTGGGACGATGGACTTGCGCCGGCTCTCTACCTCACTGTCCTTGCCGTCCTGTCCCTTCAGGCGCCGACGAGCCCTGCTGGCCGCTACGATGTTCCTGTCCGTCAGGCGGTTCAGGAGAGTTACAGCGAAGGGGAGCAAGGACAGAGAGATGCTGGTCATCCAGGTGAAAGCCACCCACCAGTTGGAGGTGAAGCATGCGGATGTTGGCCGATATCCCCAGTTCACATAACCCATCACATAGTGAAGCTCGAACATAAACTGAAAGGGGATGTACTTTAAACAGCTCAGCGCGCACAAGGTCACAATAGCCAGATTGGTCGTCTTATCCGTATAATATCTGAGTCTTCGTTTCGGACAGCAAATGCTGACAAAACGGTCAAAAGTAAAAAACATGGTTAACCAGACGGAGTAATCCAGGGTGAGTGCCCGCAAGTGTACATATGATGGACACACCGCGCTGAGGGAGAGAAAGGAGTTAGGTGTATAATAAATGTAGATTTCTCGGAGTACAACATGAATGATACGCACGAACAGGTCGGACATCGCCATCGTGTAACGCGTTTTTTTTTTGTTGTGTTACATGCTCAAGGAGATCTATTTTTCTTAGTGAGAATGATATAATGGTCTTTTGGAGGTCACCTGATGTGATTTTCCCGCCGATGTGAGGCCACGTGATCACATTTCCCCCCCCCCCCCCCGTGACTATATAAGGGTCGACTCAGGTAACGCTTTAGGGTTGTTAAGTTTGTACATTTCCAGGTAGAACGTGCTGTGCCTCCGTTACTGTTGCGTTTGTTTTTGTGACGCAGTTTCATTTTTTAAAACGGTTATGCGTTCTGTTGAAAGATTCCATATTATTTGGACTGGAAATTTGTGGCTGGATGTGCCAATTTACTCAATTCCAACAGTTGAAGGGAGAGTGAAGAATTTATCGAAGGATCGAGAGAAGTTGGCCTCGTTTGGCAATTTAATAAAGAATCGACATTATTGAGTCTTCGTTGGAGGAGTACCTGCATCGAGATAACTCTTGCCAGAAAGAGCAAGGAGTTCATGCAAAAAGCAGCTCTCTCTCTCTCTAAAGGAATTTAAGGTCAGTTGATTTAAACTGTTTATTTTCGGTATAGTGAATCCCGTGGACAGAACCAGCAGTAAAGGTGCGTCTGTGAAGAAATCCTTCTCCACAGAAGTCTCTCCCAATTGAACGTGTAAAACTGTTGGACTTTTGAAGTTATCGCTTTAAGAACTGTTTTCGCATTGAACGCTTTAAGAACCAGAGCCGAGTGGGTAAACGGCTGCATATCTGTTAACTTCCGGTTAAAGTTTTCCTTTTTTTTTCCCTTTTCGTTTATACGTGTTTAATAAATGTTTGGTTGTTTTTATATAAACTGTCTCGATTGATATTCATTGTTGCCGTTTACGTAACAGGTGAGACCGCAGCTTAGAACATAGAACAGAGAATAGTACAGCACAATACAGGCTCTTGGGCCCGCAGTGTTTTGCCGACCCTTAAACCCTGCCTCCCATATAACCCCCCACCTTAAATTCCTCCATATACTTGTCTAGTAGTCTCTTCAATTTCACTAGTGTATCTGCCTCCACCACTGACTCAGGCAGTGCATTCCACGCACCAACCACTCTCCGAGTAAAAAAAAATCTTCTGATAACCCCCTTGAACTTCCCACCCCTTGCCTTAAAGCCATATCCTCTTGTATGGAGCAGTGGTGCCTGGGGAAGAGGCGCTGGCTATCTATTCCTCTTAATATCATGTATACCTCCATCATGTCTCCTCTCATTCTCCTTCTTTCTAAAAAGAGTAAAGCCCTGGCTCCCTGAATCTCACCTGGACAAATTTAATTCCTAACATCCTGCAAGTGATCCCTAAACATCGACCACATGTACCATGGTACATAGTACCACATGCCCTGCAAAAACATCATCCCAATTCACACCCGCAAGTTCTAGCCTTATAGCATCATAATTTGCCCTTCCCCAATTAAGAATTTTTCTGTCCTCTCTGATTCTATCCTTTTCCATGATAATGCTAAAGGCTAGGGAATGGTGGTCGCTGTCCCCCAGATGCTCACCCACTGAGAGATCTGTGACCTGACCCGGTTCATTACCTAGTACTAGATCTAGTATGGCATTACCCCTAGTCGGTCTGTCCACATACTGTGACAGGAATCCATCCTGGACACACTTATCAAACTCTGCCCCGTCCAAACCCTTGGAAGTAATGGGGTGCCAATCAAGATTAGGGAAGTTAAAGTCAGCCATGATAAGAACCCTGTTACTTTTGTACCTTTCCAAAATCTGCCTCCCAATCTGCTCCTCGGTATCTCAGCTGCTACCAGGGGGCCTATAGAATACTCCCAGTAGAGTAACTGCTCCCTTCCTGTTCCTGATTTCCACCCATACTGACCCAAAAGAGGATCCTGCTGCATTACCCACCCTTTCTGTAGATGTAATAATATCCCTGACCAGTAATGCCACCCCTCTTCCCAATTTCCCCCAACTCCATACCTTTTAAAGCACTGAAATCCAGGAATACTGAGAATCCATTCCGGCCCTGGTGCCAGCCATGTCTCTGTAATGGCCACTACATCATAATTCCATGTATGTATCCAGGCTCTCAGTTCATCACCTTTGTTCCTGATGCTTCTTGCATTGAAGTACACACACTTTAGCCCTTCTATCTTACTACCTTTACACCCTTTATTCTGTTTCCCTTTCCTCAAAGCCTCTCTATATGTTAGATCTTGCTTTACTCCATGCACTTCTTTCACTGCTCTCTCGCTCCAAATCCTTGCAAATTAGTTAAAACCCTCCCGAACCATGCTAGCAAACCTACCCATAAGGATATTGCTCCCCCTTGAGTTCAGGTGCAACCCATCCAATCTACACAGGTCCCACCTTCCCCAGAAGAGATCCCAATGATCCAAAAATCTAAAACCCTGCCCCCTGCACCAACTCCTCAGCCAGCCATTCAACTGCCATCTCCTCCAAAATTCTTACCATCATTATCACATACTAATGGCAGCAATCCTGAGAACGCCATCCTTGAGGTCTGTTCTTCAGCCTTCTGCCTAGTACCCGAAACTCGCACTTCAGGACTTCATCCCTCTTCCTGCCTATGTTGTTCGTACCAACATGTATCATGACTTCTGGTTGCTTTCCCTCTCGTACCAGGATGCCATACACCTGGTCAGAGACATCCTGGTCCCTGGCACCCAGGAGGCAACAAACCATGCGGGTGTCCTTCTCACATCCATAAAATCTGTTTGCTCCCCTGACTATACAGTCTACAGTGACGACAGCTCTCCTCCTCTCCGTCCCACCCTTCTGCACCACCGGGTCAGACTCAGTGCCAGAGGCCCTGCCATCGTGGCTCACACCTGGTCGGTCGTCCCTGCCAACAGTATCCAGGACGGTAAACTTATTATTCAGGGGAATGGCTACAGGGTTGCTCTGCACTACCTGTCTACTAACCTTCACTTTCCCCCCTCTGACTGTCACCCAACGACCTGCTTCTGGCAGCCTAGGTGCGACTACCTCCCTGTAGCCCTCATCTATGACTGCCTCATTCTCCCTTATGGGTTGAAGGTCATGCAGCTGCTGCTCCAGATTTCTTGCACGGTCTTCCAGATCGCCCAGACGTATGCACTTAGACCATAAGACAAAGGAGCAGAAGTCAGCCATTCAGCCCATCGAGTCTGCTCCACCATTTTATCATGAGCTGATCCATTCTCTCATTTAGTCCCACTCCCCTGCCTTCTTACCATAACCTTTGATGCCCTGGCTACTCGGATACCTATCAATCTCTGCCTTAAATAGACCCAATGATTTGGCCTCCACTGCTGCCCGTGGCAACAAATTCCATAGATTCACCACCCTCTGACTAAAAAAATTTCTTCACATTTCTCTTCTGAATGGGCGCCCTTCAATCCTTAAATCATGCCCTCTCGTACTAGACTCCCCCATCATGGGAAACAACTTTGCCACATCCACTCTGTCCATGCCTTTCAACATTCAAAATGTTTCTATGAGGTCTCCCCTCATTCTTCTAAATTCCAAGGAATACAGTCCAAGAGCGGACAAACGTTCCTCATATGTTAACCCTCTCATTCCCGGAATCATTCTAGTGAATATTCTCTGTACCTTCTCCAACGTCAGCACATCCTTTCTTAAATAAGGAGACCAAAACTGTCCACAATACTCCAAGTGAGGTCTCGCCAGCGCCTTATAGAGCCTCAACATCACATCCCTGCTCCTATACTCTATTCCTCTAGAAATGAATGCCAACATTGCATTCGCCTTCTTCACTACCGACTCAACCTGGAGGTTAACCTTAAGGGTATCCTGTACGAGGACTCCCAAGTCCCGTTGCATCTCAGAACTTTGAATTCTTTCCCCATTTAAATAATAGTCTGCCCATTTATTACTTCTGCCAAAGTGCATTACCATACACTTTCCAACATTGTACATCATTTGCCGCTTCTTTGCCCATTCTTCCAATCTATCCAAGTCTCTCTGCAGACTCTCCATTTCCTCAGCACTACCGGCCCCTCCACCTATCTTTGTATCGTCAGCAAACTTAGCCACAAAGCCATCTATTCCATAATCCAAATCATTGATGTACAATGTAAAAAGAAGCGGCCCCAACACTGATCCCTGTGGAACACCACTGGTAACCGGCAGCCAACCAGAATAGGATCCCTTTATTCCCACTCTGTTTCCTGCCAATCAGCCAACACTCTATCCATGTATGTAACTTACCCGTAATTCCATGGGGTCTTATCTTGTTAAGTAGCCTCGTGTGGCACCTTCTCAAAGGCCTTCTGAAAATCCAAATATGCAACATCCACTGCATCTCCCTTGTCTAGCCTACTGGTAATTCCCTCAAAAAATTGTAATAGGTTTGTCAGGCAGGATTTTCCTTTCAGGAATCCATGCTGAGTTCTGCCTATCTTGTCATATGCCTCCAGGTACTCTGTAACCTCATCCTTGACAATCGACTCCAACAACTTCCCAATCACCAATGTCAAGCTAACAGGTCTATCATTTCCTTTTTGCTTCCTTGCCCCCCTTTTTAAATAGCGGAGTGACATTTGCAATCTTCCAGTCCTCCGGAACCATGCCAGAATCAATCGACTTTTGAAAGATCATCGCTAATGCCTCCGCAATCTCCACAGCTACTTCCTTCAGAACACGCGGGTGCATTCCATCTGGTCCAGGGATTTATCTACCTTTAGACTATTCAGCTTCCTGAGTACTTTCTCTGTCGTAATTGTGACTGTGCACACTTCTCTTCCCTGCCACCCTTGAGTGTTCGGTATACTGCTGGTGTCTTCCCCAGTGAAGACTGATGCAAAATACTCGTTCAGTTCCTCTGCCATCTCCTTATCTCCCATTACAATTTCTCCAGCATCATTTTCTATCGGTCCTATATCTACTCTCACCTGTCTTTTACTCTTTATATACTTGAAAAAGCTTTTAGTATCCTCTTTGATATTATTTGCTAGCTTCCTTTCATAGTTAATCTTTTCCCTCTTAATGACCTTCTTAGTTTCCCTTTGTAAGGTTTTAATAACTTCCAAATCCTCTGTCTTCCCACTAAATTTTGCTTTAACTTGGCTTTGACCTCTGTTGTCAACCACGGTTGCATCCTTTTTCCATTCGAAAATTTCTTCTTTTTTGGAATATACCTGTCTTGCACCTTCCTCACTTCTCGCATAAACTCCAGCCACTGCTGCTCTGCCATCTTTCCTGCCAGTGTCCCTTTCCACAACTTTGGCCAGTTCCCCTCTCATGCCACTGTAATTTCCTTTACTCCACTGAAATACCGACACATCAGATTTCGGCTTCTCTTTTTCAAATTTCAGTGAACTCAATCATGTTATGATCACTGCCTCCTAAGGGTTCCTTCACCTCTATCTCTCTAATCACCTCCGGTTCATTACACAATACCCAATCCAGTACAGCTGATCCCCTAGTGGGCTCAACAACAAGCTGTTCTAAAAAGCCATCTCGCAGACATTCTACAAATTCTCTCTTGACATCCAGTGCCGACCTGATTTTCCGAATCCACTAGCATGTTAGAATCCTCCACAATTATCATAACACTGCCTTCTGACAAGCTTTTTCTATTTCCTGTTGTAATTTGTAGTCCACATCATTGCAGGTGTTTAGAGGCCTATAAATAACTGCCATCAGGGTCCTTTTACCCCTGCGATTTCTTAGCTCAACCCATTAGGATTCTGCACCTTCTGATCCTATATCACCTCTTTCTAATAATTTAATATCATTTCTTACCAACAAAGCCACGCCTCCCCTTCTGCCTACCTTCCTATCCTTCCGATACACTGTATCCTTGGACGTTCAGCTCCGAGACATGCATCCTTTAGCCACATCTCAGTGAAGGCCACAATATCATACCGGCCAATTGGTAGCTGTATGACAAGATCATCCACCTTATTCCTTATGCTGCGTGCATTTAAGTCTAACACCTTAAGACCAGTATTTGGTACTTTTCGCTTTGATTTCACTGCAACTTTATTGCACTGCAACTCATCCCAATGGCTACAAATTTGACCATCACCTGCCTGTCTTTCCTGACCACTTTACTGCTCACTATCTTAGATTTATTTCTGTTTTCTCCTTCCTCTGCTCTGTCATTCCGGTTCCCATCCCCCTGCCAAATTAGTTTAAACCCTCCCTAACAGCTTTATTAAACTTTCCCACCAGGATTGGTCCCCTTCGGGTTCAGGTGTAACCTGTCCTTTTTGAACAGGTCATACTTCCCCCAGAAGAGATCCCAATTATCCAAGAATCTGAAGCCTTGCTCCCTGCACCAGTCTCTCAGCCACACATTCATCTGCCTGATCCTACTATTCTTGCCCTCGCTAGCATGATGTGACTTCTACCTCGCTAGACTTCTGGTAGATGTGACTCTGTGGGAGAGTGGAGTTCCCCCAAGACTGCCACATCTCACATGAGAGGCACATCACCGTCTCAGGAGGCATTGTAAAGACTAACTGGGAACAAGCTCATCCTCCGCTTCTTCTCGTTGAAGCTTCTCGAGTCAAAGCCTCAAAAGCTCCACTCCTTCACTGGCCCACTCACTCACTGGCCGCTTTCCACAGACCACTTTCCCTGGTACAGGATCGCAGCTGTCAGCAGGTGCGCTGGAGGAAGCACAAAGCACAGCGAAATTATCCATGTCGCCAAGTGTAACAGTGAAGGACAACGAACAGACTACTGGAAGAACTCAGTGGATCAAATAAGTGTTTGAGGAAAGAAACTGCCGATGTTTCGGATCGAAGTTTTGCATTAGATTCAGTGTCCCTACTGCAGGGTTTTGAACCAAGATTTCGCAGTTTCTTTCCTCCCCTGTGTTCTTCCATCAGATTTTTGCTTCAGATTCCAGCTTAATGGTGTCATGGTACGGTCCCTGAAGTCTGCGTTCCGGTTCACGGTCTGGTCCGTGGACTCCGGACTTCAGGTCTTCCAGCTGTCCCTTGTTTCAGTTAGGCTTAATCATAGGCACCTGATGCTAGTCTTGGAGCTGGGAATATAAGTGGCCCTGGGTTAGAGAGTGGTTGCTGGTTCGTCTCATCAATATGCCATCCTCGCCTCCGTGGGGTAAGTCAGATCATCTTTGCCATTACCCTGCGGTTGGATCTGTCCTTTCATGTCCTTGCCTCCATTGGGTAAGCTAGGCCGCCTTTGCCATAACCCTGAGGCTCGACTGTTCCCTTTCCTTCTGAAGCTTTGCCTGCAACCTGTGTCTGGAGCCTTGCCTGCAACCTTGTCAAGCTCTGCCACCGGAGTGAGACCGGAACCTTGTTGTGTTAAAATAAGGAACTGTCTACCGTTGAGTTGGAACTGTCTGTGTTCACGCCTTCGCTAGGTAGGTTCGGCCGTTGGCCGCTACCTAGTGTTGGGAACCGTCTGTGTCCATGCCTTCGGTAAGTAGGTCTGACCGTTTGCCGCTACCTAGTATTCAGAACCATCTCGTCATGTTCAGCATTCTGTGTAAAGTCCCGGCCCCAAGTCCTGTTCCCAAGGAGGGGTCCTGACTCTGTATTCCGTGTACGATTCCCGGCCCTAAGTCCTGTTCCCAAGGAGGAGTTCCGGCTCTGTGTTCCATGTCCCTTTGTTCCTGTCTCTCAGGTACAAGGCTCTGTGTTCCCATGCTCTAGACCAAGGCTCTGTGCTCCTGTCCTCCCCAAGACCAAGTCAAGGCTTCCGGCTTTGTCTTCCGAGGTTCCTGTCTCCCAAGACCACGTCATGTCTTTGCCTAGTTCCGGAGCCTGGGCCCAAGTCAAGACCCAGGTTCTGGATCCTTGTCCAGTCTCTGGTTCGGAGTCACGTCATGTCCTCGCCTTGAGGAACCCAAGCCTTGTCATGTCCTGTAGCCATGTCATGTCCTCGCCTAGTTCTGGAGTTCGAGCCCGAGTCAAGACCCAGATTCTGGGTCCTTGTCCAGTCTCTGGCTCAGAGTCCAAGCCCAAGATCCTAGTTCCCAGTTCCTGGTCCTGGTCCCGCTTGCCTAGCCAATGTCCTAGCCCAAGTCTGTGTTCTTGTCCCAGCTCCTAGTCGGCATCCAGTCACGTTCCAAACTCTTGTCTCTGGTCCTGTCCTGTTCTTAGTACTTCAGTGTCTGTATCTGGCATTTGGGTCCGCTCTCAAGCACCTCGGCATGCCAAATGGAGTTTCTTGTCTCTCTAATAGTGACGACCTCATTAGAGACACATCTCTGCAGAGAATCAGATGAATTATTTGATAAAAGTAATCCTGCATTCGTTAACATTGGACATTAACATTGATACATGTAGCGCCATGTACTAAAAATTGTATCATAATGCGTGAGACAGGTCCTCAGCCCAGCTGGTCTCCCTCGGTCATCAAGTTCCCAATATCACCAATTCAATGCTATTCCTTTGCCCAGACTCTTTACCTCCACAAACCATTCTCCCTGACTCCCACCATGAACAATTTACAGTAACCATTGACTTAACGATAGCTAGAGCCTTTCACGACATTAGAATTTCCCAAAATATCCCAGAACAATTTTGAAAAAATACTGATGTGAAACAAGTAAGATATTTCTTTGCCCATTCTGCCGACCATTAAGTTCTACCGGCATTAATTTATATTTGCGAAATGTTGGCTATTTTGATTCTCAAGACTCAGAATACGTAGATTGTTCCTTCTGCTTCTGCTTTCTAGGTTGGTAGTCTTGTTAATTTTTCATTAGATAATAATTTTTTGCCGCGCTTACTCATGACTTCTAAGTCCGCTTCTAGTATCTTCAAAATTTCTTTATTCTCCTTAATTTGGTTATCATGTTCGATTAGAGTTTGTTGAATAGTGTCCAACTTGACGTTAAGCTGTTGAAATTCCTCAAAGTTCTGTTTTGTGCTGTTTAAGAAATTCTCCAATTGATTCCAAAGTGGTTGGAGAATCATCTTTTTCTTTTGCAAAGGCTTTAGTCTTTCTCAAAGACATTATATAGCAATATTGAGATTTATAATAAGGTTTCAAAAAACTGATAGGAAACAAAAAGATAGGTGACGTAGGATTAAGTTCAAAAAGATATTACTATCGGCTGTTACCATCGTCTAGTGATCTGAAGGTCGCTAGTTCGAGCCTCAGCTGTGGCGGCGTGTTTGTGCCCTTGAGCAAGGCACTTAACCACACATTGCTCTAGTGTCTGTGCGAGGAATGGCGCCCCACACAGACTTCCAATCTGCACCTTGTAAGGCATGAAAATGCCCGACGCAGGCCTCTCATGGTGTCAGCTGCTATCAGGGCTCTCCTCCATGCTTTTCGTCATCTGGACAGTGATCTCCTGGCCGCTTGCCTAACTATTTGGATCATTGGATTATTCCGTTGTATTAGCATGCCGTGCTAATAGTTTTATGTTGGAGGTATGTATTGGGGACACGGCAACCTTGCATATAGCAATAAAACAAGAATTACGTAACCTCTATGATATTAGACGGGGAGGGAGGAGAGTTGGCAAAAAAACTCCTCTCCAACCATTTACTAGCATCCCAGTAGACCCAGGATGGGGAAATCCCCTTTCGAGAAGGAAAGAATAAAGACAAGTAGCAAAAATGACAAGGAAACCAGCGATCTACCAAGTAGACATGGTAATAGAGAGTGCGATTTTATGAAAACAATATCAGAATATTGGAGATAGGGGAACATACTGGACGATAATGAGGCTTACCCGGGATCCCAAAAACCGCCAGAATTGGATAGGAAATTTCTTCAACATACAGAATTAGTGGCCGTCCCATTCTGCGGCGGCTACAGATCCAGGAACACAATGGAACAAGCAAAACACCTCGGTTCTCATTAGTACCTCCGCCAATCCCCCAGTGGGTTCTGGGAAGAGACGAAAGAATGAAATTAGTCACATGTTCTTTAACAAACTTTTATCCCCCCATGGAATTGAAGACACTTCATCTGTTTTTGTCTGTAGAAGAATACTCAAGTTCAAAGAAAATGGGAAGCCTCAACTGACCCATCTCTGGATCCCAACTGCAATGTCCTCGTGTGCGAGACGCTGTATTTACAAGACCGCCATCATGGTTGATCCTGAAGGATTTTAACATGGGATATATGAAAAAAAACTTACTTTATCACATTTGTATGCAGCGTGGTTTAGTACCTCATTATGAATCGCAGTGTGGTTCATATCACAAGGGCTCGCGCAGATCATTTTATTAAGCCACAATACGTTTAGCATTGGAATTCAGGAAAACGCAGCATCTAACATATGTGGTGGGTGGCAGCCTTACCAATTCCACATCACTTTTTAATATCAAATCACAGTCAATGTTATGACATCATCTTAGAATAATGCCGTCAGAATGTTCTCATTCGATTGGTTGCTTTGTTTCACATTCGGATAAACTTCACAAAGTTTTGGAAAGTTAAAATGCAAAACAGAACTGCGGAAAATGATAGCAAGTGCTGCTTCTCTGGAGAAAGGAACAGGTAATGTTTCAGGTAGATAACCTTCCATCAGAAATGAGTGAAAATGAGTAACTGAAACCAGGTTTTCTGTTGGAAAATTGAAGTGAGGCGATTGAATGCAGTGAACAAAATTGTAGAGGCCGTGAGATTAAACTGAAAAAGAACAAGTGTAGACGTTTTGGAAATCAGAAGTACCGAAGATGCGGGGATACCAGCATCAGAGCAGAAGGAACAGAGAATTAATATTTGATATTTCAGCCAGAGACCCATCATCGGGATTGGAAAGAAAAGGAGAAAAAGCTAGAATAAGTAGGTGGGGAAGGGAAGGAGATAGACTAACAGACAGGCAGACATGCAGAGAGATAAATAGACAGATATATAATACTAAGAACATGATTAGAGTCCTCGAAATTGAGACCAGAGATGGTGGAATTAGTTCAGAGTTGAGGTTATTCACATTGATTCAGGAGACTGAAGGCTACAGGGTAATTACTCCTGAGACTAGTGGTAGGATCTATGGCTTCTGTAGCCCCTTCCTGAGAACAACAACAAGAAGAGAGCATGGCTTGGCTGATGGCTTCCTTGATAATGGATGCTGCATTCTTGTGGCAATGCTCCTTGGAGATGTGCTCAATGATGGGGAGGACTTTTCCTCTGATGGACTGGGCAGTATCCACTACTTTTTTAGGCTTTTCCCTTCTTGGGTCATTCACGTTTCCATACTAGACTGTGATGCAACCAGACACAAGTTTAATCATACACATTTGAAGGCAAGTTGTTACTTGAGCTATTGAGATTTCATTGGAATATTGCAATGAGCCAAGGAAACAGAGAGCAGAATGGCAAAAGGAAACATATTTTAAAAGATTTGGTGTTTAATTCTTCATATTCCTCTCGGGTAGCCTGCAACCAAATGATATGAACATTGGGTTATCTCATTTCATGTTACTGAAACCCCCACGCTCAACAGTTTACACGTTTTCACTCTCCCTTTTCTCACCTTTCCCAACTCTAGCCCGTTCCATCTTCCCATCAATCATTTACCTATCCCCTGGGGTCAAAGAGATGTCCCTAGGGATGACAGTAACCCACATGCTCCACTTTGGTTTCTACAATTCCGCATTCAGCCTGAGCACAACATTGCCGAATGTGTGTGCTCCCTCCTGGCCTGTAGAGAATAGTTTATTCAGTGCAAGCCAGAAGTGGAGAGAGTGTGACAGGAGAACATGCAGACAGAGGCTTATCATAGAGTCATAGAAAAGTATGGCTGAGACTGACCCTTCGGTCCATTTAGTCCATGCCAAACCATTTAACCGCCTACTCATCAGCCTACACTGGAGCCATAGCACTCCATACCACTGCCTTCCATATCCCTATCCAAACTTCTCTAAAACATTGAAATCAAGCTTGCTTGCACCACTTGTCCTGGCACATTGTCCCACAGTCTAATGATCCTTTTCACCTTTCACCCTTAATCCAAAACTTCTGATTGTAGTCCCACCCAATCTCAGTGGGAAAAAGCCTGTTTACATTTACCCTATCTATACCCCTGTCATGGTCCAGTTTGTGAATTCCGTATCCCAGTTCACGGTCCAGTCCATCGACCTTTGCTCCAGATTTCCTGTCTACCCTATTTCTGTTCTTGTTAAGCACTAATTGAGGCAGCTGATTCTCGTTGGGGCTGGCTGCATAAATACCTCCAGAGACCAGGGCGTGGTTGCTGGATTCTTCTTGTCCTTACTCCTTGTATCCCTCCCCGCCTTCTATTTCCTCACCTGAAGCCCTGCCTTGTCTTGCTGGTAACTCTCGCCTCACCTGAAGTTCTTGTCTCGCCTTGCTTTGCCTGAAGCCTTGCCCTGTCTTGCCGGTAACTATCGCCTCACCTGAAGATCTCGTATCGCCTTGCATTGCCTTGTCTTGCTGGTAACTCTCGCCTCATCTCGCCTGCAGTCTTGTCCTGGAGCCACCCTGTACCTAGCTTCCTTCCTGTCCCTTGCCTCTGCCCAGGTAAGCCAGGCTGTCTTACCGTTACCTGTGGTTGGTTCTGTTCCTTCCTGTTCCATGCCTCCGCCGGGTGGTGATCTGTGCCCTGCCCAGGTGTACCGCGCGCTGCCCAGGAGGAACCTGCCTAGCCTCAAGCCTGAAGACTCCAGCCTCCTGCCAAGCCTCGCCTCATCTCCAGCCTCCTGCTCCTGCCTCGCCTCAAGCCTCCTGCCAAGCCTTGCCTCAAGCCTCGTCCTTGCCTAGTTCTGGGGTCTGAGCCAGAGGCAAGACCCAGGTACTGGGTCCTTGTCCAGTCTCTGGCTCAGAGTCCAAGCCCAGGCTCCTAGCTCTTTTGTCCAGTCCTGTTCCAGGTTCCTGCTTTTCCTGTCCATGTCCTTGCCATCGCCCTGTATCCTAGTCCTGTCCCTAGTACTTCAGTGTCTGTGTCTTGCACTTGCGTCCGTCCCCCGCCATCCCCTTATGACAACCCCTCATAATTTCATATACCTTTCAATCTTCTAAGTTCCAAGGAAAAAAAATCCAAACCTATTTAACCTTTTCTTACAACTCAGGAATTCCAGACTTGGCAACATCCTTGCAAGTTATGGTCACTTAACCTCACCGTGCTACTTCCATATCACTGCCACCTGAATAACCCATCTGATGTTGGCCCAGTCTGGTATTGTCACCTTTTAACAAGCGTGGGACTGGGGTATGCTGCTGTTTAGACTGAAATCAGAGCTGGGTTGATCATGTGTAGTGGGACAGTGCTCCTGCAGCTTTTCTCTGTGAGTTATAATGTGCTGGGTGAGTGTGATGAGACAGGGGAGAGTGGGTTTAATTTGGCATCTGAACATGGTATGGTGAGCTAGGGATTAGCACATGTCTTTCCCGTGGGAGCAATCGCCGATTAGTGTTCAATTCCCATCACTGCCCCAAAGGAATTTGTATATTCTCCTAGTGACAGCATTGTTTTCCTCTGGGGGCTCTAGCATCCTCTCACATTACAAAGGTTTAAGGTTAGGCTGAGTAAGTTATATGCATGTTATGTTGGTGCCAGAAGTGTGGCGACACTTGCCGGTTGTCCAGTACAATGCTCACAAATTTGATGTCATGCAAATGATACATTTCACTGCATGCTTCGCTGTGTCGATGTACATGTGAAAGATAAAGCTAGTCTATTTTTATCTGTGTTGCCTATGCCCTGAGAGTGAGAAATGGGACAGTATAAGGGGAATTTTATTCTGCATCTGATCAGTGCTGTCTCTGCACTGGGACAATGCAATGGAACTGTCATAAGGGGAGGGTGCTGGAAGCGGACCCAAATGCAAGACACAGAAGTATGAGGAACAGGACTAGGCATGACAAGAAAAAAGGGAAGAGGGGAAGAAATGACACTGGACATTGACATAGGTCCTGAACGAGACAAGGATTCAGTGCCTGGGCTACGACTTAGACAAGAGACATGGGGCCTGGACGTGGAGCTAGGAACAAGGAGCCTGGACTAGTGATACAGAACTCCAGAACCAGAGCCTGGACAAGGACCCAGAACCTGGATCTTGGTTGGGACTCAGAACCAGAACCCAGGTCTAGGCAAGGGCTTGTGACTAGAATCCTGGCAAGGACAAGATGTGGCTACAGAATAGAATGTGGAACTCCTGCACAGGACAAGGCACATGGACAGGGCATGGCTACAGAACAGGATGTGGAACTCCTGTACAGGATGAGGCACATGGACAGGACAAGAACACAAAGCCTTGACTTGGACAGGATGAGGTTCTTGGACATGGCTTGGGACAGGACAAGAGATTCCTGGACAGGACAAGGGAACACAGAGACAGTTTCCAACACCAGGTAGCAGCAAACAGCCAGACCTACCTAGTGAAGGCATGGACACAGAGACAGTTCCCAACACAAGGATAGACAGTTCCTCATCTAGACACAGCAAGGCTCTTGTCATGCTCCAACAGTTGAACTTGACAGCAGTGCAGGCAAAGGTTGCAGGCAAGGCAAGGCTTCAGGAGGAAGGAGCCAAGAAGGGATTCAGACAGGAAGTTTTGACAGGAACAGTCCAGCAGCCAAGCCCTGGTCTCCGGAGGTACTTATGTGTCTGCCCAAACTAGAATCATGTGCTTCAATTAGAGCACCCAACAGAACAAAGGAAAACCAGAAAACCTGGAATAAGGATCGATGGACCGGTCCGTAAGCTGGAATGCGGACTTCACGGACTGGACCTTGACAGGAACAGTGTACTTGGAACTTAGCTCTGCATTTAATCTGTCCTTCCTGTCTCTGGGCTGTGTGGAGCGAGTTTCACAATTACTGTTTACTGTTTCAGGGGCAGGACTCGACTTGGTGCTAGAATGCCACCAGGACCAGGACTCGACTTGGTGCTAGAATGCCGCCAGGGACAGGGCTCGACTTGATGCTAGAATGCCGCCAGGGACAGGGCTCGACTTGGTACTAGAATGCCACCAGGACCAGGACTCGACTTGGTGCTAGAATGCCGCCAGGGACAGGGCTCGACTTGATGCTAGAATGCCGCCAGAGACAGGGCTCGACTTGGTACTAGAATGCCGCCAGGGCCAGGGCTCGACTTGGTACTAGAATGCTGCCAGGGCCAGGACTTGACTTGGTGCTAGAATGCCACCAGGGCCAGGACTCGACTTGGTGCTAGAATGCCGCCAGGGACAGGGCTCGACTTGGTGCTAGAATGCCACCAGGGCCAGGACTCGATTTGGTGCTAGAATGCCGCCAGGGACAAGGCTCGACTTGGTGCTAGAATGCCGCCAGGGACAGGGCTCGACTCGATGCTAGAATGCCGCCAGGGACAGGGCTCGACTTGGTACTAGAATGCCGCCAGGGACAGGGCTTGACTTGGTGCTGGAATGCCGCCAGGGACAGGGCTAGACTTGGTGCTAGAATGCCGCCAGGGCCAGGACTTGACTTGGTGCTAGAATGCCACCAGGGCCAGGACTCGATTTGGTGCTAGAATGCCGCCAGGGACAAGGCTCGACTTGGTGCTAGAATGCCGCCAGGGACAGGGCTCGACTCGATGCTAGAATGCCGCCAGGGACAGGGCTCGACTTGGTACTAGAATGCCGCCAGGGACAGGGCTTGACTTGGTGCTGGAATGCCGCCAGGGACAGGGCTAGACTTGGTGCTAGAATGCTGCCAGGGACAGGGCTCGACTTGATGCTAGAATGCCGCCAGGGACAGGGCTCGACTTGGTACTAGAATGCCGCCAGGGCCAGAACATGACTTGGTGCCTCTGGGTAGTGGTGAGCTCTCGAATCGGCCCGGGAATAGTAGACAGCAGTTCTTGATTCCCTCCAGCGGGTTAACTGATGGACCCACCTCAGTGAGGAAACTTTGCAGGCTCACTTTGGCAAGGTAACTGGACAGGGTTGCTTCGGTGAGGAGAGGCGAATTACTGGCACTTGCTTCGGCAGAGACTAGGCTTGCTCCGGCCAGATGACATTGGCACACCGTACCTTGGATGACTTTGCAGATGCTCCCGCGCCGAACGGCTGAAAGCCGGAGACTATAAACTACTGGTTCAGCCCAGCGTTAATTGCCTCTAATCACCAAAGTTGAGGGACACGGGAAAACAGGGAATCAACTGTCCAGATTGTAACATAAACAAGGTAAATTTAAAGGGACCCTGATCCGAACCATGACATCTTCACCTTTCCTGCCTATCACCTGCCTGCTTCCCCTCCCCCACCCCTTTATCTTTCCCCTTACTGGTTTTTCAGCTGGAACCTACCAGCCGTCTCCTTCCCACCCTCCCCCCCCACCTTCTTTATAGGGCCTCTGCCACTTCCCTCTTCAGTCCTGACGAAGGGTTCCGGCCCGAAACGTTGACTGATCGTTTCCGCGGATGCTGCCCAACCTGTTGACTTTCTCCAGTGTGTTTTGAGTGTTGCAAATAAACTTGACAACTGCAGTTTCACCCTATCAGAACTTCTGGTTGATGTAATCATCCCTCCCCACCCACTCTGAAAATTCGAACTATCTTGTTTTTTCAGTTTTCTCACTTACTATATTGTAACGTGGCAATTGGTGGTTGTTTTTTTTATTAGCTAGCACTAAGATGCAGTGAACATCTCTGTTTTGCATTCCATCCATACAGATAATTTCATTACAACAGTTTTTTGAGGTAGCACATGGGAAAGCAGAATACAGAATTAAGTGTTACAGAGAAATGCATTTTTAGCAGACGTTATGGTGCAAGGCCAGAGCAAGGTAGACTGTAATATTAAGAATCCATCTTATAACACTTGGGACCATTCAATAGATTTATAGCAGGATCTAGTGTCCTTAAGCATGATGGTGCATTCTTCTGGTCATTTCTGCATTCTCCATGATGGGAGAGGAGAGTAGAGAAGAGAGAATCGATGTGGCCACAGAATAACTTGTCCCCTTGTACCAACATATGAAGAGTTTTAGACATAGTTCAAGGATTGGAGTTTGGTTTCTACGATGTACTGAGCTATGTCCACAACTCTCTGTGGTTTCTTACGGTCAGGGAAAGAGCAGTTGCCACACCAAAGAACAATATACCCAGATAGGATGCTTTTTATGGTGCATCGATAAAACTGGTGAGGGTCAACGTGCGTGTAATGGATTACTTCAGCTTCTTAAGGAAGTAGAAGTGCTTGTCTTCACTGATGAAAGCTTCATCAATCTGAATTGCTTTCTCTCTCCACAGTGCTTTCTGTCATGCTGTCTGTTTTAAATTTTTTTTGTATCCCAGCTCCTAACTGGGGGCAATCTGTAGGTACTTGGTGGCATTATCTAGAATGGCAAGCTTTGGATGGCTCATATTGGAAAATGGGTTGCAGAATGTGGGCACTGGATTCCACTCAGGTACTGGAGGGATTTCTAAATAAAGGGAGCTCCTTATCGGATTATTTGGCATGATTATTGCTGGGATGAGGGAAGCTGCTGTGAAGGTAGATAGAGTCATACAACATGGAAATAGGGCATTTGACAGAAATCATCCATGATAACGTGAACCGCCTCAGGGATTGATTCCATCTTCCAGCATCAGATCTGCAGCCTTCTATGCTGAGGCAATTGTGCTCATTTATACAAGTCTTAAAAGCTGTCAGCAACTCTATCTGCTCCACTCTCCCGAACACAATA
Organism: Mobula hypostoma; assembly: GCF_963921235.1. NCBI lineage: Eukaryota > Metazoa > Chordata > Chondrichthyes > Myliobatiformes > Myliobatidae > Mobula > Mobula hypostoma. The sequence continues at coordinate 29,411,557 of NC_086101.1, forward strand.
CTTCAGGTACATATCACTCTCTGAGTAGGGTCACTTCGAGTCTCCCTCGAAACTTCTCACTTATCCCAAATTTCTGTCCTCTAACTTTATCTACCCTTTATGTAGGAAAATGATTTTGGCAGTTTCCTCCCATCTATACCCGTCAAGATTTTATATACCTCGGCCAGGTTCCCCTTACTGCTCCTTCACTGTTCGTGTGTGAAGGTTACTTTAGGTGGATAAAACGGGTATTATGAAGAATAGCCCACACTAAGTATCCACCACAAGGATATTTTCTGTGCCAAGTGAATGTGTGTTGAATGGAATGGAGGAGTGTCCCTGGAGAATTGGGAATTATAGCCTGAAGGTGAGTGGTGCTCAGACAGCTGTAGTGTGAGACCCAACAGAGGGGACTGTATAACTGTGGCAACTCTGGGTTTGCACCTAGAGACACACATAATCACCCGTCTTAGTGACCCACCTTAGGCAATATACTTTGCACCTTGAAAACAATACAGTTACTGACAAACATCTGGTGAACTGAACCACTGATCTGAGAACTTAGATTCAAATCCCTTCCCTGGCAACTAGGGAAATAATAAACTGAAATAGTTCAATTTTTAAAAATCTACATTTTTTATAATGGAGTTAATGGATATTAATCAGGGAAGGGAATAGTTCCCGGACCGGACAGAATACAAATCCATATGTGATTCAGATCAGCCTCCTCAGTCAATTACAGATTGATAATAAGTGTTGATGTCATATATACCACACGTATGGGTATGTGAAACAAAGTCTGGGATGTATAAGGCATTCGTCAAGGCATCCGCGTATGCATGCTGTGGGTATGAGGCCGTTAGACAGGAAGGTCTGGGTTTGTGTTGCTCTACTTTGATCCCTGTCTATCCTAATGTTCTCTGCCTCATCACTGATGTTTATGCCATCATTACCAGTGGTGTACAACCAACAGCCCATCCTGACTATCTTAAAGTGGGCAGAAATAAGGTATTGATAGAGCACAGAGTGCCTACAGATTTGATGAGGGTCTCATGTACACCCATTCTTTCTACCCCTCTCCCTTGCAGGACTTTCTCCTTGCACCAAGTCCTATGGCGATCTTCACTCGAGCTTATCAACCCAGGCTATCTAGTCTCTTCCCATTGCTCAGGATTTCCAATCTAGGTGGTCACATTCTGATAGATCTCCTCTTATCTTCTGTAGCCCCTCAAATGAAGTCAAGAATTTGGTATGCCTTCTTCATCCATTATCTATCCACGCTGCTGCTTTCAGGTAACGGTGAACATCAAGATTACACCCTTGCGTACAAAATTATTTGAATGCTACCTTACCTTGCGTATCAAGTCAAATCAAGTTTAATTATCATTCAACCATACATGGATACAACCAAACAAAACAGAGTACCTCTGAGGCCAAGGTGCAAAACATACACAGTGTATTCAAATAATGTATAAAAGAAACATATGGTCACTCAAAAGAGAAAAAAAAACATATATACAGTCCAAGTGATATGTTCTGCAAATGATGGTACAGTTTCTGGCAACTTAGCTTATCATTCCACCGATTGATCACTGGAGGGCAGCACTGACGGGACAGGGCTACCCCAGCCGAGCACACTATACGCTACTGCAAAGAATTTATGTCTTCGCTTATTTAGAAATCCGAAAGTGCTGCACTTCACCAATTTCGGTATTAAATTCCGTGTGTTATTGCTTTGTCCATTTTATTATATCTTTCATATCGTTATTTACACAAGAACATTCTCCCTCTTCTTATCAATACTGCCAACTCTAGCACCTGGTATTATTTAAAAAACGCAAACACGAGGAAATCTGCAGATGCTGGAGTTTCAAGCAACACACATAAAAATTGCTGGTGAACACAGCAGGCCAGGCAGCATCTATCGGAAGAGGTACAGTCGACGTTTTGGGCCGAGACACTTCGTCAGGACTAAGTGAAGAAGAGATGGTAAGAGATTTGAAAGTGGGAGGGGGAGATCCGAAATGATAAGAGGAGGCGGAGGGATGGAGCTCAGAGCTGGAAAGTTGATCGGCAAAAGGGATATGAGAGGATTGTGGGACGGGAGGCCTAGGGAGAAAGAAAGGGGGAGAAGGGAAGCCCAGAGGATAGGCAAAGAATATAGTGAGAGGGACAGAGGGAGAAAAAGGAGAAAGAAAGAAACAAACAAACAAAAATAAGTAACAGATGGGGTACGAAGGGGAGTGGGGCATTAATGGTTCCGTTAATATCCATTTTGCCAATCAACTTTCCAGCTCTTAGCTCCATTCCTCCCACTCTTGTCTTCTCCGATCATTTCGGATCTCCCCATCCCCCTCCCACTTTCAAATCTCTTACTATCTCATCTTTCAGTTGGTCCTGACGAAGGGTCTCGGCCCGAAATGTCGACTGTACCTCTTCCTAGAGATGCTGCCTGGCCTGCTGCGTTCACCAGCAATTTTTATGTGTGTTGCCTGGTATTATTTGACAATTTACTATTTGATAACGAGAGGAAAGATTAAATATGAAGGTAAGCTAGCCAATAATATAAAAGAGGATGTCAGTAGTTTTTCCTCAGATATAGAAAGAGTAAAACATAGGCCAGAGTGATGTCAGATCGACGGAAAATGATGCAGAAATGGGGGACAAAGAAATAGTGGACAAAATTAAAATGTATTTTCCATCAGCCTTCATGGTGGAAGACTCCAGCAGCATGCCAGGGAGTGCCAGGAGCCAGATCTGAGCGTAGTTACCATTACTAAGTAGCAGGTGCTTTGGAATAGGAAAGGTCTCAAGGTAGATAAGTCACCTGGACCAGATGGACTACACCCCAGAGATCTGAAAGAGACAGCTGAAGAGATTGTGGAGGCATGATCCTACAAGAATCATAAGTTTCTGGAATGGTTCTGGAGGACTGGAAAATTGAAAATGTCACTCCATTCTTTAAGAAGGGAGGGAGGCAGAAGAAAGAAAATGTTAGGCCAGTTAACCTGACTTCAACAGTTGGGAGGATGTTGGAATCCATCATTCTTAATGAGGTTTTAGTGTAGGAAAATCTGTGGTCATGCACTTCGGTAGAAAGAATATAGATGTAAACTGTTTTCTAACCGGGGAGAAAATTCAAATTTCAGAGATGCAAAGGGACTCGAGAGTCCTTTTGCAGGATTCCCTAAAGGTTAACTTGCAGAATGAGTTGGTGACAAGGAAGGCAAATGCAATATCAGCTTTAATTTCAAGAGGACTAAAATATAAAAGCAATGATGTAATGCTGCAGCTTAAAAGGCACTGGTCCGACCACACTTGGAGTATCCTGAGTAAAGATGTGCTGGCACTGGGTCCAGAGGAGGCTCGTACTCTGGAATGAAGGGGTTAACATATGAAAAGCGTTTGATGGCTTTGGGTCTGTGTTCGCTGGAATTTAGAAGAATAAGTAGGGGCGGGGGGTACCTCAGTGAAACCTATCGAGTATTGAATGGCGTAGATAGAGTGGATGTGGAGGGGATATTTTCCATGGCGGGGGTGTCCACGACCAGACGGGAGTTCCTCAGAATAGAGGGACGTCCAGTCAGAGCAGAGGTGAAAAGGAATTTATTTAGAAGAATGCAGTGAATCTGTGAAATGTACTGTGACAGATGGCTGTGAAGGCTAAGTCATTAGGTATTTTTAAAGTGGAGGTTGATAGTTCCTTGATTAGCCAAATTGTCAAATGTTACAGGGAGAGGGCAGGCGAACGGAGATGAGAGGGACAATAAATCAGCCATGATGAATTAGCGGAGAACCCAATGAGCCGAATGGCCTAATTCTGCTCCTCTGCTTTATGGTATAACAATGCCTCCTATATCCACATCCAATGGTATATCCTGAGCAAGTGTTCTTCAATACTAATCCATGTGATACCACACTCGGCACAGAATTTCAATTGAACAAGCAAACCAGGGACTTTATCCTCTGCCTCGTCACCCAAACCATTTGCCACATGGTCCTGGATGCCACAGGTACTTGCCCTTTGGATTGTACTCTAATGGGGAATCTTGTGAAAACCCTTACTGAAGCACAGGACGATTATTATTATTGAAAGGATTTCATTTACGCAGCTGTATCGAAGGAGAGGAGACTGTGAGCTGGAAGGGAAAGATTTGGTTTTCAAAAAAACCCGCTTCCAATTACTTTCGCAATCATCGTACATTCACAATTCTAAAAATAAACGATCAGTCCCAGCCATTTTAACCAAACAAACACCTTAAAACCGAGACAAAGCTGATTAGTTTTATTCCCTCTGAGTAACCAAAAATGAATTAATATAAAAGTAATTGTGATTTAATACACTCGACTTGATAACTAACTTAACCGAATTAATAGTGTTTACAACATATCCGAGCTCCATGATAAAACTGCAGGTGTAGAAAGAGGCCTAAGTTAGAGGGAGGGGTCTAGATCACCCATGATTACGTCGGGAGAGACTTAAGTTACCTGTCCCTATTCCCATTTTCTGGCATTCTTGACCACCAGACAGACAGGTGAATTCCGGAAGTGGTGGCCGGGGTACGGATTCGGTGTTTCTAAACTAACATCTTTCATTTTCTATTTAAGCAACACGTACAAAATTCTGGAGGATCTCAGCAGGCCCGGTAGCATCTATGGAAAAGAGTACAGTCAACGGTTGGGCCGAGACCCTTAAGCTTTTTTAAAATTCGTATATTTTTCCGACATTCTTTGCAAATATTACTCAAAGCAAATGGTTTTATTCAGTGCAGCACACAGTCTAAGGCGAGAAAGGCAAATCTTCTGGAATTTTTTGAGAATGTAACTATGAAAATGGACATGGTAAAGTCCAGTATCTGGACTTTCAGAAAGCCTATGATAAGGTCCCACATAGGAGGTTAGTGTACAAAATTAGAGCAAATGGTATTGAGGTTGGGTACTGACATGGATAGAAAATTGGTTGGCAGACAGGAAACAAAGAGTCGGGATTAATAGGTCCTTTATCAGAATGGCAGGCAGAGAATAGTGGGGTACCGCAAGGCTCGGTGCTGGGACTGCAGCTGTTTACAATATACATTAATGATTTAGATGAAGGGATTGAAAGTAACATTAGCAAATTGGCAGATGACACAAAGCTGGGTGGCAGTGTGAAATGTGAGGAAGATGTTATGAGAATGCAGGGTGACTTGGACAGATTGGGTGAGTGGGCAGATGCATGGCAGATGCAGTTTAATGTGGATAAATGTGAGGTTATCCACTTTGGTGGCAAGAACAGGAAGGCAGATTACTATCTGAATAGTGTCAAGTTAGGAAAAGGGGAAGTACAACAAAATCTAGGTGTCCTTGTTCATCAGTCACTGAAAGTAAGCATGCAGGTACAGCAGGCAGTGCAGAAAGCTAATGGCATGCTGGCCTTCATAACAAGGGGAGTTGAGTATAGGAGTAAAGAGGTCCTTCTGCAGTTGTACAGGGCCCTGGTGAGACCACACCTAGAATATTGTGTAGAGTTTTGGTCTACAGATTTGAGGAAGGACATTCTAGTTATTGAGGGAGTGCAGCGTAGGTTCAGGAGGTTAATTCCCGGGATGGCGGGACTGTCATATGTTGAAAGACTGGAGCGATTGGGGTTGTATACACTGGAATTTAGAAGGATGAGAGGGGATCTGATTGAAACATATAAGATTATTAAGGGATTGGGCACGCTAGAGGCAGGAAACATGTTCCCAGTGTTGGGGGAGTCCAGAACCAGAGGCCACAGTTTAAGTATAAGGGGTAGACAGTTTAGAACGGAGTTGAGGAAAATTTTTTTCACATAGAGGGTTGTGGTTCTGTGGAATGCTCTGCCTCAGAAGGCAGTGGACGCTAATTCTCTGGATTCTTTCAAAAAAGAGTTAGATAGAGCTCTTAAAGATAGCGGAGTGAAGGGATATAGGGAGAAGGCAGGAAAAGGGTACTGATTGTGAATGATCAGCCTTGATCACAGTGAATGGTGGTGCTGGCTCGAGGGGCTGATGGCCTACTCCTGCACCTATTGTCTATTGTCTATAAAGGCGAAGTAATTTCTAGCGGGGAAATAGTGGAATACTGACCACTGCTTTGGCATGCATGTCCTCCGCGTAGCAGAGAGCACACCGGGTGTAATAGTAAAGGGTAACCGTCAGCGGGCAGAACATAATAAACGGCTGCGTTATGCTTGGGCTCCACCTTTAAGGCGACAGCCGCGCCAGTTTCATGGGTTTACTGATACATCGAGTCAGATTTTTAAGCCCATTTCTCAACTCCTGCCTGAATTTGCGTTGAGTGATTGCATAGATACACGTGTTGGCGCCGGCGCTGACACGTATGAGCAAAATCCCCACCTCATTGGCGACGGCCGATGGGTTTGTGAGATCATTGCTCACAAAATTGACTGTGACTCGAGTACAGATGAAAGTCACTGTTGCCGTCGTCCAGAGTAGTATGGAAGTGCCCGACACGGTGAAGAGTAGGACGATGGACTTGCGCCGGCTCTCTACCTCACTGTCCTTGCCGTCCTGTCCCTTCAGGCGCCGACGAGCCTTGCTGGCCGCTATGATGTTCCTGACCGTCAGCCCGTTCAGAAGAAGAATTACAGCGAAGGGGAGCAAGGACAGAGAGATGCTGGTCATCCAGGTGAAAGCCACCCACCAGTTGGAGGTGAAGTAGGCGGATCTTGGCCGACATCCCCAGTTAACATAACCCATGACATAGCGAGGCTCGTACATAAACTGAAAGGGGATGTACTTTAAACAGCTCAGCGCGCACAAGGTCACAATCACCACGGTGGCCGTCTTATCCGTGCAGTATCTGAGTCTTAGTTTCGGACAGCAAATGCTGACAAAACGGTCAAAGGTAAAGGACACGGTTAACCAGACGGAGTAATCCAGGGTGAGGGCCCGCAAGTGTACATATGATGGACACACCGCGCTGAGGGAGAGAAGGGAGTTAGGTGTATAATAAATGTAGATTTCTCGGAGCACGACATGAAAGATGAGCACGAACAGGTCGGAGATCGCCATCGCCATCATGTAACGCGTTATTCCTTTGGTGAGACCGCAGTTTCCCCGGTACAGGATCGCAGCCGTCAGCAGGTTCCCTGGAGGAAGCACAAAACACAGAGAAATTATCCACTTGTCGCTAAGTGTAACAATGAAGGACAACCAACAGTCTACTAGAAGAACTCAGTGGATCAAGTAACAAATGTTTGAGGAAAGAAATTGCTGACGTTCCGGATCGAAGTTTTGCATTAGAATCAACGACCCTAATACAGGGGTTCGAACCAAGAGTTCACAGTTCCTTTTCTCCCCGGTGTTCTTCCAGCAGATTCCAGCCTGATGCAGTCTCTTTGTCTTTCTAATGGTGACAACCTCATCAGAGACGCATCTCTGCGGAGAATCAGATGAATTATCTGATGAAAGTAATCCTTGCGTTCGTTAACATTTGACATTAACATTGATACCTGTAGCGCCATTCACTAAAAATTGTATCATACTGCGTGGAAGCAGCTCCGTCAGCCCAGCTGGTCTCCCCCGGTCACCAATTCAATACTAATCCTTTGCTCGGACTCTTTATTCCTACAAAGCGTTCTCCCTGACTCCCACGATGAACGATTTACAGTAACCATTCACTTGAAGGATAGCTGGAGCCTTTCACGACATTTGAATTTCCCAAAATATCCCAGAACAGTTTTGAATAAATACTGACGTGAAAGAAAGAAAGTATGTCTTTGCCCATTCTGTTGACAGGTTAGCTTCTACCGTCATTGATTTATATTGACGATATGTTTGTTATTTTGATTCTAAACAATGAATTCTTTTTTTCCCCCGTCAATTTATTGGCTCCCGGGCAAGCAATGGCTCGAATGCAAAGTTAGAATACCCGGCCGTGTCTGAACAGCTGATACTAAAATAGTTAGTGCTGGAAGTATTCCGCTAGTCAGGCAGCATCTCTGACGAGAGAAGCAGAATTTACGTTTCAGGTTCTGACCTTTAATCAGAACTGGAAAAGACAGTCAACTGCGGCAGCCTGGAGGCGACAAATGGTGGTAGTAATGGCGCTGCCTGCTGAATGAGGGTGGAGCAGGTTTGTTGACGGGACTGATTTACCGAGGAAGAGTTAAGTGAAAGGTCCTCACTCAGACGCGTCTCATTATATCTGATACATAGGAATGGTTTCGTTTAGCATTCCTTCACTTTTTCTCAGCCGGCGACATCGTCACTTGCGCCTTTCAGTTTTTCTTATCGACACTTTATCACAGACACCTCTTTCACTGCCATACAACTTCACGACTCTATTATTCTGTATGCCATTTGTTCTCTCCACCCTTCACTACAACGTTAATCATGTTTCCTTCCATTTAATCTCACCCTGCTTGCAATCCCCCTCTTACCCTTCTTCCCTTTTCCCCTCTCACTCCGCACCCGCAGTCTTACAATTCCGAAGTCTCCACTGCCTCCTGCTCTGATCCCTTCCAGTTGAACCTTCCAGTACCTGGTGCTTCTAGTTCAATTAATTAACCTTACTTCTTTCTGTTAAGCGCAGTTTCCATCTATCCCTTGTACGTGCCTTTCGCCATCTGGACAATGATCTACTGTCCGCTTGCCTATCCGTTTGGATCATTCGGTTATACAGTTGTATTAGCATATCGTGCTAATTGTTTTATGTTGGGGGTATATATTGTGGAAACAACACGCTGGCACTGCAATAGAACAAGGATTACCTAAATTAGACGGGAAGGGAGGAGAGTTGGCAAAAACTGCTCTCCCTGTCCCCTCTCACGCCACATTTTTGTCAACAGAATCAACGGAATACTGTATATTCCGTACAGCATATAGAACTGGAAGGCTCGTAGTCTTCTACCGGCACGGTATCAAATGTTAGCGAGTTCGGGCATTCAGAGGCTTGAGGAAAACTCCGCGATCTACCAGTGAAGGTGCTACCATTAGTAAAGAAGTCCTGTGTTTATTATCAAAAAAGTGAAGATCCTCTGATTTACGACCTGTAGTTGGTCAGCTACAACCAATCGAATCAAACATCCACATTCCGAATCAGCCCGATCCGTAGCAGTTAAACTCAATGGTTCCAGGCTGGATGGAATTTATTTAGAAATACCGCGCGAAAAAGGACTTCAAACTGTACTGCCCAGCGACCGCTGACTTAACCCTAGCCTAAATGAGGGACAATTTACAATGACCAATTAACCTACTCACCGGTATTCCTTGGGACTGTGGAAGGAAGGGAGAAAATCACATGCATTATATGGTGAAGACGCTGGATTGGCCTCCTAATTTCGACGTGCCGAACTGCAACAGCGTGGCGTTAACCGCTTCGCAACCGTGGCGGCCCTTAATAACGAGATATTAAACCAACAATTCTGTGCCAGATCACTCTCGTGGGATGGGTTCCTCAGGCAGGGAAAGGTAGAGAGATAGATAGCTAGCGAGAGAGAAAAAGAGCGACAGAGAGAGAGAGGGAGAGAGAGCGAGAGAGAACTCCAACCATTTACTAGCGTCCCAGTAGACTCAGGAGACGTGGGAGATACCCTTTCGAGAAGGTAAGAGGCAAAGATAAACAGCAAAGACGACAAGGAAACCAGCGAATCTACCGAGTAGACGGGGTAATAGAGGGCAGGAGTTTATGAAAACGATATCAGAATATGGAACATAGTGAAAGAGCAGCTGCATGTTGGACGACGATGAAGCTTACCCGGAATCCCAAAAGCCGCCAGAATCGGATAGGAAATTTCTTTCATACACAGAATTGGTGGCCGTCCCATTCTGCAGCGGCTACAGACCCAGGAACACAATGGAACAAGCAAAGCACCTCGGTTCTCATTAGTACGTGCGCCAATCCCCCGCTGAGTTCTGGGAGTGACGAAAGAATGAAATTGCTCACATGCTGTTTAACAAACATATTTTTCTCCCAAAGAAGTGAAGAAACTTCATCCATATTTTCGATAGAGGAATACTCAAGTTCAAAGAGAGCTTCTTTCAATTAAGACCATGTATGTTTTTTTTTGTCTGTCATTGTAACTCTGGTTCATGTCGCGTTGCAAGTTATTCTCAAGTACCGGGTAAAATGACAGCTTAGATATCTGTGTTATGGTAATGCTAGTGACTCAGAAATAGTGATACTACTGTTGCAGAGAGAAATTCTGGAGACACAATGGACTAGAGATGGTGGAAACAGGAGCAACACACAGAAAGTTGGAGGAACTGAATAGGTCAGGCAGCATCTGTGTAGGGAAGTGGAGAGTCAGCATCGATTGTCCATAGGTACTGCCTGACCCATTGAATTCTTTCGGCTTTTTGTGTGTGCTCAATAATTTCTTCACTACCTGTGAGGTGATTTTCAGTGTAACTCTTGTCAGTTGTGTCAATTTCAACTGTATGCTCTGATCTAAGCAGGACTCATTGGAGAATTACTTAAATACACGGGAGGATTAGGAGAAGGACACATCTGGTTAACTACACCTTTTGTGTTGGAGGGTGGCTCATTTCAAGTTGAGGGAAAGCCTAAGCTAGGTCATGGGGAGGGGGCTGCAGTCAGTGCCTTAGGAACTTCAACCGAGTAAAATCCTACTTCAAGAGTGCACCTGTCTTTGTTCCACTATTGGCTTATCTCAGCTGTCCTTCTAGATGCTGAACACTAAGCGTCTTGACATGACAGAAATCCAAATGACCCAAGCCAATTCCTGAGTATCATAAACCCTGGATGACCTGGAGCTGGCAGCAACAGATCTGATCTATTGTTCATAATTTTTTAGCACGTGCCTCAGTACAGTTGCTTGTCCTCACTGATGCAAGCTTCATCAATCTGAATTACTTCCTCTCTCTACAGTGCTGCCTGACATGCTGTCTGTTTTAAAATATTCTGTATTCTAGCTCTGAACTGGGTGCAGTCTGTAGGCACTGGATGGCATTATCCAGACTGGATAACTTTGAATGGCTCCATATTGGATAATGCCTTGTATAATGTGGATTCTGGATTCCATTCAGGTACTGAAGTGATGCCTAATGAAATAGAGCTATATGTGGGATTATTTGGCATAATTATTGATGCGTTGTGAGAAGTTGCTGAGAAGCTATGTAGAGCCATACAGCATAGAAGTCGGCCATTTGGCAGAATTCATCCATGATAACGTGAAACCCATATGTATTGATCCCATCTTCCAGCACCACACCTGTAGCCTTCTATGCTGAGGCAATGACAGTGCTCGTTTAGACAAATCTTAACAACTGTCAGCAACTCTACCTGCAACACTGTCCAACACGATATTTCAGGTACACAGCACTCTCTGGGTGAGTCGGGTCACTTTCAGGCTCCCTCGAAACTTTTTCCTTGTCTCAAATTTCTGTCCTCTAATTTTATGTACCCCTTATGTAGGGAAATGATTTTGGCAGTGTTCCCCCATCTATACCCTTCAAAATTTTATATACCTCGGCCAGGTTCCCCTCACTGCTCCTTCATTGTTCGGGTGTGAAGGTTATTTTAGGTGGGTAAAATGGAATATCCACCACGAGTATATTTTTTGTGTCAAGTGAATGTGGGTTGAATGGAATGGAGGAATGTCCCTGGAGAACTGGGAATTATAGCCGCCAGTCTGAAGGTGCTCACTATCCTCTTGTAGTTCCTGGCTTTCAGCCAGAGGCTGAAAGTGAGTGGTGTTCAGACATCCATAATGTGAGATCCAGGGGACCCTGTGACAGTGGTAACTCTGGGTTTGCACCTAGCGGCTCACATAGTCACCCATCTCAGTCACCCACGTCAGGAAATATACCACGCACCTGGGAAAGAGTGCGGCTACTGACAAACAGCTGAGGACTGAACCACTGATCTGAGCACTTCGGTTCAAATCCCTTCCCTGTTAGCCGGGGAAATGATAAACTTAAATAATTCTACTCTTTTTATTTAAGCAAACACCAGTAATGGGATTTATTGATATTAATCAGGGAAGGGAATCTGCCTCAGAATGGACAGAATACAAATCAAATATATGATTCAGATCAGCCTCTTCGGTGAATTTGGGATTGGTAATAAGTGTTAATATCATAAACATAAGACCATAAGACCATAGGACAAAGGAGCAGAAGTAGACAATTTGGCCCATCGAGTCTGCTCTGCCATTTTATCATGAGCTTATCCATTTTATCTCACTGCCCCGCCTTCTCACCATAACCTTTGATGCCCTGGCTACTCAGATACCTATCAATCTCTGCCTTAAATACACCCAATGACCTGGCCTCCACTGCTGCCCGTGGCAACAAATTCCATAGATTCACTACCCTCTGACTAAAAAATTTTTTTCGCATTTCTGTTCTGAAAGGGCGCCTTCAATCCTGAAGTCATGCCCTCTCGTACTAGACTTCCCCATCATGGGAAACAACTTTGCCACATCCACTCTGTCCATGCCTTTTAACATTCGAAATGCTTCTATGAGGTCTCCCCTCATTCTTCTAAACTCCAAGGAATACAGTCCAAGAGCAGACAAACGTTCCTCATATGTCAACCCTCTCATTCCCGGAATCATTCTAGTGAATCTTCTCTGTACATTCTCCAACGTCAGCACACCCTTTCTTAAATAAGGAGACCAAAACTGTCCACAATACTCCAAGTGAGGTCTCACCAGCGCCTTATAGAGCCTCAGCATCACATCCCTGCTCCTATACTCTATTCCTCTAGAAATATATGCCAACATTGCATTCGCCTTCTTCACTACCGACTCAACCTGGAGGTTAACTTTAAGGGAATCCTGTATGAGGACTCCCAAGTCCCGTTGCATCTCAGAACTTTGAATTCTTTTCCCATTTAAATAATAGTCTGCCCGTTTATTTTTTCTGCCAAAGTGCATAACCATACACTTTCCAACATTGTACTTCATTTGCCACTTCTCTGCCCATTCTTCCAATCTATGCAAGTCTCTCTGCAGACTCTCCGTTTCCTCAGCACTACCGGCCCCTCCACCTATCTTCGTATCGTCAGCAAACTTAGCCACAAAGCCATCTATTCCATAATCCAAATCGTTGATGTACAATGTAAAAAGAAGCGGCCCCAACACTGATCCCTGTGGAACACCCCACTGATAACCGGCAGCCAACAAGAATAGGATCCCTTTATTCCCACTCTCTGTTTCCTGCCAATCAGCCAACGCTCTATCCACGTATGTAACTTTCCTGTAATTCCATGGGCTCTTGTTAAGCAGCCTCATGTGTGGCACCTTGTCAAAGGCCTTCTGAAAATCCAAATATACAACATCCACTGCATCACCCTTGTCTAGCCTACTTGTAATTTCCTCAAAAAATTGTAATAGGTTTGACAGGCAGGATTTTCCTGTAAGGAATCCATGCTGAGTTCTGCCTATCTTGTCATATGCCTCCAGGTACTCTGTAACCTCATCCTTGACAATCGACTCCAACAACTTCCCAACCACCGACGTCAAGCTAACAGGTCTATAATTTCCTTTTTGCTTCCTTGCCCCCTTCTTAAATAGCGGTGTGACATTTTCAATCTTCCAGTCTTCCTGAACCATGCCAGAATCTATCGACTTTTGAAAGATCATCGCTAATGCCTCCACAATCTCCACAGCTACTTCCTTCAGAACACGAGGGTGCATTCTATCTGATCCAGGAGATTTATCTACCTTTAGACTATTCAGCTTCCTCAGCTTCCATACATCTCATGTATGGATATCTGAAACAAAGTCTGGGATATTTAAGGTCTTCGTTAAGCCATCCACGTATGCATGCTCTAGGTGTGAGGCCATTTGACAGGAAGGTCTGTGTTTGTGTTGCTCTACTTTGATCCCTGTCTATCCTCCGTTTCATTACTGGTGTTTATGCCATCATTACCGGTGGTGCACAACCAACAGCCCACCCTTACTATCTTTTAAAGTGGGCAAAAATGAGGTATTATGAGAGCACAGAGGGCCTACAGATTTGATGTATGTCTCATGTACACCCATCCTTTCTACCCCTCTCCCTCTCAGGGCTTTCTCCTTCCACCAAGTCCTTCAGGTATCTTCGCTAGAGCTTATCAACCCAGGCTATCCAGTCTCTTCCCATTGCTCAGGCTTTCCAATCTAGGTCACATTCTGACAGATCTCCTCTGTATCTACTTCAGTACAATCACATCCTCCGTATACTATGGTGACCAGAAATGCCCGCAGCATTCCAGCTGCGGCTTATTGCGATAATTGTATCACAGACTTCATGTATTTATATTCTGTAGCCCCTCAATTGAAGGCAAGTACTTGGAATGCCTTCTTCATCCTTTATCTATCCGTGCTTCTATATTCGGGTATCAACGAACATCAAGTTTGCACTCTTGCATACAAATTACAATTGTGCTACATACATATCAAATTAAATCAAGTTTAATTATCATTCAACCAGACATGGACACAGCCAAACAAACAGAGTACCTCTGGGGCCAAGGTGCAAAACATACGCAGTGTATTCAAATACTGCAATGTATTAATTAAACACATGGTCACTCAAAAAAAAACAACAACATCTAAACAGTGCAAGACCCTGAGCGACATGTCCTGCAAATGGTGGTACAGGTCTCAGCAATCCAGCTCATCATTCCACCGATCGATCACTGGAGGACAGGCCTACTCCAGCCGAGCACGCAATACACTACCGCGAAGTATTTATACCTTAGTTTAGAAACATAGAAACAGAGAAAACCTACAGCACAATACAGGCCCTTCGGTCCACAAAGTTGTGGTGAACATGTCCCTACCTTAGTAAGTTACTAGGGATACCTATAGCCCTCTATTTTTCTAAGCTTCATGTACCTATCCAAAAGTCTCTTAAAAGACCCTATTGTATCCTCCTCCACCACCCTTGCCGGGAACCCATTTCACGCACTCACCACTCTTTGAGTAAAAAACTTACCCCTGACATCTCCTCTGTACCTGCTGTCAAGCACCTTCAACCTGTGTCCTCTTGTGGCAGCCATTTCAGCTGTGGGAAAAAGCCTCTGACTATCCACATGACCAATGCCTCTCATCATCTTACACACCTCTATCAGGTCACCTCTCATCCTCCGTCGCTCCAAGGAGAAAAGGCCGAGTTCGGTCAACCGGTTTTTATAAGTCATGCTCCGCAATCTGGGCAACATCCTTGTAAATCTCCTCTTCACCATTTCTATGGTTTCCACATCCTTCCTATAGTGAGGCTACCAGAACTGAGCAGAGTACTCCCAGTGGGATCTGACCAGTGTTCTACATAGCTGCAACATTACCTCTCGGCTCCTAAATTCAATTCCACGATTGATAAAGACCAATACACCACATGCCTTCTTAAACAAAGAATCAACTTGCGCAGCTGATTTGAACGTCCTATGGACTCGGACCCCAAGATCCCTCTGATCCTCCACACTGCCAAGAGTCTTACCATTCATACTATATTCTGCTATCATATTTGACCTACCAAAATGAACCACCTCACACTTATCCGGGTTGAACTCCATCTGCCACTTCTCAGCCCAGTTTTCCATCCTATCAACTGTTCCGCTGTAACCTCTGACAGGCCTCCACACTATCCACAAAACCCCTAACCTTTGTGTCATCAGCAAACTTGCTATCCCATCCCTCCACTTCTTCATCCAGGTCATTTATAAAAACTACGAAGAGTAGGGGTCCCAGAACAGATCCCTAAGGCACACCACTGGTCTCCGACCTCCATGCAGAATATGACCCGTCTACAACCACAGTTTGCCTTCTGTGAGCAAGCCAGCTCTGGATCCACAAAGCCATGTCTTCTTGGATCCCATGTCTCCTTACTTTCTCAAAAAGCCTTGCATGGGGTACCTTATCAATTGCCTTTCTGAAATCCATGTACACTACATCTACTGCTCTTCCTTCATCAAGGTGTTTAGTCACAGCCTCAAAAAATTCAATCAGGCTCGTAAGGCCCGACCTGCCCTTGACAAAGCCATGCTGACTGTTCCTAATCATATTATACCTCTCCAAATGTTCATAAGTCCTGCCCCTCAGGATCTTCTCCATCAACTTACCAACCACTGAAGTGAGACTCACTGGTCTATAATTTCCTGGGCTATCTCTACTCCCTTTCTTGAATAAAGGAACGACATCCGCAACCATTCAATCCTCCGGAACCTCTCCCGTCCCCTTTGATGATTCAAAGATTATCGCCAGAGGCTCAGCAATCTCTTCCCTCGCCTCCCACAGTAGCCTAGGGTACATCTCATCCGGTCCCGGTGACTTATGCAACTTGATGCTTTCCAAAAGCTCCAGCACATCCTCTTTCTTAATATCTACATGCTCAAGCTTTTCAGTCTGCTGCAAGTCATCACTACAATCACCAAGATCCTTTTACATAGTGAATATTGAAGTAAACTATTCATTAAGTACCTCTTCTATTTCCTCCGGTTCCATGCACACTTTCCCACTGTCACACTTGATAGGTCCTATTCTTTCACGTCTTATCCTCTTGCTCTTCACATACTTGTAGAATGCCTTGGGGTTTTCCCTAATCCTGCCCGCCAAGGCCTTCTCATTCCTGACGAAGGGTCTCGGCCCGAAACGTCGACTGTACCTCTTCCTAGAGATGCTGCCTGGCCTGCTGCGTTCACCAACAACTTTGATGTGTGTTGCTTGAATTTCCAGCATCTGCAGAATTCCTCGTGTTTAAGGCCTTCCCATTGCCCCTTCTGGCTCTCCGGATTTCCTTCTTAAGCTCCTTCCTGTTCGCCTTATAATCTTCTATATCTCTAACATTACCTAGCTCTCTGAACCTTTTGAAAGCTTTTCTTTTCTTCTTGACTAGATTTATTACAGCCTTTGTACACCATGGTTCCTGTTCCCTACCATAACTTCCCTGGCTCATTGGGACGTACCTTTTCAGAACTCCACACAAATATCACCTGAACATTTGCCATATTTCTTCCATTTTTTCCCCTGAGAATATCTGTTCCCAATTTAAGCTTCCAATTTCCTACCTGATAACCTCATACTTTCCCTTACTCCAATTAAATTCTTTTCTAACTTGTCTGTTCCTATCTCTCTCCAATGCTACTGTAAAGGAGATAGAATTATGATCAGTATCTCCAAAATGCTCTCCCACGGAGAGATTAGATACTTGACCAGGTTCATTTCCCAATACCAAATTAAGTACAGTCTCTTCTTTTTTAGGCTTATCTACATATTATGTCAAGAAACCTTCCTGAACACACCTTAACAAACTCCACCCCATCTAAACCCCTTGCTGTAGGCAGCTGCCAATCGATATTTGGGAAATTAAAATCTCCCATCACGACAACTCTGTTACTATTACACCTTTCTAGGATCTGTTTCCCTATCTGCTCCTCGATATACCTGTTACTATTGTGCAGCGTACAAAAACACCCAGTAAAGTTATTGACCCCTTCCTGTTCCTATCCTCCACCTACAGAGACTCCATAGAGAAGCCCTGCATGACGTCCACCTTTTCTGCAGCCTTCCTCTATCTCTGATCAACAGTGCCACACTCCCACCTCTTTTCCCTCCCTCCCTGTCCTTCCTGAAACATCTAAAACCCAGCAAGCTGAAGTAACTGTTCCTGTCCCTGAGCTATCCAAGTCTCTGTAATGGACACGACATCATAGCTCCAAGTACTGATCCACGGTCTAAGCTCATCCGCTTTGTTCACAATACTCCTTGCGTTAAAATAGACACATCTCAAACCGTCTGTCTGAGCGCGTTTCTTTTCTATCACCTGCCTATCCCCCCTCACACACTGTCTCCAAGCTTTCTCTATCGGTGAGCCAACCGCCTCTTCCCTAGTCTCTTCAGTTCGGCTCCCACCCCCAACAATTCTAGTTTAAACTCTCCCCAGTAGCCTTAGCAAACCTCCCCGCCAGCATATTTGTCCCCCTGGGATTCACGTGCAACGCGTCCTTTTTGTGTAGGTCACACCTGCCCCAAAAGAGGTCCCAGTGATCCAGAAATCTGAATCCCTGCCTCCTGCTCCAATCCCTCAGCCACGCATTTATCCTCCACCTCATTTTATTCCTATACTCACTGTCACGTGGCACAGACAGTAATCCCGAGATTACTACCTTTGAGGTCCTGCTTCTCAACCTCCTTCCTAACTCCCTCTAGTCTGTTTTCAGGACCTCCTCCCTTTTCCTACCTACGCTGTTGGTACCAATATGTACCACGACCTCGGGCTGTTCTCCCTCCCACTGCAGGATATCGTGGACGCGATCTGAAACATCCCGGACCCTGGCACCTGGGAGGCAAACTACGATTCGAGCTTCTTTCCTGCGTCCACAGAATCGCCTGTCTGACCCCCTAACGATAGAGTACCCTATCACTACTGCCTTCCTCTTCCCTTCCCTACCCTTTTCAGCCACATGGCCGGACTCTGTGCCAGAGGCATGGCCACTGTTGCTTCCCCCGGGTAGGCCATCCCCCTCAACAGTACTCAAACAGGAGTAGTTTGCACATCAGCAAAGTGCTGCACATCACAAATTTCTGTGCTAAATCCCGCGTGCCATTATTTTCTCGATTTTATTATATCCTTAATCTCGTTATCTGCACAAGAACATTCTCGCTCATTATCAAAACTGCACCTGGTATTGACAATTTACTAATTGATAACGAGAGGATTGATTAAATATGAAGGTAAGCTGGCCAGTAATATGGAAGAGGTTATCACTAGTTTTGTTTTTCAGACAGAAAAAGAGGAAAATTTTGCCAGAGTGATATCAGTCCGGTGGAAAATGATGCAGGAGAGACCGTAATGGGGGACAAAGAAATAGTGGACAAAATTAAATTATTTTTTCCGTCAGTCTTCACGGTGTAAGACTCCAGCAGCATGCCAGGGGGTGCAGGAGCCAGAACTGAGTGCAATTACTATTGCTAAGTAGAAGGTGCTTCGGATGAGGATGGGTCTCAAGGTGGATAAGCCACCTGGACCAGATGGACTACACCCAAGAGGCAGCTGAAGAGATTGTGGAGGCACGATCTTTCAGGAATCAGAAGTTTCTGGAATAGTTCTGGAGGACTGGAAAATTGAAAATGTCACTCCATTCTTTAAGAAGGGAGGGAGGCAGAAGAAAGAAAATTATAGGCCAGTTAACCTGACTTCAACGGTTGGGAAGATGTTGGAACCCATCATTCCTAATAAGGATTCAATGTATGGAAATGCATGATCATGGACTTCGGTAGAAAGAATATAGATGTAAACTATTTTCTAACCGGGGAGAAAATTCAAAATCCAGAGATGCAAAGGGATTCGAGAGTCCTTTTGCAGGATTCCCTAAAGGTTAACTTGCAGAATGAGTCGGTGGCAAGGAAGGCAAATGCAATATCAGCTTTAGTTTCAAGAGGACTAGAATATAAAAGCAATGATGTAATGCTGCAGCTTAAATGGCACTGGTCAGACCACACCTGGAGTATCCTGAGTAAAGATGTGCTGGCACTGGGTCCAGAGGAGGTTCGTGATCCGGAATGAAAGGGTTAACATATGAAAAGCGTTTGAAGGCTTTGGGTCTGTATTCGCTGGAATTTAGAATAACGGGTAGGTGGGCGTGGGGGGGGGTAAGTATCTCAGTAAAACCTATCGAGTATTGAATGGCGTAGATAGAGTGGATGTGGAGGGGATATTTCCTATGGCGGGGGTGTCCTGGACCAGAGGACAGTGCCTCAGAATGGGGAGAAGTCCATTCAGAACAGAGGTGAAAAGGAATTTCTTTAGCTAGAATGTAGTGAATCTGTGAAACATATTGCCACAGACGTCAGCGAAGTGCAACTCATTTGGTATTTTTAAAGTAGGTAGGTAGATTAGCCATAAACAACAGGAATTCTGCAGATGCGGGAAATTCAAGCAACATACATCAAAGTTGCTGGTGAACGCAGCAGGCCAAGCAGCATCTATAGGAAGAGGCGCAGTCGACGTTTCAGGCCGAGACCCTTCGTCAGGACTAACTGAAGGAAGAGTGAGTAAGGGATTTGAAAGCTGGAGGGGGAGGGGGAGATGCAAAATGATAGGAGAAGACAGGAGGGGGAGGGATGGAGCCGAGAGCTGGACAGGTGATAGGCAAAAGGGAATACGAGAGGATCATGGGACAGGAGGTCTAGGGAGAAAGACGGGGGGGGGGGTGACCCAGAGGATGGGCAAGAGGTATATTCAGAGGGACAGAGGGAGAAAAAGGAGAGTGAGAGAAAGAATGTGTGCATAAAAAGGAGTAACAGCTGGGGTACGAGGGGGAAGTGGGGCCTAGCGGAAGTTAGAGAAGTGAATGTTCATGCCATCAGGTTGGAGGCTACCCAGACGGAATATAAGGTGTTGTTCCTCCAACCTGAGTGTGGCTTCATCTTTACAGTAGAGGAGGCCGTGGATAGACATGTCAGAATGGGAATGGGATGTGGAATTAAAATGTGTGGCCAGTGGGAGATCCTGCTTTCTCTGGCGGACAGAGCGTAGATGTTCAGCAAAGCGGTCTCCCAGTCTGCGTCGGGTCTCACCAATATATAGATTAGCCAATTCGTCAATGTTTACGGGGAGAAGGCTGGAGTATGGGGATGAGAGGGATAATAAATCAGCCATGATGGAATAGTGGAGAGACTCGATGAGCCGAATGGTTTAATTCTGCTTCTCTGCTGGTCTAACTATGCCTCCTACATCCACATCCAATGTGTTAATGGTATATGCAGGAGCAAGTGTTCTTCAATACGAATCCTGTGATAACCCACCCGACATAGAATTTCAATTGTCCATGCAACCCTTGGGCATTATTATCTGCCTCGTCACCCAACCCATTTGCCACGTGGTCCTGGATACCACTGGCACTCGCCCTTTGGACAGTTCTTTCCTGGCGGATCTTGTCAAAACACTTTCTGACGCACACGGTGATAACGATCATTGAAAGGATTTCATTAACGCAGCTGTATCGATGGAGAGGAGACAGGGGAGATTTGGTTTTCAGCAAAGCCGCTTCCAATTCCTTTTACAATCATCCCACACTAACAATTCTAAAAATGAACGATCAGTCCCAGCCAGTTTAACCAAATAAATACCTTAAAACGAGACAAAGCTAAATAGTTTTATTCCTTCAGAGTTAAAAAGGTGAATTAATTTAAATGTAATTGTGATTTAATACCATTCGACCTGATAAATAATTTAACCGAATAAATAGTGTTTACAACACATCAAGCGCCATGAAAAAGCTGGAGATGTAGTAAGAGCCCTTAGTTAGAGGAACACGAATTTCGGGTTGCGGAGTTTAAGCAGTGGCATTTCACCCGAAACACTGAATGTTTGATGTACAAGAGGTTTCTGAAAGTGGTCACCATGGGGGCAGAGAAGTAAAAAGCGGCAGGAACATCCAAAGTATTGAAAGTCGAGGACAAATATTGGAAAGATCCGGGAACTTGCGCGGAAGGGGTGTAGATCTCCGATGATTACTTCGGGAGAGACTTAATTTACAAGTTTTCTGGCGTTCTTGACGACCAGACAGACAAGTGAATTCTAAAAGTGGTGGTCGGTGTACGGATTCGCTGTTCCTAAAGTAACAGCTCTTTTTTTTTGTATTGAAGCAACACACAAAAAATTCTCGAGGAACTCAGCAAGCCAGGCAGCATCTATGGAAAATCGTACAGTCAACGTTTCGGGCCGGGACCCTTCAGCTTTTTAAAAAAAATTGTATATTGTTCCTACATTCATTGCAAGTACAGGTATTACTGAAAGCAAATATTTTTATTTCCGGCAGCACACATTCTAAGGCGAACAAATGAAGTAATTTGTAGCGGGGAAATAGTGGAGTTCTAACTAGTGCGTGGGCATGCACGTCCTCTTCGTCTTATAGCCAGTTTCATAGGTTTACTGATATACTGAATTAGATTTTTAATCCCGGTCTTCAACTCCTGCCTGAACTTGCGTTGGGTCATTGCGCAGATACTCGTGTTGGCGCCGGCGCTGACACGTATGAGCAATAACCCCACCTCAATGGCGACGGCCGATGGGTTTGTGAGATCGTTGCTCACAAAATTGACTGTGACTCGAGTACAGATGTAAGTCACGGTTGTCGTCGTCCAGAGTAGAATTGAAGTGCCCGACACGGTGAAGAGTAGGACGATGGACTTGCGCCGACTATCTGCCTCACTGTCCTTGCTGTCCTGTACCTTTGGGCGCCGACGAGCCCTGCACGCCGCTACGATGTTCCTGACTGTCAGCCCGTTCAGGAGAAGAATTGCAGCGAAGGGGAGCAAGGACAGAGAGATGCTGGTCATCCAGGTGAACGCCACCCACCAGTTGGAGGTGAAGTAGGCGGATCTTGGCCGACTCCCCCAGTTCACATAACCCATGACATAGCGAGGCTCGTACATAAACTGAAAGGGGATGTACTTTAAACAGCTCAGCGCGCACAAGGTCACAATCACCACGGTGGCCGTCTTATCCGTGCAATATCTGAGTCTTCGTTTCGGACAGCAAATGCTGACAAAACGGTCAAAGGTAAAGGACATGGTTAACCAGACGGAGTAATCCAGGGTGAGTGCCCGCAAGTGTACATATGATGGACACACCGCGCTGAGGGAGAGAAAGTAGTTAGGTGTATAATAAATGTAGATTCCTCGGGGCACGACATGAAAGATAAGCACGAACAGGTCAGAGATCGCCATTGCCATCATGTAACGCGTTATTCCTTTGCTGAGTCCGCAGTTTCCCCGGTACAGGATCGCAGCCGTCAGCCGATTCGCTGGAGCAAACACAAAACACAGCGAAATTATTCACTTAAAACAGTCGCCAAATATAATAGTGAAGGACATGAAGCAGTCTATTGAAAGAACTCAGTGGATCAAGTAACACATGTTTGAGGAAAAAATATTGTCGACTTTTCCGATCGAAGTCCGGCATCAGAATCAGGGCTTCGAACCAAGATTTCGCATGCCTTTCCTCTTTCTGATGATGTTCGACCCACTGTGTTTCTCCAGCAGATCATTGTTCAGATTCCAGCCTAATACAGTCTCCTGTTTCTCTAATAGTGACGACCTCATCAGAGACTCATCTCTGCCGAGAATCAGATGAATTATGTTATGAAAGAAATCCCAGCGTTCGTTAACATTTGACTTTGACATTGATGCATGTAGTGCCATTCACTAAAAATTGTATCATACTGCGTGGAAACAGGTCCGTCAGCTCATCTAGTCTCCCCGGCCATCAAGTTCCCAATCTCCCTTAATCTAACACCAATTTTATCGCCGTTGTTTCATTTACCGAGGAACGGTTAATTGGAAGGGACCCCGCAGCTCCGTCTACTTATACTTCATACATAGGAATGGTTTCGCTTGTCAGTCCTTCACTTTCTGTCAGCCGGCAGCATCGCCACTTGTGCCTTTCAGCGTCTCTTCTTCGACAGTTTATCGCAGATTGACCTCTTTCACTGCCATACAACTCCACAACTCTATTATTCTGTATGCCATTTGTTCTCTCCACCCTTCACTACGACGTTAATTATGTTTCCTTCCATTTAATCTCACCCTGCTTGCAATCCGCCTCTTACCCTTCGTCCCTTTCCCCCTCTCCCTTGGCACCCTCAGTTTTACAATTCCCATGTCTCCACTCCCTCCTGGTTTGCTCGCTTCCGGTTGGCCCTTCCAATAGCTTGTGATTCCAATTCAATTCATTAACCTTGCTTTCTTCCGTTGAGCGCAGTTTCCATCTACCCCTTGTCCGTGCCTTTCGCCATCTGGACAATGTTCTCCTATCCGCTTGCCTATCCCCATTTGATCATTGGATTACAGTATTCCGTTGTATTAGCGTATCGTGCTAATGGTTTTATGCTGGAGGTATATACTGCGGACACCACAAGCTCGCATATAGCAATAAAACAGGGATTACGTAACCTCTATGATGTTAAACGGGGAGGGAGGAGAGTTGGCAAAAATTGCTCTCCTTGCCCGGTCGCACGCCACATCTTTATCAAAAATATCAACGGACTACTGTATATTCTGTAAACCAAATGGAACTGGTAGGCTGGTAGTCTCCTACCGGCAGGGTGTCAAATGTTAGCGAGTTCGGGCGTTCAGAGCCCTGAGAAAAACTTCGAGACGTACCAGCGAATGTGCTACCATTAATAATGAAATCCTGTGCTTGTTATTGTAATTCGCACTGGAATCAAAAGTCAAGATCCTCAGAATCACATCCTGTAATTGGTGATCCGCAACAAATCGGATCAAACACCCGCATTCGTAAACAGCCCGATCTGGAGCTCTGAAACGTAATGGCTGCAGACCTGACAGTAATTATTGAGAAATAGCGCGAAACAGGCTTTCCAACCGCACCGCTCAGCCACCCCTGAATTAACCCTAGCCGAAATATGGGACAGTTTACAATGACCAATTAAGCTACCAACCGATATGCCTTGCTTTGTGCAATGAAAGGAGACCACTCGGAGAAACTCCCACGTACACCACAGGGAAAAGGATTGATAACTTCCTAATTCTGACGCCCCGAAATATAATAGCGTGGCGTCAACCGCTACGCAACTGTGGCGCCCCTTCACAACGAGATATTGAACCAACAATTTTGCGCCGGATCACCGTCGTGGGATGGGTATGAGGAACTATTACTGACGGAAGGAGGGAGAGGGAGAGAGATAGATAGCTTGATAGATAACTAGATAATTAGCGAGAGAGTGCAAAAGCGAGACAGAGCGCGAGGAACAGAGAGCGAGAGAGGTAGAGATAGATAGATAGAGAGAGAGAGAGAGAGAGAGAGAGGGAAACTCCAACCCCATACTGGCGTACTAGTAGACTTAGGACGGGGGAGATCCCCTTTCGAGAAGCAAAGAAGCAACGATTACCAGCAAAGATGACAAGGAAACCACCGATCTACCGAGTAGACGCGGTAACAGAGAGCAGGAGTTTATGAAAACGATATCACAATATAGAACATAGCGACAGAGCAGCGACATGTTGGACGAAGATAAAGCATTCCCGGGATCCCAAAAGCCGCCAGAATCGGATAGGAAGTTCCTTTCATATACAGAATTGGTGGACGTCCCATTCTTCGGCGGCTACAGACCCAGGAACACAATGGAGAAAGCAAAGCACCTCGGTTGAAATTAGTACCTGCGCCAATCTCCCTCTGGGTTCTGGGAGTGACGAAAGAATGAAATTACTCACATGCTGTTTAACAAACATTTTTTTCCCCACAGGAGAGAGTTCGCCCATATTTTCGATGGAGGAATACTGACGTTCAAAAAGAACAGGAAACCTTAACCGACCCATTTCTTGATCCACATTGCAATGTCCTCGTGTGCGAGACGCTTCATTCACAGGTCCGCCGTCATGGTTGATCCTGAACGATTTAATCACGGGATATATGAAAAAATCTTACTTTATCACATTTTTATCTACCGAAGGAAGTGTGGTTCATGCCAGAAAGGTTTGCTCAAATCATATTTTAATAAGCCAGAATAAGGTTAGCATTGGAACTCGGAATCCCAGCATCAATCAGATGTCGTGGGTGGCAGCCTTACTAATTCCACGCCACCTTTTAATATCAGATCACAGTCAACGTTACACCGTCACCTCACAATAATGCCGTCAGAATGTTCTCATTCGATTGGTTGCTTTTTGGATAAAATTCATAAAGTTTTGGAAAGTTAAAAAGCAAAACATAGAACTGCTGGAAATTATCAGCAAGTGCTGCTTCTCTGGAGAGTGGAATGGTTCACCTTTCAGGTAGATAATCTTCATCAGAAAGTAGTGAAGCACACGCACAGACGCACACGCCAAAAAAAAAAGTAGTGAACATCAGTAGGTGAAACCAGGCTTTCTGTTGGAAACTTAAAGTGAGGCGACTGAATACAGGGGGAGTGAAAAAAGTGCAGAGATCATGAGAATAAACTGTAAGAGGACAAGAGTAGACATTTTGGAACTCGGAAGTACCGAGGATGCGGGGATAATAGCACCAGAGCAGAAGGAACAGGGTATTAACAGCCGATGTTTCGGGCAGAGACCCTTCATCAGGATTGGAAAGGAAAGGGGAGGAAGCCGGAATACGAGGCGGAGTTAAGATGGCGCTAAACGGCGACTGCTTCGCTTGCATCTTCGGAAACAGCTCTATTTCCATCTGTGATATCATTATTTTGCCCTTTCAGGGCTCTTTTGAGGTCCCTGGCCTGGATTTACACAGAGACTTCGGTTCTTTGTGGGAATGAGAGCAGTTCTCGGGGTTTCAGGACGGGCCGTTATTGTTTGACACGCCAAGGGTTCGGCCTGAGATTCCGGCTAGAATTCGAAAGCCTAAGATCTCGGGTCTCTGAAGACGGGCGGTTCCAGGGTCGGGGTCACGGCAGGAGATTGGTGTGTCGTCGGGGAGGCCGGAAAATCCTTTGCTGTGTGCCCGAACACCCGAGATCTTTGCAATCTTCGGACATAAAGCTCATTAAAAGGGACGAAACGGACGTTTCAACATCGTAAACCAGCGGGTTGTTATTATGCCTCCCGCTCGCTGTGAAAATGAGGAACACCTCCCTTTACCTTATTAAGGACAGAGAGAACTTGTGGTCTGTCGAATGCCAGAGGAAATGCGATAGTATTTGGGGTAACTGCAAGGTCTGTGTCTCGGTAGCGAGTCTGCTTTTTTGCTGGGGGTGGGGGGATCGTTGCTTGCCGCCGCTTACGCGCTAGGGGCACTTTGGGGTTCTCACCTTTAACTGCCGTTCATGCTTTGGGGCACCTCTTTGTTTTCGTGGATGTTTGCGAAGAAAATGCATTTCAGGATGTATATTGTATACATTTCTCTGACATTAAATTGGACCTTTGAGCCTTTGAATACGAAGGTGGGGAAGGGAAAGAAGTAGACTGACAGACAGGCAGATAGACAGACGTGTAGACAGGTAAATAGATGGACAGATAGAAAATAGTAAGAACATGGCTTAGAGTCTTTGAAAATGAGACCAGAGATTGTGGAATTAGTTCAGAGTTGGGGTTAGTCACGATGATTCAGGAGACTGAAGGCTGTAGGGTAATTACTGTTTCGGAGCCTAGTAGTAGGATCTGAGGCACCTGTACCTCCTTCCTGAGTGCAGCAACAGGAAGAGAGCATGGCTTGGATGATGGGGGTCCTTGATAATGGATGTTGCTTTCTTGTGGCAGCATTCCTTGCAGAGACTCTCAATGTTGGGAGGACTTTTCCGTTGATGGACTGGACTGTGTCTATTACTTTTTTAGGCTTTTGTCTTCTTGGTCATTCACATTTCCATACTAGGCTGTGATGCAACCAGTTACGCGTTTAATCTGACAAGACTGAGGGCGAGCTGTTACTTGAGATTTTGGGGTTTCATGGGAATTTTGCAATGAACCAAGGGACCAGAGAGCAGAATGTTAAAAAGGAAAGATATTTTAGAAGATTTGGAGTTTAACTCCTCATATTCTTCAAGAGTAGCCTGAAAACCAATGATATGAACATTGAGTTTTCTGATTTTAGGTTACTAAAACCCCCAATCTCAACAGTTCACATGTGTTCACTATCCATTTGCTCACCTTTTCCAACCCTAGCCCGTTCCATCTGCCCATCAATCATTTATCTGTCCTCTGGGGTAATAGAGACCTCCTCAGGGATGACAGTGACCCACATACTCCTTTCTGGTCCCCTCAATCCTTCATTCAGCCTAAGCACAGCATTGCCCAATCTGTGTGTTCCCTCCTGGCCAGTTGAGAATAGTTGATTCATTGCAAGCCAGAGGTGGACAGAGCGTGACTGGAGAACTTGCAGACAGAGGCTAATCATGGTGAGAGAAACATACAGAACAGAGACTGATCCTTAGGCCCTAGTCCATGCCAAACCATTTAAACTGCCTACTCCCATCAACCGGCACTGGGACCATAGCACTCCGTACCACTACCATACTAATACCTATCCAGACTTCTCTTAAACATTGAAATCAAGCTTGCATGCACTACTTGTCTTGGCAGCTTGTTCCACACTATCTTGACTCTTTTCACCTTTCACCCCTAATCCAAGACTTCTGATTGTAGTCCCACCCAATCTGAGTGGAAAAAGCCTGCTTAAGTTTACCATATCCATACCCCTGATAATTTCATATACCTCTATTAAATCTCCTCTCAGTCTTCTAAGTTCGAAAGAAAAAAGTGCGAACCTATTTAATCTTTTCTTATAACTCAGGATTTCTGGACTTGGCAACATCCTTGCAAATTTTCTCTGCAGTCTTTCAAGCTTATTTGCATATTTCCCGGAGGTAGGTAACCAAAACACTACATAAAGTCTCACCACTGTCTCATACAACTTCAACATAACATCCCATCTTCTGTACTTAATACTTTGACTTAGGAAGATCAATGTGCTAAAAGCTTTACTTACGACCCTATCAACCTGTGATGCCACTGACAATGTATTATGGACCTGGTTTCCCAGATCCCTTTGTTCTACCACACTCCTCAGTGCGCTACCGCATTCTAGTCCAAGCAAAGTGCACTGCCTTGGACTTGTCTATATTAAATTCCACCTCCTATTTTTCAGCCGATTGGCAGAAAATAAACAAGGCTTCGGCTGGGCGGTGAAATCGGGGCCTAGATCGAGTCTAAGGGCAGCACGTTCTAGTCCCGGTAAGTTTTACAGCTTTCCTAGTGCAAGGTACGAATATGCTGTTTGGCCAATCTAAACAAGGTACTGTAAAGACAGGGCGAAGGAATAGGAGGCGAGAGCCGATTTCACTTGCTCTCCCGCTATGTTCACTCATCTCTCTTCCTGGCTACGAAGACTGCCCCATGGCGGCTCCATGCCCGCAATTCTGATGGACTGATATTGAGGCCTGGGTCAACTCCGGGCAGCTCCGGGGTTCGAATTTTGGTTTTGGAAGTTGTGATGTACATGTTGATGGTGTGTTTTCAAGCCGATTGAGCGATCTGGCACTTTGCTGTCTCTGAGGGAGTTTGTGAGGTTTCGCGCAGAGTGTGCAGCCTGGAGATCAAGAAGCTAAGATATAGGGTGTGAGCTGATGAGTGACACCATTTCTCGCTGATCTCCGATCAAAGTACCGAGCAGTATTGAAGTCAATGAGGACGAGAATGTAATGATGATCAGCGCTGTCTGCCAGGTTTGATCAGTGTACATCTCCCTTTCGCTCGTTGTGACTAAAGGAAGGTGTCCGTGATTGACCGGCCTCTCTCTCCCTCTTGCTCTATGCTACCGGAGGATGGTGCTAGAGTCTTGGATGTTGGGCAAAGTTTAATCGATGTGGTTTGTGATAGGACTCTGCAGTTCATGACGTGTTTCCGCTTTCCGATTACTCCTTTTTTATTGCTATTTTGTGCAATTTTGATAGGAGGAGATTGTCTCTGCAGCCTGCAGTCAACGAATCTCACAGCTCTAAATTGAATTCAACTAAACTGAGCATGTTTCAATGACGCAGTGGTTTGATATTTTCCAAGATTGTGTGAAGAGCAAATGAGATAGCATCTGCATCTGCAGTAGACATCAGATGGCGGCGCATCTGTATCACAAGGCTCAGTGGCTTACCAGGTTTCGAACAATAGTGTTAATTTATCTGCTTGTTTCCTGCGTGTTCGCTCGATTCCGCCAGGCGAACTACACTTACAGCAAACAGTCACTTTTGGTCATTAACTACCGATGTACCAACACAGTTTTGGACCATCCATTCGACTTCGACTAACTACCCGGGAGTTATTAAGGACACCGCGGACCTGCATTCAACTCGCTCCGACCGGAAGTGCCAGGTGCTGGCGTCGAGACCGTAAACAAAGACGGGGGAAGCGTGGAGGTTTGCGTGCTAGGTTAAGGCTAAATCCACACCGGCCAGCGGTATCTAGCATCTTCCTCGCCAATGTTCGGTCTCTGATAAACAAGCTGGACGAAATAAGAGCTTGGATCCTCGCAAAAAGAAGGCTTATGGATTGCAACGTCATGTTATTTTTCCGGAGACGTGGCTAAACACTGATGTCCCAAACAACGTGGTGGAACTGGAAGGGCACACAGTCTTCAGGGCTGACAGAGCTGCAACAGCGACAGGTAAAAGTAGGGGAGGTGGTTTATGCATCTACGTGAATCGATCATGGTGTACTAACTCTACCATCGCTGACACTTATTGCTCTGCTGATCTGGAATACCTGATTGTTAAGTGCAGACCTTTTTACCAACCTCGAGAGCTTACATGCATCATTGCTGTCGCAGTTTATGTTCCACCGGATGCTAATGCTAAAGTAGCTATGAAAGACCTCAGTGCCGCTATTAGCAAGCTGCAGAAATTGCATCCAGACGAAGCCTTTATTGTCGCTGGGGAATTTAATCATTGTAACATACGTACCGTGCTTCCAAGATTTTACCAAAGTGTATGATGCACCACAAGGGGAAACAAAACCTTAGATCATGTCTACACAAATGTGGCTGACGCTTACAAAGCCACTACCCTCTCCCACCTGGGACAGACCGACCATCTTTCATTGTTCCTGCTTCCCAAATATAGCCCGGTCATTAAACGTGTGAAACCCACAATGAAGACTATTAAGATCTGGCTGGAGGGTGCTGACTCTGCTCTTCAGCACCAATTCCAGCACACAGACTGGAGAGCGTTTGCTGCCCATACCACCACAGACTCTCAGGTTAACACTGATTTATATACCAACTCTGTCCTTGAGAACATCGACAATTGCGTAGATAGACTGACATCACAAAAACAAATAGAAGTTTTCCCCAATCAGAAACCATGGATGAACAAAGAAGTTCGCCTCCTGTTCAAAGCCAGAGATACAGCCTTCAGGTCTGGAGACCAGGAGGTTTACAGCTCAGCCAAGGCCAACCCGAGGAATAGAATCTCTCAGGCTAAACATATATATAAACAGAGACGAGGAGCATTCCAACTCCTCGGACCCCCGGTGCATGTGGCATGGCATAAAGGTCATTACAGACTTCAAACCACCTAGTACTGTGCCCCCTTCCAGATCTGCTTTCCTCCCTGATGAACTCAATTACTTCTACGCTCGCTTTGATCGGGAGAACAAGGAGGTCACCCTCAAAGCGGATCTTCCACCTGGTGAACTGATTCTCTCACTTTCCACCTCCAATGTTTGCGCCAGGGTGAATGTACGTAAGGCAGCTGGTCCGGATGAAATACCTGGCCGTGTGCAGGGCAGTTGGCCGGGGTCTTCACGGACATTTTTATTCTGTCCCTGGCTCAGGCAGTTGTCCCCACAGGCTTCAAGATCGCCACCATCGTGCCAGTGCCGAAGCATTCCACTGCCACAGGCCTGAATGACTTCCGCCAAGTTGCACTCACCCCCATCATTGCAAAGTGCTGTGAGAGACTGGCTCTATCACATCTGAAATCCTGTGCCCCACTACTCTGGACCCCATAATTTGCCTACCGCACCAACAGAGGACACCATCTCCACGGCACTTCACTCTGCCTTGACCCACCTGGACAGCCCCAACTGTTACGTCAGAATGCTGTTCATTGACTTTAGCTCGGCATTCAATACTGTGATCCCCTTCAAGCTGATCGCCAAACTTCGTATCAGCCCATCCTTCTGCAATTGGACCTTGGACTTTCTGACTAACATACCCCAATCAGTTACGTTAGACAACCTCTCCTCCTCCACTCTCACCCTGAACACCGGCGTGCCTCAAGGCTGTGTGCTGAGTCCTCTTCTTTACTCCCTTTTCACCTATGACTGCGTTCCTGTACATGGTTCGAACTTCATAATCAAGTTCGCAGACGATACCACGGAGGTTGGCCTGATCGGAGGAGATAACGAGACGGCCTACAGGGACGGTCCAGCACCTGGCCGCGTCGTGTGCTGACAACAACCTGGCCCTTAACACCCAGAAGACCAAGAAGATCATTGTGGACTTCAAGCACGCTAGACTCACGTCCCCATCTACATCAGCGAAGCTATAGTGGAGCGTGTATCAGGCTTCAAATTCCTTGGTGTCTACATTTCTGAGGATCTCACCTGGTCCTTGAGCTCCTCTATCCAGATCAAAAAGGCGCAATAGCGCCTTTATTTCCTGCGGAGCATCAAGAGAGCTCACCTCTGTCCTAGGATACTGGCGGACTTTTACCGCTGTATCACTGAGAGCATACTCACCAACTGCATCTCAGTGTGGTAGCGATGCAGGTGGATGCTTTCCTTGTGTCATGGATTCTTGATTACCTGACTGTCAGACCACAGTACGTGTGCTTGCAACACTGTGTGTCCGACAGAGTGATCAGCAGCACTGGGGCTCCACAGGGGACTGTCTTGTCTCCCTTTCTCTTCACCATTTACACCTCGGACTTCGACTGCTGCACAGAGTCTTGTCATCTTCAGAAGTCTTCTGATGACTCTACCATAGTTGGATGCATCAGCAAGGGAGATGAGGCTGAGTACAGGGCTACGGTGGAAACTTTGTCACATGGTATGAGCAGAATTATCTGCAGCTTAATGTAAAAAAGACTAAGGAGCTGGTGGTAGACCCGAGGAGAGCTAAGGTACCGGTGACCCCTGTTTCCATCCAGGGCGTCAGTGTGAACATGGTGGAGGATTACAAATACCTGGGGATACGAATTGACAATAAACTGGGCTGGTCAAAGAACACTGAGGCTGTCTACAAGAAGGGTCAGAGCCATCTCTATTTCCTGAATAGACTGAGATCCTTTAACATCTGCCGGACGATGCTGAGGATGTTCTACAAGTCTGTGGTGGTCAGTGCGATCATGTTTGCTGTTGTGTGCTGGGGCAGCAGGCTGAGGGTAGCAGACACCAACAGAATGAACAAACTCATTCGTAAGGCCAGTGATGTTGTGGAGATGGAACTGGACTCTCTGACGGTGGTGTCTGAAAAGAGGATTTTGTCCAAGTTGCATGCCATCTTGGACAATGTCTCCTATCCACAACATAATATAGTGGTTGGGCACAGGAGTGCATTCAGCCAGAGGCTCGTTCCACCGAGATGCAACACAGTGCGTTAGAGGAAGTCATTCCTGCCTGTGGCCATCAAACTCTACAACTCCTCCCTTGGAGGGTCAGATACCCTGAGCCAACAGGCTGGTCCTGGACTTATTTCAGGGCATAATTTACATATTCCTATTTAATTATTTATTGTTTTATTACTATTTAATTATTTATGGTGCAACTGTACCGGAAACCCATTTCCCCAGGGATCAATAAAGTATGACTGTGACTATGTATGGCAATTGTCCTGTATCGGCCCGCAAAACACTCCAGCGTGTGGTGAAAACTGCCCAGCGGATATTGGCACTCAATTGCCCACTACTGAGAACATCTTCCATAAAGGCTGACTGGGCAGTGTGAAAAAGGATGCATCTCACCCTAACCATGGAATTTTTACTCTCCTCCCATTCAGTAGGCGCTACAGGAGGCACAGGAAGAGCTTCTTCCCTGAGGCTGTGACCCTGCTGAACCTCACATCACAGCGCTTAGCAGTATTGCACCCATATTGGACTGTCTCAGTACTTTTATATTTGTGTGCTGTAGCACTTACTTTTTATTCGCAGTTATTTTGTAAATAACACTTTTAGTTGCATTGCTGGTCAGATGCTAACTGCATTTCATTGGCTTTGTATCTGTGCTCAGCACAATGACAAAAAAGTTGAATCTAATCCAATCTAATCTAATACATGATGGTCTTTGAAAGGGCAGTTGATTAGAGTTCAGGACTAATAAGTTCTGATCAGAATACAGTGTAAGCATGACGAATTTGATGGTCTTTGAATGCAAGCTTTGTAAGGTTTGTCAAAATTAATAAAAGGAATTTGAAATCAGACTAGCCTCTGATGAATATTAAGGAAGCAGGTATTGCCATCTTTGGGATGATACATTCCAGTTGCTATAAATCTGCAAACAGAACCTCATTTATATGTCTGCGCTTTGATATCCGAATCGACCATGCTTGCTCCAGCTGTTCACTGATCAAGGTACAAAGGGGTCAAATTACATTCCTGGGATTAAGTCAGCAAGAAGTAGGACCAGGACATGACCAGGATAGACTCAGTCTCCATCTTAAGCCTGCAGTGAATCAGTTCGTCTCTGCAGTTGGAAGAGATTACATCAGAAAGGCAGAGGCATGTTCAGTCCTAGTGAGGACAAATACAGACAGGACTGTAGAAACTAAAGAGGGGAACATACTTTTCCTAGGGGGGACGAAACACAGGGAGATATGTATGTGGGTGATAAGCAGATTGAAGCAGGTGAGAGAGCACTATGAATGATGGTTGCGAAAGGTGGGGGTCATAGAAAAGTCAAACAAAGACAACTGGTCTCCAGGTGGAATAGGGGTTTGGGAAAAGATCACAGTTTTTTTTTTACCAAAAACCGGAAATTTGCAAGTTAGTTGTGTTTTAGGCTACCCAAGTGGAACATAAGATATCAGGAATCGATTTTCCAAAATATGCTATTTTACATTTGGGCATTCTGTTTCCAATGAAACGTATCAATTCCAGGAAGCACTGGTCTTGTGATTCGGCATGTTCACCTACCTAGGACTTACACTTAAAACTAAAATAAACGACATTTCTAGCCAGGCTCTGTCAAATATATTCTGGCGCTAAACAATGAGCCAGGCCAGCTGTCAGATCTCTTCATGGGTAAGCATTTCAGAAATAGTGACAATAAGTTCCTGACATTTACCACAGCATTGGAGAGGGACAGGGGCAGACGGTATAGGAAAGTGTTAAACTGGAGTGGGCGATTTATGATTGGATAGAAAACGGGGACATAAATTCGGTAATGAACGCTACGGAATATGCACTAAAGTTTGCTTTGCGAACAGTTGCATTAGGGCCTGGAATTGTTTGTCCTACTGATATAGAAAGGATGGTAGGGTGAAGGAACCATGGTTGTCAAGAGATGTGAGCTATATAGTTAAGAGGAAGAAAGAAGACAGGAAGAAGTTTAGGAAGTGACAATCAGATTAACCAGAAAGGAGCTGAAGCATGGACCTAGGAGAGCAGGGAGGGCATGCTAAAACTTTGGCGAGTAGATTAAGCAAAATCCCAGTGTCTTTAACAGCTACGTGAAGAACAGGAGGTTGAATAGAGTGAGGATAGGATCGATCAGAGATACGTGGAAGCGTGCTTGGCATCTGAGGAGTTTAAATGTAAATAATTAATATTTTGCTGTAGTATTCACTGGTAAGAGAAACCATCATTAATGTGAGGTTATCGTAAAATAGACTGACATGTCAACGTTAAGAAAGAGGTTGTGCTGGAACTTCTGAAAAATATTTTGGTAGATGAAGACGGAATATACCCTAGTTACCCTGGGGATCGAGGAAAGAGATTGTGTGTCTTTGGTGATAATCTTTGTGTCCTTACTTTCCACAGGAGTAATATCAAATGATTTGAGAATGGTAGATAAAAAAGGGAGTAAGATTAACCTTTGGAATTCATGATTAGGAGATTATATTTCGATGGTGGGCAAATTATTGGAGTAAGTTCTTGGAACCGGGAGTTATGAGGATTTAGAGAAGTACAGATTGATTAGGGACGGTCAGCATGACTTTGTGAAAGGCAGGTTATATATCTCATGAACCTGATTGATTTTTTTTGAGAATGTGACAAAGCATGTTCATAAAGGTACAGCAGTGGATATGGTGTATATGGATTTAATAATCAAGGCAATTAATGAATTCCTCCATAGTAAGCATATACAGAGGCAAAGGGACTTGGGAAAATTGTTTGCGTGGATTCAGAACTGGCTAACCCACTGAAGGCAGAGATTGGTTGTAGATGATGTATATTCTGCTTGCAGGTGGGTTAACAGCGGATCCCGAAGGGAATTGTTTTGGGACTCCTTTGATTGTTGCCCTCTGTCACTTCTATAAAATAACTTGGATAAGAAAGTGAAAGGTTGTGTTAGTAATGTTTTAGATTATACAAAGATTAGGCGAGTTGTGGCTAAAGTAGACTGGTGTCGTAGGTTACAACAGGACATTTATAGGATACAGACCTGGACTTAGAAGTGGCAGACAGAGCTCAACCCAGAAACGTGTGAAGCGATTCACTTTGGAACGTCAAAATTGAAGACAGAATACAGTGCTAATGGCTTGATTCTTAACAGTTTGGAGGAACAGCAGGATCTGGTGTTGCACGTCCATAGATTCCTCAGGTTTCCCGGTAAATTGAACAGGTTATTTTGGACTGGGTTCAAGAGCGGTGAGACAATGTTGCAGCTCTATAGACCTCATTTGGAATACAGTATTCTGTTTTGGATGTCTCAGTTTTGGAACGATATAGAAACGTTAGATACGGCCCTGAAGAGATTTACTAGGGTGCTGCCTGGGTTAGAGAGCATGTTTTATGAAGACAGACTGAGCCCTCTCTGGATTTTCTCTGAGGAGTGAAGGGGGATGAGATGTGACTTGATAAAGATGTACAAAACGATAAGGGGCATAGATTGAATGGATAGCCAGAGCTATTTTTTTCCAGGGCGGAAAATGTGAATGCACGGAGACGGAATTTTAAAGTGGAAATTATCCGGTGGCTGTCAGAGATAATTTCTTTTTTATGCAGAGACTGTTGTGTGCGCGGAATGCCTAACATGGTTGGTCCAGTGAGAGATGCATTATGGACATTAAACAAAACTCTTGGAAATACAAATGGATGATAGAAAAAATGATTAAGTCGGAGGGAAAGGTTAGGTTGATTTTAGAGTAGGTTAGGAGTTCGGCACAACATCATGTGCCGAAGGGGCTGTACTGTGTTGTATTGTTCAATGTTCTAAGTAAAATCTTTGACTTCCAAAGTTAGTTCTTTGTTTGACACATATTCATGCTCTGTTTGTAGTTCCATCTTCTATGTACTCTATACATCTCAGGTCCCCAAGCGAAGCTTCTTCCTTCTCTACCCTCCTCCTATTTTGAACCACCAAGTTCTTAGCTCCCTCCAGAGCACTGCATATCGGTTACTTCATCAGTCTAAGTTCTGATAGAAGGTAGAAAGATTGACTGTTCCCCTCTCAGAATTTCCAGTCACCCTTTCTTTCACCAAATTTCCATTTTTCTGTTTTTCGTCTAAATGTGTTACTCGTTATGTGAAACAATTATCCGTAACAACGTAAAATATCTAATAGGAAAACTCTAGTGACATTGTTTGCGGAAGATTTG
Organism: Mobula hypostoma; assembly: GCF_963921235.1. NCBI lineage: Eukaryota > Metazoa > Chordata > Chondrichthyes > Myliobatiformes > Myliobatidae > Mobula > Mobula hypostoma. The sequence goes on from NC_086101.1 coordinate 29,448,654, forward strand.
TTGGCAGTTGACTGTAACTTGGACTGTGAGGTGAAATCAAAGTGCGATATGGAATCGCTCAGACCCATCCCGTGGGCTCCATACTCAGATTCCCTGAGCTCCAATGTTAATAGTTAACTTTAGAATTAGAAATGTAATTTAAGTGAATATAAACGTCGGAAAGAACACAAATAAGAGAAAATCTGCAGATGCTAAATATTCAAACAACACATACAAAATGCTGAAGGAACTCAGCAGGCCAAGCAGCATCTCTGGAAAAGAGTAAACAGTCAGCGTTTCGGGCAGGTATTGTATCTATTGCATCCGGTGTTCCCGGTGTGGCCTCTTCTATTTCGGTGAGATTGGACGTAGATTGGAAGGCCACTTCGCTGAGCACCTACGCTCTGTCCGCCAGGAAAAGCGGGATCTCCCAGTGTCTACCCATTTTAATTTCAGTTTCCATTCTCAATCACACATGCCCATCCATGGCCTCCTCTACTGTCGCGATGAGGCCACACTCAGGTTGGAGGAGCAACATCTTATATTCCGTCTGGATAACCTCCAACCTGAACAACGACTTTTCAAAGTACTGGTAATGTTCACCCCCTTCTGCATTTCCCATCCCTTTTTCCACCTTTCACCTTTTCACCTTGCCTGCCCATCGCATCACTTTGGTTCTCCTCCCCGTTTTCCTTTCTTGCACGGCCTCCTGTCATCTCCTGTTAGATCCACCCTTCTCCAGCCGTTTATCTCTTTCACCAATCAAATTCCCAGCTCTCTACTTCAGCCTTCCCACTCCTAGTTTCACCTATCACCTTGTGTTTCTTCCCCCTCTCACTCCGTATTCTGACTCTGACACCTCAACTTTTTTTTTCTCCAGTCCTGCTTTAGGATCTCGGACCGAAACGCCGACTGTACTCTTTTCCACAGACGCTGCCTGATCTGCTGAGTTCCTCCAGCATTTTGTTGGTGGGAAAGAACGCATTATATTTCAGATTTCGCTGTGTTTAGAATTTTTCGACATCAGTCATGACGGCCGTCCTGTGAATTGAGCAAATTCTGCTCCAGGACAATCGCATCACATTATATCTTGCAACGGGAGCCTGGTCAGTAAACAGTAGCTGGCTTCCTATCCCCTTTCTACCGTGAGGTCGTGGAAAATTCTTAAATTTTGTGAAACAAATATGTTTGTTAAAAAGACTGTGAGCAATGAAATTGCTCCGTGACTCCCCGAACCCACTGGGGGATTGGTGCAGGTATTAATGAGCATCCGAACCGTGTTGCTTGTTTCGTTGTGCTCAGTGCATTGTAGCCGACATTGTGCCACGTCCAGAATGGGACGGGCTCCAATTCTGTACGTGAAGGAGATCTCCTATCCTATTCTGGCAGCATTTGGTATACCTGGTAAGCCCTATCGCATTGCTCAATGTGGTGTTCCGTCTCATTTCTACACAGGGTTCTGTATTCTAAATCCAATTTCTTTAATCAGCTTCAATGCTCAGCTATTGCTTGTACGCGGCCGGTTCTAATGATTTCATTGCCCTTGTCTTTCGTTGCTCTTTCCTTTTCGCTAAAGGGAGCCTTCACCGCCCCCGTGTCCGCGGTACCTGGTAAAGATTGGAATCTTACCCCCCCGCCCCGCCCCGGTAATGATTTTTTCAGGAATATCCAGCACAGAATCGTGGACATAAGTTTCATTCTCCTCCCCTCGAAACTCAGTCACAGCGACAGCTTCTATATCATGATGGTCTTCTCGCTATTGTGAGTTCACAACTGCGGAATACACCAACTTTTTGGTGCAGTACTGGGAGGCGGTATATTGATCCTGGTACCGGGCTTCCAATTTAGTATGGTGTACGGAATTTATTCCGTTGATCCATTAGAAAGGGTACGGGTTTGTGGAGAAGGAAGGAAGTTAATGTCAAATCTCCATGTCGCAGTCCGTTATCAATGCAATGATTGTCACTTTATTGCGATTTAGAGGAGTTTGCTGTGCCTAACCTATTTACTTAGAATATAACAGCGACGGTGTGATGCAAGGCTACCCTAGAATCATACCCAAAGGCATTTCAAGAGCGCCTGTAGTCTCAACCACATGGATAGACAATCGTCCAAGGCATAATCCGGCAGACAGAGAAAGGTACGGCAAAGTGGGTCGATTTGAATGGAGCAAAGTATGGTAGTGAGGATTTACAAGAGAATGAGGATGTTAATTGTCAGGCCGACATGTTTGAAGATGCGATCGGAGGAATTGGGATCAACAAGAATCCAAAGTCATAGGATCATAAAGTCACAGGACAGGCAAACTCGCCCATCTGTGAATAATGTGGTAATCAAGACAGAATGAACGGCACAATTGACGTTGGAGCAGGCTGAGGGAACATAACATAAAAACATAGAAATACACGCAGGACTAGCCAACTGGCCCGTTGAGCCTGCTCCACCATTCAATAAGATCATGGCCGATCTGGCTATAGACTCATCTCCACCTGCCTGCCTTTTCCTCATAACCCTTAATTCTCCTTGGGTGAAGGAATCTTAAAGGGATTCCAATCGGACTGCTGGAAGTCAAATAGAAGGAGGTAATGTAGACGATCATTAACTGTACCACCTCTGGCTGATAGGTCACTTTAACAAACGTTCGGCACCTTCTCTCAGCCGGTATCCCCATCATTCATCTCAATTAGAGTCCCGTGTTGTCCGCCACCCTGTCAAGCACAACACTGTTCGTTCTAATGCGCCCCTTCTGTATGAAAGCGACAGGCGCGCGCTTGCATCGGCATCCTTCAATGAACAGCTGCAATGACAATGTGAACTGACTTGTCTTTAATAAGGTAACTTTATTCCTGTTACACTAGGTGGCTGCTTAAATTGTGATACATCAATGTTTTGTGTTTCTTTCAGCAAATATGGTGACGGTTGCGATCCTGTACACGGGAAGATGCGGTCTTTCCAAGGCGATCACGCGTTACATGATGGCGATGGCGACCTCTGACGTGCTCGTGATAACTTTTCATGTGCTGCTCCGAGAAATCTACCACTACTATTTCCCCAGCTCCTTCTTGTCTCAGAGCAAAGTGTGCCCTACATTTGTATATGTGAGGATCGCCGCCCTGGACTATTCCGTCTGGTTAACCGTATCCTTCACTTTTGATCGTTTCGTCAGCATTTGTTGTCCGAAGTGGAGACTCAGATATTGCACGGACAGGACGGCAGCAGTGGTTATTTTGTCCTTGTGCACGCTGAGCTGCTTAAAGTACATTCCGTTTTACTTCATGTACGAGCCTCGCTACATTATGGATAACGTGAAGTATGGGTGTCGGCCGAAAGCTGCCTACTTCACCTTCATCTGGTGGGGGGCTTTCTCTTGGATGTGTAGCATCTCTATCTCCTTGCTTCCTTTCTTTCTAATCGTTTTCCTGAATGGGCTGACGGTCAGAAACATTGTAACAGCAAACAGGGCCCGCCGGCGCTTGAAAGGACAGGATAGTAAGGACTGCGAGACGGAGAATCGGCGCAAGTCCATCGTCTTGCTTTTCACCGTGTCCGGCACTGCCATACTACTCTGGACAACTGGAGCTGTTACTTTTATTTGTACTCGAGTAACAATAAATTTCGGCGGCGGGAATCTCAAAAGCCCATCAGCCGTCGCCAGTGAGGTGGGGAACTTTCTCATACGTGTCAGCTCCTGCGCCAACACCTGTATCTACGCATTGACCCAAAGCAAGTTCAGACATGAGTTGAAGAAAGGGTTTAATAGTCTAACTCGGATTCCCATGAAACTGGCAGGTCTGTCCAGCTAGCGGCGGGGACCGAATATCACGTCGGCATTCACTCCATTCCCCTCAGTAAGCCCCGCATTCTCTGCCTTCAGATCATTTCTCCGCTGATTTATTGAAAAGGGACTTCATGTGTTTTATCCTGGAAAACTTGTGCACCTGATTGTCGACGCTAATGACTGGGATCTATTTCCTGTAACGTGCCACATTTCCTCTGCAAGAAATTCCAGCTCCTATTTTAGAGTGACTTCGCTGCTTTTAATTTTCTGTCTAAAGCCAGCAAAGAGAAATATCCCGTGCACCTTCATCAACCAGAATTAAGGGATGTGCACGCCAAAGACTGGCGCAGCACTTCTACCACATGCCTTCTGCAATTTTCCTCGCATTTCCCGGGTCATTTTGCGCGATGTACTGAAATAAAACTGTACTGCCGTCAAACTCATCGTTCCCATAGCATGTACTGCCCCCTTCTGCTTCCTACTAAAGATCCAGAAACCTTACTGTCCAGGTAGGTCTATTGCCTCTGCCTGCTCCTGACTCACTTGAACCCGTGTCCACATACCCCGATTCCGTTCTATTCCCCTCGACCCTTTACATAAAATCCGTGATATATCTTATGTTCTTGATCTCCTCAGTAAATTTTATTTCCCCGACCCTGACTGCCTCATTGTCCCCATGAATGTCCATTCCACATGTCCTTCCATCTTTCATCAATACAGTTATAAAGCTCTCCCCTCTCTTCTCAATAAAAGAAGCAACCAATTCCCCTCCACTGCTACCCTATTCCGCCTCGCAGAACTTGTCCTCACCCCAACATTTTTTTTCCTTCGGCTCCACCCACTTTCTCCAGTCTCAAATGGTAGCCATGGGCACCGCATTGTTTCCAGCTATACACACTGTTCGTTGGTTATGTAGAACAATCCACGTTAGAAGCTTTCTCTGGGAATGTTTCCGAACTCTTCCCACGCTGCATTGACGACTACATTATTGCTGCATCATGGACCTATGCTGAGATTGTCAATTTTATCAATTTTGCCTCTAACCTTCTCTCTGCGCCTAAATTCACTTGGTCTGGGACACCAGATATGTCCCCTTCTTTAAAGAACAGGGTTTCCCTTCCTCCATTGACGCTGCTCTCACTCGGATCTCTCGATTTCCCGATCATCCGTGCTCACTCCATCTTCCCGTCGGCCTAACAGTGAAGGAGTTCCTCTTGTCCTTACCTACCAACCCTCGAGCCTCCGCATCCAACACATCATCTGCAACTTCCATCATCTCCAAAGAGATCGTACCACCAAATATTTCACCTTAGATATCTCTCCGCTTTCTGCAGGGATCGTTCTCTTCGTGATTCCCTTGTCCATTCGGCCCTCCCCACTAATTCTGTTCCGAAACATATCCCTGCAAGTGCAAATCTCTGAAGTCGTTTATTGTGTCCTTTGCTCCCAATGCGACCTCATCTACATTGGTGAGTCGCGATGCAAATTGGGCACCATCTTCATCGAACGCCTCTAGTCTATCTGCCAAAAGCGGAACTTAACGGTGTTTAAGCATGTCAGTGCATTACCTACTCTTGTGTCAAGATAAGGCCACCCTCATGGTGGAGGAGCAACACCTTATTTTCCGTCTGGGTAGCCTCGAACCTGATGGCAAGAAGATCGATTTCTACTTCCGGTAAAACTATTTTCCTCTCCCTCTCCACTCTTATTCTATTCCCCACTCTGGTCGCTTACCTTTTCTCACCTGCCTGTCACCTCCTTCCGCGGATTCCCTCCTCATTCCCTTTCTCCCATGGTCGACACTCCTCTCCTGTTAGATTCTATCCTCTCCAGCCGTTTATCTTTTCTACCTACGTATCACTTCTAGCTAGCTTCCAGCCCCCATCTCCCCACCTTCTGGGTCTGGCGTCTTTCCCCTTTCTTCCCAGAATTGAAGAAACGTCTCGGCCCAAAGTGCATTTCTATAAGCTTTTCCTAACCTGCTGAATTCCTCCAGCATTTTGTATGTCTTGATTTTACATATATTAAGTGATATTTGCAACTTAATCTATTCGATTTATGATGCAGTTGCAGGTTCAGAGACACGGAATCCTAATACTATGCCAACTCCTTCAGATTAGCATTCCATGTTCATTTGCCTGTAGGGTTGTCACATACAGCAGAAATTAAAAGCAGGATAGTTTACTTGTTCCATCAAATTGACTGGCCATTTAATAACTTCTTTATAGAACTAAACTCCCACTCCACCAACCTTCTGATTCAATGGATTGCAATATGTACCAACTTCAATAGAAGTCCACCCCCGACCATATCTTTTCATACCCCCTCGGTTTACCATTTAGATTGGCCAGATTCCATGGCGGACCATCTGATGCGCTCGTACATCTTCATCACCCAGTTTCAGCATCTACCGAGCGAAGTTTATGTATAGAATCGTGGAGATATTGATAGAAATAGAAGAATTACTTGCAGATGGTTAATGGACTTTGAGAGTGGATGTAGTGCACGATTTCCTAAGGCAGTAAAAAAGCTGTCTGATGAATAAACACCACACACTGCAAGTGTAAGTTACTGTGATAAGTTCATAGACATCCTGCTGCGTTTTATATACCCAATGACGTGGTGATCCGAGAAACATGGCCCAAGTGTGGGAAGTGGTGTGGAGGTAGGGATGGGTGGCGGAGACGCATTACAGTACTCTGAGAGTTGAATTCACAACTGTCCAATTTCTCCATGAGATTTGACCGAAATTTGATTTAGAGTCACTGCGAATCTCGCTCTCGCACTGTAGAGAGGGGGGCAGCATCGATAAATTACAGTGCAAGCGCTACTTTAACCAGATATACCAGTTTTGCACCCTTTCTGAAACTCGCAAAGGAATTTCTGGTAGAGTAAATGGACATTAAATGCCGGTGCTGGAGTAAATCACCAGACATGTTGTTTTCTTTGCTGGTATTTCAAGCTTTTAGCCAATGTCTTCATAAATGCCGAGAGATTTTCTACATCGATCACTCCCTGAAAGAGCGCATTCCAGATTACAACTACCCTTTCTGTGAGGAAAAAATCTTTCTCGCGTTCCTCATAATATACACCGTTCCTATGTCTCTTTTCTCTATCCGCCATAAATCAGGAAACCTGCCATGCGTGCCCGTCAACACCAACAACATTCTGGAGGAAGTCACTAGGCCAGGCAGCATCTATGGAAAAGAGTACAGTCGAAGTTTCGGGCCCAGGCGCTTCACTCAGGAGTGGAGAAAAATGATGAGGATTCAGGGTAAGAAGTTGTGGGAAGAGGAGAAAGAAACACAAGGTGATAGGTGAAAATGGGAGGGGGAGAGTGGCGAGAAGTAACGAGCTTTGGGAGGTGATTGGCTAAAGAGAGACAGGGTCGGAGAAGGGTGAATCTGATAGGAGAGGACAAGAGGCCATGGGAGAAAGAAAATGGGGAGAAGCACCGAAGGGAGGTGATGGACATGTAAGGTGATAAAGTGAGAAACAGAATTGGGAATGGGGAATGGTAAAGCAAAGGTGGGGGCATTATCGGAACTTCGAGAAACCGATGCTCATGCCATTAGGTTGGAGGGTACATAGACAGAATATAATGTGCCCAAATAACACAGAGAAAATGCTGGAGGACATCACTCTCCTATTTTCATTCCCCTGTCCCACCAATCCACATGGTTTATTTCTCCATAAGCTTACGTCTACCATGCAGTACCCACCTGCCACCACCTCGTTTCACCTGCCAGTTGTTCACATGCCTATCCACCTGGGCGCTTTCTGCCTAAGAAAAGCAAAGACACTCATTCACATCGCTGGCCTCCACAATATCGCTGCCATTGTGTTCACTAGAACTGAACATAGCTTTGTCATCCTGGTAGGGCCTCTTTCAACATGCAGAAAACAGCTGGTTTATTTAATTGCAAAAAGTTCCCAACACTGCTTTTCAAGTTATTCTGCATTTGTTTTAAAGTTGACTATGCCGCAGTTGGTGCGAATTTACACACAGCAAACTATAATATGACATTAAAGACACAACCGACAGCATGTGCTGGAATCGGGAGCAAAATAAACTACTAACAGATTTCGTAGGGTAAATCAGCATTTGTGGAGGGAAAGGGATAATCTAGGCTTAGATTTGAGACCTTGCATCTCGACAGATACTGCAGAGATGGAATAGTCAACAGAGAGGTGAGGACTGAAGTAAAAGCTGATAGGTGATAGATGGAACTAGGGAGGTGGGGAATAATGGCCGGAGCCTGATGTAGGTGGAAGATGGTGTAGTGTGGGAAGTGATTCTGTCCGGTCTGGACTGAAAAGATCCACCAACTAGAAGGTCGACTGAGAGATTCAATTAAAGATAGACAATAAATTCCATGTCAGGGGCGCCACGGTAGCATAGCGGTTAGTGTGACATTGTTACAGCTGGAGTTGGAGTTCGGAGTTCAATTCTGATGCCATCTGTAAGAAGGTTGCACGTCCTTCCCATGAGCATGTAGGTTTCCTCAGGGTACTTCAGTTTCCTTCCACAGGCCAAAAATGTTTGGTGAATAGGTTAAATGCTCATTGTAAATTGTCCTGTGAGTAGGCTGCTGGGTGGTGCCCTCTTTAGTCTGGAAGAACCTATCTCAGAGGAATGTTTCATTGAGATGTTTATTTTATATGCTTGAAAGTATCAAGCATTCTTTCTTCAGCCAATGATTGGTGTGTCAAGGCCGACCGGACGGGAAAGGCAGCTTCCCGAAGCAAATAACTTTCACCACATTGTGTCCAGATATAACCGTATGGTCTGACACCAGTAAAGAAGTGGTTATTAGTGAACTCACAGTCCCCTGGGAAGACAATATCGATGCAGCCCATGAGTGCAGGTTAACCAAGTATGCAGAATTAAGATCAGAGTGTGGAGACAGATGGTGGAAGGTCTCATGCTATCCATTCGAAGTAGGTTTATAGCGTTTACTTTTCAGAAGTGGCTGCGTGACCTTGGCTTCACTAGAAGAGAGATCAAGTCAACCAGCAGGGCTGTAGCTGAGGCAGCAGAGAAAGGATCAGCATGGGTGTGGACCAAATATGTCCAGAGGGGCAGATAGTCAGATAGCGTATACATCTTTTGCAAACCCTTCAGTAGTTGCGTAGCCACCTGAAGAGCAGACTTTCTGTTGGATGGAAGTGACCGACAGCTCTGATAGAGGAAGATGCCAAGTTTTTAATCTCACCAGTGGGAAGTGGTGCTTTAGCACTGCTGGCCCACCACCTCGTGGAGTCTTGATCATAAGCGGGCCGAAACTCCTGAAGACAGGTGGCAGATCAACTGATGGTCCTACTAGTGATAGCAAAGGACATTTAACATCTTAGTCCACGTGTATTTTCAGTTCTATGTTCTTGTCATAAATTCATGATCATTATTTCTTTTTACCTTAAAATGATGTTTGATTAAAAATTTCGTGCTTTTTATGTAAGGATGTAGCGATGTGCTACACACAGCGCTAGAATAACCACACGGAGTCGGTGAGTTAGAGTTGCGATGAAAGAGATTTATTCAAACTTCGCGGCCCGCTTTAAAGCCTTCCCGTTCCCGCACTCCCTGGGCGGGACTACTGTGGGGAATGCCTATTCCCAGACCCTTTCTGCGCGCGGGATTTTCCCCCTGCTGGTGAAGATGGCCTGGCGCCCTTTTTGCTGCCGGCCCTCTGCCTGCGCGCGCTGTTTCGTGAGCCGGTTCGTGGTTGCCAGAAAGTGGGTCGCCACATAACCCCCCCCCCCCCTCAGAACCGGCGATACCTCCCCCAATGTCCACAGTCTGGATCGGCCTCTGTTTGGGAGGTCTGCCCCTGCGCCGCGGTGCCTGAGCCTGGACCGGTTGCGCCAAGTCCACATGGGCCAGTTTGAGTCGGTCCACCGTGAAAACCTCCTCTCTCCCCCCAATGTCCAGCACGAACGTGGACCCGTTGTTGCTGATCACCTTAAACGGCCCTTCGTAGGGCCGCTGTAGCGGTGCCCGGTGTCCGCCCCGTCGTACAAAAAGAAACTTACAGTTCTGCAGGTCTTTGGGTACGCAGGTCGGGCTCTGTCCGTGCTGTGAGGTGGGTATGGGGGCCAGGTTACCGAGTCTCTCCCGTAGTCTGTCCAGGGCTGCTGTGGGTTCTTCCTCTTGCCCCCTTGGGGCTGGTATGAACTCTCCTGGGACGACCAGGGGCGCGCCGTACACCAACTCGGCCGACGAGGTGTGTAGATCCTCTTTGGGCGCCGTGCGGATTCCGAGCAGGACCCAGGGAAGTTCGTCCAACCAGTTAGGCCCCTCCAGGCGGGCCATGAGAGCCGATTTCAGGTGACGGTGGGTGGTAGGCAGTTGTGTGGTGTAGCTGTGTTCCTAAAAGTCTGGCCATAGCCGACCACAGGCTGGAGGTGAACTGGGCGCCCCTGTTGGAGGTAATGTGGGCCGGTACCCCGAAGCCGGCTACCCAGGTTGCGATCAGTGCTCGGGCGCAGGATTCGGAGGTGGTGTCGCTGAGCGGGACTGCCTCTGGCCATCTGGTGAACCGGTCTATCATAGTTAGGAGGTACCGTGCTCCTCGTGACACTGGCAGGGGCACCACGATATCCACATGGATGTGGTCGAACCTCCGGCGGGTGGGTTCGAACCGCTGCGGTGGAGCCTTGGTGTGCCGCTGCACCTTGGCCGTTTGGCACTGCATACACGTTTTGGCCCATTCACTGACCTGTTTACGCAGTCCATGCCTCACGAACCTGTTGGAGACCAGCCGGACGGTTGTCCTGATGGAGGGGTGCGCTAAGTTGTGAATGGATTCGAACACCCGCCGGCGCCAGGCTGCTGGGACGACGGGGCGGGGTTGGCCGGTAGCTATGTCACACAGTAGGGTTCTCTCACTTGGGCCTACGGGGAGGTCTTGGAGCTGCAAACCGGAAACTGCAGTCCTGTAACTGGGGATCTCAGCGTCTGCCTGCTGTGCCTCTGCCAGCGCTGCATAGTCCACCCCCTGGGACAGGGCCTGTATGGTAGGTCTGGAAAGTGCGTCTGCCACGACATTGTTCTTTCCAGAGACATGCCGGATGTCCTCGTGTACTCGGAGATGTAGGACAGATGTCGCTGCTGGCGGGACGACTAGGGGTCGGACACCTTAGTGAACGCAAACGTAAGCGGTTTGTGGTCAGTGAACGCGGTGAAGGGCCTACCTTCTAAGAAGTACCTGAAATGCCGGATTGCCAGGTATAGTGCCAATAGCTCCCGGTCGAAAGCACTGTATTTGAGTTCGGGTGGTCGTAGGTGTTTGCTGAAGAACGCCAGGGGTTGCCAGCGACCCTCGATGAGTTGTTCCAGCACTCCACAGACTGCTGTGTTGGATGCGTCCACCGTGAGGGCAGTAGGAACGTCCGTTCTGGGGTGCACTAGCATCGCGGCGTTTGCCAAGGCTTCTTTGGTTTTAACGAAAACGGTTGCGGCCTCTTCGTTCCAGGTAATGTCCTTGCCCTTACCCGACATTAGAGTGAACAAGGGGCGCATGGTTCGGGCTGCTGAGGGGAGGAAACGGTGGTAGAAATTCACCATACCCACGAATTCCTGCAAGCCTTTGATTGTGTTGGGTCGGGGGAAGTGGCGGACCGCATCTACCTTGGCGGGCAGCGGGGTTGCCCCGTCTTTAGTAATCCTGTGGCCCAGGAAGTCGATGGTGTCGAGTCCGAACTGGCATTTGGCTGGATTGATTGTAAGGCCGAATTCACTCAGGCGGGAGTAGAGCTGGCGGAGGTGGGACAGATGCTCCTTCCGACTACTGCTGGCTATGAGGATGTCGTCCAAATAGATGAATGCAAAGTCCAGGTCGCGTCCCACCGCGTCCATTAGCCGCTGGAAAGTCTGTGCGGCATTCGGAGGAATTCGAAAAGTCCGAACGGGGTGATAAGTGCTGTTTTGGGGATGTCGTCCGGATGTACAGGGATTTGATGGTATCCCCGATGGTATCCCCGATGGTATCCCCGGACGAGGTCTACCTTGGAAAAGATCCTTGCGCCGTGTAGGTTTGCTGCGAAGTCTTGAATGTGCGGCACAGGGTAGCGGTCTGGCGTTGTAGCCTCGGTCAGTCTGCGGTAGTCACCGCATGGTCTCCAGCCCCCCGTTGCCTTGGGCACCATGTGAAGGGGGGAGGCCCATGGGCTGTCGGACCGTCGTATGATCCCTAATTCCTCCATCTTCTTGAACTCCTCCATCCCCAGTCGGAGCTTGTCCGGGGGAAGCCTTCGAGCACGGGCGTGGAGGGGTGGTCCCTGGGTCGGGATGTGGTGCTGTACTCCGTGTCTGGGCATGGCTGCTGTGAACTGCGGTGTCAGTACTGATGGGAAATCCGCCAGGACCCTGGTGAATTCATCGTCGGACAGCGTGATGGAGTCCAGGTGTGGGGCTGGCAACTGTGCTTCACCCAGGGAGAACGTTTGAAAAGTCTTGGCGTGGACTAATCGCTTCCCTTGCAAGTCGACCAGCAGGCTGTAGGCTCGTAGAAAATCTGCCCCCAGCAGTGGTTGGGCCACGGCGGCCAGTGTGAAGTCCTACGTGAACCGGCTGGAGCTGAACTGTAGCCGCACCGTGCGGTGCCGTAGGTTCGTATTGTGCTGCCATTAGCGGCCCTCAGGGTGGGTCCCGGTTCTCTGTTGCGGGTGTAGTAACTCGTTGGAGGTAAGACGCTGATCTCCGCTCCGGTGTCGACCCAAAAGCGGCGTCCCGACTGCTTGTCCCAGACGTACAGGAGGCTGTCCTGATGGCCAGCCGCCGTAGCCATCAGCGGCGGCTGGCCCTGGCGTTTCCCGGGAATTTGCAGGGTGGTCTGCCTCCGTGCCCCACCGCTGGTGGTAGAAACACCATTGTTCGTTGGGCTCCTCACTCCCGTCGCCGCGTTTTGTAGGCTCTGCTGCCGGGCCTGGTCTGGTCTGTCGTTGGGCACGCGGCTTGGTGATCTGTGCGACGGATGCCCCTCTCTCTTTCCTGGCATTCCACAGCACATCTGCCCGGGCCGCCACCTCCCGGGGGTTGCTGAAATCTGCGTCGGACAGCAGCAGGCATATGTCCTCGGGCAGTTGCTCTAGGAACGCCTGCTCAAACATGAGGCAGGGTTTGTGTCCTTCAGCCAGGGCCAGCATCTCGTTCATTAATGCTGACGGCGGCCTGTCTCCCAAACTATCCAGGTGCATTAAGCGGCGTGCTCGTTCGCGCCGTGAGAGTCCGAAAGTCCTTATGAGCAGGGCTTTGAATGCTGTGTATTTGCCGTCCTCCGGGGGCGACTGTATAAACTCCTCAACATGTGCAGCAGTCTCCCGGTCGAGGGAGCTCAGCACGTAGTAGTAGCGAGTGGACTCCGAGGTTATCTGCCGAATGTGGAATTGTGCTTCTGCTTGTTCGAACCATAAATGAGGTCGCAGCGTCCAGAAGCTTGGCAGTTTTAACGAAACTGCGTGAACAGATGCAGCGTCGGTCATCTCTGGTCCAAATATCGTATGGGCCGTCGGGGTCACCAATTGTAGCGATGTGCTACACACAGCGCTAGAATAACCACACGGAGTCGGTGAGTTAGAGTTGCGATGAAAGAGATTTATTCAAACTCCGCGGCCCGCTTTAAAGCCTTCCCGTTCCCGCCCTCCTTGGGGCGGGACTACTGTGGCGAATGCATATTCCCAGACCCTTTCTGCGCGCGGGATTTTCCCCCTGCTGGTGAAGATGGCCTGGCGCCCTTTTTGCTGCCGGCCCTCTGCCTGCGCGCGCTGTTTCGTGAGCCGGTTCGTGGGTGCCAGAAAGTGGGTCACCACAAGGATTTATTTAATGTAGAGTGTAATGGGTCACGTGACTAGAGTTTAATAAGAGAATGGCTGCGGCATTATGTGTCAGAAGCAACATGGAATAAACTTATTCTGCATGTGGTCTAAGAGACGCACACGGTAATTGTTTTTATTTGTTTTATATTGTGTATAATTTTGTTGATGTGCGTTTACATGGACAGTGCAAGTTTTCAGTGATTTTATTTGTCTTCAGCGCAGTTCTGTTGTGCTGACGTGTTTGGGGCCTGTTTATCGGCGGACACTTGCTTGAGAGACTTTAAAAGACTGAGAGATGTATGTTTCAAACTTCTTATGTATTTTACTTTCTTGTAGTTTTCATGGTGTCTGCTGAAGAAAGAGAGAGAAAGAGATAAAAATAAATCTTCAAGGGCATCCGTATGATGCGTGGCCATTTTGTCATTGGACCACTGTAGTTATAGTGAAAACGTGCAGCCAACAGGGCCGAGAGTTCAAAGTAAGAAGCGCCGCATGTCCGGGAAGAAGATAGGAGGAAGTACGATCGCTGGGGCAGCGTGCGTCCGGAAAAGTCGTTGGAGAAAACGCTAGTCGATTCACGGGAGAAAACGGGAGTGTCGGCTCCTGACACCGTCGGGTTGAGAATACCGCGATTTTACCACGAGAGAGCAACGTTTACCAGCGTAGGCTACAGCTTTCCAAATCCTCTCTACAGGCTTCAGAGTGCAGTGTCTGTTTCATTCCCTTGCTGTCTTCAGGCAAGAAAGTGCGGCTCTGCAGACGGCGTCAGGTTTGACTGTGCTACCTTAACAACCCTATGGACTTCCGTAAAATTTGAAAAATACTTGTTAAAATACTGGTTTATTGATGAGAAAAGTAACCGATTTATCAATATAGCGTAATCGTTGTTCCTGCTTTACCAGTGGCATTCTTAGGAATGTTCTAATGGTGTTTTCGATCTGAGAGTTCAAACGCATAATCAAAAGGAGTATTAGGAGGTTTATTGAGTAAACAGTTACTAAATATTAACACTTGGATTGAACTGACTATTACATAGTTACAAAAGGTTATACGCATATTCAGCAATAACTTGGTGATAGATACAGTGTTTTTTCTAAAACGTGTTCAATGCCACGGCAAGGAGAGTCGAATCCGAGAAATCTTCACAGGAAAAAAAGTTAAGCCCAAAAATGCTGGAGCTTAAGCAACAAGAGGCTTCTCAGAGGGCGAGTAAATTCATCAAGCTATATGAAAGCTGGAAAGAACAAGTTAGAGGTACACGTACCAAACTTAAGGATGAATGCTCCGCCCAAGACTTAGGTGACATGATGGATGCTGTTGAAGGGCTGGAGACACAAGTGAGAGCTGTGTATGAAAATATACGATCTGATTCGGCAACTTCTACTGAGATTAGAAGAAAGATGGATTCCTGCACAGCAGTAACAACAAATTTGATGGGGTTAATGAAAGTACGTATGAGTGAAGTGGGGCAAGAGGAGTTTAATGCTAAGGCAGAAAACGCAAAACTTCGTATGGTGCTCGACAGAGAGTACGGCCAGTCGATATTTGGGACTACAGTCTCCAAATCCACAGTTTGTAGCCACCACTCAAGCTGTTTATCAGAACAGGAAAGCATCACAGCAAAAAGAGCAGAGTGTTTTGCACAGTTTGCTGCAAAGCAGGCTGAAATGCGATGGAGGAGGCTATTGCTGTGCAAAGGCAAGAACTTAAAAGACTGGAAAATCAGAGAGATATTCAAGTAATAGCTGCAAAGCTTAAGGCTTACTCTGAAGCTGACTCAGGTGAGGCCTTGGAGGAAAGTAGAACAGCACGCAGTGAGCTGGCTAATTGTCCTCCAAAACCTCATAAAGAAATTTAAGGGGAACAAACATGGAAGAACAATAACAATGAGCAAACAAACAATACTAACAATGAAGCGTCGTTAGTGCAAGCCCTACATGACACGATGGTTCTCACCAGACTTCCTGCACCCGAGCACTCACTCTTTCAGGGGACCCACTTAGGTTCTTAGAGAGGAGCACAAGTTTCAAGGCATTGATAGAATGGCGTTGCACCTATCCAGCTGACAGGTTGTTCTACCTACAAAAATACGCACAGTGGTGAGGCACTGTATTGGAGGGAAGCTTCTACAGAAAGGATGATGAAGGCTACGGCCAGGCATGGGAGGCTTTGAATGCTCGGGATGGCCAGCCTTTCGCAATCCAGCGTCCATTAAGTGAAAAACTGAATAACTGGCCATAGATTGGCTCAAGGGTGTCAGTTAAGCTGAGACAATTCAGTGATTTTATGACAGCCTGCAGCAATGCCATGACATATACCAAAGGGCTGTAAAATGACCGTGAAGAAAATCATAAGATACTCCAAAAATTCTCTGATTGGGTGATCTCTCGCTGGAAACGTCATGTCACAAAGCAGTTGCGACAAATAGGGGAATTCTCTGATTTCAAGAAGTTTGCTGATTTTGTGACACAAGAAGCAGAAATCGCATACAATCCTGTAACATCCTTTCATGCCTTGAAGCCTACTGAAGAAAAGTAATCTAGAGACATGAAGTGCACAAAGGCTAACGCGTTCATGACAAATGTGAAAGCGTCGGAGAAATCAAGCACAGTGATGGAAACGTACAGTGCCGTGGAGAACAGCTCAAAGGATTCAAACGGATTCAAGAAGGTAAACGCTTCGTTTTCATCTTCAAACCCAATCACACGCATGTGCTGTGGAGAAGGCCACTCCATCCACAAATGCCAGAAACTCTCCAAGAGCCTGTGGAGGACAAGAGAAGGTTCATATTGGACAATAACCTGTGTTTTGGCTGTCTTAGGAGAGGACACAATTCAAAGGACTGTAAGAGCAAAGCTACTTGTGGCATATTTAAGAAACATTATCCAACACCACTTCATGAAGACCGTCTTTCTGCTGCAGCAGACACATCTTCTCATGTTATGCAAGCGGAAGAAAACACAACTTCCCTTTCTTGCTGCGTATACCGAGGCGATGGTGGGAGCACATCTTTGATAGTGCCTGTATAGATTTCTTCAATCGCCACCCCTAAAACAGAGACCTTAGTTTATGCCCTACTGGATACACAGAGTAGCAACAATTTTGTAGACCAAGAGGCATGTGAGAAAATGGGGGCAGGACTAGAGCCAGTCAAGTTAAATCTTACCATATGATGGGAAAAGATTCCATTGTTTAGAGTGAAAGATGAAGTGGGCTTAGAGTTAAAGGGTTTTCCTCACATAGTTTCATCAACTTGCCACCTGCCGATACCAGAGATTTCATCCCACTCGAATGTTCCCACATTCCTTCCCCTGAAACGGCCAAAAGGTGGAAACATCTGAATAGAATAGCACAGGAAATACTAGAGCTGATGGATTGCGAGGTAGGACTCCTGATAGGCTACAACTGCGTGAGAGCGTTGGCACCACGGCAAGTCATCACAGGAGGTGACGATGAGTCATATGCCATCAAGACTGACCTGGGTTGGAGCATTGCCGGCAGCTAACCACAGGTCGCAAAGACAACAGAAATGACAGGTCTGTGCTATCGTGTATCTGTCAAGGAACTTCCACCATTGACACCAGCCTCTGCCACTAGAGCCCTTGAATCAGACTTCAGAGATACAAACTCTGGGGAAAAGAGCATATCACAAGATGACATACAGTTCATGCAATTACTGAATGAAAGAATACACCAGGATGCAGATGGGCACCTGGAAATGCCCCTCCCCTTTAACACACGCCCTCCACTGCCGGAAAGCAAGCGACTGGCTCTGGTGTGGCTGAAGCACCTTAAGGAGAAACTTGAGAAAAATCTCAAATTCAAGGATGACTACGTTAAATTTATGGAAGGTGTCTTCAAGCTTAGTGATGCGGGGAGAGCTGAAGATCAGCCCAAAGCAGGAAATATGAGCAGTGAACCAGCTAGTGGAGTTCAGGATGTGGATCTCAATTATGATGAACTCCCAGTCCAGACCGTGTTGGGAGTAAAGTGGAGTGTGATTAGTGACACCTTTTTTACAGTCGCCCTAGATGCGAAACCAGTAACACGGCGGAGAATCCTCTCGACTGTAGCCTTTGTGTTTGACTCACTAGGCTTCCTAGATCTCTTCATCCGACTAGGAAATAAAGTATTACAGGAAATATGCCAAAAGGATGAACAACTGCCTGGAGAATTAAAGCCACGATGGGAAACCTGGCTAAACGAGCTAAAGAATCTGCATAAACTTCAGATTCCAAGATGCTTTGCCTCTGAAAATCCTAGGGAGGGTCCAGCGAATTGAACTGCGTCACTCTTCGGATTCGAGTAGCCATGGGTATGATCAGTGCTCATATCTCCGAGTCCTGAGTGAAGACAAAGTCATAGGTAAGGCAAGGGTTGCACCCACAAGAGTTGGAACCATACCAAGGCTGGAGTTAACAGTTGCAGTGGTCTCCTCAGCGGTCAGCAGTGTGCTAAAGGAGGAGCTGGAGCTCAAAATTGACCAAGACTATTTTTGGACAGATTCCCAGGTAGCCTTGGGCTACATTTACAATGAAGTACGAAAGTTTCACGTTTTCGTTGCAAATCGAATCCAAAGAATCAGAGAAGCAACTGATCCAGCACAGTGGTACTATATCGACACTGACCAAAATCCGGCAGATCACGCTTCCAGAGGCCTCAAGATGGCAGAGCTGATTGGTACAAATTGGCTTACTGGACCCAGGTTTCTGTGGGAAAGAGAGATTGTCACATCAAAGTTTACTCTGGAGCTTCTGGTGGGCGATCCTGAGGTCAAAATGTCACAAGTACTACAAACAAAGGTGGTAAAAGAGGACAATTTCTTGGAGAGACTTAAACGATTCTCAAAATGGTATACGGCATTGAATGTGGTTGCATGGATCTAGCAACTAGCAAAGAGAGCCAAAACAGCAAAACCCACAAATATCGAAGTCAGAAGAAAGGCCAGACTTGTGCTTGTAAAATTGGTACAAAGGAATGCTTTCAAAGAGGAAATGCGAATGCCGAGTGATGGCAACCTGCCACACAGCCATCTATTGTTCCGTCTTGACCCACTATTGCAAGATGGTGTTCTCAGGGTGGGAGGGCGATTAAAGATAGCTTCCTTACCTCTCAACTTGAGCATCCAGTAATTTCTACCAAGAGATGGTGTCATCTATCATGTTATTAACGTTCTATTCATAAATTAGCTGTACTTGTAGAAAACAACTCAAATGTATTCCAATGGAACTAATTTCTAAACACCTACCTGTTTGTTTTTTTTTTAATTTTATTTTTATTTGGATAAGGAATTCACAATTATCATGTACTTTTTTCACACATATAACCTTTTCCATTTTTTTATATGAACACCTACCTGTTCGAAGAGTTTAAAGTATCAGTCTTGATCTCAGAGTTCGTTACAAATACCAATTATTTGGTTCCGGAAATTACTAGATTTATTCAAATATTTGTATAAAGGTTATCATAAATCATAGTAATTTGGTGGGAGTGTAACTGTCTCAGAGACATGTTGCGTTGAGGTGGTTATTTTATATGTTGTTGTCATAAACTCGTGATTTTTTAAAATCATAAAATCTTAATGTTTGATCAAAAATTTTGTGCTTTTTATGCAAGGTTTATTTAATGTAGAGTGTAACGGGTCACGTGACTAGAGTTTAATAAGAACATGACTGTGGCATTACGGGTCAGAGCCAAAATGGTAGCAGAGAAAGGCATATGGCCCTAAAATAACCTTATTCTGCATGTCGTCCAAGAGGCGCACACGTTAATTGTTTTTATTTGTGTTATATTGTGTGTAATGTTGTTGATGTGCCTTTACATGGACAGTGTGATACGTTTTTAGCGGTTTTATTTGATTTCAGCTCACTTCCATTGTTCTGACGTGTTTTGGGCCTGCTTATCGGCGGACACTAGCTTGAGGGACTTAAAAAGACGGAGAGAGGTATGTTTCAAACTTTTTATGTCTTTTATTTTCTTGTAGTTTTCACGGTGTCTCCTCATGAAAGAGAGAGATAAAATAAATCTTCAAGGACATCTGTATGATGCGTGGCCATTATTTCATTAGACCAGTAGAGTTACGACAAATATAAATAAAACTTTAACGTTCCGTGTATAAAAATATGAAATATGGAAACAAGATCCTCTGCTTTTTAAGGCATTCTTTTTGGTATCTAAGTACTAGTACTGCAGGTGTCCCTGGGTAATGGGCAGGAAGGTGCGTATCTGTACGCCTTTGGCTGGTCTCCTGCCCATTTTAATGTTCTCTTCGTCTTCGCAGGAGTTTGTGCGGCCCTTACTAAGCTTCCGCTTCAGCAGTGAGCTCCTCTTCTAAATTCGGTTGTTTTCTTTCGGGGTGGGCGTGTGGCTGTGAATGTGGCGTCTGAGGTAGAGGAAATAAGACCGCCATGTATTCACCGAAGTCTAGTTTATAAAATCGCACAGACTATCTTCTCAGTGCTCTGAAACTTCACCAATCTCACACCGTTCCCCATATCACATTCTCCAACCTTTTTGTCTCCCCTGCCCTTTCTCTCATCTTATCTATCTCTCGACCTTTTTTTTTCTCCCCGCACTATAATGTCCCGAGAAACACAGCAGATTGCATGGCAGCTAAGGGCTGAGGAGATCGTGCCTATCGTGGGTGCAATTGTTACGTTTTGTGACTCGTCGACAGTTGTTTCTAGATTTCGTACTTCAGTTTAACATGTCGTCAATCCCAGCTACGGACGCATTGATATGAATGCATTTTTTGAGTTTGACCAATCACGCTTTGGTTAACGTTTAGGTACTACCCTTCGTCTATGTCTTCATCGGCATCCTAAATGGACAAATTCGACATCAACGGGGAAGACTATGGCTTAACTCGCTGAAATTTTATTCCTTGGCTCCACAAGCGAGGCCAAGTATCCGATACAGTATGTTTTGTTTTCAGCTCTCCATTATCCGTGCTGCTATGTTCAAACATCTCGGAAAACCAAAGTCATTCTGCTCGTCCGAATATTCTGACGGTCTTTCTGTAATTATGTGCCTACAATTTAAAGCCACTTTCTGAGATAGAGTAGGTATATTTGAAGGTACAGTGGAATGTTCGTTTTCTTCTGGTCCTGTAACCCATCTACTTCAAGATGTGTTGTGCGTCCAGAGGTGCTGTTCTGCATACCTTTGCTGTAACGTTTGATTATTTGAGCTACTGTCGCCTTCCTGCCAATGGCCGTTCTCCTCTGAACTCCCTCATTTACCAAGTTCTTCGCCCACAGAAATGCTGCTCTCTGGATTTTCCTTTTGTTTTATCACACCATTATCTGTAAACTCGGGGAACTGTTGTGCATGAAAATCCCAGGAAGTCAGCAATCAAACCACCCCATCCCGCACAGACAATAATTTTGGCCTGAAACGTCGACTGTAATTTTTTTCCATAGATACTGCCTGGCCTGCTGAGTTCCTCCAGCACTTTGAACGCGTATAATCACGATGTAACAATTCAGGTTTATGACCAATCTTTGAAACTTTTAGGAATAGCGCAGAATTTTGATTCAAGTTAAATAGTAGAAAAATAAGTGTTGGAAATCTCGATGTTGTGCTTGACGGGGCGAATAAAGGCGTCCAAGGGAAAGACTGATGGATTTGCCAGATAATAAATGGCGTTGAGTGTCTGTTAATGCCACTCATCTCCCTGGCGGACGCGTAAGTAAAAGGTCTTAATAATTATCCACAATTGCTAAGAGATAAACCTGAATCGGAATAGCGGAGGGCCTTGACAGATTATCTTCTATTAAGATGCTTTCATCTCTCTCAGCCGGCATCAACGCCATTTGTGCTTTCAACGCTCTCTTGTTTGCCAGATTATAGCAGACGCAAGTTCCTGAGAGAAAGTCAGACAGAGAAAGTGAGAGTGACGGAGCGTGATACTGACTCGAGTCTCAGAATAACACCAAGACAGAGCAGCGACACATTAAAAGATCCAGGGATCCGTATCTGGGATACCAAAAGCCACCAGTATCGGAGAGAAAATCTTCTTCACGTATAGAATTGGAGTCCGTCCCATCTTATAAGAATTGCATTGATGGTCGTGTTACATGATGAAGGAGATCTGTTTTTTTTGTGAGAATGATGTAATGGTCTTTTGGAGGTCACCTGATAATGAAACGGGGATGGTGCTGGAGGATTGGCGTATTGCTCATGTTGTTCCATTGTTTAAAAAGGGTTCTAAGCGTAAACCTAGCAATTATTGGGCTGTAAGATTGACATCAGTGGTGAGTAAATTGATGGAAAGTATTCTTAGAGATGGAATATATAATTATCTGGATAGACAGGGTCTGATTAGGAACAGACAACATGGATTTGTGCGTGGAAGGTCATGTTTGACAAATCTTGTTGCATTTTTTGCAGAGGGTACATAGGAATGTTGACGAGGGTAAAGCGGTGGATATTGTCTATATGGACTTCAGTAAAGCTTTTGACAAGGTCCCACATGGAACGTCGGTTAGGAAGGTTCAATCGTTAGGTATTAATATTGAACTAGTAAAATGGATTCAGCAGTGGCTGGATGAGAGACGCCACAGAGTGGTGGTGGAAAACTGTTTGTCAGATTGGAGGCCAGTGACTAGTGGTGTGCCTCAGGGATCTGTACTGAGTCCAATGCTATTTGTCATATGCATTAATGATCTGGATGATGGGGTGGTAAATTGGGTAAGTAAGTATGCAGATAGTACAAAGATAGGTGGAGTTGTGGATAATGAAGTAGGTTTTCAAAGCTTGCTGAGAGATTTAGGCCAGTTAGAAGAGTGGGCTGAAAAATGGCGGATGAGGTTTAATGCTGATAAATGTGAGGTGCTACACTGTGGTCAAAATCAAAATAGGACATACATGGTAAATGGTAGGGCATTGAAGAATACAGTATTACAGAGGAATCTAGGAATAATGGTGCATAGTTCCCTTAAGGTGGAATCTCAGGTGGATAGGGTGGTGAAGAAAGCTTTTGGTATGCTGGCCTTTATAAATCAGAGCATTGAGTATAGGATTTGGGATATAATGTTGAAATTGTACAAGGCATGGGTGAGGCCAAATTTGGAGTATTGTGTACAGTTTTGGTCACCGAATTATAGGAAAGATGTCAACGAAATCGAGTACAGAGAAGATTTACTAGAATGTTACCTGGGTTTCATCACCTAAGTTACGGAGAAAGGTTGCACAAGTTGGGTCTTTATTCTTTGGAACGTAGAAGGTTGAGGGCGGACTTGATAGAGGTATTTCAAATTAGGAGAGGGATAGATAGAGTTTACGTGGATAGGCTTTTTCCATTGAGAGTGGGGGAAATTCAAACAAGAGGACATGAGTTGAGAGTTAAAGGGCAAAAGTTTAGGGGTAACATGAGGGGGAACTTCATTACTCAGAGAGTGGTGGCTGTGTAGAATGAGCTTCCAGCGGAAGTGGTTGAGGCAGGTTCGATGTTGTCGATTAAAATTAAACTGGATAGCTATATGGACAGGAAAGGAATGGAGGGTTATGGGCTGAGTGTAGGTCGGTGGGACTAGATGAGAGTAAGAGCTCGGCAGGGACTAGAACTGCCGAGATGGCCTGTTTCCGTGCTGTAATTGTTATATGGTTATATGAAACTACTGATCAGGGCTTTGCCTCTTTGGTGAGAAGAATGATTAATATTATATCATTATCATATTCTATCAGAATTAAGAGAAATTGAATTCGCTGATGGTCTTGAGTGTCGAATAAGGCAACTGGTAAAAGGCGGAGTGGAAACAGAGGCGTTGTCTGGGTCGAGAGATACATGTGGTACAGCTAAAAAGCAGAAAAGCTGGAAATCGGAAGCACAAAAAGAGGATGCTGGAAAGACCCTGAATCAGGTGAGAAAGAAAAGTGACAAACTTTCAGTTCAATGGTCTTATCTCAAATAAAGTATAAGGAACTGTTAAATTCTCGACTTTAATGCTATGTCCTGGGGACGTTACTCTTGCCACTCAAAGACTTATCTATGGTTCCTATCCTTCATCTACCTCTCCTACATCCTCATCTAATTCCATCTGGATAACTCTGTTGACATTTCCTTCTGGGGATTGTTCAGGAGCTTCTGTCATTCTGCTCAAAATGGGTCCTTTAACACAATCTCTGAATCTACTGAATATTTGTTCTCCTAATACATCCCTCTTCAAGCTGACACTACTTGGGATACATTCCCAGACTTGCTCAGTTTCATAAAGAGATTTAAAGTCGAAATTGTTCCAATCACTCCTTTCCTGGTTGTCGTGCACTGGCTTTAAGCCTGATGCAGTCAGAGATTTTACTAAATTACACACAGAAAGCTGCAATATAATGGAGGAGACCTCAAAACACATCCAGTAGTGGAGTCGCGAGCAAAAATAACATATACTGATGGAGTGTCTCATTGGGTGAGGCAGCATATTCGCAGGCAACGTGGTTGTCCACGGTGAGACGTTATATCGGGACTGAAATGTGGAAGGAAGCTGAGTGATCCAGTTTTAAGGTAAGAGTTCTACAAACCATGTTACTATTAATCTATTAATTCAGATAGGAGAATTCATAATAACTGTCAGGATATAAAATGAAAGGATAAGCAAGCAAAAACAACTTAATTAATAGATATTTTCGTTCCAAACAAACAAAGCATGCAGAAATCAGTAACTGAAAACCAACAGAAGTATGCTGTATTAAAAGAGGAAATTGGAAGACTATGGAACGAACAAAGTATACGTTGTCCCAGCGGTAATATTGACAATCGTAACATTTCATAGTCACCGCACAATAACATGAAACAATTAGGCATACACAACAATGTCTACCTAACTCTCCAGGAAGCCACCATACCAATCACCGCTACAATAGTCCGAATATTCTTAGAAATTGAGAAATGAATGTGCTTGGCTATACGTATATCTCATGTTTTACCAACTTGAGTTGGAAAAATAGTAGTAATAATAATAAAAAATAATGTATGAACATTCAAGAACATGAGATGAACAGACCTTCAAATTGAATCCATAGGTTGTGGGAACAGTTCAGTAATGGGGCAAGTGAAGAAGATTGAAGTTATTCCCTCTGGTTCATGGGCCTGATGGTTGAGAGGTAATGACTGGTCCAGAACCCGATGGTGTGAGTTCTGAGGCTTCCATACCTTCTTCCCAATGGCAGCAGCGAGAAAAAAACGTATGATAAGAGTGGTGGGTGTCTTTTATGACAGATGCTGCTTTCCTGAGACAATGCTCCATCTTTCTGTGCTCAATGGTGGGGACGGCTTTACCATTGATGGCATGCGCCGTATCCACGACTTTTGTAAGATTTTCTGTTCAAAAGCATTCGTGTTTCCATGCCTGACAGTGATGCAGCCAGTCAAACTACTCTCTACCACAAATCTATACAAATTAGTCAAAGTTATAGATATCATGCTGAACCATCGCAAACTCCTAAGGAAGTAGTAGCGCTTCCGTGCCTTCTCCGTAACTTTATTTACGCGCTGGGCCCAGGATGGGTGCTCTGAAATGACAGCACCGAGGAATTTAAATTTGCTGACCGGCTCCACCTTTAAATCCCCGATGAAGATTGGCCCGTGGACCTCCGGTTTCCCCTTCCTAAATTCGTTGAACTTGCTGACACTGAGTAAGAGTTGTGGTTAGTGACTGAAGATGTCCATGTCCATCGACTCAATGCAATCCCGAAATTGTTACTCCGTCTCTGCCGTCCAGCTGACTGTTGCCACCCGCTTCACTCTCTGTACCGAGGCGGAAGAAACACAGCCATGTAGACGGATTGATAAAGGAGAGGTGATGTTGCAGCAATATGTGACACTGATCAGATCCCACTTGGAGTACTGAGCTCATTTCTGGTCATCTCACTACAGGAAGGACGTGGAAACCATAGAAAGGGTGCAGAGGAGATTTACAAGGATGTTGCCTGGATTGGGTAGCATGACTTATGAGAAGAGGTTGAGTGAACTCGGCTTTTTGTCCTCGGAGCGACGGAGGATGAGAGGTAACCTGACAGAGGTGCACAAGGGAATGAGAGGCTTTGATCGTGTAGATAGCCAGAAGCTTTTTCCCAGGGCTGAAATTGCAAGCACGAGAGGGCATGGTTTTAGGGTGCTTGGAAGTAGGTAAGTTTTTTTTATGAAGAGGGTGGTGAGTGTGTGGAATGGACTGCCAGCGGCGGTGGTGGAGGCGGAAACGATAGGGTCTTTTAAGAGACTCCAGGATGGATACATGGAGCTTAGAAAAATAGAGGTCTATGGGTAAGCCACGTAGTTCTAAAGTAAGAACATGTTCGGCACAGCTTTGTGGGCCGAAGGGCCTGTATTCTGCTGTAGATTTTTCTATGTTTATGGTGCCTTTTTCGCCATACACGATGAAAACCTCTTTAGGAATGGGGATTTGTAAATATGTAACATAGTAGGCAGCCATCGATCCGAGGGGATCATGGGTTTGCGCCTCCTCTGGTGGACCGTGTCCTCTCCAGGGCGCAATCCTGGGCAGGAAGATCTGAAGATCTTAAGGTGCTTGGAAGTAGGTACAGAGGAGATGTCAGGGGTAAGTTTTTTTAGGCAGAGAGTGGTGAGTGCGTGGAATGGGCTGCCGGCAATGGTGGTGGAGGCAGATACGATAGGGTCTTTTAAGAGACTCCTGGATAGGTACAAGGAGCTCAGAAAAACGGAGGGCTATGGGTAACCCTAGGTAATTTCTAAGGTAAGGACATGTTCGGCACAGCTTTGTGGGCCGAAGGCCTGTATTGTGCTGTAGGTTTTCTATGTTTCTATGAGCTAGGGATTGCGCGATAGGCACGTTTAATGGTGGTATAGCAGTGATTGTGTTCTTTTTTTTAATCTCAGGTAGAATGTTGATCGTAGCTAGGCAGAGTCTTTTTCAAAATAACCTGATTGAAGTCATCCGGAACAATGTGACAGACTGGAGTACGCCTCTTTATTCTTGTTGATTACACCAGTTATTTCATCAATATGTGGAACGCAGCCAGGTTGGTTTTGCAGAACACCCGCAGAAGGTAGAACGATCGGCAATTCACTGCCTAATGTTCCAGTTTAAGGAGCAGCAAATAGTTGAAATTATTCATGTCGAAACATCGAGAAGGGCAGGGAAGTTAAGGACTGCATAAAAGACAAGGGATGGGCATATAAATGTCACAACCACGGATTCGGTAGCTCAGTGGATACGACAATTGCGCTTGTGAATATGTACGTGTCAGCTAATTATTATTTCATTGTGGTAGTATTTATTTTCATTCATTTCGTCGTAGTATTTGTCGAGACTTAGACACAGCAACGCTTCGATGTCTGCTTACTGTCGAGTCAGCTGAATCTGAAGACTAGCGATATTCGTTTTTATTCTTAGTTGTTCTTTCAGCCGCAGTGTAGGCTTCGTTTTCCATTTGAGAGGTTCAGTTAACGGCCCTGTTTGACCTAGCGTTTATTCTTTTCTTTTCCATTGAACACTGTTCGTATTAAAGTCTGTGAACTATCGACCCGCGTCAGTATCTTTCACTCCGCACTTGGGTCATGTCCGCACCACCTGACAGCAAGTCTCGACCACAAAAAGATGGACCCAGCAGAGAGAGGGCAGCTGAACTTTGCCATGAGATTCATTGGTTACAGTGATTCGTCGAGGCAACAACGTTCCGTGTATAAAGGTTGAACAGTGACGTTTTGACATTGGTGGCTTGAGGAGAGGGCGCTTTCTATTCTCAGTGCATATCCCGACTCTACATTCCGAAAGTCCCGAGTCTACCTACCGAGCTTTTCTTGTCTCCATTTGGTTTCTCCTGTATCCATTCCAAGGTTTTTAAGTCACAAGTACACAGGTTCCCCGCTTTGCGGCCCTGTGATTCAGATCTACATAACAAATGAGCGCTTCAAGCAAGGTTATCAATTGATTTAACAATTCATTTTTCAAGTCAATCGTCTAAATTCTGGAAGAGCGCTGCTCCAAAAGCTGACTTCTGGCTGGGGTGTGCAGAGACACAAGGAAAGTAACCCTATCAAGAGTATTTTTACCCTCTTGGTGAAAGTCATGGTACAGACTGGGAAAATTGAAATTTCATGTTGCAAACCATTTAGCGAAGCGAAGAAAGAAGCCTGTCTATGCGGTCTTGATCTGTAAAATTGAGAGTATATCCCAATTGTCTCTGGAAAAATTGTGAAAGATAAAACACTGAGCAGGATTTGAAACGGCTCCTTCTCTAGGTTTCAAGTTTCATGGTTTCAAGGTTTCCCTTGGACTGTTCTCTATGTTTCCAGGGTTTTAGCTTCCGATTGTTTCCAAGGCTTACTCAATGTGTTTAGGGTTTTTCAATGACCTTTCCATCTCGAGTACTCCCGACCGTGGTTTCTTGATTTCAGTCTGTTGGGGTTCCCGGGTCTCTTAGTATTCCTCGGTCTCTCAGTCTGTTGGGGTTCCCAGGTCTCAAAATCTCTCTGCATCCCTGAGTCTCCCTGCCTCTTGAGTTTGGGAGGGGTGTCCTGCAGTGACTTCTTCAGGCTTGTGCAGGGCATCAGAGAGAATTGGCCTCTGAGGTTTTTAGAACACCTGATTTGGTTAATTGTTGCTTGACAACTGTTATTAATGGTTTAAGATTTCCTTGAGTTCCCGAGAGACTCGCTCTTTGTAATGCGGTTTCCTGATGCTTTCTGTTTAAGTTTATTTTGATAGGCTCAGGAATTCTGTGTTATTTTTATTATTGAAGCAGATGATCGATTAGCTCCAATCGGAGGCTCCTCATTTTGACAATGATTCGTCTCACGGTATGACTTGGTCGAGATACCTCTGTATAAGACAATGAAATCTTTGGCTCTGATTGGCAGTGCACACCATGACACTCAGCAACCAGCATCACAGAATGCAGTCCCTCATCCAGGATTTCCAGTGGACACAGGTCTGTGGCGCCTCAGGGTCTGAGCCTAGAGAGCGGGTCTTTTCCGTTTAACACGGTTTGCATTAAAGTCTGTGAACTATCGACCTGCGTCAGTGTCTCTCATTCCGCACTTGGGCCTTGTCCGCTCCACCTGAAAATAAGATCTCAAAAGTAAGTGGGAAGCTTTTAAAATCCAACAAAAGGCTGACAAAAAGCTATAAGACGGGAAAAGATGAAATAGAAAAACATAGATACATAGAAAACCTACTGCACAATACAGGACCTTCGGCCCACAATGCCGAACATGCACTTACTTAGAAATTACCTAAGGTTACATATAGCCCTTTGTTTTTCTAAGTTAAATGTAGCTATTCTGGAGTCTCTTAACACACCCTATCGTATCTTCCTCCAGCACCGACGTTGGCAGCCCATTCCACGCAGTCACCACTCTCTGCGTAAAAAACTGAGCCCTGACATCTCCTCTCTACCTACTTCCAAGCATCTTAAAACTGTGTCCTCTCGTGTTAGGCATTTCACCCTGGGAAAAAGCCTCTGACTATCCAGACGATAGTTGCTCATCAGCTTACACCTCTATCAACCTCCGCCGCTCCAAGGAGAAAAGGCCGAGTTCACTCAACCTATTTTCATAAGGCATCCTCCCCAATCCAGTCAACATCCTTGTAAATCTCCTCTGCACCCTTTCTATAGTTTCCACATCCTTCCTGTAGCGAGGCGACCAGAACTGAGCACAGTACTCTAAATGGGGTCTGAGCAGGGTCCTATGTAGCTGTAACATTACCTCTCGGCTCTTAAACTCAATCCCATGGTTGATGAAAGGTTGATGTATGCCTTCTTAACTACGGATTCAATCCGCGCAGCAGCTTTGAGTGTCCTATGGACTCGGACCCCAAGATAATTCTGATCCTCCACAGTGCCTAGAGTCCTATCATTAATACAGTATTATAGTCTACCATCATATTTTACCTACCAAAATGAACTGCACCTCTCTTATCTGGGTTGAACTCCGTCTGGCATTTCTCAGCCCAGTGTTGCATCCTATCGTTGTCCTGCTGTAACGTCTGCCAACCCTCCACACTATCCACAACACCCAACTTTTGTGGCATCAGCAAATTTACTAACCCATCCCTCCACTTCCTTATCCAGGTCATTTATAAAAATCACGAAGAGAAGGGGTCCCAGAACCGATTTCTGAGGCACACCGCTGGTCACCGACCTCCATGCAGGATATGACCCGTCTAAACCCACTCTTTGCCTTCTGTGAAAAAGCCAATCCTGGATCAACAAAACAAGGCCCCCTCGGATCCCATGCCTCGTTACTTTCTCAATAAGCCTTGCATGGGGTACATTTTCAAATGCCATGCCAAAATTCATATACACTACATCTACTGCTCGACCTGCATCAATGTGTTTCGGCAGATCCTCAAAAAATTCAAACAGGCTCATAAGGCACGACCTGCCTTGGCAAAGCCATGCTGAGTATTCCAAAACATATTATTCCTATCCAAATGTTCATCACTTCTATCTCTCAGGATCTTTTCCATCAACTTACCAACCACCGAATTAAGAATCAATGGTCTATAATTTCCTGAGCTATCTCTACTCACTTTCTTGAATAAAGGAAAACAACATCTGCAACCCTCCAGTCCTCCGGAAGCTGTCCCGTGCCCATTGATAATGGAAAGATCATTACCAGATGCTCTCCAATCTCCTCCCTCGTCTCCCACATTAGGCTGGGATACATCCTATCCGGTTCAGGAGACTTATCCAACTTGATATTTTCCAAAAGCTACAGCACGTCCTCTTTCTTAATGTCTATATGCTCAAGCTTTTCAATCTGCTGAAAGTCATCCCTACAGTCGCCAAAATCATTTTCTGTAGGGTATACTGAAGCAAAGTATTCATTAACTATCTCTGCTATCTCCTCCGTTTCCGTACATACCTTTCTACTGTCGTACTTGATTGGTCCTATTCACTCACGTTTTATCCTCTTGTTCATCACATGCTTGTAGAATGCCTTGAGGTTTTTCTTAAGCCTGCTCGCCAAGGCCCATTCTGGCCCTCTAGTTTCACTCTTAAGCTCCTTTCTGCTAGCCTTATAATCTTCTGGATCTCTTTCATTACCTAGTTTGTTGAACCTTTTGTAAGCTTTTCTTTTCTTATTGACTAGTTTTTCAACAGCCTTTGTGCACCACGTTTCCTGTACCCTACCATTCTTTCCCTGTCTCGTTGGAACGTACCCATGAGAACGTCACGCAAATATCCCCTGGACATTTGCCGTGCACTTCCCTGAGAACATCTTTTCCTAAATTATGCTTACTTGTTCCATCCTTATAGCTTCATATTTCCTCTTACTCCAATTAAACGCTTTCCTACCTTGTCTGTTCTTATCCGTCTGCAATTCTATGGTAAAGGAGAAAGAATTGTGATCACTATCTCCAAAATGCTGTCCCATTGAGAAACCTGACACCTGACCAGGTTCATTTCTCAATACAAGATCAAGTACAGCCTCTCCTCATGTAGGCTTATCTACATATTATGTTAGGAAACCTTTCTGAACACAACTAACAATCTCCACCCCATCTAAATCTCTTGCTCTAGGGGGATGCCAATCAATATTTCGGAAATTAAAATCTCCCACCACCGCAACCCTGTTATTACTACACCTTTCCAGAATCTCTCTCCCTGTCTGCTCCTCGATGTCCCTGTTACTATTGGGTGTACTATAAAAAACCCACAGTAGAGTTATTGACCACTTCCTATTTCTAACTTCCACCCACAAAGTCCCTCCCTGACTTTCTCCTTTTCCGCAGTGTGAACTTTTCTCTGACCAGCAGTGCCACGACCCCACCTCTTTTGCCTCCCTGCCTGTCCTTTCTGAAACATCTATTGTCTGGCGCTCTAAGTAACCATTCCTGACACTGAAGCATCCAAGTCTCTGAAATCGCCGTAACATAATAGCTCCAAGTACTGATCCACGCTCTAAGCTCATCCACTTCGTTTATGATGCTTCTTGTATTAAAATAGACAAATCTCAAGCCATCTGTCTGAGGGCATTGCTTCTCTATTATCTGCCTATCCTCCCTCACACTGCCTCCAAGATTACTCTATTTGTGAGCCAACAGTCCCTTCCTCCGTCCCTTCAGTTCGGTTTCCACCCCCAGCAATTCTAGTTTAAACTCTCCTAATAGCCTTAGCAAACCTCCCCGCCAGGAGATTGGTCCCCAAGGATTCATGTGCAACCCGTCCTTTGTGTACAGGTCACGCCTGCGCCAAAAGAGGTCCCAATGATCCAGAAATCTGAATCCCTGCACCCTGCTCCAATCCCTCATTGATACATTTATCCTCCACCTCACTCTATTGCTACACTCACTGTCGCGTGGCACAGGCAGTAATCTCGAGGTTACTACCTCTGAGGTCCTGCTTCTCAACTTCCTTCCTAACTCCATGTAGTTTGTTTTCAGGTCCTCCTCCCTTTTGCAACCTATGTTGTTGGTGCCAATCTATACCACGACCTCTGGCTGTTCACCATCCCACTTCAGGATATCATGAACGCGATCGGAAACATGCTGGACCCTGGCACCTGGGAGGCAAGCTACCATCTGTGTTTCTTTCCTGTGTGCACAGTATCGCCTGTCTGATCCCCTAACTATAGAGTCCCTTATTACTGCTACCTTCTTCCTTTCCCTGCCCTTCTGAGCTACAGAGCCAGACTCAGCGCCAGAGGCTCTGCCACCGTTTCTTCCCCCAGGTAGGTCGTCTCCTCAACAGTACTCAAATAGAAATATTTATTGTTAATGCTGAAAGGCACAATGGTATTGTCTGTCACCTGCCACTTGCCCTTCCCTCTCCTGGCTGTTCCCCACTTATCTGTCTCCGAAGGCCCCGGTGTGACTGCTTGCCTATAGCTGCTCTCTATCACTTCTTCACTCTCCCTGACCAAACGAAAGTCATCGAGGTGCAGCTCCAATTCCCTAACGCGGTCCCTAAGGAGCTGTAAATTGACGCACCTGGCGCAGATGTGGCCTTCCAGGAGGCTAGAGTCTCCCAAACTTCCCAAATCTGACACGCAGTGCAGAACCACAGGCTTCACAGACATACTTCCTGGGTCTATTTTTCACAGATAACCAGGGCCGGACTTTAGGCAGGACTAGGCTGTGCTGCAGCCCAGGGGACTGAGCTGCAGAGGGGCCCGAGCTGCAGAGGGGCCCAAAATAGGCAGCTATCATCATGGCGGACAAAAAGAAAATACGAGAGTGGAGCGCAGAAAAGAAAAAAGAAACAGGAAAAAGAGGACCGTGAGAAAGAAGCATTAAAAAAGACATTGAAATTGACAGAATTTTTAAAACCTGTTCTCGATGATGCAGCAGTACTATCGCTCTTGTCACAGTCTGAGACCGGTGGACAAATGGAGACTTGTTCAACAGCTAGCGCTAGCACCAGCGTTAGCACAGGGTCACCGTCACCGCCTTTGCCACAGTCAGCAGCTAACGTTGAAGAGGCAGAGAGCATGACTTTGGGTTTCCCGACCAGCGACCACAGAGGCTTTCGAACTACCAAGACGGACCGCCATTAATGTTAACTTTACCGCTATTGAGGATAGTTAAGAGACATGGAGCTTAGAAAAATAGAGGGCTTTGTGTTGGACTAGGTAATTCTAAGATAAGGACATTTTCGGCACTGCTTTGTGAGCCAAATGCCTGTATTGTGCTGTAGATTTTCTACGTTTCTCAAAATCACACATATCTTTTCTTTAAAGGGGAAATCACGAAAGACAGATACATCAAAATATTCTCCTAGCACTTGTATACAAACTATATATAAAATTGTGACATCATGTATCTCGCAACTAACCACCACTCAATTACATAAGCATAATATACTAAAACAAGAGCAGAAAGCCACAAAGGTTTTGTAAGGATGTAAGAAACAACTGATAAGAGACTCCCTAGTTCAAATCAACCCCGGTGGAAAAGCAGAAAACTTTCATGTTGCTATTTGATTCCGTCCAACACTCATGGTGTTTTTTGATTCTGTCCAACACTCATGTTTTGTTTTTGTGTGTCATACTCTGCCAGAGCCTCGGGGACTACTTTTTTCAGGCGGTTGTCTTGGAGGAAAGATTCTGTGGATGGTCCCCCACGTCCTTCTCACAACGCAGTCTTTTTTTTCACGAGGCCAAATTGCGAGCTCGACACTCAGCCCGGCACGGATGGAAAGCGTGTCGGGAGCGGCCCGACTGATGTCACTGCGCCACCAGCCGCCCTCATGGTTATTAGAAGTTCTTAATAGATATAAACTAAACTTCCAATATTTGTGAAATTCTTGCACTGTCTGGATGATTAGCGTATTGTAATAACCCTATTACCAACCAAAAAAGACCAACCAGTGTTACTAAAATAAGCCGAGACATTTTCCCAAGCGAGTCTCCAAGTTCACCATAGTTCTGCCCAGCTTTAAACCCGCAGACTAATTTAAAGAGTTGGATGAAAAAATGGACGAAACAAAGAAATAAGCAATACCTTAACACGCTATTTAAATATGAATGATTTGACATTATATGCTCTTTCTTCTGTTAAGCTGAATCAATTACTTCAAATAATAAAACTATTCGTCAGATATAAACAAACTATGGACTGGATAAATGCAGTACATTAAATACAAAGAAAGGCGCAATAGAGCTAATAGAATCCAAAACACAGCAGCAGGATTATATACATCCGAAGGATGAATATGGAACATTTAACTATCTGGGCATTCAACAAGGAAAGAAAATAATTGTCATGGTCCCGTCCGGTAATGCCCCATATTGCTATTACCTCCTTGATTAGGTCTTAATCCCCTCGTCTGATTTCCAGTTGCTCCCAGTTTTCATTAATTATAGCACCCCTGCTTTCCATCAGCGAACTGAGGATAAGAACTCTGGCGTCACTGTCGTGCTTCGCCAGTTCGTTGGTCTATTCTAGTGTGTGTAAACCTCGTTTCCTGATTCCTTAGGACTGTCAGTTCTAAGCTATGCACCATCCCTGGATAATCTACGTAAACCTTGTCTCCGGGTAAAAATTCTCCTGAACACCTGTTCCACGTTCGCGGCTGTGCTAACGCCTCACGAACCTGTCTCCGTGCCTGTGTCCTGCTTTTGGGTTCTTCCTCAGCCACGTCCTTGCAACAGAACGAACTGGCCAGAATGAACGAAGCGGACACGGATCCCGTGCAACAGGCCCTCGTCAGCTAGGGCTACCTACTGGGCGCCCATGACCAGCTGCTCAGAGAGGTCACGGAATACCTTCGCGCGCTTTCCACGAATGTAAGGAAGGTCAGTGAGCAGCTTGACCGGCTAACCGCTTCCTTTACTCCGTCACTTCCAAGAACTATATCTGACCAAACCGCACAGCCTGGGACGGCTACGCCCCTTGGGTCAGCAAGACAATCCTCTCGAGAGCAGGACGTACCCGAATCGGAACACTACGCTGGGGACCTAGGGAGGTGCCGGACCTTTTTATTACAATGCTCTTTGGTCTATGAGCTGCAGTCCCGTCCGTACACCTCGGGCAGATCAAAATTTGCGTACATCATGGTGCTGTCACGAGGGGTTGCCTTGGCATGGCCACTGCGATCTGGGACAACCGACCAGAGGTCTGTTCCTCCTTCCCCTCCTTCGTCTCCGAAATGAGGAAGGTCTTTGAGCAGCCCATTCGCGGTAAGGACGCCGCTAAGCGCTTGCTAACTCTCCGTCAGGGTTCGTGAAGCGTCGCAAAATACTCCATCGAGTTCCGAACATTAGCGGCCGACTCTGGGTGGAATAACGAGGCCCTACGGGTAGTGTTTCGGCAGGGCCTCTCATATAAGAATAAAGATGACTTGGCAGCGGGGAACAACGCGGCCAGCGTGGACTCTTTGATGCTTCCAGCCACCAGGCTAGATAATTGACTTCAAGAGCGTCTGAGAGAAAAGACCAGTCGCCCAGCTCCTCGGGGCATCCCACGGCCCACCTTACCACCCCCAGCCAGCCTTCCTTCCCCAGCCACTCCAATTATAGCTCCTGCTCCGACCGTCCCCACTACCCTGAGGGAGAAACCGATGCAGCTGGGACGGAACCGTCTCTCTCCTGCTGAACGACTTCGGAGGCGGAGAGATGGGGATAGTTACTATTGCGGCCAGCCTGGACATTTCCGGGATAGCTGTCCTGTGCGGCCAAAAAGGAGGGCTCAGCAGTAGAAAGGGGGACCCTGGTGAGCCGGACGACACTCCCTTCAGTGCCCTAGACCTGGATGCAGGCTCCGGCTGCCCTGAGCTCTCAACAGCAGTCCCTGCCCCTATCCGCTTTCCGGTGCCTAGAGAAATCTGCTGGAGGAGGACATACCGTCCCGGGCCGGAATACCTCGGGAGTAGATAGGTACCCCTCTGGATGCCCGGGCGCTTGACGGAAAACGGCTGGTTCGGGTTACCTACTGAACGCCACCCTTGACCTTGATTCTGTCCGGAAACCATCGAGGGGAGGTATGATTTAATCTCATCCATTC
The DNA here is from genome assembly GCF_963921235.1 of Mobula hypostoma. NCBI lineage: Eukaryota > Metazoa > Chordata > Chondrichthyes > Myliobatiformes > Myliobatidae > Mobula > Mobula hypostoma. Next base: position 29,484,654 of record NC_086101.1, read on the forward strand.
TCCTCAGGCTCCTGTAGTTCTAGGATATCCCTGCCTGAAACATCACAACCCTTATATTGACTGGTCTTCCGGGAGGATAGCCAATTGGAGTCCTTTTTGCCATGGCACCTGTCTGCGGTCGGCTCCATCCCCTAGAAAGGCTACCGGGACATCGCCTGTCTTGGAACCCCTCGACTTGTCTAGAGACCCTGCAGAATACCATGACCCGGGACAGGTATTCAGCAAACAACGGGCTCTTTCCCTGCCTCCGCACCGCCCGTATGATTGCGCTATCGACCTTCTCCCCGGGGCCTCGTTACTTACCAGTTGTCGTAATAACTTGTCCCGATCGGAGAGAGAGGCTATGGAGAGATACATTAGTGAGTCCCTCGCGGCGGGCTTTATTTGACCCTCATCCTCACCGGTGGGCGCCGGTTTGTTATTTGTAGAGAAATAAGACGGGTCGCTTCGTCCCTGTATTGATTACTGAGGCCTAAACAATATAATAGTTAAAAATAAGTACCCGCTGCCGCTCATTAACTCGGCATTTGAACCACTCACGGAGCCACCATCTTCTCGAAGTTGGATCTTCGTAGCGCCTACCATCTACTCAGGATGAGAGAGGGAGACGAGTGGAAGACGGCGTTTAATACACCTTTGGGCCACTTCGAATACTTGGTCATGCCGTTTGGCCTCACCAATGCCCCCACTGTTTTTCAAGCCCTACTCAATAATGTGCTGAGGGAATGATGCTAACCACATCGTTTTCGTCTACCTAGATGATATCTTAATATTTTCTAGCAGCCTCCAGAAACACATTCACCATGTCCGTCTGGTCCTCCAAAGACTGTGGGAGAACAAGTTATTTGTGAAGGCGGAGAAGTGTGAGTTCCATGTTCCCTCGGTCAGCTTCCTGGGATACATCTTCGCGAGCAAACAGGTCAGGGCAGATCTTGTGAATATCCGGGCGGTGGAAGAATGGCCCAGACCCACGACCCGCAAACGACTTCAGCGTTTTTTGGGTTTTGCAAACTTTTACCACCGATTTATCAGGGATTACAGTCGGGTGGCCGCACCCCTCCGTAGAGCAAAGGGCTTAGATGGGGTGGGGTTTGTTAGGTGTGTTTAGGAATGTTTTCTTGTCACAATATGCAGATAAGCCCACAAGAGGAGAGGCTGTACTTGATTTGGCATTGGGAAATGAACCTGGTCAGGTGTCAGATCTCTCAGTGGGAGAGCATTTTGTAGATAGTGATCATAATTCTATCTCCTTTACAATAGCATTGGAGAGAGATAGGAACAGACAAGTTAGAAAAGCCTTTAATTGGAGTAAGGGGAATTATGAGGCTATCAGGCAGGAAGTTGGAGGCTTAAATTGGAATCAGATGTTCTCAGGGAAAAGTACGGAAGAAATGTGGCAAATATTCAGGAGATATTTGTGTGGAGTACTGCAAAGGTACTTTCGAATGAGACAGGGAAGTTATGGTAGGGTGCAGGAACCGCGGTGTACAAAAACTGTAATAAATCTAGTCAAGAAGAAAAGAAAAGCTTACAAAAGGTTCAGAGAGCTTAGAAAGGTTAGAGATCTAGAAGATTATGAGGCTAATAGGATGGAGTTTAAGAAGGAAATTAGGAGAGCTAGAAGGGGCCATGAGAAGGCCTTGGCGGGCAGGATTAAGGAAAACTCCAATGCATTCTACAAGTATGTGAAGAGCAAGAGGATAAGACGTGAAAGAATAGGACCTATCAAGTGCGACAGTGAGGAAGTATGTATGGAACCGGAAGAAATACTTTACTTCAGTATTCATTATGGAAAAGGATCTTAGTGATTGTAGCGATGACTTGCAGCAGACTGAAAAGCTTGAGCATGTAGATATTAAGCAACAGGATGTGCTGGAGTTTTGTAAAGCATCAAATTGGATGGATCGCCAAGACAGGATGAGATGTACCCCAGGCTACTGTGGGAGGCGAGGAAGGAGATTGCTGAGCCTCTGGCGATTATCTTTGCCTCATCAATTGGGACGGGAGAGGTTCTGGAGGATTGGAGGGTTGCGGATGTAGTTCCTTTATTGAAGAAAGGAAGTAGAGATAGGCCAGGAAATTATAGACCAGCGAGTCTTACCTCAGTGGTTGGTAAGTTGATGGAGAAGATCCTGAGAGGCAGGATTTATGAACATTCGGAGAGGTATAATATGATTAGGAGTAGTCAGCATGGCTTTGTCAACGGCACGTCATGCTTAGGAGCCTGATTGAATTTTTTGAGGATGTGACTAAACACGTTGATGAAGGAAGAGTAGTAGATGTATTGTATAGGAATATCAGCAAGACATTTGATAAGATACCCCATGCAAGTCTTATTAAGGTAAGGAGGAATTGGATCCAGGGGGACATTGCTTTGTGGATCCAGACCTGGCATGCCCACAGAAGGCAGGGTGATTGTGGACGGGTCATATTCTGCATGGAGGTCGGTCACCAGTGTAGTGCCTCAGGGATCTGTTCTGGGATCCTTACTCTTCATGATTTTTATACATGACCTGGATGAGGAAGTGGAGCGATGGGTCAGTAAGTATGCCGATGACACAAAGGTTGGAGGTGTTGTGGATAGTGTGGAGGGCTGTCAGAGTTTACAGAGGGACATTGATAGGATGCAAGACTGGGCTGAGAAGTGGCAGATGGAATTCAACCCAGATAAGTGTGAAGTGGTTCTTTTTGGTAGGTCAAATATGATGGCAGAATATAGTATTAACGGTAAGACTCTTGGCAGTGTGGATGATCAGAGGGATCTTGGGGTCCAAGTCCATAGGACACTCAAAGCAGCTGCGCAGGTTGACTCTGTTGTTAAGAAGGCGTACGGTGTATTGGCCTTCATCAATCGTGGAACTGAATTTAGGAGCCGAGAGGCAACGTTGCAGCTATATAGGACCCTGGTCAGACCATACTTGGAGTACTGTGCTCAGTTCTGGTCGCCTCACTACAGGAAGGATGTGGAAGCTATAGAAAGGGTGCAAGTGCAAAGGAGATTTACAAGGATGTTGCCTGGATTAGGGAGCATGCCTTAAGAGAATAGGTGAATGAACTCGGCCTTTTCTCCTTGGAGCGACGGAGGATGAGTGGTGACCTGATAGAGGTGTATAAGGTGATGAGAGGAATTGATCGTGTGGATAGTCAGAGGCTTTTTCCCAGGGCTGAAATGGTTGCCACAGGAGGACACAGGTTTAAGGTGCTGGGGAATAGGTACAGAGGAGATGTCAGGGGTAAGTTTTTACTCAGAGAGTGGTGAGTGCGTGGAATGGGCTGCCGGCAACGGTGGTCGAGGCGGATTCGATAGGGTCTTCAGAGACTTTTAGATAGGTACACGGAGCTTATTAAAATAGAGCGCTATAGGTAAGCCTAGTAATTTCTCAGGTAGGGACATGTTCGGAACAACTCTGCGGGCCGAAGGATCTGTATTGTGGTGTAGCTTTTCTATGTTTCTGTGTTTCGCACATCTTTTCTTTACGACTCCGAAGCCGATTCAGCTTTCACGGAACGAAGGAGAGCTTTCACGACCGCACCCATCCAGGTCCAATCGGACCCCTCCCGCCAATTCATTGTTGAGGTTGGCGCCGCCGACTCAGGCGTAGGAGCAATCCTGTCCCAACAATCAGGTCCGGACGATAAGCTTCATTCCTGTGCCTTCTTTTCTCGCCGGCTGTACCCCACCGAGCGGAATTACGATGTGGGGAATCGGGAACTACTGGCGTTCAAGCTAGCATTGGAGGCGTGGAGGCACTGGCTGGAGGGCGCGGAACACCCGTTTATTGTTTGTACTAATCATAAGAACCTGGGATATATTCAGACCGCCAAACGCTTGAACTCCCGCCAGGCCAGTTGGGCTTTATTTTTTGGACGATTCAAGTTTTCTCTCACATACTGTCCAGGGTCTAAGAACGGGAAACCTGACGCGCTCTCCCGCCAATACAATTCCAAGGAGGACATTTCCAGCCCAGAGACTATCCTCCCACCATCCTGTTTTGGTGGCAACCCTCACTTGGAAGATTGAATCCATAGTAAAGGAAGCCGAACGGGATGGCCCTAATCCCGGCAATGGACCCGCCGGCCGTCATTTTGTGCTTGATCCTGTCAGGTCTCAGGTTCTCTGGTGGGGGGCACACATCTTGGTTCGCCTGCCACTCCGGGAGTGCTCGGAAACCAGCTCTCCTGAAAAGGCACTTTTGGTGGCCTTCCATGGAGGCGGATACGCGCTCCTATGTCTCTGCACGTTCCATCTGAGCCGTGGAAAAGCCTCCCAACGGCCACCTGCGGGATTACTTCTTCTCCTACGTGTCCCTGTACGTTTTTGGTCGCACATCGCCCTAGAGTTTGTCACCGGTCTTCCTCCTTCACACGGAGCACCACTGTACTCACCGTTGTAGACCGGATCTCCAAGACCGTGCACTTTGTAGCCCTCCCTAAACTCCCTTCTGCTATGGAAACCGCAGACCTTCTCGTCCGCGACGTCTTCCGCCTCTACGGAATTCCCGCGGACGTCGTCTCCGATCGCGGTCAACAATTCGTCTTGCAGGTATGGAAGGCCTTCGGTCAAGCCTTGGGTGCCTCGGTCAGTCTGTCATCCGGCTTCCACCCAAAGCCGAACGGGCAAACGGAACGGGTCAACCAGGATTTGGAGGCGAGTCGACGTTGTATAACAACCAACAACCCGTCTACCTGGAGAGACCACCTCGCGTGGGTTGAGTACGCCCACAAGTTTCTGGTTAGTACTGCCATCGGAAGGTCTCCCTTCGAGTATTCCCCCCCCACTGTATCAACCCCCGCTGTTGCCCGCGCAAGAAGAGGAGATTGCGGTGCTGTCTTTTCAGGCCCATATCCATCGGTGCCGCAAGGTTTGGGAGTACACACGCACGGCCCTGCTTAGATCAGCTGATCGCAATAAGAAGATTGCCGATTGAAACCGGACTCCCGCGCCTGAGTATCGACGGGGGCAGAAGATGTGGGTCTCATCCAAAGAAATCCCTCTCAAAAACGAGCCTAAGAAACCAGCCCCTTGCTTCGTGGGACATTTCGACGTCGAAAGTATCATCAACCCCACAGCAGTCCGCGTTAAACTACCAAGAGTTATGCACATCCACCCTACTTTTCATATTTCCCAATTAAAACCACTGTCCGTCAATCATTTGCCTCCTCCGACCGAAACCCCTACACCCGCCCGGATCATCGACAACCATCCAACATACACCGTCCGTCGGCTCTAGATGTGCGCCGCCAGGGCAGGGACCTCCAATACCTGGTCGACTGGGAAGGGTACGGCCTAGAAGGGCGTTCCTGGCTTCCCCGCTCCTTTATCCTGGACCACTCCCTCACCCAGGACTTCCATCGGGACCATCCGTACAAGACTAGAGGATCGCCTGGAGGCTCCCATTGGGGGGGGTGGGGTCTGGGGTGCTATTGTCATGGTCCCGTCCAGCAATGCCCCATATTGCTATTATCTCCTTGATTATGTCTTAATCCCTTAGCCTGATTTCCAATTGTTCCCAGTTTTCATTAGTTACAGCACACCTGCTTTCCATCAACGAACTGAGGATAAGAACCCTTGCGTAACTGTCAAGCTTCGTCAGTTCGTTGGTCTATTCTAGTGTGTGTAAACCTTGTTTCCTGGTTCCTTAGGACTGTCAGTTCTAAGCTCCGCACAATTCCCTGGACAATCTACGTACTGTATACCTTGTCTCCGGGTAAAGATTCTCCTGACTACCTGTTCCACGTTCGAGGCTGCGCTAGCACCTCACGACCCTATCTCCGTGCCTGTGTCCTGCTCTTGGGTTCGTCCCCAGCCACGTCCTTGCAGCAATAATTACAAAGAAAAATGAAAACTGAAATGACACATTTCAGAAAACAGTATGTACTTTGGAATGGGCTTAGATGAACACTACCTAAGACAGAAGCGTGAAGATGATTACAACACATTAAAGATCCACACGTCAGTCAGATAAAACTTGAAGGATATAATTTCGGCAATTAAAAACAGGATTCAGCTATCCATGCAAGCATACACACTTCCGTTAAGAGGTGTTAACCACCAAGCTTAAATGACAGTACAAGCCAGAAAAAATGAAGATATTAGCATCATTGAAGCAAACAATTAACCATTCGAAGAGCATGATCCTCCATAGAAGACATTTCCACGATCTGAGCAGACTAGGAACCAACGAATGTCTGGCTCAGAGTTAGAGACCTCTTCCCAGAAACAGAAGCGCTCCTTGTAGCAATACAGGACCAGGTCGATAACAAATATCAAAATACCACTAGAATTGTCCGAAAGTTCCTACCAATTGACAAATGAGCGTGCTTGGCTACGCACGTACCTCAGGATTTACCAGCTTGAGCTGAGAAAAAATATATAATAAGACAAAGAAGAAGAGGAAGAAGAAGAAAAACTAAGAACTGAAATCACAAACGAAGTCTCTGGTACTGAAATAAAACTGAAGCGTTTCAGAATACCATGTTTCTCGTGTTCTGTGCAAGTTCCCATTTCTGCTGTAGTCACTGAGGTGAAAACGTAACGGTTTCCATTCCCCATAGACGTTGGCATAGAATACAGAATAATCGCTTTTTAACAATGGTATGTGTGCTGACCACAATGTCAATTTTCTTTAATCACAGTCACTAGCATACGATCTACAAATCTAATCTCTTCTCCTTATTGTGCCTGGTTGAACACCTCTGTGTAACCACTTCATCCACTTGCCCCGCTAGCGTGTTTAGTCGCCTACTACACCATGTGTAAATTATCTTTGCTTGAACTTCACATTTTTGCATCTGCAGTGTTTGAACCCATTTAGTGATTCTGGCATTATATATCTCTCTTGTTTTTTTTCTCATCAATCTAAATGCGACAGCATCTGAGCTGAACAGCCCCTTGGAACTCTCTGTATGCTGGTCCCACACAACTTGTATTATTCAGTTTTCCTCGATCTCCACAATTTCACAGGAGCTTAGATTGTTCCATTTTCTCTGTTATTATAAATGCACTATTTCCACTTTCTATTCAGTCGAATGCAAGGTTATCAAGTTGAAATCTCATCGTTCCCAGAGATGCCACCTTGTTGATACGTATTTCTGGCTTTTTTGCTGTTGCTTAAATATTACAGAGTTTCTATTTATAATGCCCTATTGAACAAATATACGCGGGAAACAGGTGTATCAAGGCAAATATACTGGAGTTATTGCCCAGCTGACGGTGAGATATCACCAAAAGGTGAGATAGAATTGATCAACCTCGCGTCCATCATAAGAACAGCTCAGTTTACCCCACCGAGTTCCATGTTAAGAATTCACCTTTAACATTGAAACACCAAGTAAGCAAATCATTGTGAAATGTCTCATTCCCCTTTCTGTTACTATAAGTTTGATAAATGATGATATTTCAGTTTTTTCTGTGCTGAGATCCTTCACATTAAACCTAGTTTGTCACTATGTCAGTGTCCGACCCTGACACTGTGAAGCACATAAAACTGCAGGTCGGATTCACAACAGTAACGAAACAACGACCTCCCATATTTTGCCATGAGTATTCCATGGAGAAATAGGTGTAACCACTTCACTTGGCAGAATTAAAAATTGTTTTTAAAAACATCGTGACTAATATTTTTGCGTCACTTCGTGAACCCACAGGAGGATAGGCTCAGGTATTAATGAGCTCCGAGATGGGAAGCTTGCTGCACTCAGAACTCCACTCGGACTGACAGCTTGTTGTCAGTACTGCGGCTTTTCAAGCATGGGACGTGCTCCAATTCTGTATGTCAATGAAATCACTTATCCGATTCTGGCGGCGTTTGGTATCCCCGGTAACTCTTAATCAGACTAATGTCTTTTTGATCGGTTCCAAAAAACTCTTTGCAGTGACATTTTCTTTCTCTTTCGTTTAGCAGCAATGTGAATTAACAGCAATTAATAATGCAAGTATATCACAATCCATTTCGGGAACGTGACCATACATGGTTAAACGGACAGGAAACAGACTAGAATGTAATTTACCTCGATGCCCGAAGCTTGGGTAACTAAAGGTGGATTTTAAAAAGCATTGATAAAGATGAATGAATATTGGTAATGGTGAAATGTGCAATGAATATTGAGGTAACTAAATTGGTTTGAGGCTGACGATGCTATATTGGAAGAATGGGAATCTCACATCAGCAGCGCCGGGGGTATTGATGGCGATAGCAAATGTTAAAGATAAGGAGGGACTTTTCAATAACAGAGAGAAAGCTACGATGTATCCGGCATTTTTGATTTTGCAGGGAGGTGCAAGCAACCATGTGAGACTGAAGAAAACGAAAATAGCGGTGCCAACTGCAAGAGTTTGAGGGAACCTCACGTTGATCTGATATAATCACTGGACACTTAAAAAAATTGCGTGATTGCTTTTAAATTGAATCAATATGAAAAATTCGTCGCTAATGCTCTAATTGTGAGAAATAGAACATATTCGAAACCTCGAATAAGTGGTATATGTGGAAGGAAAGTTGTTTCAGGACTACGTCCGTTTATGAAATCTTTGCAGTTCGTCATCAGCTTTGTTAAAAATTATTGATCCTGAAACATGAAAACTTTGCACGGATGCTGCCTCACCTGATGAGTGTTTCCAGAGTGTATCGTTCCCGTTTTTCTAGGGAAAAGAAATATCCTTAATTTTACAGGAAGATCAATTTAAATTAAAAGTTGATAAGTATATTTCAAATTATGAAATTCTCATATAATCCGTCGAACTGAGCACGATTCTGTTAATACAACTCATTGGCCAGTGTGATAGAAGGTCTGAGCTCCTTGAATTCCATTTACACATTATCTGTCTAAATACCTTTGTGGTATTTACCTTTACCTTGGACTATTCCGTCTGGTTAACCGTTTCTTTCACCTTTAACCGCTTTGTCAGCATTTCCTCTCCGAAACCAAGACTCAGATATTGTACGGAGAAGACGGCCGCCGTGGTGGTTGTGTCCTTGTGCGTGTTGAGCTGCTTAAAATATATTCCTTTTCACTTCATGTACGAACCACGCTACGTTGTGGAAGAAGTGAACTATGGGTGTCAGCCTATCTTCAATTATTTTACCTTCATTTGGTGGGTGGTTTTCTCTTGGGTTTGTAGCACGTCTGTCTCCTTAATTCCATTGGTTCTGATCGTAGTCCTGAACGGGCTGACGGTCAGGAACATTATAGTGTCTACTAGGGTCCGACGGCGCCTGAAGGGACATGATGGAAATGACAGTGAGATGGAGAGTCGGCGCAAGTCCATCGTCTTACTCTTCACCGTGTTCGGTACTTACATACTGATGTGGACAACGGAAACTGTGACCTTCATCTGCACTCGAGTCACAGTTAATTTGTTGGACGAAGATCTCACAAGCCCCTCTTTCATCGCCAATGAGGTAGGGGTCTTACTGATGCTCTTCAGCTCCTGCGCAAACACGTGGATCTATGGAATGACCCAGAGGAAGTTAAGGCAGGAGGTGAAGGAAACGCTTCATTGTTTAACTCTGTTTGTTGTTGATCCGATTCCACTGATGCAGCAGCCGACCTGGAGCCGGAGGACGATTATGACGTTGTCGTTCACATAATTGCTTCACAATTTGGTGGCATTCTGTGTTTTTCGCCCTCGCAAGTCGATGCATTGAACAGGATTCTTCGTTTAAACAGATTTTACACGTTTTCGACAGTGCTACATCTTCTCAAATGATGTTCAAAATTTTACAGAATTATTTCGTCATTGATGTTTTATACAGTATGTTCCAATAAATTAAGAGAAATGTGCCGGGCATCTTTATGTTCTCAAACCGATTTACGTTATTACTTCTATCACCAAAAGAAAAAAAAACAACTGTCTCTGTATGTAATAACGTCTTATATGTCATTGTTATTGGTTTAAGATAATTGGTTGATTGTTCTGCGTTCCGTGCCAATAATGATGTTCCCTGAACCAGTGCCTCGAATCGTTTTCGTTTACATTAAAGATCATGATCCTGTTCATTTCTTGCTAAGTATTTTATCTGCAATCATGTATTTCTGTGGTATCGTAATTTTAACCGTCTTGGAGTGTTCAAATATAGCTTTGCCTGATCGCAACTGATCTGATTGTAATGCATCTGACATATCTGCAATCGGCTCATCGTTGACACATACGACTGAATTGCCCTAATCTGCGATGTGACTATTGCATGAGTAAATTTATTATTCCTTTATCCCACCTTGCAATAACCTGGGCCATTTTTTGACAAAAGTCATTCACCCTTGTTTCCAGGTCCCCCCATCCAAATTCAGTCTTCTTGGCCTGCATCATTTCCCAGAAAACAGCGTCATAATCTTGCCTTAGACGTGGACCACAGAAATGATAATCAAGAAAGTTTTCCTGAACACATTAGAGAAACTCACCGTCATCTGATCGGATGTTACTGCCATCAGATGGTATATTTGTGTAACTAAATTCACCGATTATAATTACTATACCCCGTTTCAGAATCCTTGCAAATATTTACTCCAATATCCTTCCCACTAATTAGAGGCCAAAATAATGGGATCACTCATGCATTGTTTTCTGGCAATACGATCAATGCGTTTCATGAACACAGCTTTACAAAGTAACAGCTCGAACGCAGTTGTTTTCTGTTTTAAGACTGGTTTCATTTATTGTTACATTACAGTAGAGTAAGTTTGATTAATTGTGTTCGCAAAACCGCAGCTTCGTCGATGGTACAAATTGTATTTCCATACAGCAATACGACAATGATTCAACCCTTCCTTTACTTTTCCTGCTCAAATTATGCATGTTACTGGAGCTCTGCTTGTCTTTCAGAATTCTTATTTCAGTTTTTCTCCTCTTATGTTATATTACAGTATTACGCCATAAGACCACAAAATGTATTAGCAAAAATATTCAATTTGTCCCATCGAGTCTTAGAACATAGAACATCGAATAGTACAGCACATTACAGGCCCTTCGGCCCACATTATAGTGCCGACCCGCAAAGCCTGCCTCCCATATAACCCCCCACCTTAAATACCTCCATATACCTGTTTAGTAGTCTCTTAAATTTCACTAGTGTATCCGCCTCCACCACTGACTCAGGCAGTGTATTCCACGCAACAACCACTCTCTGAGTTAAAATACCTTCCTCGAATATCCCCCTTGAACTTCCCACCCCTTACCTTTAAGCCATGTCCCCTTGCATTGAGCAGTGGTGCCCTGGGGAAGAGGAGGTGGTTATCCACTCTATCTATTCCTACTAATATCTTGTATACCACTCTCATGTCTCCTCTCATCCTCCTTCTCTCAAAGAGCAAAGCCCTAGCTCTCTTAATCTCTGATCATAATCCATACTCTCTGAAAAGCAGGCAGCATTCTGGTAAATCTCCTCTGTACCCTTTTCTATGTTTCCACATCCTTTTTATAGTGAGGCGACCAGAACTGGACGCCGTACTCCAAGTGTGGTCTAATCAGAGATTTATAGAGCTGCATCATTACCTCGCGACTCTTAGACTCTATCCCTCGACTTTGGAAAGCTAACACCCTATAAGATTTCATAACTATCCTATCTACCTGTGAGGCAACCTTCAGGGATCTGTGGACATGTATCCCCAGATCCCTCTGCTCCTCCACACTACCAAGTATACTGCCATTTACTTTGTATCTGCCTTGGAGTTTGTCCTTCCAAAGTGTACCACCTCACACTTCTCCGGGTTGAACTCCGTTTGCCACTTCTCAGCCCACTTCTGCAACCTATCAATGTCTCTCTGCAATCTTCGACAATCCTCTACTCTATCTACAACACCACCAACCTTTGTGTCGTCTGCAAACAACTTGCCAACCCAACCTTCTACCCCCACATCCAGGTCATTAATAAAAATCACGAAAAGTAGAGGTCCCAGAACAGATCCTTGTGGGACACCACTAGTGACAACCCTTCAATCTGAATGTACTCCCTCCACCACGACCGTCTACCTTCTTCAGGCAAGCCAATTCTGAATCCACATGACCAAACTTCCCTGGATTCCATGCCTTCTGACTTTCTGAATAAGCCTTTCGTGTGGAACCTTGTCAAATGCCTTGTTAAAATCTATGTAGATCACATCCACTGCACTACCGTCATCTATATGACTGGTCACCTCCTCAGAGAACTCTATTAGGCTTGTTAGACACGATCTGCCCTTCACAAAGCCATGCTGACTGTCCCTGATCAGACGATAATTCTCTAAATGCCCATAGATCCTATCTCTAAGGCTCTTTTCCAACAGCTTTCCCACCACAGACATAAGGATCACTGGTCTATAATTACCTGGACTATCCCTACTACCTTTGTTGAACAAGGGGACAACATTCGCCTCCCACCATCTTCCGGTACCATTCCCATAGACAACGAGGACATAAAGTTCCCAGCCAGAGGCTCAGCAATCTCTTCCCTCGCCTCGTGGAGCAGCCTGGGTAATATTCCGTCAGGACCCGGGGACTTATCCGTCCTAATGTATTTTAATAACTCCAGCACCTCCAATCCCTAAATATCAACATGCTCCAGAATATTAACCTCACTCATATTGTCCTCACCGTCATCAAGTTCCCTCTCATTGCTGAATACCGAAGAGAAGCAATCACTGAGGACTTCGCTGTCTTCCACAGCCTCCAGGGACATCTTCCCACCTTTATCTCTAATCGGTCCTACTTTCACTCCTGTCATCCTTTTGTTCTTCACAGAATTGAAGAATGCCTTGGGGTTTTCCTTTACCCTTCTCGCCAACGCCTTCTGATTCTCCCTTCTTGCTCTTCTCAGCCCCTTCTTAAGCTCCTTTCCTGCTACCCTATATTCCTCAATAGACACATCTGATCCTTGCTTCCTAAACCTCATGTATGCTGCCTTGTTCTACTTGACTAGATTTTCCACCTCACTTGTCACCCCTGGTTACCTCACCCTACCATTCTTTATTTTCCTCACCGGGACAAATTTAACCCTAACATCCTGTAAGAGATCTCTAAACATCGACCACATATCCATAGTATATTTCTCTGCAAAAACATCATCCCAATTCATACCCGCATGTTCTAGCCCTATAGCCTCATACTTTGCCCTTCCCCAATTAATATTTTTCCTGTCCTCTCTGATTCTATCCTTTTGCATGATAATGCTGAAGGCCAGGGAGCGGTGCTCACTATCCCCCAGATTCTCCCTCACTGAGAGATCTGTGACGTGACCCGGTTCGTTACCCAATACTAGATCTGGTATGGCATTACCCCTAGTCGGCCTGTCAATATACTGTGATAGGAATCCATCCTGGACACACTTATCAAATCTGCCCCCTCCAAACCCTTGGAAGTAATGGGATGCCAATCAAGATTAGGGAAGTTAAAGTCAGCCATGATAAGAACCCTGTTATTTTTGCACCTCTCCAAAACCTGCCTTCCAATCTTCTCCTCGGTATCTCAGCTGCTACTAGGGGGCCTATAGAATACTCCCAGTAGAGTAACTGCTCCCTTCCTGCTCCTGATTTCCACCCATACTGACTCAAAAGAGGATCCTGCTCCATTACCCACTCTTTCTGTGGATGTAATAGTATCCCTCACTAGTAATGCCACCCCTCCTCCCCTTTTCTCGCCTCTCTATCCCTTTTAAAGCACTGAAATCCAGGAATATTGTGAATCCATTCCTGCACTGGTGTCAGCCAAGTCTCTGTAATGGCCACTACATCATAATTCCATGTATGTATCCAAGCTCTCAGTTGATCAGCCTTTTTCCTGATGCTTCTTGCATTAAAGTACACGCACTTCTACCTTCATACCTTTACACCCTTTATTCTGCTTCTCTTTCCTCAAAGCCTCTCTATATGTTAGATCTGGCTTTACTCCATGCACTTATTTCACTGCTGTGCCGCTCGGGATCCCATCCCCCCTTGAAAATTAGTTTAAACCCTCCCGAACCATGCTAGCAAATCTACCTGCAACGATATTGCTCCCCCTCGAGTTCAGGTGCAACCCATCCAATCTGTACAGGTCCCACCTTTCCCAGAAGAGATCCCAATGATCCAAAAATCTAAAACCCTGTCCCCTGCACCAACTCCTCAGCCACGCATTCAACTGCCATCTCCTCCAATTCTTACCATCTCTGTCACGTAGCACTGGCAGCAATCCTGAGAACACCGCCGTTGAGGTCCTGTTCTTCAGCCTTCTGCCTAGTTCCCGAAACTCACAATTCAGGACCTCATCCGTCTTCCTGTCCATGTCGTTGGTGCCAACACGTATCACGACTTCTGGTTGCTTTTCCTCTCGTACCAGGATGTCGTGCACCCGGTCAAAGACATCCTCGACACTGGCACCCGGGAGGCAGCAAACCATGCGGGTGTCCTTCTCACGTCCACAAAATCTCCTGTCGTCTCCCCTGACTATAGAGTCTCCTCTGAAGACAGCTCTCCTCTTCTTCTTCCCTTCCTTCTGCACCACAGGGTCAGACTCAGTGCCAGAGGCCCTGCCACCGTGGCTCACACCTGGTCGGTCGTCTTCGCCAACAGTATCCAGGACGGTAAACTTATTATTATTATTATTCAGGGGAATGGCTACAGGGGTGCTCCGCACTGCCTGTCTACTCACCTTCGCTTTCCGCCCTCTGACTGTCACCCAACGACCTGCTTCTGACAGCCTAGGTGTGACTACCTCCCTGTAGCTCTCATCTCTTTCTCCCCGACGAGTCGAAGGTCATCCAGCTGCTGCTCCAGATTCCTTACATGGTCTTCCAGATCGCCCAGCCGCATGCACTGCTGGCAGATGTGACTCTGCGGGAGAGCGGAGTTTCCCAAAGGCTGCCACATCTCACATGAGAGGCACATCACCGTCTCAGGGGGCATTGTAATGACTATCTGGTAACAAGCTCGTACTCCGCCTCTTCTCATCGAGGACTCTCGAGACAAAGCCTCAAAGCTCCACTCCTTCACTGGCCAGTCACTCACTGGCTGTTTTCCACAGGGCGCTCCTCTTGAGCTCCCACTCTATTTATTTGTTTGAGTTGTTCAAGCTGCTTAGTCACCTGACCTCCATTGCCCAATCAGCTGCTTTCTGCTGAGCTATTCAAGTCCTCTCCGCCATTTCATCTTTGCTGGTCCATTTTCTTTCCCTCTCAGCCCCAATCTCCTGCCTTCTACCTGTATTCCTTCATGTCCACGAATCAAGAATCCGTGAACCTCTGCCTTAGATATTTGTAAAGAACTGGCCTCCACAGCCGACTGTGGCAAAGAATTCCAGCGATACGCCACATTTTGGCTGAAGAAATTCCGAATATTCTGTGTTCTACAAGAACGCCCCTCTATTATGAGGCAGTCCCATCTACTCTTAGACTCCCCCACCATAGGAAACATCTTCTCCACATTCACGTTATCAAGACCTTCCAACATTCAATATATTTCAATGGGATCACCCCTCTTTCTTGTGAATTCTTGTGAATACACACCCAGAGCCCTCAATCGCTCGTCATGACAAGCCATTTAATCCAGTAATTATTTTAGTGAATCTCCTTTGAACTGTTATTAGTGTCTGCATATCGCTTTTAAGAAATACTCACAGTACTCCAAGGGAGGCTTCACTAGTTATTTATAAAGTCTGAACAGTACATACTTGCTTTCATATCCTAGTCCTCTGAAATGAATGCTGATATCCCATTTGCCTTCCTCACCCCCGACTCAATCAGCAAATCAGCCTTTAAAAAATTCTACACAAGTACTCCCAGAATTTTGAATGTTCTCCCCATTTATAAAATAGTCTACTCTTTTATTTATTTTACCAAAATGCATGACTATACACTTCCCGACAGTGTATTCCATATACCACGCTTTACCCTTTCTCCTAATCTATCCATGTCCTTCTGTAGCCTCTCTACTTCCTCAGAGCCAGCCGCCCCTTCACTTATCTTCATATCTTCTGCAAAATTTGCAACAAATCCATCATCTGCATAATCAAAATATAGCATAAAAAGCATCAGTCCCAACCCTGTGGAACACCGCCAGCCAACTACAGCGAATCCGAAGAGGATCACTAATATTGCCACTGTTTCCGTCCCGCTATTTGCCCTCTGCCTTATGCATGCTGTTTATTCTTTTCTTGGCTTTTAATATCTTAAGCACCCCATATGTGGGACCTTGCCAAAGGCCTTCTGAAAATCTAAGCGCACAATATTTGCCCATTCTCCTTTGTTTATCCAGCTTGTTATTTCTTCAAGAATTCCAACAAGTTTGTTAGGCATGGATTTTCTTTGAGAAAACCAAGCTGACTACGACCAATTTTATCAAGTTCCTCTAGGTACACCGAAACTACATCCTTAAAAATCAACCCAACATCTTTGAAACCACTGAGGTCAAACGAACTGGTCTATAATTTCCTTTCCTCCGTTCTTTCCTTTATTGGAGTGTGGAGCGACATTTTCAATTTTCTACCATTCCCGAAACAATTCTAGAATCTAGTGGTTCTTGAAAGACCATTACTAATGTCTCCACAATCTCTTCAGCCAACTGTGTGATGTACTCTCTCTGGGGTCAGAAGACTTATCTAACTTCATACCTTTCAATTTCCGAGGACCATTCTCCCTAGTGATAGAAAATTCCACACCCCTCTTACCGATCACAGTCTGAATCCTCCACCGTTTTGCTCGTGCTTCTGCTGTGAAGACTGATGCAAAATATGTATTCATATAATCTGCTATTTCTTTGTCCGCATTACTACCTCTCTGATCTCATTTTCCATTGGTCCGTTATCCACCCTCGCCTCTCTTTTTCACCGTATGCACCTGAAGAAATGTTTGGTAACCTGTGTAATATTATTGTCTCGCTTACTTTCGTATTCCATCTTTTTCATCCTAATAACTTCTTAAGTGCCTTTTGTTGGTTTGCAAAAGCTTCCCTATCATTTAAAATCCTATGAAGTTTTGCGGTATTATAGCCCCTCTCTTTGGTTTTTATGATGGCTTTGGCTTCTCTTGTTAGTAACGGTTGTGTCATCTTGTGTTTAGAATATTTCTTAATCTTTGCTATGTATATATTCCGTACCTTCCGAATTGCTTCCAGAATTTCCAGCCATTGCTGCTCTGCCGTTATCCCTGCCAGCGTCCATTTGCAATCAATTTTGGTCATCTCCTCTCTCATGCCTCTACAATTCCCTTACCCCACTGTGAACCTGATACATCCTTCACAAAGTTTATGGTGAATCCGATCATACGATCACTTGCCCTGACGGTTCTTTTACAATGCACTCTCGAATCTTTCCTGATTCATTCATCAACACCCAATCCAGAATCACTGAACCCCTGGTGGGCTCAACCAGCAGCTGCTCTAAAAGCCATCTCGCAGGCAATCCAGAAATTCCTCCGTTTGGTATCCAACAGCAACCTGAATTTGCCTGCATATTGAAGGGACTGTCATCAACCTTCGGCTACTTCGGCTTGACCCTCCATCTTCAGTATGTGAACAATATTTTAAGCACACCGGAGACAATTTGGAGAGGCTCAACAGTAACAATCCGAAACAGATTATTCGGCACTATGCTATCTGACGATCCATATCTGCAATCTTTGCCTTCCTTCAAAGTGACTAATCAATCCAATTACATTTCCGTCCACACGACGTATATGTATTACAACTCCTACAAAATCCTAACTTAGCCCCTCACCGTGGCGTAAGAGTGACACTGGCCGAACATCACCGAAGTACGGCGGAGATTCGTTCTCTGCCAGGTCTAACCTAGCCGTGAAGGTGATATACTACTAGACTAGATCAGGAGGTAAGCATGCATTTGCTACTTCGTAGGTTATGCCTCTTCAGGCAAGGGTTGCATCCAGCGAGGACGCAGGCAGCAGGGCCTCTGATGGTATTTGTGGCAGATGAATCCAAAAGGGTCAATGGTACAGCCACCTTGGTGGCACGCGGAGGAACCAGAGTGTTGGTCAGCGGATGGCATCACTAGACTAGTTAGTTGTCACTGTGGGACCGCTTCCCAGACATCCCACCCTGCTAAAACTCACTTCAGGGAGGTAGCACAACCATTTCAGGGAGATAGCACCCCCGCCCCCCGCAACCCCATATCTCCCCCACCCCTCCGTCGACCTCCAAGGGTGTATGTAATGCTCTGTTTAGTGATTTTGTCTAATCTGTAAACCAAGTTGGGTATATGCAGAAAATGTGACATTAAAATGTGTAATTATATTATATTAAATTATAATATCATGGTTATTCTATTACAACTTTAGTCAAGTCTACAGGGAGTTTGGCCTCATCACGTACGACATTAATAGAGTAGCTCCTTAGCAGCTAGTCAGCTAGTTTAAATAACGTTAGCTATGCTAATAAACGAATGACACCTGTTAAACTCACCTCAACACGTCTTTTACATTTTAGCCTACCATGGGCAATAGAAAAGTAACGGTTGCAAACAGTGCAGCGAGCAACACTGTCAATATTTTTGAGGTCGACTGTAAAGCTCGGCCACAGAGAAAACTGATAGGTTTACTTGCAGGGGTCCCAAACTTCTTTTTGCACCGCGGACCGGTTTAATATTGACGATATTCTTGCGGACCGGCCGACAGGGGGAGGTGGGGTGTGTGTTAATCACAACCGGAATATAGGTGATAAGTCAACTATAAGTCTCTTATAAGTGGCTAATACACTCAATTTCATTTCTAAAAGAGTTTATCCAACGAATTTAATATTAAACACACAGCGCATATTTCCCTTTCATGAATATAGTGATAAATCAATAATAAGTCACTTATAAGTCAATAGCATCATAACATTTTAAGTAACGTTTGGATATTAAACACACAGCGCATATTTTCCTCGTTTGAGCATATAAAATCATTGCAACACATCAATATCGCTGAATCAGTG
The DNA here is from genome assembly GCF_963921235.1 of Mobula hypostoma. Lineage (NCBI taxonomy): Eukaryota > Metazoa > Chordata > Chondrichthyes > Myliobatiformes > Myliobatidae > Mobula > Mobula hypostoma. The sequence continues at coordinate 29,503,527 of NC_086101.1, forward strand.
GGAGCCCTGGGCTTGTTTCCCTGCGACAAGACGGTCTCATCGAGGGGTGATGGGAGACAGCGATACTCGAAGGTGGTTCCTTATGTCCAGTCTATTCCGCAATTTAGTTTTCGTTGCATTCTTTGCAGAAAACCCCGCTTCGCAGCGATATGATGTTGGAAATGGAAGCAACGTTTTCAGTGCTTCCGTGGCTATCTCAGGATATTCAGCCTTGACCTTGATCCAGAATGCTAGCAGAGATGTTATGTCAAACATATTTTTCAGCCCACCGTGATTTGCAAGCTCAAGGAGTTGATCTTCTTCCCGCGCTGACAGGGATGACGCACGGGTAATGACCTCGCGTGCGTTCAAGTTCAACAGTGGGCGAATGAGGCAGGGAATGAGGAAAGCTACAGCTGGCTCGTATCGTTTCATATTGTTTCCTCTTGGCCCGGTGGTTGGGGACCCTTAGCACGAAGACAGACCAATCAGGATGCTCTTGCTCTCCCGCTCCGTCTCAAAAAATCGATTTCCGGGACATTCTATATAATTTCCGGTCCTCAGGGAGCGGCTATCAGTTTGCGGGAGGCTCCCGGAACGTCTGGCTTCCTTATCCACTAAGTCTGTTACACTCCTGTGTACCATTTAGCATCATATTTGGAAGCTCAGAGAGACCGTATGGTGGGGGCACGACACCGTCTGTCTTATTACTGTGCAATACGTGTTGTACTAGAGTTTCTGGATGGTGTGACGGTCTACATCGAAATCAATGGACAGCCAAAGAAGAGAAGAAGAAGATGTATTACAAACAACAGAGTTGTCCAACACCGATACTTTTGGATCATCCGGTCAGAATAACGCTCTCCCACCATCATCTGCTGCCTTTAATGGAAAAGCAGACATGGAATCGAATCTGCGCAGTTTTCATTGATCTCATACATGCAAGATTCCGAATCTGCCTTGTATTACGGACTTCGCTAATCGTCCACATCTACATCATCCACTGCTTAGCACCATTAATTATTTTCGTCAGCTTTTCAAAGAAGACTTCGGTTACACATTGTCCTGCTGATGATCTCTGAACAGATATATGTTTTCTTACCAGATGCATTTTCCTCAATAATTTCTACACCACTGATGCAAATCTGGGATAGAAAATATTTTATGCTGGACATTTCGATCTGTAGTTGAAATATCCGCAAATGTTCACCTACAGTCCTTTCCCATTGCATCTTTCGCCCATTCTGCACTAGGCAGCTTTACCTTCCTATCTAACCAATTGCCCCTTTGTATCAGAGGTATACCTGTTACGCATCCATGCAGTTCGATTTCAAATTGTGTCTGAAATTCTACTGTATTGTGACCACTAATGCTTCCGGGGACATTACCCGTATAAATTTTTAACAGTACATCTATCACATGCCATATAATTAAATCTAAAAAGGTCAGTTTTTAAGTAGCTTATGTAACAGATTTTCCAGACGTTTTTGCTTAACGGGCATTTGCTTTCCTGGCCCTGGTCACTCTGCAACCACTTCTATAATAGCTCTGAGGTGAAACGAATTTCTTGTTACTTGGGCGTCAGTGGCTCAGAAGGGAAGTGGTTGGCGGGATAGAGAACGTGGTGGTGGAAAAGTGAAAACCGCGGGCAGGGCTTCTGATTTGCGTATCATTGAGACCTCTTCTGGGTAAGGCGTGTCCTATACAAATTGCTAGCTTACTCCTGAACTCTACAGGAACTACTACCATTGCGGGCTAGTTTCCTTGAAATGATGGGGAGGGCTTAAAATTGGTTGGCAGGGAGACAGGAGGTAGAGTGCTAAGACAGATGACGTTGAAGTTGGTGCAAATGTAGAGACAATGTGCAGAGTGACTGTGCGGATGGATAGAGAATGGATAGTGCATAACATTAATTAGTTAGATAGGTTGAAATATGTTTAAAGTTTGTCGCATTAAGAAAAAGGTTGATGTACATAGAGCATAGATTATTGCTCGAAATTATGATATTGTCTCCATTATCAAAACTTGTCGGAAGCTCTGTATTGGCCGCTTGATATTCCAGAGCTTAGTTGTTTCTTAAGGGATGGATGAGGGGATTGCAAAATGAGGAGATGGGCCTACTAACAAGGGATAGAAAGCGAGATGTGGACAATGCGGAAGTCTTGGAGTGATAGTCTACTGAGTCAGTGTGGGTAGAAGTCTGAAACAGGAAGGCTGCAGTCTATCTACTGGGAGTATTTTATGGGTTTGCATCATGGTCCGGTCCGTGAAATCTGCGTTCCGGTTCACGCCTCGGTCCGTTGACACCGGACTACGGGTCTTCCGGCTGTCCCTTGCTTCAGCTGGGCTTAATCATAGGTACCTGATGCTTCTCTTGAGGCTGGGAATATAAATGGCACTGGGTTCGAGTGTGGCTGCTGGTTTGTCTTGTCAGCATCCAGTCCTGGCCTCCGTCGGGTAAGCCAGGCCATCTCTGCCGTTACCCTGAGGCTCGTCTGTTCCCTTCCCTTCCCCTTCCTTCTGGAGCCTTCATTGCAACCTGTGTCTGAAGCCTTGCCCTGTAACCTGTATCTGGAAACTTGCCTGCAACCTGGGTCTGGAGCTTTGCCCGCAACCTGTGTCTGGAGCATTGCCCGCAACCTGTGTCTGGAGCATTCCCCGCAACCTGCGTCTGGAGCCTTGCCTGCAACCTGTGTATGGAGCCTTGCCACAACCTGTGTCTGGAGCCTTCACGAAACCTGTGTTTGGAGCCTTTCCACAACCTGTGTCTGGAGCCTTGCCACAACCTGTGTCTGGAGTTTTGCCCGCATCCTGTGTCTGGAGCCTTGCCCGCAACCTGTGTCTGGAGCTTTGCCCGCAGCCCGTGTCTGGAGCCTTCCCGAAACCTGTGTCTGTAGCCTTGCCTGCAAAAACCTTGTCAAGTTCTACCACCGGAGGGAGAGCGGAGCCTTGCTGTGTCAAGGTAAGGAACTGTCTATTGTTGAGTTGGAACTGTCTCTGTGTCCACGTCGTCGTTAGGTAGGTCCGGCCGTTTGTCATTACCTAGTTTTGGGAACCGTCTGTGCGTCCACGCCTTCGCTGGGTAGGGCCGGCGGTTTGCTGCTATCTAGTGTTGGGAACCGTCTCGTCGTGTTCAGCATTCTGTGTAGAGCCCCGGCCCCAAGTCCTGTTCCCAAGGAGGGGATCTGGCTTTGTGTGCCATGTCCCTGTGTTCCTGGCTCTCAAGTCCAAGGCTCAGTGTTCCCGTGCTTTATACCAAGGCTCTGTGTTTCTGCCCTCCCCAAGACCAAGGCTGTGTGTTCTGAGTTCCTGTCGTCCCAAGTCCAAGGCTCGGCTGTTACTGAGTACCAAGTCAAGGCTTCGTGTTTTCGTCCTGTCCATGTGCCTTGTCCTGTCCATGTACCTTGTCCTGTCCACGTGCTTCGTCCTGTGGTGGAGTTCCCTCCTCCTGTACTGGAGTTCTCTTGTCTTGCCCAGGGTTCTCTCGTTCTGTCGTGTAGCCATGTCCAGTCCCGTAGCCACGTCATGTCCTCGCCTAGTTCCGGAGTCCGAGCCCAAGTCAAGACCTAGGTTCTTGGTCCTTGTCAAGACTCCGGCTCGCAGTCCAAGCCCAGGCTCCTAGTTCCCTGTTCCTTGTCCTGGTCCCGCTTGCCTAGCCAATATCCTAGCCCAAGTCTGTGTTCTTGTCCCAGCTATCTAGTCAAGTCCTGTTCCTAGTACTTCAGTGTCTGTGTCTTGCATTTGTGTCCGCCACCAACGCCCCACCTTATGACAGTTTGTCCAGTAGTAACCAGGCAGTAATGGCTACCGGAGGTTCTGGGATTTACATACGCGAATACTGACATGAAGGAAGATAAGAGATGCATGGAAATGGCATTCCTAATCACGTTCAGTATAATAGACGCGGAAATGGAGTGATCATAAACTGAGCAGTATTGGTAGAAGTCAAAATAGAATGGGAGCATAAACTCCATTGGAAGTATTCTATCGACCTCCAACAGTACCGAAGCGAATCAGCATGCAGATTCATAAAGGAGGTTAAATAACACGGTTAATGACTATCGCCCGGTAGCACACACATCTACAGTGATGAAATGCTTTAAGAGGTTGGTCATGACTAGACTGAACTCCTGCCTCTACAAGGACCTGAATCTATTGCAATTTGCCTATCGCCACAAAAGGTCAACGGCAGATGCAATCTCAATGGCTCTTCTCACGGGCTTAGACCATGCGGGCAGCACAAAAACGCACGTCAGAATGCTGTTCATTGACTATAGCTCAGCATTTAATACCATCATTCCCACAACCCTGATTGAGCAGTTACAGAACTTGGGCCTCTATACCTTCCTGTGAAATTGGATACTCGACTTCCTAATCAGAAGACCACAATGTGTGCGGATCGGTGATAACATAGCCTCCTCTCCAACGGTCAACATTGGTGTACCTCAGCGGTGTGTGCTTAGCCCATTGCTCTGCTCTCTCTATAACCATGACTGTGTGGCTAGGCATAGCTCAAATACCATCTATAAATTTGCAGATGATTCAACCATTGTTGGTAGAATCTCAGCTGGAGAGGAGAGGGCGTACAGGAGCGAAAGATGACAACTAGTGGAGTGGTGTAGCGTCAACAACATTGCACTCAACGTCAGTAAGACGAAAGAGCTGATTGTGGACTTCATTTCGAAGGGTAAGACGAAGGAATGCACACCAATTCTCATAGAGGGATCAAAAGTGGAGAGAGTGAGCAGTTTCAGGTTCCTGGCCATCAAGATCTCCGAGTATCTAACCTGGTCCCAACATATCGATGCAGTTATAAAGAAGGCAAAACAGCGACTATACATCATTGGAGTTTGATGGGATTTGATATGTTAACAACTACACTCAAAAATGTCTATAGATATACCGTGGATAGCATTCTGACAGGCCGCATCACTGTCTGGTATGGTGGGGGCGGGGGGGGGGGTAGGGTGGCACTGCAATGAACCAAAAGAAGCTGCGGAGGATTGTAAATTTAGTTGGCTCCATCTTGGGTACTAGCCTACAAATTACTCAGGATATCTTCAAGGACTGGTGTCTCAGAAAGGCAGCGTCCATTATTAAGGACCTCCAGCACCCAGGGCATGCCCCGTTCTCACTGCTACCATCAGGTAGGAGGTACAGAAGCCTGAAGGCACACACGCAGCAATTCAGGAACAGCTCATTCCCCTCTACCATTGGATTGCTAAATGGACATTGAACCCGTGAACACTACTTCATTTTTTAAAATACATATTATTTCTGTTTTGTGCACGATTTTAATTAATTAATTAATAGATAAATAAGTCAATTCATCACAGTATTAAAAGAATAGATTATTATAAAAAAAGATCACTCCCTACTTTGTACATAGTTTTCTTCTTTCGATTGTTCTTTCTTTCCTCTCCTTTCTATAAGTGTATAGATCAGATAAATATTATGTGGAGATTTGTGACAAATATGACTATATGATATATATGTACGGTATCTGAAATACGTCTTATGGAATGTTTTGTTTGATGATGAACTTCAATAAAAAATAAATTACCAAAAAAAATAGAATCGTGATAACTATCTCGAAAATGATCTCCCAGTGAGAGAGCTGACACCTGACCGGGTTCATTTTCCAATACCAGATCAAGTACAATCTCTCTTCTTGTAGGTTGATCTACATATTGCGTCAAGAAACCTTCCTGAATATACTTAACAAACTCCAACGCATCTAAATCCCTCACTCTAGGGAAATGCCAATCAATATTTGGAAAATTAAAATCTCGCAGCACAACAGACCTGTTATTATTACACCTTTCCAGAATCTGTCTCCCTATCTGCTCCTTGATATCCCTGTTACTATTGGGTGGTCTATAAAACCACCTAGTAGGGTTATTGACACCTTCTTATTCCTAACATCCACCCACAGAGACTCTATAGATAACCCTTCCATGGCGTCCTCCTTTTCTGCAGCCGTGACGCTCTGAACAACAGTGCCAAGCCCACGTCGTTTGCCTCCCTCTCTGCCATTTCTGAAAGATCTAAAGCCTGGCACTTGAAGTGCCCATTCCTCCCTCTGCACCATCCAAGTCTGTGTAATTGCCACAACGTCATAGCTCCAAGTGCTGATCCATGCTCGAAGCTCATGCGCTTTGTTCATAATACTCCTCGCATTAAAATAGACACATCTCAAACTACCGGTCTGAGCGCGTCCCTTCTCTATCACCTGCCTATCCTCCCTTTCGCACTGTCTCCATGCTTTCTCTATTTGGGAGTCAAATTTTTCAATTTCCTCCGTCACTTCAGTTGGAATCCTACCACCCAGCAATTCCAGTTTAAACTCTCCCCAATAGCGGTAGGAATCCTCCCGGCCAGGATATTGGTCCCCCGGGGTTCAAGTGCAACCTGTCCTTTTTGTACAGGTCACTCCTTCCCCAAAAGAGGTCCCAATGATCCAGAAATCTGAATCCCTGCCTCCTGCTCCAATCCCTCAGCCAAGCATTTATCCTCCACCTCATTGTATTCCTATACTCACTGTCAAGTGGCACAGACAGTAATCCCGAGATTACTACCTTTGAGGTCCTGCTTCTCAATTTCATTCCTATCTCCCTGTAGTCTGTTTTAAGGACCTCCTCCCTTTTCCTACCTATGTCGTTGGTACTAATATGTACCATGATCTCTGGCTATTCGCCTTCCCACTTCAAGGTATCGTGGACGTGATCAGAAACATCTCGGATCCCAGCATCTAGGAAGCAAACTGCCATCCGCGTTTCTTTCCTGCGTCCACAGAATCGGCTGTCACTCCACCCCCGCTAACTATAGACTCCTCTATCCCTGCTGCTATCCTCTTCCTTCCCTACCTTTCTGAACCACAGGGCCAGACTCTGTGCCAGAGGCGCGACCACTGTTGCTTCCCCCAGTTAGGTCATCTCCCCCATCAGTACCAAACAGGAGTACCTATTGTTAAAGTGGACAGCCACTCGTGTACTCTCTAGCATCTGCCTCTTTCCCTTCACTCTCCTGATTGTTACACACTTATCAATCTCCCCAGGCCCCGGAGTGACTACCAGCCTATAGCTCCTCTCTGTCATCTCCTCACTCTCCCTGACCAGACGAATGTCATCGAGCTGCATCTCCATTTCCTTAATCTGGTTCCTAAGGAGCTGCAGTTCGACGCACCTGGTGCAGATGTGGCCATCCGTGATGCTGGGAGTCTCCAGGACCTCCCACATGGGACACAAAGCACAGAACACCGGTCGCACACACATTCTTCTTGTCTGTATACTGCACAGGCAACCTACCTCTCCTCGTCCCGTTGTCGCTGAGGCCCACTTGAGCCAAAGACTTTCTACTCTGTCTCCCTCTACTCTGTTGCCCGCTTCTCTGACGCCCGCTGTATAAATCTGTCTTCTTTTTAAACTCTTCTCGCTGTTCTCACTGGCTGACCTCCACGTGCTTGCGCAGTCGTACCGCATTCAAACCGCTGAAGAAAGACGCAATAGATCTTATAGAGCACAAACGAGAGCACCAGGATACTATAAAACCGGATGATGAATATGAATCACTTAAATAACAGGGATCTGAACAAAGAAAGAAAAGAGATCATAATATGATAATAGAGAAATCTTTTGGCAGGATTTACTTCAAGGCTTAAGAAAATCTGTCAAACAGAGCTAAATAGTAAAAATATAACGAAGACAAGAAACACTATCGCTATACCTATCTAAATGTATACCTTTGGCATAATATCTTGGTCTGAAACAGATGTGAAAAAATTGCCAAGAAAAATAAGAAATGACGTGGCAAATTTCAGCAAACATTATGTACATTCGAATGCGCTTAGATTAACGCTACCTCGGACAGAGTCTGCACAATCGTTAGATAAAACTTCTAAGAATAAACTTCCAATCAACGAAAACCCAGGAGTCAGCACTCCACGCCAGCATATACAATTCTGATAAAAAGGAATTCGCTGCTAAACTTAAATGAGAGCACAACCCAGAACAATGAAGATATTATCACTATTGAAGGGGAAGTTAACGAAAGGAAGAGCTTTATCCCCCATGGAAGACGTTCCCACGATCTGAGCCGACTAGATCGAGAAGGAAGCGTCCAACGCCTGACTCAGTGGTGGAGACCTCTTCCCAGAAAGAGAAGAGTATATTGTAGCGATTCAGGACAAAGTGGTAACACAAAAAAAAATCGAAAATGCACAATAAAAGACCAACAAAGTCACGATGATAAATTATGAAAATGCAGATAAAAAAACAGAATCAATCCAACTCCTTACAGGATCGTGTAGCAGTTTAACACAATCTGATTACTTACACAGACATAATCAAGTGGCAAACATCATCAATCAAAAGTTTGTTTTAAATAGAAACTCATAAATGAAATCACACCTTATTATGCATATACGTCTGATACAGTTTTAGAGTCAGAATGCCACCAACTATATTAAGGCTGATTCGTTATTACAGATAGAACAATCAATCCATCATAAGCGTCGAGATATATTATAAGGAAGAACAACTTATTTAATAGATCCTTTATACTTTATTGTCGCCAAACAATTGATACTAGAACGTACAATCATCACAGCGATACTTGATTTTGCCCTTTCTACTCCCTGGATTACAAATACTAAATATTAAAAAATATTAAAAATAGTAAAAATTAGTAAATATTCAACATTTAAATTATACATCATAAATAGAAAATGGAAAAATGGAAAGTAAGCTACTGAAAAATAAACAGGAGGAAGGTCTGGATATTTAGAGGGTAGGGTCCAGATCCGGATCAGGATCCGTTAAGCAGTCTTATCACAGTTGGAAAGAAGCTGTTCCCAAATCTGGCCGTACGAGTCTTCAAGCTCCTGAGCCTTTTCCAGGAGGGAAGAGGGACGAAAAGTGTGTTGGCTGGGTGGGTCGCGTGCTTGATTATCCTGGCAGCGCTGCTCCGACAACGTGCCGTGTAAAGTGAGTCCAAGGACGGAAGATTGGTTTATGTGATGTGCTGCGCCGTGTTCGCGACCTTCTGCAGCTTCTTTCGGTCTTGAACAGGGCAATTTCCATACCAGCTTGTGATGCACCCCAGAAGAATGCTTTCTACAGTGCATCTATAAAAATTAGTGAGGGTTTTAGGGGACAGGCTACATTTCTTTAGTTTTCTCAGGAAGTAAAGGCGCTGGTGGGCCTTTTTGGCAGTGAACTCTGCTTGGTTGGACCAAGTCAGCTCATTTGTGAGTAACTTAAAGCTTTTGACCTGTTCCACTTGCGCACTACCGATGTAAATTGGGTCGTGCGGTCCGCTACTCCTTCTGAAGTCAACAACCAATTCTTTCGTCTTGCTGACGTTGAGGGATAGGTTATTGTCTTCGCACCATGCCACCAGGTTCTTAATTTCCTCTCTGTACTCAAATTCGTCATTACCCGAGATACGGCCCACAATTGTTGTGTCATCAGAAAACTTATATATTGAGTTTGATGGAAACTTGGCTACACAATCATGGGCGTACAGTGAGTACAGCAGGGGGATGAGTACACAGCCTTGTGGGGCACCGGTGCTCAGAGTGATTGTAGAGCAGATCTTGTCCCTTATTTTTACAGTCTGGGTCCTGTCTGTGAGGAAGATGAAGATCCAGCTGCAGATCTGAGTGCTAAAGCCCAGGTTCCGCGCTTAGGAATCAGTTTATTTGGAATGATGGTATTAAAAGCAGAGCTGTAGTCAACGAAAAGGAGCCTTACGTATGCGTCTTTATTCTCCAGGTGTTCTAAGGAGGAATGTAGGACCAGAGAGATCGCATCTTCTGTCGACCTGTTACTCCGGTAGGCGAATTGCAAAGCGTCGAGGTTGACCGGTAGGCTGTGATTAATGTGTGCCATAACCAATCTCTTGAAGCACTTCATAACAGTTGATATCAGAGCCACAAGTCGATAGTCATTCAAGCATGCCACCTTGCTCTTCTTCGGTACTGGGATTATCGTTACCTTCTTAAAACACGAGGGGATCTTAGACTGAAGCAAAGAACAGTTGAAGATGTCAGCAAACACTCCAGCAAGCTCGCTTGCACAGGCCAGGAGAACCCGTCCCGGGACGCCATCTGAGCCCGTCGCCTTCCTTGGATTTATCTTCAGGAAGGCCCTTCTAACGTCCTCCTCGGTGAGAATAAATCTCGATGCTACCAGGTCCGGTTCATCCGGAGGGAGCGGGACGATCCTCTTCTGCTCGAATCTTGCACAGAATACGTTTATTTCGTCCGGAAGAGAAGCGCCACAGTTATTGATATTCCCAGCTTTTTCTTTGCGCTCAGTGATCTCATTTAGACCCTGCCATAGTCTACCGGCATCTTTCTGGTTAGCCTGGATTCCAGCTTGGCTCGATATTGCCTCTTTGAGCCCTTAATGGCTTTCCGGAGTTCACGCCTGGATTCCGTGTAGCGACTGGTATGCCCGGAACTAAAAGCCGCAGCTCTAGCCTTTAAAAGGGACTTGACCTCATAATTCATGCAAGGTTTCTGGTTGGGGAATAACCGGATCGTCTTGCGAGACACAGAGTGCTCCGTGCATTTCCAAATAAAGTCCGTGACAGCTGAGGCATACTCATCGAGGTAAGCTGCCGAGTTCTTGAATACTAACCAGTTCACCGATTCAAAGCAGTCACGGAGGACATCATCCGTTTCTTCCGTCCAACGCGACACTACTTCTGACACCGTGACCTCCCACTTCAGTTTCTGTTTGTAAACCGGGAGGCGGAGTACGGCCTGATGGTCCGATTTTCCGAAGTGACTTCGTGGGACGGAACGGTAGGGATCCTTGACTACTGTGTAACAGTGGTCAAGTATATTCGGGCCTCTAGTGGGGCAGAAGACATGTTGGTATATCTTTGGCAGCGTCTTTCTGTGGTTGGCCTGGTTAGAGTCCCCGGCTGTAATGAGCAAATCCTCCGGATACCTGCTCTCAAGTTCACTGATGTTGGCATACAGTGTGTTCAGAGCACACTCCACGTCTGCCAATGGGGGGAGGGGGGGGGGGAATGCAGACCGCTGTCAGTATGACCGAGGTGAATTCCGGTGGCAGATAGCAGGGACGACACTTCATCGACAGGTGCTCCAGGTCCGGGTTGCAGGAGCTAGTCAGTGCCACTGTGTCCGAGCACCACGCCTATCTAAACACAAATAACTTACAGAAATCAATACGTGAAAAAGAACAGAAATATGCAGAATTAAAAGAGGGATTGGGCCGAATGGCCTACTTCTGCTCGTATATCGTATAGTTATGGTCTTATGTAAATAGAAAGAGCTTCGAACATGATCAATGAGCATTAAACAATTAGAGCTACGCAGTAATATCTATTGAAATCTTCAGAAAGACACAATATTAAACGCCACTGGAGTAGTCTGAAAGTTCCTAGCAATAGACAAATAAGCGTGTTTTTCCGCGTTTGTACCTTAGGCTTTGCCGGCTTTTCCCGAGAAAAAAGATATAATAAGACATAGAAACATAGAAACATAGAAAATAGGTGCAGGAGTAGGCCATTCGGCCCTTCGAGCCTGCACCGCCATTTATTATGATCATGGCTGATCATCCAACTCAGAACCCCACCCCAGCCTTCCCTCCATACCCCCTGACCCCTGTAGCCACAAGGGCCATATCTAACTCCCTCTTAAACATAGCCAATGAACTGGCCTCAACAGTTTGCTGTGGCAGAGAATTCCACAGATTCACCGCTCTCTGTGTGAAGAAGTTTTTCCTAATCTCGGTCCTAAAAGGCTTCCCCTCTATCCTCAAACTGTGACCCCTCGTTCTGGACCTCCCCAACATCGGGAACAATCTTCACGCATCTAGCCTGTCCAATCCCTTTAGAATCTTATACGTTTCAATCAGATCCCCCCTCAATCTTCTAAATTCCAACGAGTACAAGCCCAGTTCATCCAGTCTTCCTTCATATGAAAGACCTGCCATCCCAGGGATCAATCTGGTGAACCTTCTTTGTACTCCCTCTATGGCAAAGATGTCTTTCGAATAAGAAAAACAAAGAACTGAAATGACCAACTTTAGAGAACACTATCCATGTTATATTAGATTAGATTAGGTTATGAGGACACTCAGTCCTCGTTTATTGTCATTTAGAAATGCATGCATTAAGAAATGATACAATGTTCCTCCAGTATAATATCACAGAAACACAGGACAGACCTAGACTAAAACTGACGAAACCACATAATTATAACATATAGCTACAACAGTGCAAAACAATACCGTAATTTGATAAAGAGCAGACCATGGGCACGGTAAAAAAAAATCTCAAAGTCCCGTTAGCCCATCATCTCACGCAGATAGTAGAAGGGAGAAACTCCTCCTGCCATGAACGTCCAGCGCCGCAAACATGCCGATGCAGCACCCGACCACAGCCGACTCTGAGTCCGTCCGAAAACTTCGAGCCTGCGACCAGCCCTCTGACACCTAGCACCGAGTATCATCTCTGCCGAGCGCCTCGACCGCACCCCGGCGGACGAGCAACAAGCAAAGCCGAGCACACGGGGCCTTCCCCTCCGGAGATTCTGGATCACACAGTAGCAGCGGCAGCGAAGCAGGCGTTTCAGAAGTTTCACCAGATGTACCTCTGTGCTATCACGTCTGCCTCCATCAAATTAGGATTGTGCACGGTATCCTAATTGACAGATAACAGATATTCATCACCGGAGTGGCCGCTGTGCGCTGCCTCGCGCCGACATCTTCGCCTCTCTTTTATTTGAATACATTAGGTTTTACACCACCTATGACAGAAGGAGTAAGAGGAATATCAGATATACAAACTTGCTCAACAGTCAGATAAAATTTCTAAGAATATGTTTTTATCAACCGTAACAGAATTCAGCACTCCATATGAGAATATTCTATTCTGTTAAGACGTACTCTCCACCAAACTTAAATCAATGCACATCCCCGAAAAATGAAGAAATTATCAGAAGAGAAGAAAAGGTTAACCACTGGAAGAAAATGACCTTCCAAGGGAGACATCGGTATGATTTGAGCAGACTAGTTGTCCACAAATGCAGCGTCGAACGGCAGGCTTAGAGCTAGAGGCCTCTTCTTAGAAACGGATGGGCTGCTTCAGGCAAAACAGGACCAGGAGATACACAAAATAATATCAAAGCTAAAAAATAACAGATCAACATCAGATCAAGATCATAAATGCAAAAACTGCCGAGAACAATCAGAAACAATCCAACAACTTGCAGCATCATGAAGCAGCTTAGCTCAAACTAATAATTGCAATCAAGTTGCAAACATTATTCAACAATGTCTTGATTAAAACGCAGGCTAATAAAACAGCATACATCACTATAAATAGAAGCCTGATCCAGCTTTAGAGTCAGAGTCCTGCAAATTATATTACACAATTTATTGTTACAGATTGGACAATCCATAATAACCGTCAGGATATTAGACAGGTGTATTCATAACAACAGTCAGCATAAATAAACAAGAACAATTTACTTTATAGATATAGCTATTACAAATACACAATAACATACAGAAATCGGTTAGTGAAAAGCAACAAAAATATGCTGAATTAAAAGAGGACTATGAAACATGGTATCCCCTCTCTCAATAGTAAACCTACAACAGGATCATCCCAAAAGCACCACACCTTCGCATAAATAACTTTTCCCTACACAGTAATATTGAAGCAAATCTCTGGAAGGTTAAAAAAAAAACACCGCTAATAGTCGAAATGTTCCTAAGAGTTGAGAAATGAGTATGCTTGGGTATTCCCTTATCTGAGCGCTTAGCAGTAGGAGCTGCAAAAAAGGTAGGAACAATAATAACTTACTAAGGAATAAATATCGTGACCATGTCCCTCAAATTGAGTCCATAGGTATTGGGAACAGTTCCGTGATGGGGCAAGTGAATTTTGAGTGCAGTTATTCTCTTTGGTTCAAGAGCCTGGGCTGAGGGATAATAACTGTTCCAGGTGGTGTGAGCTCTGAGGCTCCTGTATGTTCTTCCAGATTGTAACAGTGACAAGAAATCAGGGTCTGGGTGGTGGGAGTCGCTTATGATGGGTAGTGCTTTTCTGCAACAACAACCCGTGGGTAGATATGCTTCATGGTGGGGACACCTTTACCCGTGATGCAATGGACCGTAGGTACTACTTTTTGTAGGATTTTACGTTCAAACGCATCGGTGATTTAATACAGTCTGTGATAGAGCAAGTCAATAGTCTCTCTGGCACGTATTGATCTAGGGGAAACCCCGTCCACAGCCTACCTTGTCTCCCGGTTACGTCGGTTGCTGTGCAAATGCCACCTGATTCGGCTTCAAACATCAATCATCAGCCAGCACACAATGTACGTTTTACCAATTACACTTTATAGATATTACTAAGTCTATGAGATTAACAGAAGTACAATACAAAAAGGAATGGAAAAGGTGCCAGACTTATCAAAGTTCAATTTCTTCATGCACACGTTGGAGCTTGCGACCTCCTTTCTTCCGTCTGCGATCCATTCGGACCCCTTCGACTCGCAGCTCGGGATCACCCGAAGTGATCGACCAGAACACTCCCCGTACGTCCGTCGTACTCATGGTCTGTTCTCCAATTCCCCGCCAAAGCCATATGAGACAGCATATCATCCTAAGAAAGAATAACATGGACACCCATTGGTTCATTTACTCTGTTATCTATATTACAACTCAAGCAATGCGCTAGATACAGACTTTATCAGCATTTAACATAACAAAGAAACAATTTTATTTAACATACATAGAAGATAGAATAATATAGCACAATACAGGCCCTTCGACCCACAATGTTGTGCCGACACTCAAACCCTGCCTCCCATATAACCCCCCAACTTAAATTCATCCATATACCTGTCTAGTAGTCTCTTTAACTTCACTAGTGTATCTCCCTCCACCACTGACTCAGGCAGTGCATTCCACGCACCAACCACGCTCTGAGTAAAAAAACTTCCTCTAATATCCCTCTTGAACTTCCCACCCCTTAACTTAAAGCCATGTCCTCTATTGAGCAGTGGTGCCTTGGGGAAGAGGCGCTGGCTATCCACTCGATGTATTCCTCTTAATATCTTGTACACCTCTATCATATTTCCTCTCATCCTCCTTCTCTCCAAAGAGTAAAGCCCTAGCTCCCTTAATCTCTGATCATAATCCATACTCTCTATACCAGGCAGCATCCTGGTAAATCTCCTCTGTACCCTTTCCAATGCTTCATTTTTATACAGTTGATTATGCCGCAGTTGGTGCTAAATGGAACGTAGTAAACTATACTATAACGTTAGAGACACAAGAGGCATCAGGTACTGTAATCAGGAGCAAAAATATACTGTTCCTCCTCCGAAGAAACGTACACACACAACATGCCGGAGGAACTCAGTAGGCCAGGCAGCATCTCTGGAAAAAGGTACAGTCGACGTTTCGGGTCAAAATCCTTCGGCAGGACTGGGGAGATTTTGTAAATTCTTCAGTGTAGGCAACACTGGAAAAGACTTTGCAGAGTAGTAATCAAATCATAAATCAAATCCGCCAATGCTGGGAATCCGAGCAACCCACGCACAAAATGTTGGAAGAACTCGTATCCACCGACGACAAGGTCGCCTGGAAGATTCAATTAAAGATAGGCAATAAATTTCAGTAATGAGGCACCACGGTAGCATACATGTTGGCGTGACGCTATTTCAGCTCGGGGCGTCGGATTTCGGTGTTCATTTTGGATGCCATCTGTCAGAAGTTTCAATGGCCTTCCCATTGTAACACGTTGTAGGGTTTCATTGCTAATGTAATGGCTGCTCTGTAATGTTCCACTACTAAGGTAATGGTTTCTCTGTAGTAGCAATGATTGGGTTATGACTAGAGATAACGGCACATGTTAGCCAATGAGCGGGATGTTGTAACTTCTTGTGTCTGTGGGAGCCGGGAATTCGTGGTCTTTTGCCGGGGAGATATGAGGACAGAAGACGCTAATGGAGAGAGTTGGTAGACCGCCGGACGGCGTGGACCTTGAGCGAGGGTCTGAAGAACAGCGACGATCGGAGGAGGTCGATGGCGGACGAACGGCCGTATCAATGAGCTCCAGCGTGGCGCATTAGATTGTTTCATGAGAATGGGACCGTTTCTTTTTTTTTGTTTGTTTCTTTATTAAACATGCAGTCAAATGAAGAATTATAAAGCTGAACTGTTTAATCGCATATTGTGTACTGTTTGTTATTTCGTGGTACTGACTTGTAACAGGGGACACATCACACAGCATCCACCCAAACGAGATTTCTTACGTTTGTCCGGGCCGGGTGCTATCATTCCCTATATTAAGCCGCTAGCTGAACCGAGAGTTAAACCATGGACATGTGAGTTTCCTCCGGGTGCTCCTGTTTCCTCTCATACTCTAAAGATATATCTGTTCTTAGGTGAATTGAACATTGTAAATTGTCCTGTGATTAGGATGCTGTGAGGTGCATGTTTGTCCGTTAGTTCTCGTTAGTCCGGAAGGGCCTGTTCCCTGCCGAATATCTAAATAGAATACATATAAGTACAAAATTCTTTTTTCGTGTATAACAAAATGAAATATGCAAACAAGACCTTAGCCGTTATAATGCATTCCTCCTGGTGTCCAAATATTAGTACTGCAGATGTCCGTGGTCAAGGGTCGGGTTCGCTTCTTGTCTATTTTGAAGTTCTCTCTGCCGTTGAAGACGCTTTCATGTCCACTACTAAGTGCGCGCTCCGACAATGAGTGAGCACCTTGTCTGAGTGTTGTTGTTTTTTTTTGTTGCCGGCGGTGGGGCGTGTGTGTACGTGGCGTCTGAGGTACAAGAAATAAGAGCATGATTAAATCACCGAAGGACGCCCGATTAAAATAAAATCTGATAAACTCTCCTCTGCTTGTGTTTGGTACCTCCACAAAATCTCACGCCGTTCCCATGTCACATCCTCCGACGTTTTTTCCTCCCGCGGTCTTTTTCTGTTTCTCTCTATCTTTCGATCCTCTCCTTGCATTTTTTTCTCCCGGCCCTATGGAGACCTCCGCAACAAAGCTAATCCGGTGACCCCTAAGGACTGTGAAATGCGTGCAATTATCATCTCTTGTGACTCGACGAAAGTTGTTTCTAGCTTATGCACTTCGATTCATCATCTCATAAATCCCAGCCATGAGTGAGTTTTAGTTTGCCTAAGTCACGCTTTGCTTAATTGACGGCTACCTTTACCTAGCCCTCCTCGTCTTAGGTCTGGGTAGATGTTGATATCTTAAATAGCCAAATTCGATATCAACGTGGGAGGCTATGGCCAAGCTAACTACAGTTATAGACCGTGAGGCTCCTCAAATGAGGCCAAGTATCCAATATCCCTTTTTCACATCTCCATTATAGATGCTGCTACGTTCAAACATTACAATATCCTGGCGGTTTATATTTCATTACATATCATGGGCACTTTAGTAGGTGCAGTAGGCATGTTCGTAGGTACGTTAGGTACAGCAGTATGTCCGTTTTCTTCTCGTGGGTATCCCGTCCACTCCAAAGCTCGATGTGTTCTGCGCTTAGAGGTGTTCTTTAGCACCGCGTCACTGTACCGTGTGGTTATTTGAGCTACTGTCGCTCCCTAACAGCTTGAAAGTGCCTGACGTTATTTCTCTGACCTCCCTCATTAACTATGCTTTTCATCGGCAGAACTGCCGCTCACTGGATTTTCTTTTTGTTTTCCACAAACTTCTCTGTGAACTCAGGGGACTGTTGAACGTAGAGGTCCCAGGAAATAAGCAGTTCCTGAGATAAACTACGCTATCTGCCACTGACAATAACTCCAGGGTCAAAGTCACTGAAAAAAACCGAAGCTATTGACCATATTTACACGTTTTTTTACATGAAGTTGCTGTCACATGATTTACTAATTAGATACGTGCATTAATTTCGCGTAGTAATTTCTGGATTGCTACCTGTGTCACGCGCCAGTGAGAGAAGAAACAGAGTGATTTGGCACTCAAATGCGTGGCTGAGAAGCTGGTTCTGGGGCCCAGGGCTTCAAGTTCTTGGATAATTGAGATATCTTCTGGGGGACCTACGACCTGTGCAAAAGTGACCGGTCGCACCTGAACCCGGGTGGGGGGGGGGGTGGTATATTCTCGCAGGCAGGTTTGTTAGAGCTGTTGGGGAGGGTGTAAACTAACTTGGCAGGGGGTGGGGGCCAGAGTGAAGGGACTCAGCATAGGACGAATGGTAAAACAAGTAAAGATATCATGAAGTCAGATTGTCTCGAGGGCAGGTAGGTGATGGGAATTAGTCGCAACCAACAAACTGACGATCAAATCATTACGAATGCAGTATCAGAAAGGATAGCCAATAAGGTACTCAAGGCGTTGTATCTAAATGCACGTAGTATAAGAAATAAGGTGGATGATCTTGTTGCAATATTACATATTGTCAGGTATGTTGCTGTGGCCATCGCTGAATCGTGGTTGAAGGATGGTTGTAGTTGGTAGCTGAATGTCCAAGGTTACACGTCATATCGGAGGGATAGGATGTAGGAGGAGAGGTGATGTGGATCTACTGGTAAAGAATGGTATCAGAAGATGTTGAATGCTTGTGAGCTAAGTTAGGAAGCTGCAAAGGTAAAAGGACGTTAATGTCAGTTATATACAGGCCTCCCAACAGTGGCTGGGAGGTGGACCACAGGTTTCAACAGGAAATGGAACAGGCGAGTCAAAAGCGCAATGTTATGGTAGTCATGGGAGACTTTAACATGCGGATCGATTGGGGAATTGGAATGGTAATGGATCTCAAGAGAGTGACTTTGTTGAATGCCTAAGAGAGAGGTTTTTAGAGCAGTTTGTCGTTGAACCTACTATGGGATCAGCAATACTGGACTGGGTGCTATGTAATGAACCGGAGGCGATGAGGGAAATTAAAGTAAATGACCCATTTGGAACTAGTGATCACAATATGATTGTGTTCAACTTGAAGTTTGATAGGGAGAAATTAAAGTTTGACGTAACAATATTTCATTGGAGTAGGGGAAATTACAGTGGTATTACGGAGGAATTGGTCAAAGTAAATTGAAAGGAACTGCTGGCAGGGATGTCAGAAGAGCAGGAATAGCGTGCACTTCTGGGGAAAATGAGGAAGGTGGAGGACATGTGTATTGAATGAATAAAGCAATACTCAAAAGCTAAAATAGTACAACCGTAGCTGACAAGGGAAGTCAAAGCTATTGTACCAAAACGAACCACCTCACACTTATCTGGGTTGAATTCCATCTGCCAATTCTCAGCCCTGTTTTGCATCCTATCAATGTCGTGCTGTAACCTCTAACAGCCCTCCACATTATCCACAACACCTCCAACCTTTGTGTCATCAGCAAATTTACTAACCCATCCCTCCACTTTCTCATCCAGGTCACTTATGAAAGTCACGAAGAGTAAGAGTCCCAGAATAGATCCCTTGGTCACACCACTGGTCTGCGGCCTCCGTGCAGAATATGACCTGTCTACAGCCATTCTTTGCCTTCTGTGGGCAAGCCCGTTCTGGATCCAAAAAGCAATGTCCCCTTGGATCCCATGCCTCCTTACTTTGTTAACAAACCTGGCATGGGATTTCCTTATTAAATGCCTTGCTCAAATCCATATACAGTACATTTACGGCTCTTCCTTCATCAATATGTTAGCCACATCCTAAAAAAATTAAATCAGGCTCGTAAGGCACGACCTGTCTTTGAGAAAGCCATGCTGTCTATTCCAAATCATATTATGCCTCTCCAAACGTTCATA
Source organism: Mobula hypostoma (assembly GCF_963921235.1). NCBI lineage: Eukaryota > Metazoa > Chordata > Chondrichthyes > Myliobatiformes > Myliobatidae > Mobula > Mobula hypostoma. Next base: position 29,523,297 of record NC_086101.1, read on the forward strand.
AATCCTGCCTGTCAAGATCTTCATTAGAAGGGAAAGATGAAAAATGAAAGCAAACTAGAAAATAATACTAAAGTGGATAGTAAAAGTTTTTTTCTAAGTAGATTAAAAAGAAAAGAGAAATGAGAGTGGATAAAGGTCCGCTAGAAAATGAGGTAGGATAAATAATATTGGGGGATAGAGAGATGGCTGATGAAATAAATTGTGTATTTTGCGTCAGTCTTCATTGTGGAAGACCCTAGCAGAATGCATAATGTTGTAGTGTGTGAAGGAAGAAAAATGGGTGCAGTTACTGTTACAAGAGAGAAGCTGCTCAAAAAGCTGAAAGACCTAAAGGTACATAGTCACCCGGACCAGTGGAACTGTACCCTATGGTTCTGAAAGATGTAGCGTTAAAACTCGTGGTGGCATTAGAAATGAATTTCAAAAATCATTGGACTCTGGCATGGTGCCAGAGGATTGGAAAATTGCAAATGTTACTCCAGTCTTAAAAAAAGGAGGAAGGCAGCAGGAAGGAAATTATAGAGCAGTTTACCTGACCTCTGTTTGGGATGATGTTAGAATCAATTATTAAGGATGAGGTGATGGAATACTTGGCGATGCAGGAAAAGATTATACAAAGTCAGCATGGTTTCCTGGTTTGTATGTTTGGGCTTCGGATGGCCTTTGACCAGGTGCCACACTTGAGGCTGCTTCCGAAGGTATGAGCCCATGGTATAGAAGGTATTACATGGATGATTGGTAATAGACAGTGAGTGGGAATAAATGGATCCGTTTCTGGTTGGCTGCCAGTGACTAGTGGGGTTCAGTTGGGACCATTCCTTTCTAGGCTGCATATAAATAATTTAGATGATGGAATAGATTCAAGATTCAAGATTCAAAAAACTTTATTGTCATTCTAGCCGTACATCAGCTCTGCGGGGCAGAATGAGACAGCGTTTCTCATGAGCAGTGCAGTCATAACATACAAACGCAACACTAAATAATAAACGTAACAATAAATAGTAAAACGCAACAGTCACATGTCAGTTAAAATCAAGTTATATGTGTCCAGTGCAAGTTAAAAGTGTCCAAAGCAGAGTCAGGTAGAGCAGCTATTTAGCAGTCTGACTGCCTGTGGGTAGAAGCTGTCTAGTAGCCTTGTGGTTTTAGTTTTGATGCTCCTGTAAAGTTTGCCTGATGACAGAAGAACAAACAGTTCATGAAGAGGGTGTGAGGGGTCTTTCCTGATGTACAGTGTCTTCTGGAGGCATCGACTCTGAAAGAGGTCTTGGACAGAAGGTAGGGAGACCCCAATAACCTTCTGTGCTTCCCTAACCAGCCTCTGCAAGGCTTTTTTGTTGACAGCACTGCAGCTGGAGTACCAGGTTGTGATGCAAAAGGTCAGCACACTCTCGAGCACGCCTCTGTAGAATGTAGTTATGATGTTAGTGGGGAGTGATGCTTGTTTAAACTTCCGCAGAAAGTGCAATCTCTGCTGGGCCCGTTTCACAATCCCAGTGGTGTTCCTGGAACAGGTGAGATTGTCCGAGATCTGCACCCCAAGGAACTTGATGTTTTCCACTCTCTCCACTGTGGAGCCGCTGATGCTAGGGTGTGTGTGTGTTCAGGCTGAGACCGTCTGAAATCGACGATCATCTCCTTGGTTTTGGTGTCATTAAGCATCAAGTTGTTATCCCTGCACCAGCTCTCAAGGTGTTTGACCTCCTCCCTGTACATTGTTTCATCATTTTTGCTGATGAGCCCCACCACTGTGGTATCATCAGCAAATTTAATGATCAGGTTCTCCTTGAATCTGGTTGCACAGTCATGTGTTAGCAGTGTAAACAGCAATGGGCTAAGCGCACAGCCTTGTGGGCATCCAGTGCTCAGTGTTATGGAGTCAGAGATATTTCTGCCAACACGGTCTGACTGTGGTCTCTACGTCAAGAAATCCAGAATCCAGCGACACATGGCAGTGCTAAGGCCAAGCAGCGACAGTTACTGCACTAGTCTCTGCGGGATGATGGTATTGAACGCTGAACTGAAATCAATGTACAGGATTCTGGTTTTGATGCCAGGTTTGCAGATGATACGAAGACTGGTGGAGGGGCAGGTAGTGTTATGGAAACAAATAGGATGCAGAAGGACTTAGACAAATTAGGAGGAGGAAGAAATTTGCAAATGAAATACAATGTTGGAAAAGGCATGGTCATGCACTTCATTAGTAGAAATAAATGAGCGGACTATTTTCTGAACGGGGAGAAAATTCAGGAATCTGGGATTCAGAGGGACTTGGGAGTCCTTGAGCAGAACATCTTGATGGTTAACTTGCAGACTGAGTCGGTGGCGAGGAAGGCAAATGCCATGTTACCATTAATTTCAAGAGATCTACAAACGTGTAGAATAGCGTAACAGGCATGTGATGCTGAGGGTTTATGAGGCACTGGTGAGGCCTCACCTTGTGTATTGTGAACTGGTTTGGGTCACTCATCTTGGTAAAGATGTGCCAGCATTGGAAGGACTGCAGAGGAGGTTCACAAGGATGCTTCCTGAAACGAAAGGTATATCATACGAAGAACGTTTGATGGTTATCGGTCTGTATTCGCTGGGATTCAGAAGGATGAGGGAGGATCTCATTGAAAACTTTCGAATATTGAAAGCCCTAAGTAGAGTATGATTTACAACGGATTTGCAAAGGATCTTAAACAAAGGATGATTCCCATGGTAGGAGAATTTAGGACAACAGGGCACAACCTCAGGATAGAAGGGCGCCCTTTCAAAACTGAGGCGGAGAAATTTCTTTAGCCATAAGTTGGTAAATTTGTGGAATGTGTTCCCACATGCAGCTGTGGGGGCCAGGTCGTTGGGTGTATTTAAGGCACAGATTGAAGGTTCTTAATTGGACATGGTATCAAAGGTTACGGGGAGATGGCCACGAACTGGGGTTGAGGAGGGGATTTAAACAAAATGTATCAGCTATGATTCAATGGCGGAGCAGACTCGATAAGCCGGATGGTCTTATTATCTTATAGTAGTATTAAGTAGCAGGTGTATATCTGTACGTAGCAAACTGACCACTCATTAGGCGTCGGAGCCTCGTTAGTCGCCCACTCCAATGTACATGATTTTACATATTTCAGCACTATGCTTCCCGTTTCATTGTTCTGCTCATCTTATCAACTCACCAATATTGCTCCTTACACATAAAAATAATCTCACCATTATCACTACCTTCACGATCACCGACGATGGTGTAATTTGCGAATTTAATAATCAAGTTTCCCACATTAACATTCAGACTGTTAATGGAACTAAGGTGTAAGCACTAATCCTATCCAATCACGAAAATAACCCTCCACCATCATCTTCTCCCTCTTGTCACCCAACCAATTTTTGATCCAAAATACTACCTATCTCTGATTCCATGGGCTTTCTCAAATTTTTTTTGACGAATTTCTAGCGTGTCACCTTGTTAGAGGTCAAATGAATGTCTACAAATGTGATACCGTTGTCACAGCCTTCTTTGACCCATTTTCAGCTGAGCTGCGGAGCCGTAAGGGGAAGTTTGTTTTCTGGCACCAGTTCGATCTGTCGTCATGACCGTCCAAGACATGGACTTCCCACATTACTAATTGTCTGAAAAACAGCAGCCGGAGACGCTTTAAACAAGCACATTCATGAAAGAACGAGACAGAGTTCAATGCATTATTTTGTTTTCAACAAAAAAAATGAAGTAATTTAAACGTAATTACGATTTTTGCAACATATAAACTGGATTAGCAAGTTGGTAAATAACTAACCACGCTCCCCGAATCACGAAATTTCTTCGCTAACCCATAATTGTACTTCAGTAGGCTCCCCGAGGTCTGTTCAGCTGCAAGTGCTGGAAGAGTCCTCTCCGAGAAGGACTCGTGCACTACGTTGCGGAGCTTAAAGAGCAGCAGCTCATGCGAGAAACCAACTGTTTTATTGACAGAAAGCTTCGGTTATTGTAAACCAAAATGGGAGGAAACGACTGGGCGGATCAATGATTCAACGTATTAATGGAAAACTGGAGAAATGTTTTGAAAGGGAGGAGAATTGAAAGTGATACTTTACTGGAGCGGAAGAACACGTAAGGAGAGTACAGTTCTGTTATGATCATATTAAGTGTCGGGGAACGGCCTGACTGACCAGGTAGCCCACTCCTGTTCCCGAATCTGTTGCTCTTGTGTTGTTGACCACCAGACATGTAATTAAACAAGAAATGTATTTCTAACAAAGTTAGTAGGCGGTTCAGATTCAGTGCTGTAAATGACTAACGTTTGCTTCATATAGTTTAGACCTGAATTGCAAAGATTATTCGATGCCAATAGGGCTTATTTCAGGCTAGTGCGCAGGCAATGTGCAGCGTAGAATCGTGGGTACAGAGCGAGGCATTGCTATGGATTCTCTTAGACCAATGAAGTGGATTGAGGAGAAGAAGGCACAATGGACTATTCTCCATACTGACCGAGCAATCGAATATAGTGAAAACATAAGTACACTTCATTCGGAACAGGACTGACTCGCAAAGTTCATATCATACATGACAGCAAGATCACAATCAGCGTGTGATTGGATTTCCTGGGAAAAATCTACGAAGAGTGAAGTCTTTGGAGGCCGGAAAGGAAGGACAAAGAAGGGTAAGGCTTGGTGTGGAGAATAGAGAAAAGGTCTTCATATTCAGTACAGAGATCTAGGCCGACTGAAGCGCGAGATTCATGGATTTAATGATGAACCCTGATAGACTTTTTATTCCGTTCTTCAATTCCTCTCTGAACTTGCTTTGGGTCATTGCGTAGATGCACGTGTTCGCCCCTGCGCTGACCCGTATGAGCAAAATCCCCACCTCATTAGCAACAGCAGAGGGGCTTGTGAGATCCTGTCCAACAAAATTGAGTGTCACTCGAGTACAGATGAAAGTCACAGTTGCTGTCGTCCAGAGGAGTATGGAAGTGCCGGATACCGTGAACAGTAAGACGATGGACTTCCGGCGGCTCTCTGACTCGCTGTCTTTGCTATCTTGTCCCTTTAGACGCCGGCGGACCCTGCCGGCCACTACAATGTTTCGAACCGTCAGCCCGTTCAGGACCACTATTACACCGAAAGGGAACAAGGACAGAGAAATGCTACACATCCAGGTGAAGACTACTGACCAGATCGAGTTAAAGTAAGTAGGTCTGGGCCTACAACCCCAGTTCACGTTATCCATGGTGTAACGAGGCTCGTACATGAAGTGAGAAGGAATGTACTTTAAACAGCTCAACGCGCCCAAGGACAAAACAACCACGGTGGCTGTCCAATCCGTGCAATATCTGAGTCTCAGCTTCGGACAGGAAATGCTGACAAAACGGTCAAAGGTGAAGGACACAGTTAACCAGACAGAATAGTCCAGGGTGAGGAGCCGCAAGTGGATATACGAAGGACAAACTGCGCTGAGAGAGAGGAAGGAGTTAGGGGAATGATAAATGTAGATTTCTCGGAGCAACACATGGATAATTAGCACCAGTAGGTCGGAGATCGCCATCGCTATCATGTAACGTGTGATTCCTTTGGAGAGTCCGCACTTTCCCCGATACAGGATGGCAGCCGTCAGGACGTTAGCTGGAAGAAGCACAGATAGCAACGAAATTACTATTTTAACAGCCAATAAGTGCGAACGAGGAAGAAGGGAAAGTTTAGAATGACGGCCTCATTGGAGATCAATTACTGCAGCAATCAGTAGAATTATTTTGTGAAAAAGGTCACTAGCATTCGTTAACAGGCCACATTCAATAGTGCAAGACGATCTGAAGAGTTCATTACTGGGAATAGAGCCACGCAGCGAGAAACAGATACTTCGATACTCTTATTCCGCGCCCACCACTAAACTCCCCAAGGTGAATCTCACACCGATTTCACCATATTTCTATTAATACTCCCACCAGCCCTCGATCGCACGCTCACTCCCCGGATCCTGCCACGTTAACCTGGAGGCTTTCTGAATGTTAGAATATTCCAAAATCACATGAACATCTGCTGAACAGGATTGAAAGATTGGAGGCGTTTCTTTGCCCGTAGACGGTGCTGGATCAGTTGGGTATTTTCAGCATTTTGAAGGAGAAATAAATTGCCTGCTTTATCAGTGGTTTGTTTCTTGCCACTGAATTTTCCCATATTCGCATGGCTCCTGAAGAAAGAATGTCTGCAAATGAAGGTTTGAAAAAAAAAATACACAGGAACGAAACTGATATTAAAACTGTTCATGCTGGAAATGCTCATCTCCTGAGACTGAAAATGTGGAGATAAATCAAGATTTATCATTTCAGGTTAATGATCTATCTTTGAATCTTTTAAAATCAAAACGGAAATTTGATTCAAGTTAAATGGTAGAAGAAAAAAGTGTTGGAGATACCGATGTTGTGCTTGACGGGGCGGAAACCATAAAAGCCCAGATGAAAGACAGGTAGAGATGCCAGCTTAGGAATGGCGTTGAAGTTGTGTTAACACCACTGATCTCGCTGGCGGGCGTGTATATGAAGCGTCTTAATCATTCATCACATTTGCTTGGAGATAAACAGCCAACGGAGAGAGGAGGTTCTATTAGCTTCGATTATGATGTTATCAACTCTTTTAGCCGTCCTTCAACGCTCTCTTGGTTGTCAACATATAGCTGAGACAAGTTTCCGTATCGCATAACACTAGTTCTCCCTGATTGTACGTTAACCTTGCTCCCTCCATCCACCCTGCAGTCCGTCTCCGTTTTACTCTCTCTATTAACAACCCCAACTTTACAGCCCCTAGATCTCCACTGACTCTTCTTTCTGTGCTCTTCAACTTAATTACTCCAGTATCCTATCTCTGAGAAGAGACAAGGACAGGGACAGAGAGAGATAGAGACAGAGAGAAAGAGAGAGAGAGAGAGAGAGAGAGAGAGAGAGAGAGAGAGAGAGAGAGAGAGAGAGAGAGACAGACACTAATTTGAACCTCAGAATTAAGAGACCCTTCAACAACATTGAGGCAGCAGCAACAGATTGAATGTTGTAGCTAATCTTACCCGGAATGCCAAACGTCGCTAGTATTGGGTAGCAAATCTCCTTCACGTATAGAATTGGAGCCCTTCCCATTTTAAAAGATTTGCAGAGTTGGTTGCAAACCCGGTGACGCTATGAGCAAGAAGCACTGCTGAAATTCTCATTAATATCCCCGCACGAATCCTCCCGCGAATTCGGGGCGTGAACTAACATCATCATTATTCACAGCTTCTTTAACAAACATATATATTTGTCTTCACAGAAGTGAGGAAATTTTACTTTTGACTCGTGAATACTGCATGCACATAGGACAGGCGCTATAAGTTGATGAACGACCCGTTCCTTGATTCAACGTATTTCGCATTCAGTGGTGAATGATAAAAGTTCGTACTCAGAGGAGTTGAGTATGAAGCCAACGTGGTGGGGGTGTCGGATAAACCATTTCCACGACAACCTTGGAACTCAATCCAAGGTATAAAGTAATGCTCCACACAATACTGTCATTTATAGTTGCTCAGGTGATATTTACCTCTGTTTCTGATAAGCACCAAAATATTGAGTTGAAAGAAATTAAGGAAATTTGGAAGGGAAAGCAAAGTATAGCTGCTCATACTCAGCAGGGCTTTGTCTCTATGGAGAGAGGAAATACAATATTTCACCTTTGTTATATTTATCAGAATTAAGATAAATCAAATCGCTGATGTCAGAGTTTTCTCAGCTGGAGCTCAGAATGAGGCAACTGGAAACAGGAGGAATGAAAACAGAGCTGTTGTTGGGGTCGTGAGATCCATCTGATAAAGCAAAAGGGCAGAAATGCTGGAAATAGGAAGCAGAAAAAGAGGATGGTGGAAAGACACAACATCAGGTGAGAAAGAAAAGAGTTAGCCTTTCAGTTAAACGGTTTTTCCTCAAAATGGAAATGTGATATTCGCTACTTCAATGCGAAGGCCGGGAATTTTAACATTACTACCCAAAGATTTATCTATAAGACCATAAGATTTAGGAGCAGAAGTAGACATTCGGCCCATCGAGTCTGCTTCGCCATTCAATCATGTGCTGATCCAATTATTCCAGTCATCCCCACTCTCCTGCCTTCTCCCCAAACCCTTCGATGCCTCCTGGCTAATCAAGAACCTATCTATCTCTGCCTTAAATACACCCAATGACTTGGCCTCCACAGCCGCTCGTGGCAACAAATTCCACAGATTTTCCAACCTCTGACTAATGTAATTTCTCCTTATCTCAGTTCTAAAATGATGTCCTTCAATCCTGAAGTCGTGCCCTCTTGTTCTCGAATCACCTGCCATATTTAATCAGTTCAGGCCTTTTAACATTTGGAATGTTTCTATGAGATCCCCCCTCATTCTCCTGAACTCCAGGGAATACAGCCCAAGAGCTGCTAGACCTTCCTCATATGGTAACCCTTTCATTCCTGGAATAATTCTCGGGAATCTTCTTTGAACCCTCTCGAATGTCAGTATATCCTTTCTAAAATAAGGATCCCAAAACTACACGCAATACTCTAAGTGTGGTGTCACGAGTGCTTTACAGAGCTTCAACATCACATCCCTGCTCTTATATTCTATACCTCTAGAAATGAATGCTAACATTGCTTTCGCCTTCTGCACAGCCGACTCAACCTGCAGGTTAACTTTTAGGGTATCTTGCACAAGGACTCCTAGTTCTGTTTGCATCTCTGCATTTTGAATTCTCTCCTCATCTAAATCCTAGTCTGCCGTATTTCTTCCACCAAAGTTCATGATCATACACTTTTCAACATTGTATTTCATTTGCCACTTCTTTGCCCATTCCCTTAAACTATCCAAGTCTCTCTGCAGGTTCTTTGTTTCCTCAACACTACCCGCTTCTCCACCTATCTTTGTATCATCGGCAAATTTAGCCGCAAACCCCTTAATACCATAGTCCCAATATAGTTCCCAATCTCCATCCACTTCTGCTACATCCTCATCTGGATAACTCTGCTGATATTCCCATTCTGTCATTCTACCCAAAATTGGTCCTAACACAATCAGTGAACCATCTGATCATTTGCTCTCAAAATCCATCACTCTTCTTGCTGACGCAAACACGAGGAAATCTGCAGATGCTGGAATTTCAAGCAACACACGTAAAAGTTGCTGGTGAACGCAGCAGGGCAGGCAGCATCTATAGGAAGAGGTACACTGCACGTTTCGGGCCGAGACCCTTCGTATTACTTGGGACACAATCCCAGACTTGCTCAGTTTTTTAAAAATATTTGAAGTCGAAATTGTTCCAATCCACTCCTTTTCGGGTTCGCCTGCACTAGCTTTAAGCTTGATGCAGTCAGGGGTTTTACTGACTTGCACACAGCAAACTGCAATATAACCACCAACCACATCCAATGATGGAATTGCGAGCAAAAATAACATAAGCTTGATGGGGTGTCTCAGCGGATGGTGGTGGCATCCGTTAGTCTCGCGAGACCATGGATCTGTGCCTGGAAGGTCTTGCTTCAGTCTGTGTTAGAGCAGCGTCTGTTATGGGTGTAGAGGGCCACACGGGAGTGACAGTCTCGGCTGCATCGTCGGCACTTGAAGGCGCTGTCCTCCACTGTTATCTTGGTGCTGTTTTTTTTTCCGACGAGTGGGCTTTTCTTCAGCAGCAAGCCTCAGCTTCTCTTCTCCTCTTTTTAGACCTCATCGGGTAAAGTAGCATATACTGAAGCAACGTGATAGCCGACGCCGATTGTAGAATTTAAGTGCAGCCATGTGAATTGGGAGATGAGTTATGGAATCAAGTGACGGCGGGATGGGGTGAGAATTGTTGAACCTGGGAATGGAGCTAGATTTGGATATCTACCTGGGTGACGGGAGATTAAGCTATACGAAAGACGTTAATGAGCACATGAAATTAGGGGAAACCGACACAAAATAAAGATTAAGAGAGGGATAGAAAGCCCGTGTGGATAAACACACACGACGTACAGACATCTATTAGGGAAAACAGGAGAAATATGCTGAATTAAAAGAGAAAATTGAAGGAGTATGTAATATTAACAGAGTAGACGTTGACACGACAGTAATATTTACAACTGGTATCATTCCCACGACACAATAGCATTGAGAAATCGGGCTGCACAGCAATATCTATGTAAATATTCAGATAGCCACAATACTAAGCACCTCCAGAATAGTCCGAACGTTCGTGGCCTTTGAGAAATTAATGTGCTTAGCTGTGGCCATACCTCAGATTTTACCAGCTCGGGCTGAGAAAAATGTATTATTAAAATAGTAATAAAAATATCAACTTGAATGACAAATTTTAGAAACCACTGTGTACACTCGAACACCATTAGATTAACACTACCTAGGATAGAAGGAGACGGAGAAACCAACAGACAAAAATTACACAACAGTCAAATAACACATCTAGAATATGTAACATAGAACGGAGAACAGTACAGCACAGGAACAGGCTATTCCATCCTCAGGGATGTGCGGGACAAGCTGAGAAGCAAATCAATATCACCCAAAAGCTAATCCCTCCCACCCTACACAAAGTCCATACCCCCCACCTTCCTTACATCTATGTGCCCATCTAAACGTCTATTAAAATTCTGTAATGTATCTGCCTCAACCGCCATATTAAGCTGTGTATTCCAGGCATCAACCATTCTCAGAGTAAAAATAGCTGTCCTCTCCCATCCCTTTTGAAACTAACCCTTCCCATCGTCAATATATGCCCTCTGGCATTAGACATTGCAACCCTTGGAAACATATTTTTGCCCTGCCTTCTCCATCTGTGCCTCTCATAATCTTGTAAACCTCCATCAGAACTCCACTCAGTTTCTGCAGCGACAGAGAAAATAACCGAGATTTATCCAGCTCCTCATGGTAGATCGTGCCATCTAAACCAGGAAGCATCCCCGGAAACCGCTTCTGCACCCTCTCCAAACCATCAAAGTCATTCTTATAGTGCGGCGACAGAGCTGTATTCAATACCCCCGAGATGGCCTAAGCAGAGTTTTATAAAATTGCAGCATAACCTCTTGACTTTTGAAATTAATGTCTCGACTAATAAGAACAAGCATTCAATAAGTCCTCTTAACCACATTATTTATCTTTGCATTCACCTTCAAGGAGCTATATCTCGGCTCAGCATCACGGTTCAGGATCTTGTCATAGTCGTAGTCATAGTCACAGTCATACTTTATTGATCCCGGGGGAAATCGGTTTTCGTTACAGTTGCACCATAAATAATTAAATAGTAATAGAACCATAAATAGTTAAATAGTAATATGTAAATTATGCCCAGAAATAAGTCCAGGACCAGCCTATTGGCTCAAGGTGTCTGACCCTCCAAGGGAGGAGTTGTAAATTTTGATGACCACAGGCAGGAATAACTTCTTATGACGCTCTGTGTTGCATCTCGGTGGAATGAGTCTCTCGCTGAATGTACTCCTGTGCCCACCCAGTACATTATGTATTGGATGGGAGACATTGTCCAAGATGGCATGCAAATTAGACAGCATCCTTTTTTCAGATACCACCGTGAGAGAGTCCAGTTCCATCCCCACAACATCACTGGCCTTACGAGTGAGTTTGCTGATTCTGTTGGTGTCTGCTACCCTCAGCCTGCTGCCCCAGCACACAACAGCAAACATGATCGCACTGGCCACCACAGACTCGTAGAACATCCTCAGCATCGTCCGGCAGATGTTAAAGGACCTCAGTCTCCTCAGGAAATAGAGACGGCTCTGACCCTTCTTGTAGACAGCCCCAGTGTTCTTTGACCAGTCCAGTTTATTGTCAATTCGTATCCCCAGGTATTTGTAATCCTCCACCATGTCCACAGTGACCCCTTGGTTGGAAACAGCGGTTGTCGGTACCTTAGCTCTCCTCAGGTCTACCACCAGCTCCTTAGTCTTTTTCATATTAAGCTGCAGATAATTCTGCTCACAGCATGTGACAAAGTTTTCTACCGTAACTCTGTACTCAGCCTCATCTCCCTTGCTGATGCATCCAACTATGGCAGAGTCATCAGAAACTTCTGAAGATGACAAGACTCTGTGCAGTAGTTGAAGTCCGAGGTGTAAATGGTGAAGAGAAAGGGAAACAAGACAGTCCCCTGTGAGGCCTCAGTTCTGCTTATCACTATGTTGGACACACAGTGTTGCAAGCACACGTACTGTGGTCTGTCAGCCAGGTAATTAATAATCCATACACCAGGAAAGCATCCACCGCGGACTCTACGCTACATTATCCTCCCATAAGGGACTTTGTCATGGAGCCAGCAATTTTGGCTTTTGCTTCCTTTAATATCTTTGGATAAATACCGTCAGGCTTTGGGGACCTATCCCCCTTAATACCTTTTTCCTCTTTCTTGATCTCTAAACGCTCAAACGTGTTTACACACTTCAGCACTAGTTTGCTGGTACGCCATATACTTTATTTTGATAAATACTGAAACAAAGTACATATTAAGTACCTCACTCACATTCTCTAGATCCAAGCAAATGCTCCCCCATTTATCTTCGGGGGGGGGGGTGCGCACCTTCTCCCCAGTTATCGCTGTGGTCTTGATGTACAATACCTAGACCATTCCTTGAGATTCACCTTAATCTTACTTGACAGGGTCTTTTTAGATACCCCTGACTTGCCCAATTGCCTTCTTTCTGTCTTCTTTATATTCATCATGTGTTTGTTTCATTCCATCTTCCTACACTTTAGACATTTCACCTTATACTTCTTGACTAAATTCATCACTTTTCGGAACATCCAGTGTTCCCTTATCCTTCCTTCTCGTTCTCCCTTTTAACAGGAACATACCTTTGTGTGCTGTGCAAGTGATCTTTAAACACACTTCACTACCTGATATGATCTTGCTGGAAGAAAGGTGCTTGCGGTTAACGCTTTTTAGTTCGAGCCGAATGCCCTTGCAATTTTAAAACTCTCCAGCAAGGACCGGACCTAACCTTATCTATAGATATCTTGAAAGTTAAGTTGTTGTTACTATTCCCAAAGTGCTCACCCTCTGAATGTCCATTCACCTGGCAACGAGTATTCCCCATTACTCGGTCCAGTACAGCCCCTCCTCTCGATGCACTGCATTCACAATGATTTAAGAAACCTTGTTTGATACACTTACCAAACTCATCAACGAGGATATAATTCAGCATCCCATGCGAACATGCGCAATACTGATACAAAGCAGTAAAGTTAAATGAATACACAACCCAGAAAAATAAATACATAATCCAGAAAAATAAATACATAATTACTACTGAAGATAAAGATAGCCAATGGATGAATATGACAGTCCATGGTTAACAGCTCCCACGATCTGAGCAGCTGAGAGGTCGCCAAAGTAAGTTGAACATCATAATCAGAGACCAGCATCCCCAAAACAGAAGCGTTCTTTGTTAGTAATACAGGACCGGGTAGTTCACACAAAATGTCATCAAAATATAAAATAAAAGAACCCCTAAATTACAGACGATAAATGTAGAAAATGCCAAACGAAAAAAACACAACACTTTACAAAATCCTAGAGCAGTTTTTGTACTGAACAATTTTTGCCACTTGATTGAGATTACGTAGAGTCAAATGGCAAACACCATTCACTAAAAATCTTAAAAGACACCACAGCCATTATAAATACATGAGCGATCCAGTTTTAGAGTCGTAGTCCAAAATACATTAGTATTTATCCATTATTACAGATCTACAATTGTAACCCTTAGGTTTGGCAGGCGGTGATAGTTTAGTGAAGACACTCTCTGAACGCGCCAAACGTGTGAAATCTGAGGTGTAATCCCTCTTGTTCGCGTGGATGCTTCGTGATGCAGCACGAAGTAACAAATAGTACACCATATGCAATTAAACGATTCAGCTTGATAATTCTTGATTTTACGAGAGGGTTAGTGAAAAAAAAAACAAAAAGAAGGGCCCATTTTATAAAACAGAGTAATATGCACGCTGGAGCTCACAGTTTCCGGTCCTTTAGTCCTCCATCGATTTCTCCCGGGCGCCGTCGACTCCCGGCCCAGTTCCATGTCCCCGTCCTGCAGTCCCTGCAATTCAGCAAATCCTCTATGCATCCTGCCATATTTCTTGTGTTACCAGGGACTCTGATCTCGCTCTAATAAACAGCTTCATGCTTACTTCCGTGGACTTCCTTTTGTCTATCCCGCTCATTATTACCTCACAGAATTCCAACATATTCATCAGGCAAGATTTCCACTGAAAGAAACCATGCTAGCTGTGGCCCATTTTACCGCGTGTTTCCAAGTACCCAGAAAGCTCATCGTTCGTAATGAACTCCAACATTTTCCCAAACACGAAGTCAGCTTAACTGGCCTGTGATTCCTTTCTTCTGCCTCCTGCCTTCTTATAGAGTGGAATGACATTTGCAAATTTCCAGTCTTCGAAACCATTCCAGAATCTTGTGATACTTGAAAGGTCATTGGTAATTCCTCCACAATCTCCAGCTACTTCGTTCAGGACTCTGGCATATAGTCCATGTGGTTCAGGACAGTCATCTAACTTAAGAGCCTTTCTTTTCCTAAGCAGTGTCATCTGAATAAGGGCAACGACAGCCACCTGTCCCCTGAGTCCCACGAAACCCTGTTCCTCCTAGATAAACAAAAAACATGAAGAACATCGTTCAAAGGGTCTGAGATAAGAGAACGGTGTGACTTGTTTAACTCTCGCTTTGGCTAGCGGCTTCATATAGGGGATGATGTACGCCCACCCAGCCAAACTTAGGAAATCTGGTTTGGGTGGAGGCTACGCGATATGACCCCTGTTACAAATCGGTACCATGAAATAACAAACAGTACACAATATGTGATCAAACGATTGAGCTTTATAATTTCTGTTTTGACTATATGGTTAGTAAAAAATACAAAAAGGAAAAAGGGTCCAATCTCATGAGACAGTCTGATGCGCGATGTTGGAGATCACTGATAAGGCCGCTCGTTTACCATCGACCTCCTCCGATCATCGCTGAACTTCGGATCTTCGTTCCAAGTCCGAGATCTACTAACTCTCTCCATTTGCATCTTCTCTCCTCATCTCTCCCCGGCAAAAGACTACGAATTCACGGCTCTCAGACACACAAGAAAGAACACCATCCCGCTCATTGGCTAGCATGCCCCATTGTCTCTAATCTTAACCCAAACTTTGCTGCTACAGAGAAGCCATTACCTCAGCATTAGAAAATTACAGAGAAGCCATTACATTAACAGTGAAACCTTACAGCGTGTTACATTTGTTGAAACGATTAGAAAAAATCAGGATAGAGTTCGTTGAATGCAGCTCAGCATGTATCATTCTTTCCATCTGTGATAACACTGCTGAATGGATCCTGACCCGGATCTGGGCCATACCCTCCAAATATCTGGACCTGTCTCTCGGTTTTTTTGCACTGCCTTACTTTCCATTTTTCTATTTTCTATTTATGATTTACAATTTAATTTTTTAATATTTACTATCGATTTGTAATCCAAGGAGCGTGAAGCGCAGAATCAAATATCATTGTGATGATTGTACGTTTTAGTATCAATTGTTTGGCGACAATAAATTATAAAGTGTAACGTTTAATTATCACCCATTGCAAACTAACCAATGCATCCAATGACCAAGGCCTTCACACTCCCTGTGCAGACCCTGCACACTAAGGATTAGCAACAACATTTGCTCCCCAGTCACCACCAGCACAGGTGCAGCATATGGTTGTGTGTTTAGCCTCCTGCTGTTCTCGCTTTACACTTATGACTGTGAAGAAAAGTGCGGTTCCAATGCCGTATCTGTCTGCCGTAAATAGAACTGTTGCAGGGTGAATCGGCATATAGTAGATAGATGGAACATGTGCTTCAGTCATGCCACAACAATAATCTCTCACTCATCGCCCGCAAAAGCCAAGCACTGATTATTGAATAGAGAAGGAAGAAAAGGGGAATCCTGGAAACAATGCTCATTAAAGGATCGGAGGTGAAGAAGATCAGTAATGTTAAAGTCCTTGACGTTGACATAGCAGAGAATCTTTCCATGGCACAGCACATAAAATCCATTTCAAAGAAAGCACGGCAGTGCCTTTACTTTCTTAGAAATTTGTGCAGATTCGGCACCAAGAATTTGATACACTTCTACAGATGGACTGATATGGAAATACCAGTGCCCAGAAACAAAAAAGCCTACAATAATTGGTGGATACAGACCCAACCTTTACATTGGACAGCCCTTCGCATCATTAAGCAAACAGTGCTGCCAAAAGCAAGAAGCATCCATCATCAGGAATCCTCCAAAATCCAGGTCTTAGGTTCCCAAACAGCAGGTTCGGGAACAGTTATTACCCTTCAGCCATCAGGGTCCTGACCCAGCATGTTCTTCTTCACTCACCACAACAACGGAGTCTTCATTGGACGCAACCTATTCTCGATTTCACTGTATCTACAACGCATGTTCTTGGAATCATTAATTTACTATTTATTCATTTATTAATTTATTTGTTGCTTTTTGTATTTGTACAATTTGCTTGAGATTCCCTTGTATTTGTTCGTTCCACTGTGACTGCAAGATAAGTTATCTCAGGACAGTAGATGGTGACTATACATTTATAAAGTCTGTGTTATATACGGTCAACAGCTCTCGGGTGACTGCTGTGCCAAATGCATGGTATAATGATAAACCGAGTTAGACGTTTAATCCCGTTCTTCAGCTCCTGCCTGAATTTACTTTGGGTCATTGCGTAGATAAACGTATTGGCACCTGCGCTGACGCGTATGAGCAATACCCCCACCTCATTAGCTACAGCCGATGGACTTGTGAGATCCTTGCTCTCAAAATTAATTGTGACTCGAGTACAGAGGTAAGTCACCGTTGCTGTTGTCCATAGTAGTATGGAAGTCCCGCAAACGGTGAAGAGCAAAACCATGGACTTGCGCCGACCTTCCGTCTCGCTGTCCTTGTTATCCCTTGCTTTCAGGCGCCGGCGGATACTGCCGGCTGCAATGATGTTCCTGACTGTAAGTCCGTTCAGGAGAAGAATTGTAGCGAAGGGGAGCAAGGACAGAGATATGCTGCACATCCAGGTGAATACCACCCACCAGTCAGAGGTGAAGTACACGGCTTTGGGCTGACATCCCCAGTTCACGTTATCTATGGTGTAGCTAGGCTTGTACATGAAGTGAAAGGGGATGTATTTTAGGCAGCTTAGTACGCACAGGAAGACAATCACCACGGCGGCCGTCCTCTCCGTGCAATATCTGAGTCTCATTTTCGGACAGCAAATACTGACAAAGCGATCAAAGGTGAATGAAACAGTTAACCAGACGGAATAGTCCAGTATGAGGAGCCGCAGGTGTACATAAGAAGGGCAAACTGCGCTGAGAGAGAGGAAGGAATTAGACGTATAATAAATGTAGATTTCTCGGAGCAACACGTGAACGATCAGCACGAACAGGTCGGAGATCGCCATCGCCATCATGTAACGCGTGATTCCTCTGGAAAGACCGCATTTTCCCCGGTAAAGGATCACTGCCGTCATCACGTTTGCTGAAAGAAGCACAAAAACACAACATAGTAACCACTAACGAGCCGCTAGCTATGAGGTAGAGTTTGAGGCTACCTTATCAATGACAGGCACATTTAAAATAAATAACTGCAGACAATCTGCCGCACTATGTTTTGAAAGAGAAATAGCATCCATCAGCACGTAACATTTAAAAATCCTGAGGGGACACGATTAGTATGCCATGACCATGTTGGCGCTGGAAGCATGTCAAGACTTGCAGGGTGCTTTCAACACGTCCTAGGACTGCGTTGTTCGTTAATTTAAACACTCTAGGTCTCGATGCACGTGGGACAAAAAGCTAATATAGCTTAAAAATGGGACAGCGTTCTGATCGATGAGGGAAATAATATAGTGGGCTGCACTGTGAGAAATTAATTGCCAGAACTAGAGCTATTCAGCACCGAAATACATCCATTGTCCTCATAGACCGCGGCGAGCACTGAGCTCACACGGACAAATCCATCACCCATCGATTTACAAATTCTATTCAGTTTCCCCCTTCTGTCCTCTGCCCTGTTTCTACCACACAGTTACACAACATGGGCAACTTAAAACTGCCAATTAAGCCAGCGAAAGTTAAAGGCTTTGTGACCTTAGCATGACCCGAATTTCCAATCACTATCTGCTGAAGAGAGCGGAGGCACTTTTGCCCACGGACGGTGCCTGACGCTTGGCTATTTGCAGCATTTTTAATGCTGCTTGTCGTGGTTCCTGCCCATGAATTTCCCCCATGGCTTTATTGGGCAGCGGTGCCCGCAAACAAAGTTGTGGAAAAGACAAGAACGGTAAGAACTGCTATTAAAATTGTTTGCACTGGATATACTCATCGTACCTGGCAACAACCGTAGAGTTAGAATCAGGATTTAACAAGTCGGGGTTATGATAGCTCGGATGCGTGATGCGGGGTAAACAGTAGTACAAATGCTGCGGATCACGATGCTGTGCTTTAGAGACGGGCACTAATGGAACCTGACCAAGAGAATTGGCAGGGATGCCGGGCCACCGATGATTAGTTAATATAACGGATCGACATAGGGGTTTTGCAAATGATACGACATCGTTCGCCGCGGACTATTCTGATGACAAGAGATAAACGAGCATTGGAATAGAAAGGATGGTTCAGAGATTAACTTCGATCAGCATACCCGCATTTCTTACAGTCGCCATCACCACGACTTGAGACTTCGAAGCCACTTTATCACAGAAACAACTGTTTCCGTGCTGTACAACTCGACGTCTCTCTGAGTTTATATTCTCTTTGCTTCCTCCACTCATCCATCCATCAAAACGTGCCGTGATCAAATTTGATGTTCTACTTTTTGTAAATTCCTCCTTACCCATCCATCCTCTTTCTGTCTCGACCAACAGCTCCAGTGTTTCAGCCCCGAGATCTCCATTACTCCATATTCCTTCTTCTGTTCAATAGCTCCAGTGTCTTATGCTCTGAAAATTCAACGGTAACTACTTGTCTTTCGGTGTCTTTTACGATCTATCCTTTGGCCGTACGTTTGATCATTATTATCTCCTGACAGAGCCCCTAGATTCATTTGTGTCTGGTGGTGACATGTGAAGCAATTGTTGGCGCTCCAAATATTTGGCCCCTGAACAGGTATCGAAACAGAGCGTCAAGAACCTTACTTTACAGTCTGCCGTTAGCCATCTGTCCTGATCGGATCAAACCGTCATCCCAGATTCAGTCCTTTCCCAGGACCTGCTGAGTTTGATGGTTCTGAACTGGATCTATCTTAAACCGGCAATTTGGTGTCATAACACGAGCAATTCAAGGGATTGGGATTAGGCGTTGTCAAGAATAATGAGCAAATGCGTGCGTGTGTGTGCGTGTGTGTGTGTGTGTGTGTGTGTGTGTGTGTGTGAGAGAGAGAGAGAGAGAGAGAGAGAGACAGAGAGGGAAGACAGAGAGATAGCACATGTAATGACTTTAATCTCTGAATGCAGAAACATTGACAACTTTGAGACAGATTAGCAAATCGTTGGAAGATACAGCGAGACCTACCTGGGATCCCATAAGTGGCCAGGATCGGATAGCAGATCTCTTTCACGTAAAGAATTGGGGGTCGTCCCATTCTAAAAGAATCACAGTGTTGGGTACAAACCCAGTATACAATGGGACACGCATCATGATCGGTCCTTATTAATACCCCCGCCAAACCTCCAGTGGTTTCGAAAAGTGTCAGAATAATGCAATTAGTTACAGATCTTTAACAAACAATCACTCATCGCTCGTAAACAATGCAAAGGGTATAGGAAGACATGGAGTTTCTACTGATCATCTCTTGCTCCAAGATACATGGAGATTTGCTTTTGTTGGAGCGAAATATGCTTCTTTCAGATGACGGCCGTCTTTGTTGATGTTGGAGCATCCCAACACAGAGAAATGTAAAATATTTCACATATATAATACTTTTATATACGGAAGAAAGAATGGGATATCTCACTATTTTTCACTCACATCATACTTTAACCGACGTTAAGTGATCAATATTTAACGTCATGGAAAAGGAAGCCAATATCAGTGACTATTTACCAGCCGGCATTGGATATCACATCACAATGCAAAGCATAACGTAAATCTCACACTATACTGCCTTAACATTTTACCATTATATCTCTAAATTTGTTTCTGGTTAAAGCCAACACGTTTAGCTTAAAGAAAGAAAATGATTGGAAATTTACAAATGAAACAGAAGCTATGTATGGACATGTTTTGTGGGGCCTTATCTCTATGAGAACAGGGATAGTTCACTTTGATTGCATTCTACCATTGGGACGTGATAAGAACGGCGCCTGAGCGTTTTGCAGATCTGGACAATTTCTTCTAGTTCATCAGGCAAGCAGTTTAAGTATCCTATTTTCATGTTGCTTTTTACTCCCTTTTCAAGGTAGCTGGGGTCATGTCGTAGTCCATGACCTACAGCGGTGCTCAGTCTACGTTCTTCACGGGCGGTGGATTCGCCATCTTCAGAACTCACCGGACGGCCTGCGTTTCCGGCTGGGCTTGGAGAGCGGGCCTTCCGGTGGTGCTTTGTGGATGATTCCTCGCTGATGCCGTTGATTGATGCATCGTGAACGAGCGAGCGAGAGAGAGAGAGGGAGAGAGAGAGAGAGAGGAACAGAACCAACAGAACAGAGTTTTCGGTAGCATTGAGACAGAACACAGCGCTCCAGCATAGTAAACAAAGCATTAGTGGTGAGATTGAGCTTTCCAGGGTGATCAACCCACATGCTTTTTCGTTCATTCCCTCTTCCCCCAAACTGTACAGCGTCCCTATCAATTTATTCTCCATCGGCATTGCATAGATCCTTTACCTGTCGTCATTTATTTTATTTGCCTATTATCTCATATCAATCTACATGGGTTTTCCTCCTCAGTATAGATCATGACCTGCAGTGCCTATAAAATAATACCCCCATCCTCCTTAGAAATGCTTATGTTTCTTTGTTTTACAACATTGAACATTAGTTGATTTAATCTGGCTTTGTTGACACTGATCAACAGAAAAGGAATCTTCTGTGTCAAAGTTAAAATAGATCTCTACAAAATGATCTAAATGAATTACAAATATAAAACAGAAAATAATTGATTGCATAAGCATTCACCTACTTTAATTCAGTATTTAGTTAATACAGCGTTTCAGCAATTACAACCTTGAGTCTATGTGGATAGGGCTCTTTCAGCATTTCACATCTTCACACTGTATTTTTCCCCTTCTTCTTTACAAGCTGCCAAAGCTATGTCAGATCGTATGGGGTTCGTGAGTGAACAGTCATTTTCGAGCCCAGCCACAAATTCTCAGTTGGACTGATGTCTAGATTTTGCGGTGACCACTCCAGGACCCTAACTTTGTTGTTTTTAAGCCATGCCTGTGTCGCTTTGACTCTATGCCTGGGATCATTGTTTTTGCCCGAAAGCAAATCGTCCCCAAGGTCGCAGTTTTCTTGCAGACTGCATCAGGTTTTCCTCCAGGATATCGCTGTATTTTGCTGCACTCATTTTACGCTCAACCTTCACAAGCCTTCCAGGGAGTGCTGCAATGAACCATCCCCGCGACATGATGCAGCCACCACCATGCTTCACAGTAGGGATGGAATATTTTTGTAGATGTGCCATGTTGAGCTTACACCAAACATAGTATTTTGCCAAATGGCCAAAAATCTCAATTTTGGTTTCAATAAACCATAGAACCGTCTTCCAGATGGTTTCGGAGTATCCTCCCTGCCGGGATTTCATGTACGTTTTTTTTTCAACAGTGGTTTTCTATTTGCCACTGCCCCATAAAGCCTACCTCACTAGCCGCTTTCGGCATGGTAACTCAGTTTATGAGGATGTCCTGCTCTAGGCGGGTTTTTAGCTGTTGCCATATTATTTCAATTTCCAGTTCATTGATTTAACTGTACACCAAGGGATACTCAGTGACTTCGAAATTTCCTTGTATCCATCCCTGAATTGTGCTTTTCAAACACATTTTCGCTTGGCGTGTTCTTTTCTCATAATGGTGCAATTTTTGCCAGGATACTGACTCACCGGCCGCTGGACCATCCAGATACTGGTGTCCTTTTAGTACAATCAATTGAAACAACTTCATTGTACAGAGCTCTCGAAAAACAGATCTCCATTTAACTAACTCCGTGACTTCTGAAAACCACTTGGCTGCACCAGTGGTGATTTGTTGTGTCATATTAAGGGTTGCAAACAGTTATGCAATTACGAAGAAATCTGCAGATGCTGGAATCTCAAGCAGCACACTTAAGAGTTGCTGGTGAACGCAGCGGGCCAGGCGGCATCTATAGGAAGAATTACAGTCGAAGTTTCGGGCCGAGACCCTTCGTCAGGACTAACTTAAAGAAGAGATAGTAAGAGATTTTAAAGTGGGAGGGGGAGGGGAAGATCCAAAATGATCGGGGAGTCAAAATGTGGTGGAAAAGTTGAAGGGCCGAAGAAGTTACTGATGGGGGCCAGTGAGAGATGGTTTCACTAAACTCCCGTCGAAGAGCAGATGTAAGCTTCTTCAGTGTAGGCATCACCGGAAGAGGCTTCGCAGTAGTGAATTTTAAAAAAAATCAAACACGAGGACATCTGCATGTGCTGGAATCTCAAGCAACAGACTTAAAAGTTGCTGGTGAACGCAGCAGGCCAGGCAGCATCTATAGGAAGAGGTTCAGTCCACGTTTCGGGCCGAGACCCTTCGTCAGGACTAACTGAAAGAAAGACAGTAAGAGATTTGAAAGTGGGAGTGGGAGGGGGAGATCGAAAATGATAGGAGAGTGAAAATGTAGTCGAATAGTTGAAGGACCTAAGAAATTAAAGAAGGGGAGCAGTGAGAAATGATTTCACTAAACTCCCGTCGAAGAGCAGATTTAAACTTCTTCAGTATGGGCATCACCAGAAGAGGCTTCGCAGTAGTGAATTTAAAAACGCAAACACGAGGAAATCTGCAGATGCTACAATCTCAAGCAACACACAATTAATTATTTTGTGTTTTACATATTTTGTAATCAAGTTAGATCACTTTGTTTGTTTCCTCTTTGGCACGAAATAATCTTTTTCTGTTCATCAGTGTCGAAAAAGCCAAATTAAATCCACCGTTATTCAATGCTGTAAAGCAATAAAAAGTGAAGACTTGTAAGTGGGCGAGTAGGTTTTACAGGCACTGTACTTCTCCTGTAGCGAGATCAAGAAACACAAAAACGATGATCGAGCCAGTGCCCGCATAATTACAATCTAACAAAAGTGTGACACGTTTTTCATTATCTTGGCGTACAAAATGCAAGTAAAAATGCCAAGTGCCAAGACGGCAAAAAGGAACCAGAAATTTAAACCCAAGCCGGGACCACTGAGAACGTCACGACTAAACTCAAAGAGACGGGGCTGAGTGACCTGAATCACTAGTAAAACGGATTAATTAAATCCCACGGAACGTCACACACTCTTCATTATCTTGGTTCATGAGAAAATACACGTTTTGAGACTGTTGAACCCTAGCTGGGCCGCCTGAGCGAGTGTGTCCAATGTTTAAAGAGTCGAACCACCCGAAAATCCCAGGTTGCATTACTGATGTGTTACACTGCAAATCACATTAATAAACCCAAGTAATGCCGGAACAGGTTCATGACAGTTGACGGCCAGATAGAACTGGTAGGGACAATTGACATTACATTTTCTGCAGTGAAATCAAGAAACTCAACAGGAATAATTACACCACTGCCAACATAATTACACTCTAACCCTAAACCTAATACTGCTAATAGATACTTGATACCAGCCACAGATACGTTGGGAGGAAGACATTTTACGATGTTTACAAACCGACGGCACTTTGGACATGTTACTCAGTGTTCCGACTGACAGGGCCAGATGCAGGTATACACGCCACTGTCAGAACCTTCGCTGATTCCCACATACTAGGTGCATTGTGACATCTTCCTCCGACCACGTGAGGTATATGACTGACGTTGACTACTGCTCTGTTGCTCCAGTATCTAGAAAGCCTCCTTTTGGTGTCATAGTGTCAGAACAACAATCTGTTGCGGGGTCTATACGTCGCGGGCGGGCTACAAGTTGGATTACAATCACGCTTGTGAGTATGCAAGTTCCACCCAATTTTGTGTCAATGCTGTAGTGTTTAAATTTCTTCTTCTCGTTTCAACCTCATGTGGACTTGACCACATCGACTGTCAGTGTACTGTTAATCCGCTTCAGCGTCTCTCTCACTCTCGCCACTTAGGCCATAACTACACACCTTGTGTCAACAAGTCTGGAACAAAGAAATGGACCCAGGAGAGAGAGAGAAAAGTTGATCGTTGGCAAAATTTTCATTGAAAAGATCGGAGAGAAGTTCCAGTCAGTTGAAACTGCGTTGGGTGAAGTGACTCAAGCAGCGGAAAGATACTTAGAGAATGACAAGACCAATCCAGCCCGAAGTTCGTGGAGTTGAATCTAACTTCAGTAAAGATTGGGTTGGCCGATCTATTTCACGCAGTGCGACAACTAATTTCAAATCTCCCTGATCCTTCTCCTCAACACCCTCATCAAGCTCGGCCTATAATGACCCCGATCCCCGAAACTGCATCCGGACCAAGACCGAGCATTCTTCCACCAGGCAGATACACCAGTGCCCCGACTGCTGCAGGAATTGTATTACCTAGAGTCAGCCAACTTTCCAAGTTCTGCCAAGTAGGTTTGGTGGTGATACGCGTAATCTGACTTACAGGGTGAGTTTTGTAGTTGGACCCAACTCAGCCCGTTCAACGGTCTACAGGAACAAGGCTCCACTGCAGGCCTGTCATTTCGAAAATTTGTTATCGAGTTCAAGAGAGCTTTTGACCTTCCAGTAAAAGATTAGGAGACTTCCCATCGTCATTGAATGGGAATTTTGAGACTAGACAGTAGAGTTCTGCACCTTAGCGGTGAAGACAGGTGTACTGACACATCCATCGTCACGGTCTTCCTGTGTAAGCTGAGCGCAAGTGGTCTGGCAGAAGATCGCAGAGAATGACCAGCAGGACAGGCTGGATAACCGGATTAATAATTCATTCGAATTGACAACAGGGCAGTTGAATAGCGTAGATAAAAGATGTCCCGATCTGCTTTCCCCTTTGATCACTATCTATACATACTCTCTGTCACATCACACAGAACAGAGATCTGTGCCAACTCCTAGTGTTGGACTATATGGTATTCCGGCTGGATATACGAAATTTCTTGAGGACGTTTGCAATTCGCTGCCTCCACATTCATTATACGACTGCCCCATTGATATCTCATCCAGTACTAGTACTCACAGAGGCTAGCATCTTTCCTTCTTTCATCCTTAAACGTTGGCAACAGACGAATACATCAGAGAGGCATTGGCTTATGCTCCGCCACCCCCGCAGACAGGGACAGTGTTCCTTTTTTTTAATAGGGAGAAGCGTCGCTACATTGATTTCCGGCTTCAAAAGTAAAACGTCAGAGTGAAGGACCGCTAATCACTTCACCTGCTCGCTACTGAGTTCAAATACATCCACGATCAAGGCATATTTTGCAAAACAAAGCTCCGCAATGCTTAAAAGTTGGATCGTATCCGAGAACAAAACGAGGGGAAGAAATCCTTCAATACCTCGAATGGCCACAATGAGTACCTTGAGATACCATTTGGCCTGGCCAACAACTTCGCTGCTTAGAGTCATACAGTAATAGAAAGGTACAGCGCAACAACAAGCCATAGGGCTTATTTACTTCGTACGGCGTTATTCAAACTGCGTATTCCCATCGACCAACAGAGGGATCAAAGCCCTCCACACCACTACCATCCATGTAGCTATCCAAACTCTTAAACGTCGAAATCAAGATCGCAAGCAGCTCTTATGCTGCGAACTTCTTCCACAACCTCACTACCAGCTGATTGAAGAAGTTTCCCCTCCTCTTCCCCTTAAATTCTTCACCGTTCACGCTGAACCTCTGATCTCTAGAGTGCAGACCTACAAAACCTGAGTTAAAAAAAAGTCTGCGCATTTATCCTATCTATACACTTCATTTTGTTTCATTTCTCTACCAATTCTCCTCTAAATTGTCTAGATTCCAAGGGATAAGGTCGTAACCTATTCAATCTGTCCATATGACTCAGGTCCTCGAGACCTGCTAACATGCTTCAAAATTGTCTCTCTAATTTTCAAATTTGCTGACATCTTTCCTGTAGATAACAAACTGCACACAAAATTCCAAATTGTGTAACTTCAACATACCGTCGAATTTCCTGTACAAGATACTTTGATTTACGAAGTCTGATATGACAAAAGCTTTCCTTACGACTTTATCAATCTGTGATTCCAATTGCAATGAATTATGGACGTGTATTCCCAAATCCCTTTTGGCTTGCAGCTCTCTTCCTTGCCCCACCATTGGCTCTGTAAGACCTAAAGACCTGCCTTGGTTGGTCCTACCGAAGACTCCTACCTTGTAGAATTTCATGAAAAGAACCCCTCTCCAGTTGTTAAGCACGGGGGTAGATCGATCATGCTTTGGGTTTGTGTTGCAGCCAGTGGCATGGGGGACATTTACTGGTAGAGGGAAGAATGAATTCAATTAAATACCAGCAAATTCTGCAAACAAACATCACACCGTCTGTAAAAAAGCCGAAGATGAAAAGAGGATGGCTGCTACAGAAGGATAATGAACCTAAACACACCTCAAAATCCACAATAGACTACCTCAAGAGGCTAAAGCTGAAGGTTTTGCCATGGCCCTCACAGTCCCCTGACCTAATCATCATCAAGAATCTGTTGATAGTCTTCAATATGCATGCCAGACAGCCAGAGAATCTCACAGAACTAGAAGGTTTTTGCAAGGAAGAATGGGCAAAAATCCTCCAAACAAGAATGGAAAGACTCTTGGCTAGCTTCAGAAAGCGTTTACAAGCGGTGATGCCTGCTAAAGGGGGTGTTAATAAGTACTGCCGTGCAGGGTGCTCAAACCTTTGCTTCGGGCCCTTTTCCTTTTTTGTTACTTTGAGACTGTAAATAATGGGACAAACAAGTTTCCTTGCTTCAAATATTAAGGATATGTGTCATTTTTAACTTTATGCCTTTTGGAAATCGATTCATCTTTTACTCGCTTAGCTATTCACAGTAACAGAAATGTTGACCTGGGGTGTGCAAACTTCTGCATACCACTGTATGTAGAATTCCTTGGAATTTTTTCCGCTAATGCTTTCTTTTAGCCTTCGGATTTCTTTGTTAAGTGCTCTCTTGGATTACGTACACCACATAAACACTTCATCTCTTCCTACTTGCCCATTGCTGCATTTTTTCTTAAGCACGGCCTTGTTGACTCTTGAAAACTAAGGCTCCCCAAACCTGTAGTATTTTCCTTTTATTCTGGCAGTCACATACTGTCACAATGGGAAGTGTTGATGGAGGACCCAAATAAAGTGAAGTACTAGGAACAGGACATGACTAGAGTAGGGACGTGACAGCATACAGACAAGGAGCAGGGACAAGAACGCACACTTGGGCTAGGACATGGACAAGACAGGGAACCCAGACAAGGAACTATGCACTAGGAGCTTGGGCTTGGGCTCCGAGCCACAGACTGGACAAGGAATCAGAACTTGTGTCTTGCCTCGGGCTGGGGCCCCAGAACCAGGCAGGACACGGCATGACTACAGAACAGGACGTGGCTGGGGTCTAGAGGCTTGGGGCTGCAGGCTGGTTCTTGGTCTTGAGGCTAAAGGCTGGGGTCTTGGTCTTGAGGCTTGAGGCTGGGGTCTTGGTCTTGGGGCTTGAGCTTCGATCAATTTCTTCGTTCTAGTAATCTGATATTGACAGGCTTTCACTTGTACATTTCAGACAGTATGGGAAACCCATGCATCCAGCATGTATTGGAAAAAAATGTAGAGAAATTGAAAATAGATATCCCTGGGCAAAGCAGAGTCTTTCAAATAATTGGGCATCATTATGCCAAAAGATTTGGCAAAATAATCGGAATGCAATTATCAGCCTATATATAAAAATAAGGAAGATATAACAAGATAGAACCTAATCCTTTTTTTTAGTCTCAGTTCAAGGATTGAACCGATTAAAATGAACATACTTCCCAGACTATTATATCTTTTTCAGACCCTACCAATAGAGATTTATCAAAATCAATTCAATGAATGGTACAAATTGTTATCAAGGTATATATGGCAAGGTAAAAGGTTCGTCTCAAAACATTGCAATTAGCCAAATAAGTCGGGGGTGGGGGGTGGGGGTGGTGAGGGGGATGCGGCCAACCTTCTCTTAGAGATTATTATTCTTCAGCACAGTTGAGAGCTGTGATACGTTGGAGCAACCCATCAAATGACGCTCAATGGAAAAACATTGAGGAGGGGTTACTTCCCAACCCCATACAGACGATTGTGGCTGATAACAATCTACAAAGGTAAATAAATACTATTGATAACCCATGGGTGAAATGGACTCTTAAAACATGGAAAATTATTATAAAAGAATATAAACTAGAGGGAAATAATATAATTCTTAAATGGTGTGCTTATGACTCAGATTTTAAGCCGAAGAAGCTGGATGCTAGATTTAAGGACTGGACAGCCAATGGAATAGCTGTTCTTGCAATATAATGAAAGAAGGAACACTGTTCAGTTTTGAAATGCTTAAAGAGAAATATTTATTAGAAAAAACAAGACTTTTATCGGTGTTTACAGATGCGTCAGTATGTTAATAGGACGGTTAAAATGTAACCAAGGCAAGTACATGTTTGATACAGCTACTTAGAAAAGCATATAATTCAGATAACGGTAGTAGAATCATTTCAAACGTTTATAAGGGTTTTTCAAATCTTAAAATACGTTCGACTTCATACACTAAAACAAAATGGAAGAAGGAAGGAGGAATAATTAAATCTGAGGAAGAATGGACGATAATATGGAGGTATCAATGGAAGTTTACCAGTTCACAGAAATAGAGTTAGTTCGGATGGAGAAACTCGATAAGACATTTTATTACACCCTGTCAGAAATCCCATTATGATAGTAACCTCCCTGTTTGCTGGAGTAATTGTGGAAATGAAAATGCAATCGATTATCATATTTTCTGAGAAAGCCCCGTTGTCAAAGACTATTGAAGTGGGATACACAATGCCCTATCAAGACATCTTTAAGTGTAAGATACCCTTAGAAAGTAAGACCATATACTTTGGGTATATACAGTACCTCAAGAATGGTTGAAAAGTGATAAATATGTCATGAATATACTGCTGGTGACTAGCAAAAAAGACTCTTACCAGGAAATGGTTATCACAGGAGAGCCCAACTTTAAATGCATGGATGGAAATTCAAATGGACATTTAGAAATTGGAGAAGATAACAACATCTGTTAATCATAAGTTGGAACAAATTGTTTTAGACTGGGAAAAATGGTTTAACTACATAACACCTCATAGGCCTGATTTTATTCTCACAAATGAATGAATATGTTGTAAAAAAAAATATCCCTCCCTACTAGAAAATTGTTAACATGGCGCATGAAACATAAAATACTAGTCGATTTCTGAGGCGTCCTTGCAAGTCACACTCACCGATACTCCGGTAAAATATATCTGTTCCTGATCTTGAAAAAAGTACTTTTATGTTTAGCGCCGCTCGCTTTCCCCTATTCGGTCCTCCAGTAATTTCCCAAAACGTTAGTGAGCACAGAGAATACAATGTACTGGAGGTATAACAATCGACTTCACACAGCATCGTGGCGTTGGCTTTCACTTACTCTACGCTGACACCCTTTCTCTTTTCAGAGCAACACAGCAGAAAAAGAAAGAACATTCAGAAGGCATGACTACGTTGTATACTGTACATTCAGTAAGGTTATAGACAGTGTGGAACGTACGATATATTTCGTTGTGGGTTTATACACCTGGAGGACACATATTTAGGATTACTGTTAGGCGATATCGTTTGGATATAACTGTGGGGTTTTCATCCAGAGAGTGCGGCGTAAGTAGAATGCCCAACTCGACCGTGTGATGGAAGCAGTCGCTGGCAGCATTTAAGAAGGGTCGAAATTTGAAGGTAAACCTCCTCCGCTCATAACGCTATACAAGTGTTCATAAAGACCTGACACTTGTTGACAGTCGCACAATGGACAAATAGTAGGTTTCCATGCTCTATGCCTGTCACATTTAGCAACTTACTCCTCCCATCCAAACTAGGTGAAACCCCGGTGGTGTCCCTAGCTGCGCATGTCCAGGGAATACACACTCCGGTTCTGCTAAAACCGTGAGATTGAAACGGTTCCTCCACCCCAATCCTCCGTTTGTGTGGATACCGTTTAATTTGCTACCCTGTTACAAATCAGTGCCAAGAAATAAGAGGCAGCACACTGCATATGATTAAAAGAAATATATTCATGAATTTGAACTTAACTGAAGGGTTTGTAAAGAAACAAAAAAAAAGCAAGCAACACACAGAAAGTGCTGGAGGAACTCCGCAGGCCAGGCAACATTTATGAAAAAAAAGTATTGTGCATGTTTCGGGCAGAAACCCGTCGGCTGTACAATGCTGCCCGACCTGTTGAGTTCCTCCAGCATTTTGCGTGTGATACTTGTATTTCCAGCATCTGCAGATTTTATCTTGTTCATAGAAAGACCAAAAGACCCAGAAATATTCCATTATATTTGAACAGCCAAATGTGGTCAAGTTGGAGTTCAACTCTTCCGAAAGTAATATTCACCGATCCTCAGCCGAGTGCGGCATCTTGCTCCTTCGAATCACGGTCCACCACCGGGTTCTTCCAAACCGAGAAAGAAATGAAATTTTTTGAAATTAAAGCGAAATGATGGGATGTGCATCAGTCCTCCTGCTTGGAATTGTATACGGCACAAATGTGATCTGTTAAGTAGTCCTTAATCTGTACTTGTTTTGTCTTGTGTAGTGGAGATCGCTAAGTAAATAACCACTGCATTGACACAGATTGGAAAAGACACACGTGAGTCGTTGCTTCATCTATGTACTGCTTGGGTCCTTGATGGTGAGATGGTGCAGCGAAATATTCTGTTTTGCCTGTTACATGACAAAGTGCGGAGGAAGAGGAATAATGATTGGAGTCGATGATTGGATGGGAAGGAAGATGTTCGATTCAGTTATTCCAGATGAAGTCTCAGGGTACTTAAAACCACATATTAAATAGGTCGGAGTCAGTATAGTTTCCCTTTCGGAAAATCTTACCTGAGAAATCAGCTGAAATTCTTTGAAGAAATAAGACCCAGGATAGACAAAGGAGAATCAGTTGATGTTGTGTACTTGGATTTTCAGAAGGCCTTTGACAAGGTGCCACACATGAGGCTGCTTAACAAGCTACGGCCCATGCTCTTACAGGAAAGATTCCAGCATGATAAACCAGTTGCAATCTGACTGGAACCTGGCAAAGAATGGTAATAAAAGGAGCCACTTCCGGTTGGCTACCGGTGACTGGTGGTGATTCAGATGGGTTTGTGTTGAGGCCGGTTCTTTTTACGTTATATGCCACTTACTTTATGATGGATTTGATGACTTTATTGCATGTTTGCAGACTATAAGATAGGTGGAGTAGGCGGTAAATATGACGAAGTAAACAGGCTACAGAAGGACCGAGACATTTTGGGAGAATGAGCAAAGAAGTCATATGGAATACATTGTAGGGCGCGTATGGTCATGCACTTTGGGAGAAGAAATGCAAGGGTTCACTATTTTTCAAATGGAGAGAAAATACAGAAAACAACGAGGCGCCAAGGCACACGAGAGGCTTTGCGTAGGATTTCTTAAACGTTTCCAGGTCGGAGGAGGCGCGGCAGGTGAAGGAGCGAGTGCGGGGATTGGCTGAGAAGGAGCGGCTGATTTAAAAAAGCCGGTTGTAAGCAGCGAGCTAACCAGACCTTCCAGGTCGGAGGAGGCGCGGCAGGTGAAGCTAATTACTCAAATTATCAGCTAATATAAGCAAGACTCGCACTAGGGGAGCGGCCTTGTCGAGGGAAGTGCCTTGCGAGAAAAGTGCCTTGCGAGAAAAGTGCGAATCTTTGGCTCAGCAGTCTTCGGCGAGGAGACTGAGAGTGGAGAATACGCCACAGTTGGAGAGGGTGAGAAATGGTGAAGAGATTACCGCTAGGATGATTCAATGGACTGCGTGCATGATGTGGGAGGTCAGGGAAACTGATGGTGCCTCTGGATCCTACACCTGCGGAAAATGTGTCCAGATTCAGCTTCTGAAGGACCGTGTTGCAGCACTGGAGAGGCAATTGGATGACATTAGGTTAATCCGGGAGAACGAGAGTTTTCTGGACAGGACCTACAGTGAGGTCGTTACACCCAGGATACCGGAAGACAGAAGGGGGACGACGATGAGCAAGGAAAGGATGCTTGAAGTACAGGAGACCCCGGGAGATGTGCCTCTCGTAAACAGGTTCTCCCGCTTGGAAGCTGTCGGACAGAAGACAGTGCCAGTCTGAGAGGCGGATGGGTCTGCGAGTCAACAATTGGCGTTGAGGCAAAGCCGAGGAGGCAGACGTCAGGCAGAGCCTTGGTGGTAGGGGACTCCATAGTGAGAGGTACAGAAAGGGGTTTCCGTGGCAGCAGGCGAGATTTAAGGATGGTGTGTTGCCTCCCTGGTGCCGGGATCCGGGATGTCACGGACGGATTGCAGGGTATCCTCAAGAGCGAAGGTGAACATTCGGAAGTGGTGGTGCATGTCGGCACAAATGACGTGGGGAAGAAGAGGAAAGAAATTCTACAGCGCGACTTCAGAGAACTTGGAAGAAGGCTGAAAAGCAGGACTTCCAGGGTGGTTATCTCCGGTCTGCTTCCAGTTCCCCGTGCTGGAGTGGTCAAGAACAGGGAGATAATGGATCTGAATGTGTGGCTGAGGAACTGGTGCAGGAATCAAGGATTTACATTCTTCGACCACTGGGGTATGTTTTGGGGTAAGGATGAATTGTACAAAAGGGACGGGTTGCACCTTAATAAGCGGGGCACCAGCATTCTGGCAGGCAGGTTTGCCTCTGCAACAC
Organism: Mobula hypostoma; assembly: GCF_963921235.1. Lineage (NCBI taxonomy): Eukaryota > Metazoa > Chordata > Chondrichthyes > Myliobatiformes > Myliobatidae > Mobula > Mobula hypostoma. Next base: position 29,556,393 of record NC_086101.1, read on the forward strand.
GGGTGTGTTTAAACTAAGTAGTGGGGGGGGGGGAGGGGACGAACTGGAAACATAAGGATGGAGATAAAGCGAAAGTGAGAACAAGAAAAGTTTAGAATGACAGCAGAATCAACAGAGCAGAAAGCTCAAGAAGGGATCGTACAGTATGGCCATGTGAAATAGGAATTGATATGGGAGGCGAGGGTAGTAATGAATTAAAAGTATTATATATGAATGCACGGAGTATAAGAAATAAAGTGGATGAGCTTGAGACACAGTTGGAAGTTGGTAAGTATGATGTTATGGGAATAACAGAGACATGGCTTCAAGTGGACAGGGCCTGGAAAATGAATATTCAAGGGTATACGTCCTATCGAAAGGACAGACTGATCGGCAGAGGTGGTGGGCTGGCTCTGTTGGTGAGGAATGATATTCAGTCCCGTGCGAGGGGGGACATCGAATCAGGAAACGTAGAGTCAGAATGGATAGAACTGAGAAATTCTAAGGGTAGAAAGACCCTAATGGGAGTTATCTACAGCCCCCGAAACAGTAGTCTGAATGTAGGGTGTAAGTCGAATCAAGAATTAAAATTGGCATGTCGCAAAGGTAATGCTACAGTTATTATGGGGGACTTCAACATGCAGGTAGACTGGAGGAATCGGGTTGGTACTCGACCCCAAGAAAGGGACTTTGTGCAGTCCCTCCGAGATGGATTCTTAGAACAGCTTGTACTGGAGCCTACCAGAGAGAATGCAATTCTAGATTTAGTGTTGTGCAATGAACCGGATTTGATCAGGGACCTCGAGGTAAAGGAGCCATTAGGAGGTAGTGATCATCATATGATAAGTTTTAATCTACAATTTGAAAGGGGGAAGGGAAACTCGGAAGTGTCAGTATTATAGTTGAACAAAGGGAACTATGGTGCTATGAGGGAGGAGCTGGCTAAAGTTCAATGGAACAATACCATAGCAGGGATGACAGTGGAACAGCAATGGCAAGTGTTTCTGGGAGTAATGCGGAAGGTGCGGGGTCAGTTCGTTCCAAAGAGGAAGAAAGATCCTAAGGGGAGTAAGGGGAGGCCGTGGCTGACAAAGGAAGTAATGGACAGTATAAAAATAAAAGAGAAGTAGAAGATAGCAAAGAGGAGTGGGAAGCCGGAGGATTGGGAAACTTTTAAAGAGCAGCAGAAGGTAACTAATAAGAGAATACGTGGAGAAAAAATGAGGTAAGAAGGTATACTAGCCAAGAATATAAAGGAGGATAGTAAAAGCTTCTTTAGGTATGTGAAAAAGAAAAAAAAACAGTTAAGACGAAAATTGGGCCCTTGAAGACAGAAGCTGGTGAATTTATTATGGGGTTCAAGGAAATGACAGACGAGTTCAACAGGTACTTTGGATCTGTCTTCACTAGGGAAGACACAAACAATCTCCCAAATGTAATAGTGGCCAAAGGACCTTGGGTAATGGATGAATTGAAGGAAATTTATATTAGGCAGGAAATGGTGTTGGATAGGCTGCTGGGTCTGAAGGCTGATAAGTCCCCGGGACCTGAAGGTCTGCATCCCAGGGTACTTAAGGAGGTGGCTTTAGAAATCGTGGACGCATTGGTAATCATTTTCCAATGTTCTATAGATTCAGGATCAGTTCCTGTGGATTGGAGTGTGGCTAATGTGTCCCTTTCTTCAAGAAGGGCGGAAGAGAGAAAACAAGGAATTATAGACCGGTTAGCCGGACGACAGTGGTGGGAAGGATGCTGGAGTCCATTATAAGAGATGAAATTACAACACATCTGGATAGTAGTAACAGGATTGGTCCGAGTCAGTATGGATTTACGAAGGGGAAATCGTGCTTGACTAATCTTCTGGAATTTTTTGAGGATCTAACTATGAAAATGGACAAGGGAGAGCCAGTGGATGTAATGTACTTCGACTTTCAGGAAGCCTTTGATAAAGTCCCACATAGGAGATTAGTGGGCAAAATTAGGGCACATGGTATTGGGGGCAGAGTACTGACATGGATTGAAAATTGGCTGGCTGACAGAAAACAAAGAGTAGCGATTAACGGGTCCCTTTCGGAATGGCAGGCGGTGACCAGTGGGCTACCGCAGGGTTCAGTGCTGGTACTGCAGCTGCTTACAATATATATTGATGATTTAGATGTGTGAATTAAAAGTAACATTAGCAAATTTGCCGATGACACAAAGCTGGGTGGCAGTGTGAAATGTGAGGAGGATATAATGAGAATGCAGGGTGACTTGGACAGGCTGGATGAGTAGGCAGATGCATGACAGGTACAGTTTAATGTAGATAAATGTGATGTTATCCACTTTGGTGGTAAGAACAGGAAGGCAGATTATTATCTAAATGGAGTCAAGTTAGGTAAAGGGGAAGAACAGCGAGATCTAGGTATTCTTGTACATCAGTCACTGAAAGCAAGCATGCAAGTACAGCAGGCAGTGAAGAAAGCTAATGGCATGCTGGCCTTCATATTGAGTATAAGAGCAAAAAAGTCCTTCTGCAGCTGTACAGGGCCCTGGTGATACCACACCTGGAGTACTGTGTGCAGTCTTGGTCTCCAAAGTTGAGGAAGGACATTCGTGCTATTGAGGGAGTGCAGCGTAGGTTCACAAGGTTTATTACCGGGATGGCGGGACTGTTATATGTCGAAAGATTGGAGCGACTTGGCTTGTATTCTCTGGAATTCAGAAGGCTGAGAGGGGATCTTATTGAAACATATAAGGTTAATAAGGGATTGGACACACTGCAGGCGGGAAGCATGTTCCCGCTGATTGGTGAGTCCAGAACCGAGGCCACAGTTTAAGAATTAGCGGTCGGCCATTTAGAACGGAGTTGAGGAAAAACTTTTTCACCCAGAGAGTGGTGGATATATGGAATGCTCTGCCCCAGAAGGCTGTGGAGGCCAAGTCTCTGGACGCTTTCAAAAAAGAGATGGATAGAGCTCTTAAAGATAGTGGAATCAAAGGTTATGGGGAGAAGGCAGGAACTGGATACGGATAGTGGATGATCAGCCATGATCACAGTGACTGGCGGTGCTGGCTCGAAGGGTCGAATGGCCTACTCCTGCACCTATTGTCTATTGTCTATTAATTTGCAGGTAGAGTCTGTGGTGAGGAGGGTATATGCAATGTTACCATTCAGTTCAAGCGGACTAGAATCCAAAAGCAATAATGTAATGTTGAGACTTCATAAAGCACAGGCGAAGCCACAGCTGGAGTATTGAGTGCAATTTTGGGTTGCTTATCTCAGAAACAATGCGCTAAAACTGGAGATATTTCAAAGGAGGTTCAGGAAAATGATTCCAGGTCAGAATGACTTGTCATACCAAGAGCTTTTGGTAGCCCGGCGACTGCATTCAGAAGAACAACGGGTAAAGGACCTTGATAGAGTGGGTGTGGAGAGGATATTTCTTATGGAAAGAGAGTCGAGGACCAGTGGACGGAGCCTGAACATAGATGGTCGTCATTTTAGATCGGAGATAAGGGTGGGTTTCTTTAGCTGGTTGGTGGTGAACCTACGGAAATCTTTGTCGCAGGCAGCCGTGAAGGCTAAGTCATTATGTAGAGTTAAAGCAGAGCTTGATCAATTCTTGATTGGTCGGGGCATGAAGGGATATGGTAAGAAGGCAGGAGATTGGGGCTGAGAGGAAATTGGATCTTCTTGAAATGGCGGAACGCAGACTCGATTAGGCAAATGTACGAGTTCTTCTCCTATATCATAAGACCATAAGATAAAGGAGCAGAAGCAGGCTATTCGGCTCATCGCTTCTGCACTTCCATTCAATCATGGGTTGATCCAATTTTTCCAGTCACCAGTCACACCCCAGCCGTCTCCACATTCCCTTTGACGCCCTGGCTAATCAAGAACTGATCCATCTCTGCCTTATATGCACCCAATGACGTGGCCTCCACGGCTGCTCGTGGCAACAACTTCCACAGATTTACCACCCTCTGGTTAAAGTAATTTCTCCGGATATCTGTTCTAAATGGACGTCCTTCAATCCTGAAGTCCTGCGCTTTGTCCTCGACTCTCCTACCATAGGAAATAACTTTGCCATATCTAATTTGTTCAGGCGCTTTAACATTCGGAATGGTTCAATGAGATCCCCCCCTCATTCTCTTGAACTCCAGGAAATACAGCCCAAGAGCTGCCAGATTCCTCAAACGTTAAGCCTTTCATTCTTAGCCTCAGTTTCGTGAATCCTCTCTGAACACTCTCCAACATGAGTATATATTTTCTAAAACAAGGAGCCCAAATCTGCACACAATACTCTTAGTGTGGTCTCACGTGTGCCTGATAGAACCTCAACATCATATTCTTGTTCTTATATTGTGTACATCTAGAAATCAATTTGCCTTCTTCTCCACCGATTCAACCTGGAGGGTAACCTTTTGGATATCCTGCACAAGGGCTGCCAAGTCCCTTTGCATCTCTGCATTCTGAATTCTTTCCCCATCTAAATAATAGTATGGTCGTTTATTTCTTCCACCGGAATACATGTCATACATTTTCCTACGTTGTATTTCATTTGCCACTTCTTTGCCCATTCTCCTGAACTATCTAAGTCTCTCTGCAGACTCTCCGTTTCCTCAGCACTTCCAGCTCCTCCAACTATCTTTGTAGCATCGGCAAATTCAGCAACAAATCTATTAATCCCATACTCCAAATGATTGACATACATCGGAAAAAGCAGCGTTCCCAAAACCGACCCCTGTGGAACTCCACTCGTTACTGGCAGCCAGCCAGGATAGGATCCATTATTCCCAGTCTCTGTTTTGTGCCGATCAGGTAATGCTCCACCCATCCTGATAATTGCCCAGTAATTCCATGGAATCTTATCATGCTAAACAGCCTCTTGGATGGCACCTTGTAAAGGGCCTTCTGAAAATCCAAGTGCACCACATCTACTACATCTCCTTTGTCTACTCTGCTTGTAATTTCCTCAAGGAATTGCAATAGGTTAGTCAGATAGGATCTTCCTTTCAGGAAACCATGCTATTCCTCGCCTGTCTTGTCAGGTGCCTCCAGGTACTCCGAAATTTCATCCCTAACAATCGATTCCAGCAACTTCCCAACCACCGATGTCAGGCTAACAGGTATATAGTTTCCTTTCTGCTGCTTCCCACCCGTCCTACATAGTGGAGTAACATTTACAACTTTCCAGCCATCCGGTACAATGCCAGAGTCTATCGATTCTTGAAAGATCATTGTTATTGCCTCCGCAATCTCTCCAGCTACTGCCTTCAGAACCCGAGGGTGCATTCCATTAGTTCTAGGAGATTTATTCGCTCTCAGACCATTAAGCTTCTCAAAATCCTTATCAGTCGTAATTTTCACTGCACATACTTCACTGCTCTGACACTCTTGAATTTCCGGTATACTGCAGATGTCTTCCACTGTGAAGACTGATGAAAAATAGGCATTCAGTTCCTCTGCCATCTCTGCATCTCTGATTACAATATCTCCAGCATAATTTTCTAATGGTCCTATATCTACCCTCAATTCTCTTTTAACCGTTACTATACTTAAAAAAGCTTTTAGTATCTTTTTTAATATTAGTTGCCAGTTTCCTTTCACAATTCATCTTTCTTTCCTAATTACCTTCTTAGTATCCTTCTGCAAGTTTTTAAAAGCTTCACAATCCTCTATCTTCCCACTGCGTTGCCTTCCTTGTATTCCCTCTCTTTTGCGTTTACTTCGGCTCTGAATTCACTTGTCAGCCAGGGTCGTGTCATTCTTCCTTTCTAAAATTTCTTCTTAATTAGGATGTCTCTGTCTTGCACTTCTCTCATTTTTCGCAGAATCTCTCACCATTGTTGCTGCCCTGTGCTTCCTGATAGTGTCCCTTTCCAGTCAACCTTGGCCAGTTCCCATCTCCTGCCATTGTAATGTGCTTTATTCCTCGGATATACTGACACATTGGAATTTAGTTTCTCCTTCTCAAATTTCAAAGTAAACTCGATCAAATTATGATCAATGATCACTAAGGCTTTCTTAATCTTAAGCTCACGTATCACCTCCAGATTATAGCACAACACGCAATCCAGCACAACCGATCCCTTAGTGGGCTCAGCAACAAAGTTAGACATTCTACAAATTCTCCTTCTCCGTTAGACCTTTCTACAAATTCTCTCTCTTGAGGTGCAGTACTGGCCTAGTTTTCCCAATCCTCTTTCATGTTACAATCCCCAACGATTATTATGGTATTGCCCTTCTGACACGCCTTTTCTATCTTCTTCTTTAATTTGTAATCTACATCCCCGCTGCTCTTTGGAGGCCTGTATACAACTGCCATTAGGATCCTTTTACCCTTGTCATTTCTTAACGTAATTCATCGAGACTCTACACCTTCCGATTCTATGTCATCCCTTTCTAATGATTTAGTATTATTTCTTACACACAGGGCCAGACCAACCCCTTGCCTACAAAAATATCTGTTCGATACACGGTATAACCTTCGACGTTCAGCTCCCAATGACAGCCACCCTTTAGCCAAGTTTCAGAGATGGCCACAACGTCATACTTGCCAATCTGCAGCTGAATGTCAAGATCGTTCATTTTATTTCTTATGCTGCGAGCATTCAAGTATAACATTTCTAGTCAACTATTTGTTGCTTTCTGTTTTAACTGCGCTACGCTTCTATTGTCCAGTAAATCATCCCACTGGCTGTGAGTTTGCCTCATCTCCTGCCTGTCCTTTCTATTATTTCTGTTACACGCTACCTTTGATTTATTTCTGTTTTTACCTTCCTCAGCCCTATGACTCCTGTTCCCCTCCGCCTGCCAAATTAGTTTAAACTCTCCCCACCAGCTCTATTTAAGCTGCCTGTTGGGATATTGGACCCCTTTGGTTTCAGGTGTAACCCGACCATTTTCTACAGGTCGTACCTCCCTCAGAAGAGGCTCCAGTGTTCCAGGAACCCGAGGCCCTGATCATGCTGTTCTTCCGCTCGTTATTACCTGGCACACGCGGCAAGGATTCCTACCCTGGAGGTCCTGCCTTTCAGCTTCCTACCCAACTCCCTTATCTTATGATCTATGGCGTTATGGATGCTGTAGCTGGCCGGACCGAACACGAAATGACAAAGAAATAGGTCTCCTTGTAAGACTAATCCGAGAGGAAATAGAAAGTTGTGTTTGTTGGCGGATTTTGATTACAAACAGTGGTTATTGTGAGGGATGATCTATCGGATATGTAGGTGTATGGAATGGCCAATGGCTGGAATCCAGGGTTCCTCTGCCCTTGCCGTTAACATATTTAGAGGGCAATTGTACAGGAAATACAGGAAAGAGAGTTAATATCATGCCTACTTATATAGAAGGTACGTCATGTTTCTGGGTGGTTAAGGAGATGTATTCTGTGCCTATGGGCCATGTGCAATGCCGATGGTGAGGAACCAATGCCCAACGACAAGGTACCGAGTGTCTGATTTAAGTCTGGTTCATTAATAATGAGTTATCGATTTCCATTTTTATGTTTATTGTTGCAGTTTGTAACACTGCTGCAACTTGAAGCCTTGAAAAAGTAAATACGCTGAAGCTAAGATGCTTCAAATGAAAGGTGGTCGTACATGTATAATTTATTCAATTGATGGGTTATCTATATTTCCACATTATACGTCTCTTATTTAAAAATTATATTAAATTTACATAGAAGAAGATTCTAGCCTCATCGGAAGAAAGGCAAGGTGCGTGATACTATTTCAGTCACTACGCGGCTACACACGCACTCTGGTTAGAAGGAAGAGTGCCTCTTAGCATGACTAATTTCAAAAGCTCTATGTAAATATACAGCCTTGTCCGTTACCTGATTCATACTAATCACGGGCGGTCTCACGAGGACATTTCAGAAACTTTCTGTCAATGCCGCTTATCAACTGCTTTGTCAGTTTGTACTTAAGTAATTGAATTACATTATATACGTCCTCTTGATGCTGTGCAAAACTGAATCGCAATATCCACTCTACATAAAAATAGAACACAGAGCAATATAGCAGAGTACAGACGCTTCAACCCTTTTTGTTATGTCTAAAATTTAAGTTCCTAGCCACTGAGCCCGACAATTTCCTTTAATCCATGTGCCTATCTGATATTCCATTATGTGTGCCTAACGCATGTGCCTCGACCATCACTATTCGGCAGTGTGCTTCACATACCTACCTCTTCTGGGTAAATAACGTCCTGCTTCTAAAATCTCCCTATACCGTCCACCACTGACATTAAAGTATGCCCTCTTGTATTATCTCAAACCGCCTCTGTAAAAGGCGCTGGTTTCCTAATCTGTGCATCTTTCTTTCTTTTGAAATCTCTTTATTATTATTATCCAAAATTAACAAGAGTACATCGAAGTAGGCAGCAGTGACAATGTCTCAAGAGAAAACAAATGTTTTAAAGATTAAACAAGTTTGATGACAAAGAAAAAGAGAAAACAAGCCTACTAAAGCAAAGTGAGAAAAAACCCATTAGGTGTTCAACCCCGAAGCCATGCGTCATTCAAAAAGCTTCCAAAGATAAACATTAAACCGCCAGCAAGAAAAAAATTGCACCAAAAATTTACAATTAGATCGTTGAGGCAATCTATCAATTAGCTCAAATGATAGTAACGAGCAAATGAACCCCACCTTTTCTGAAAATCAAACACAGGTTCAAAGGTTCGACTTCTAATTTTCCCCAAATTAAGAGATAGCATCACTTGAGCGAACCATTGTGACGAAATGGGAGGCAACGTATCCTTCCACTTCAACAAAATGGCCCTCCTAACTATCAATGTAACAAATGCAATAACTTCATTAGACAAAGAGATACCAGTGATATTTTGAGGAATTATTCCAAAAAGCACAGTTAATTTGTTAGGTTATAAATTAATTTTAAGTGCTTTAAAAATTGTAGAAAAAACTGACTTCCAGAACTGTTCCAGTAGAGAACAAGACCAAAACACGTGTGTCATTGTAGCTGTCTCAGTTTTACATCTATCACAATAACTATCAACATTAGGGAATATTTTAGACAATCACTCCTTCTTCAGATAGTAACGATGTACAATTTTAAATTGAATCAGTGAATGGCTAGCACAGATCGAAGAAGAGTAGAAGAGTTAACCAACTTCAGAACCCACATCCAGACCTCCGTCATAAAAGTCAAATTAAGTTCCTTTTCCCAATCTTGTTAAATCTCGAATGAAGGACGCTTATCACATTGTAATAGAAAAATATAATTCTTCCAATAGAACCCTTCATCAGAGGGTTCATACTCATAATAGTATCTGACAGGTCGGCATCCAATATGTAAGGAAAATTACTCAAATATTTTTTAAGAAACGTCTAACTTGAACGTATTGTAAAAATGCGAGTATGAAAGAAAATATTTATCAACTAATTGTTCAAAAGGCAACGGTCTATCTTCTTTAAAGAAATCCAAAAAAGAATTAATACCTTTAATTTTTCCAAAATGAAAAAAAAATGGATCACTCAGTGAAGGCTTAAAAAGTAATTTCGATAAATTAAACTACAAAGTTTAATTTTTTATGATTAAAAAAATTACGGAAATGGAGCCAAGTTTGTAAAGAATGCTTAATCACAGGGTACAAATTTAAATTATCAAATTTGGCTAATTGTATAGGTAAAGCAGCTCGCGATAACGAAGTTAAATAAAACTGTTTCACAGCTTTCAGTTCCAAATCTACCCAAATTGGCCGATCGTTTTCATCAACCCAGTGTAACCAAAAGGACATATATCGCACATTATCAGCCCAGTAATACATTCTTAAATTAGGCAAAGCAAGATCTCCATCCCTTTTCAAACTTTGTAAGTGACATTTACTAATTCTTGGTCTTTTATTATTCCAAATAAAAGATAAAATAATAGAATCAATCCGATCAAAAAATTCTCAGCCAGAAGAAGAGGGATATTCTGAAATAAATATGAAATGTTTGGTAAAATCATCATTTTGACTATATGGATGCGACCAGCAAGTGAAAATGTAAGTGAGTTTCAGCTACTAAAGAAATACTTCATAGAATTTGCCAAGCGAACAAAATGAGCTTTAGAAAGATGCTTATATATTTTAGATATCATAACACCTAAATTTCTAAACACATCGTTGACTTTGAAAGGAGTATTATGACAGATAAAAACAGATTCATTGAAAGCAGACAGTTCACTTTTACTAAAATTTATTTTATATCCTGAAAAATCTGCAAATTCATTAAATAATTGTAGCAAGGCAGGAACAGATTCCTTGGGATTGGATATATAAACCAGTAAATAGTCAGCGTAAAGAGAAATCTTATGAATAGTCTCATTCACAGAAACCCCATAAACATTTCAGCTTCACGAAGAATAATAGCAAAGGGTTGTAATATTAAATTAAATAATAAAGGACTTAATTGACAACTTTGTCTTGTCCCCGCTGAAAACTGAAAAACGGGGATCTACAGTTATTAGTAAAAACACTAGCAATAGGAGTTTTATATATCATTCTAATCTAATTATTAAAATTAACACCAAAACCAAATTTCTCTAAAACATTAAATAAATATTTCCATTCGACCCGATCGAAAGCTTTTTCAGCATCAAAAGTGAGGACGCATTGTGGAGTTTTAAAAGAGGACGAATATATAATGTTAAATAATCTCCGAACATTTGAAAAAGAATAACGACTGTTTATAAAGCCTGTTTTGTGTCATGGTCTGGTCCGTGAAGTCCGCATTCTGGTTCACGATCCGGTCCATGTACTCAGAACTCCGGGTCTTCCAGCTGTCCCTCGTTTGGTTGAGTTAATCATTGGCACCTGATTCCTACCGTTGGCTTGGAATATAAGTAGCCTTGGGATTGAGTGTGGGCTGCTGGTTTGTCTTGTAAGTCCCCCATGGAGCAACCTGCTGATGGAAGGCTAGTGACACCATTCGTGATCTCTAGGCCTGGTTGAAGAAACACGGCTTCGTGGAGCCGCCTTGTTGCCGCACGTTGGAGTAGTCTTTGAGGTATGAACTCGTCTGTTTTCCAGGCCAGCTGAGTCGCCGTCAGCCACTCTGAGCTAGCTAGGGATCGGGCTGTTTCCGTAGCCAGTGGAGGTTGCTGGCTGTAACTGCGACTCGGAGCAAACCCGAAGCAGAGATGGAACTGTTTGTTGTTCTTTGCTGTTTGTCTCTTGTTATTCTCGCTTCCGTGAGGTAACTCAGGCCCTTTTGCCTTTGCCCTGCGGGGGGATCTGTCTTGTCTTGTCCTCGCCTCCGTGGGGTAAATCAGGCCGTTTAGCCGTTGCCCTGCCGGGGGACATGTGTTGTCTTGTCTTTGCCTCTGTTGGGTAAGTCCGGCCATTCTCTCGTTACCCAACACGTGGACATGTCTCACCTTGGTGTGGAGAGGTTGAATCACGGCTTATCTAAGTATAAGTCCCGGCTCCTTGTTTATGTGCTTTCCCGTCTCATGGTGGTGTCGTGTTAACGATGAGTCCCGGCTTTTCGAAGGACAAGCCCTGGCTCTATGTTGATGTTCAGTTCCCAGTCGATCTCTCAGCTCCAGCCTCCGAGTTATCAGCCTCCGCATTTCAAGACGAAGATCCCGCAGACAAGCTCCAAGAACCCAAGCCTCGAAGATCCCGCAGCCAAGCTCCAAGAACCCAAGTCTAGAGGATCCCGCAGCCAAGCTCCAAGAACACTAGCCTCGAGTATCCCGCAGCCAAGCTCCAAGAACACATGCCTCGAGGATCCCAAGCCAAGCTCCAAGAACACAAGCCTGAAGTTCCCAGCCTCCAAGATCACGATCTAAGGCCCCACCCTGCAGTCAAGCTCAACACTCAAGACGCCAGCCTGCAGCCAAGCTCAAGACACAAGACCCCAGCCTCAAGCCTCAAGAGCAAAGACTTCAGCCAGTCTCCAAGATCAGGCCTCTAGACCCCAGCCATGTCCTGTCCTGAGCCATGTCATGTCCTTGCCTGGTTTGTGGGTCCGAGCCCGAGGAAAGACCAAGGCTCTGGGTCCTTGTCCAGTTTCGGCGTCGGAGTCGAAGCCTTGTCTCCTCGTCTATGGTTTCTAGTCCTGGTCCCGCTTTCCCTAGCCCAAGTCTGCGTTCTTGTCCCTGCTCCTCGTCTGTATCCTGTCACGTCCCTACTGTAGTCAAGTCCTGTTCCTTGTACTTCAGTGTCTGTGTCTCGCATTTGGATCCGTTCCCAGCACCCCAGTGTGACACGATGAACCAGCCAACCATGGACCCAGCGACAGAGACACTGGAGATGAACACTCACCGTCTTGGATTCCCAAGTGCCAAACCTCCGAACCACCCGCCCGAGTTGTTCTTAGGCCTGGAGAGACACTTCAGTCGCCCGGAGGCTCCCGTAGAAGGGGGAATTCTGTCCTGGTCCGGTCCGAGATGTCCGCATTCCGGTTCACGGTTCGGTCCGTGGACTCAGGACGCCGGGTCTTCCAGCTGTCCCTTGTTTTGATTAAGTTAATCATAGGCACCTGATTGCCATCTTGGGACTGGGAATGTAAGTAGCCTTGGATTGAGTGTGGGCTGATGGTTTGTCTTGTCAGTCCCCCTTGGAGCAACCTGCTCTTGGAAGGCTAGTGAAAGCATTCATGATCTCTAAGCTTGGAGGACCACCGCTTCATGCAGCCTTGTTGCCACTCGTTGCAGTAGTCTTTGCGGTATGGATTCGGATGTTTCCCGGGATAGCTGAGTGGCCGTCAGCCACTCTGAGCTGTGTAGGGATCCGGCTATTTCCCTAGCCAGTGGAGGCTGCTGGCTGTAAGTGCGACTCGGAGCAACCCCGAAGCAGAGACGGAACTGTCTGTCGTTCTTTGGTGTTTGTCTCTTCTTTTCCTCGCCTCCATGGGGTAAGTCAGGCCGTTTTGCCGTTGCACTGCGGGTGGATCTATCTTGTCTTGCCTCCGTGGGGTAAGTGAGGCTGTTCTGCCGTTGCCCTGCGGGGCGTCATGTCTTGTCTTGTCTTATCTTCGCCTCCGTGGGGTAAGTCAGGCCGTTTAGCCGTTGCCCTTGGATCCCACAGCCAAGCTCCAAGAACACTAGCCTCGAGGAACCCGCAGCCAAGCTCCAGGAACACTCGCCTCGAGGATCCCGCAGCCAAGCTCCAGGAACACTCGCCTAGAGGATCCCGCAGCCAAGCTCCAGGAACACTCGCCTCGAGGATCCCGCAGCCAAGCTCCGGGAACACTCGCCTCGAGGATCCCGCAGCCAAGCTCCAGGAACACTCGCCTCGAGGATCCCGCAGCCAAGCTCCGGGAACAGTCGCCTCGATGATCCCGCAGCCAAGCTCCGGGAACAGTCGCCTCGATGATCCCGCAGCCAAGCTCCAGGAACACTCGCCTCGAGGATCCCGCAGCCAAGCTCCAAGACAAATGCCTCGAGGATCCCAAGCCAAGCTCCAAGAACACAAGCCTGAAGTCCCCAGCCTCCAAGATCACGACCCAAGACCCCAGCCTACAGCCAAGCTCACGACCCAAGACCCCAGCCTCAAACCTCAAGGACAAAGACCCCAGCCAGTCTCCAAGCTCAGGCCTCTAGATTCTAGCCTCGTCCTGTCATGAAGCCATGTCATGTCCATGCCTGTTTCTGGGGTCCGATCTCGAGGCAAGGCCCAGGTTCTGGGTCCTTATCCAGTCTCGGCCTCGGAGTCGAAGCCTTGTCTTCTAGTCCATGGTTTCTTGTCCTGGTCCCTCTTTCCCTAGCTCAAGTCTGCGTTCTTGTCCCTGCTCCTGGTCCGAATCCTGTCACGTCCCTACTCTAGTCAAGTCCTGTTCCTTGTACTACAGTGTCTGTGTCTCGCATTTGGGTCCGTTCCTAGCACCGCCTTGCGACAGTTTGATCTTTAGAAATAATTTTACCCAAAATATTTGCCAACCGATTGGCCGTTATCTTTGACAAAATCTTAGCACCGACATTCAGTAATGAAATAGGTCTATATGAGGCACAATCAGTAGTATCTTTATCCTTTATAAGAATTAGAGAAATAGAAGCCTCATAAAAAGTAGAGGGTAAATCACCTTTCACAAAAGAGTCCTTACACTTTTCCAATGTATAAGAAGAAAACAATTTTCCAAATTTTTCATAATAATCTACAGGATCGCCATCAAGTCCAGCGGCCTTAACAGATTGCATTGAAAAAAATAGCCTTATGAATTTCGGCTTCAGTAATTTGGGCATCAAGATTTTATTGATCTTCAACAGAAATCTGAGCAAAAGCAATCTTTCGTAGGAAAGCATTCATTTTAGAAGAATCTACTGGAAATTGAGATTTATAAAGTTCAGTATAAAAATCTTGAAAAATCCTATTAATTTCTTCATATTTCCAAGCCAGGGTACCATCTTTCCAACGGATTTTCAAAATTTGCCCTTTGCCTCTGGCTGCTTTTAATTGAGATACAAACGGTTTGTTAATTTTTATCCCCAAACATATAAAATTGGCTCTTTAGCTTAAGCAAGTAGCGTTCAATAGGATGAGTTAATAATAAATTATATTGTGATTGGAGTTCCAGCCTTTGTTTGAATAAATCAATATTAGGGGTGATTGCATTAATATTATCTAAGTCTTTAATTTGTTTTGAAATCTTACCTAATTCTACTGTAGTCTGTTTTTAAGTTTAGCTAAATAAGAAATGATCTAACCACGTAAAAATGCTTTAAAGGTTTCGCATATAATTAAGTCAGACGTACCACCTATATCATTAAAAAGAAAAAAAAAATCTTTATCTGGGTTTCAATGAAGCTGACAGAGTTGGGGTTCTGCTATAATGGCTGAGACAGATGCCATGGTGGGCGGGCAAGAATGACATCAACAAATTCGAAAGACAAACTCAGAGGTGCATCATCAAATATTGCAATAGCGTCATATTCACAATTCTTAACTACGCAAAAAGCGAGGATCGACTATAATATATCGATGCTCGAATATTTTTATATACATGTGAAAAAAAATATTCTCTCTCATCAGAGTGTACATATCGGTTAAAAAAGAGTTAATAAGTGACGCGGAGTGATTTGGAAGTCGCTGATTAGTAGAGCTCTTGTCAATCAAAAGATTTAAACAACAGTTGAAATCTCCGCCCATTATCAACATATATTCATTTAAATCAGGCAGTAAAGCAAATACATTTTTTAACAAAGTAGGATCATCTATGTTAGGACCGTACAAATTGACTAAAAAAACTTTTCTGTTACAGATTACTCCTTTAATAATTAGAAATCTACCATTAAAATCTGTATATTCGAATCAAGAAGTATCATAGGAAAGGCAAATCATAGCGCTGAAGATTAGGTAGCTGGTTTACAAACAGGGCAATGTGTAGTGAGGAAGAAAGTTGATAGTGCAACATTGCAGTCAACAGAACAAATTGCAAAGTGGTGCAAGGCAGTCAAAATAGAAAAGGGTGAATACAGGACTAAAGGTGTTCCATCTGAATGCACACAACATACAAAAAAGGTAGATGAACTTGCAAGTAAGAGAAAATCTGCAATTGCTCAAAATCCAAGCAGCATACTTAAACTCTAGCGGAACTCAGCAGCTAGCATCTATGGAAAGGAGTACAATCGATGCTTCGGGCCGAGGCCCTTCGTCAGGACTGCTGAAGGTTCCTGTACAGAGCATGCTAATTGGTTGTTACATTCTCTAATATGGAAACACCAATGCCTAAACAGAAATAAAATACAGCAATTGGTTGGTGCAGGCCAATTCATCACAGGAAACAGCAATGACCACCGTTGACCAAAGTCTGCTGCCACAAGCAAGCAAGTGCTCATCATCAAAGACACCCGGCATCCGGGTCAATCTATTTTCTCGCTGCTACCATCAGGAAGAATGTATACCAGCCTTAGGTACCGCACCACAAACTATAGGGACACAAAGTCCCCTGGACCAGCATAGACATTCTCGCACACCACAACACTAGAATAATCATATGGACTAATTTTCAAGGTCCTACGACTTATGTTCTCGATGTCATTCATTAATATGTATTTATTATTTTTAATACTTGTTTCTTTTTTGGATTTGCAGAGTTTATCAGTTTTTTCTTTATGTGCAGTTTCTCATTAATTCCGTTGTATTTGTTTGATCAAATTGTGACTCACAGCAAGAAAATGGATCTCAGGGCAATATATGGTGACATACGTACTTCGATAATCAATTTATTTTACTTTGAAATACGATAAACTGTATCAGTCTTCTACTCGGTCGCCAGCTTTAGGCTGACTGCCATGTCCGATACATAGGTATAATGCTGAAACAATTTAGACTTTTAATCCCCTTCTTCAGCTCCTGTCTGAATTTACTTTGGGTCATTGCGTAGATACACGTGTTGGCTCCTACGCTGACACGCATAAGCAGTATCCCCACTTCATTGGCTACAGTAGACGGACTTGTGAGATCCTTGCCCTGAAAGTTAATTGTGACTCGAGTACAGATGTTAGTTACTGATGCCGTCGCCCAGAGTAGTATTGAAGTGCCGCAAACTGTGAAGAGTAAAACCATGGACTTGCGCCGACTTTCTGTCTCGCTGTCTTTACCATCCTGGCCCTTTAGGCGACGTCGGACCCTACTGGTTACTATGATGTGTCTGACCGTCAGTCCGTTACGGAGAAGAATGATAGCGAAGGGGAGTAACGACACAGATATGCTGCACATCCAGGTGAAAGCCACCCACCAGTTGGAGGTGAAGTATACGGATTTCGACCGACACCCCCAGTTCACGTTGTCAATCGTGTAACTAGGCTCGTACATGAAGTGAAAGGGAATGTATTTTAAGCAGCTCAGCATGCACAAAAGCACAATCACCACGGTGGCTGTCCTCTCCGTGCAATATCTGTGCCTCAGTTTTGGACAGCAAATGCTGACAAAACGGTCAAAGGTAAAGGACACAGTTAGCCAGACGGAATAGTCCAGGCTGTGGAGTCGCAAGTGCACATATGAAGGGCACACTGCGCTGAGGGAGAGGAAAGAACTAGGTGTATAGTAAGTGTAGACTTCTCGGAGCAACACGTGAACAACGAGCACGAACAGGTCTGAGATCGCCATCGCCATCATGTACCGCGTGATTCCTTTGGAGAGACCGCACTTTCCCCGGTAGAGTATCACAGTCGTCACCACGTTCGCTGAAAGAACCAGAAAGAAAGTAAGCAACATAATGACCAATTAAACAACCGCCAAATGTGTCAGTAATGAACGAGGCTAGCTTCAGGTTAACAAATATGGAGACAAATTACTGCAGGCATTCTGTCGAAGTGTTTTTCAGGAAAGCAGCAACATTCATTATGAGGCAGCATGAAAAAGAATTATGGGTTAGGATTAGTAAGTTATGAGCATCTTATGAGCGCAATAAGCAAGGCAGCACTTGTGGGCAGCATTCTGCATGCACTGTGTTGGTCGTTGACTCAAAGGACACTATGCACTGTATGATTCGATGCACGTAACAAATAAAGCTAATAAAGCTTAATAAAAGGGCTTCTGATAATAACATAACAGGCTGCATTGTGAGAAATTCATTGCCAAAAATAATGTCATGCAGCGCAGAAACATATCCTTCCGCCTTCTAATACGAGGCAAAAACTCGGCTCCCTACAGAAAAATCCAGCAACGATCTATTCGCATATGCTGATCAGGTTTCCATTAACCTCACCGCTCCCGCCCTTTAACCAGTTTGAGAGAGAGACAGAGACAGAGACAGAGACAGAGACATAAAAAAGAAACCTCAGATGACAGAGCCCTTGATAACATTGATACAGTGTAGCAACCCAATGAAAGGTATAGGCAAATTTACCCGGGATACCAAACGTCGCTAGTATCGGATAGCAAATCTCCTTCACGTATAGAATTAGAGCCCTTTCCATTCCAGAAGAATCGCAGTAAGGGCTGCAAACCTGGGACAGTATGAGCAAGTAGCTCTACACAAATTCTCATTAAAACACGCGCAAACCGAATCCTCTAGTGAATTCAGCGAGTGAGAGAACAACAAAATTATTCATAGCTTCTTGAACAAACATTTTTGTTTTCACAGAATTGATAAAATTTAACTTATGACTCAGAAATACTGCATGCACACAGAACAGGTAGCGATAGCATATTTATTCGATTCAATTATTACTGATATTTCTAATTCTATGGTGAATTATCGAAATTTGTATTCACCGTGATGGTTTTAAGCAAATGTGGTGGGTGTCAACTTGACGATTCTGATGACAGTCTTGCTTCTCAGTCCAGGGAACAAAGTAACTCTCCCACCAATGCTGTCATTGGATATTTAGCTTATGTTAAGATAAAGACTACTATATTTAGCTAAAAGAAAAAAAGAAAAAAAATTTAAGTGAAAGAATAGTTAAAATATCTCTAGTGCTGTGCCTCTATGGAGACAGGAACAATTAATATTTCATATTGATTGTATTCTTCAGAATTAAGAGAAATTAAATAGTTGATCTCAGATATTTTAGAATGAGGTAACTGAAAATAGGAGGAGGGAAAACGAAAGCTTTGCTGCGGCCATGAGATCCCTCTGTTAGACCAAAGAAGAACCGCTGGAAATCTGAAGCACAACAAAATTTTGCCGGGATGAACACAAAAGGAGAAGAAAAATGGAATTGCGAAATTCTTAACTTAAATGCAAGGTCACGGGAACGTTAACGTTGCCTCTCAAATGTGGATTGCTGTTCATTCCGATATTGTGTTTCCTCGCAGTTCAGTAAGCAGAAGGAAGCAGACCCAGATGCTTGTGTGCAGCAGATTGAAACACCTGTAAATCCACAGAGTTCGATAAATACGAATGAAGTTTCGTTAGAGCCTGACCAGGTTAAGAGGGCATATGAACATTTTATGATGGAGGGATTTGTATCCTTGCAAGAGGGATCCACTTCTGTGTCAATAAAAATACTCAGAGATACTGGAGCTTCTCAATCACTGATATTAGACAGTGTTCTAAAGTTTAGTGATGAGTCTGACATTGGTGAGGTAAGCTATATACGAGGAGTTGGGAGTGCCCTTATGCCTGTACATTGGCATAAAGTAAATTTAAGGTCTGGGTTATTTACAGGGCCTGTTAAAGTAGGACTACAACCCAGTTTGCCCGTGAATGATGTTTCTCTGTTGTTAGGAAATAACTTAGCAGATGGACAAGTTTTTCCTGAAGTGCATTTGACAATAAAGCCCATTTCTGAGAAAACAAAGATGGATTCTAACACGGATTCTTCCTGTGTTGTAACCCGAGCTATGGCTAAAAAGATTGATGTGCAGGATGGGTCTGTTACCCATGACTGTTCAACTCGGGGTTCAAATTATAAGGATGTGTCAGAAACTTCCTTACCTTCATTGCTTGAACAAGATTATTGTAGTAAGTCTGACATGAAGATTTATCTTTATCTCGGAAGGATATTATAGCAGATCAGCGTAGAGACCCTGAGATTATCAAATTAAACGACCAAGCTCTTCCAGATAGTGAAATTGAGAAGGTGCCTTTAGGATATTATTTTGAAAAGGAATTATTAATGAGGAAGTGCTGATCACCTACAGTTCCTACAAGTGAGGAATGGGAAGTTAATCACGAAATACTTTTCGCTATTTGTTGAGCAGAGTTTAATAAACGTTTATGTTTGTTTATAAAACCTGCTTCAATTGATAATTCATTGTTGCCGATCACGTTACAGTAGATAGTCTTTCTCTCTTTTCTCCTCGCCTTTCCCATGCATTATCCTAGTTACATAGACACTCTATCAATTATATTAGCTCAACTCTTCATTATTCTCATAGGTATTCAGAGGACCATAAAACATCGGAGCAGAATTAGGCCATTGGGTCCATCGTGTCTACAATGACACTTAATCATGTCCGATCCTTTTCTTCCTGTCCTCAACACCATTTCTCGGCCGTCTCCCCCTCACCTTTGATGCCATGTCCAAACAAGAACTAATCAATCTCTGCCTTAAATACACTCAACGACCTGGCTTCCACAGCTGCCTGTCGTATCAAATACCACAAATATACCAGCCTCTGGCTAAAGAAATTTCTCCGCATCACTCTGAAATGATCGCCCCTCTATCCTGAGTCTGTGCCCTCTTGTACTAGACTCACCGGCCATGGGAAACATCCTATTCCACATCATACCTGTAGATTCCAGTAATAGAGTCACAGAGCCATCAATCGTTCCTCGTATGATAACCTGTTCGTTCCCAGAATCATCCCGATAAACCGCCTCTAGACTCTTTACAATGCCAGCCTACCTTATCTTAGATGAGGAGGCAATAACTGATGAAAATACTCACGGTGCGGCCTCATCTGCCTTATAAACCCTCAGCATTACATCCTCGCTCTCGTATTTAAAACTTCTTGAAATGAATGCCGACATTACATTTGCCTTCCTCATCACGCACTCAACTGCAAGTCGCACTTTAGCGTATTCTGCATAAAGATTTCCAGGTTCTTTTGGTATTTGGATTTTCTCCACGTTTAGCAAATAGTCTGGAAATTTATTTCTACTACCAAAGTGCATGATCATGCATTTTCGAACATAGTATTTCATTTACCAATTTCTTGCCCGTTCTTTTGATTTGTTTAAGTCCTTCAACACCACCTGACCCTCCACCAATTCACCTGCGTTTTACCCCTCAGGAAACGCAGTTACCGACATTATAATCAGTGATGACGACAAGCAAGTTGTTTTTTCCCTTACAGCCCATCGTCTTGGCGGGATCCTTTCCAGCCGGTAGAGAACATCTGAATCAATGTAAACTACGTGTGCAGCTTGGTGCAGTTTTGGTCAGTTTGACTCCGTACAGCACCCGCCTTCAACTTTCAACCTGTTGCTGAGTAAGTAAGTATACAGAGTTCAGTATACAAATGAGAGCCACTTAACGTTCATCAACTTCTGGAGCGCTCATTTTTCGGCATGCAGCAGGATTCTTTGAAGTTCCATTTTAAGGTATATGAACCGTTGAAATGAATAGTTTCAGCTTGTCTGAATTCTCTTCTTCGTCTTAAAAGCGGTTTAGATAGCCACATCTCTTCTCGTCAGTAAGTATCGACTCCATATTCCTAACATGGCGAAGAAATGATATATATCTGGAAAGTGACTTCAGGATTTATCCATAATTCCCAACCTTATCTTAGAAACTATGTATTCAAACTGGTAAAGTTTCAAAGGAAGTTCACAAAAATGATTCCAGGACTGAATGAGTTATGATGGCTCTGGGACGACATTCAGAAGAACAACGGGTAAAAGGCCTTGAAAGAGTGCATGCGGAGAGGACGTTTCTTATGGTAGGAGAGTCGAGGACCAGATGAAGGAGCCTCAGAAGAGATGGACGTAATTTTAGAATGGAGAGGAGGGTGGATTTCTTTAGCCAGAAAGTGGTGAATCTACAGTATTCTTTGCGGCTGTGGAGGCTAAGTCATTATGCAGAGTTAAAGCAGAGGTTGATCAATTCTTGATTGGTCAGGGCTTGAAGGGATACAATAAGAAGGCAGGAGGTTAGGGCTGGGAGGCAAACTGGATCTTGTTGAAACGCCGGAACGCAGACTCGATGGGAGAAATGTACGAGTCTGCTCCTACATCATAAGTTCATAAGATATAGGAGCAGAACTGAGCCATTCGGCCCATCGAGTCTGCTCCTCCATTCGGTCATGGGCTGATCCAATTCTTCCAGTCTCCGCCCCCCCCCCCCCGTCGACTCCCCAGCCTTCAGCACATTCCCTTCGATGCCCTGGATAATTAAGAACATATCCATCTCTGCCTTAAATACACCCAATAACATGGCCACCACAGCTGCTCGTGGCAACACCTTCCACAGATTTACCACCCTCTGACTAAAGTAATTTCTCCGGATCTCTGTTCTAAATGGACGTCCTTCAATCCTGAAGTCGTGCGTTCTCGTCCTGGACTCCCCTACCATGGGAAATAACTTTGCCATATCTAATTTGTTCAGGGCTTTTAACATTCTGAATGCTTCTATGAGAATCCCCCCCCAACCCACCTCACTCTCTTGAACTACAGGGAATACAGCCCAAGAGCGGCCAGATTCCTCAAAGGGTAACCCTTTCATTCTTGGAATAATTTTCGTGAATCTTTTTAAGCCCTCTCCAATGTCAGTATCTCCTTTCTAAAATAAGGAGCCCAAACCTGCGCACAATATTCTAAGTGCAGTCTCACGTGTGCCTTATAGAGCTTCAACATCACATCCCTGATCTTATATTCTGTACATCTAGAAATGAATGGCAACATTACATTTGTCTACTTATCTACTGATGCAACCTGGAGAAAACCTTTTTACTATCCTGCACAAGGGGTCCTAAGTCTCTTTGCATCTCTGCATTTTGAATTCTCTCCCCATCTAAGTAATAGTGTTTTTCTTCCATCAGAGTACATGTCATACATCTTCCAACATTTTATTTCATTTGCCACTTCTTTGCCCATTCTCCTGAACTATCTAAGTCTCACTGCAGACTCTCCGTTTCCTTAACACTATCCGCTCCTCCAACTATCTTTGTAGCATCGTCAAATTCAGCCACAAATCCTTTAATCCCGTACTCAAATGATTGACATACATCGTAAAAAGCAGCATTCCCAACACCGACCTCTGTGGAACTCCATTGGTAACTGGCAGTCAGCCAGGATCTCTTTTATCTGTCCGGCTTGTAAATTCCTCAAAAAAATTGCAATAGGTTAGTCAAGTAGGATCTCCCTTTCAGGAAACCATGCTGGCTTTGGCCTTTATTGTCGTATGCCTCCAGATACTCCGAAACCTCATCCCGAACAGTCGATTCCAACAACTTACCAACCACTGATGTCAGACTAACAGGTCTATAGATTCCTTTCTGCTGCCTCAAATTCTAAATAGCGGAGCAAGATTTACAACTTTCCAGCCATCCGGTACAATGCCAGAATCTACTGATTTTTGAAAGATCATTGTTAATGCCTTCGCAGTCTCCCCAGCTACTTCCTTCAGAACCCGAGGGTGCATTCCATCAGGTCCAGGAGATTTATCTACACTTAGACCATTAAGCTTCTCAAAATCCTTCTCAGTCGTAATTTTCACTGCGCATACTTCACTTCTCTGACACTTCCGTTTGTGAAGACTGATGAAAAATATGCATTCATTTCCTCTGCCATCTCTGCGTCTCTGATTACAATATCTCGTCGTAATTTTCGATTTGTCCTAGATCTACCCCTAACTCTCTTTTATCGTTGAATTACTTCAACGCCTCATGGACAGATCTCAGGAGTCTGCCAGGACCTCAGCTTGACCATCAGCCTGAAGAAAACCAACGTGTCTGGCCAAAGCATTGAGCACCCCCCTGCCATTACCAACAACAACTACGAGCTGGAGGTAGTTCACGAGTTTACATACCTTGGTTCCACCGTCACGGACAGCCTCTCCCTAGACCCCGAGATCAATAGAAGGATCGGACGAGCAGCCTCAAAGAGAGTCTGGGAGAACAGAAAGCTGACGACGCTCACCAAAGTTGCAGTCTACAGGGCCTGCGTCCTCAGCACACTGCTTTACGACAGCGAGAGCTGGAGCCTCTACTGCAGACAAGAACGGCGTCTCAACGCTTTCCACATTCGCAGCCTGAGCCGTATCATGGACATCACGTGGACTGACCGAGTCACCAACAATGAGGTTCTGGCCCGCGCCCAGATACCCAGCCTCTTCACCCTGCTCCAACAATGCTGTCTCCGCTGGCTGCGACACGTACCCCGCATGTCAGACGGGAGGATCCCGAAAGACCTGTTGTATGAGGAACTGGCCTCCGGCAAGAGAGCACAAGGGTGGCCCCATCTTCGTTTCAAAGACGTTTTCAACAGAGACATGAAGTCACTGAAAATGAACGTCGAGCTGTGGGAGGACATCGCAAGCGATCTCTCTCACTGGAGACTAGAACTACGCAGAGGTCTAAAAAGAGGAGAAGCTGAGGTTTGCTGCTGAAGAAAAGTGCACTCATCGGAAAAACAGCACCAAGACAACACTGGAGGACAGTGCCTTCAAGTGCATTCGCTGCAGCTGAGACTGTCACTTCCATGTGGGACTCTACAGTCAAAGCAGACGCTGCTCTAACACAGACTGAAGTAAGACTTTCCAGTTGCAGATCCATGGTCTCGCGAGACTAACGGACGCCACTACCACTTCAAAAAGCTTTTAGTATCTTCTTTAATATTGATTGCTTGCTAGTTTCCTTTCACAATTCATCTTTCCTTCCAAATGACCTTCTTAATATCCTTCTGCAAGTTCTTAAAAGCTTCGCAATCCTCCATCTTCCTACTGGTGTTGCCTTCATTGTCTGTCCTCTCTTTTGCTTTTACTTTGGCTCTGACTTCACTTGTCAGCCACGGCAGTGTCCTGCCATTCTAAAATTTATTCTTATTTAGAATATAACTGTCTTGCACTTCCCTCATTTTTCGCAGAAACTCTTGCCATTGTGGCTGCGCTCACCTTCCTGCTAGTGTCTCTTTCTATTCAACCTTGGCCACTTCCCATCTCATGCCATTGCAATGTCTTTTACTCCACGGAAATATCGACACATTGGAATTTAGTTTCTCCTTCTCAAGTTTCAAAGTAAACTCGATCATGTTGTGATCACTGTTGCCTAAGGCTTTCTTAACCTTAAGCTCACTTATCACCTCCGAATTATTGCACAACACGCAATCCAGCACAGCCGATCCCTTATTGGGCTCAGCAACAATATGTTCTGAAAAGCCATCCGTTAGACTTTCCACAAGTTCTCTCTCTTGAAGGCCCAGGACTGACTTAGCTTTCCCAATCCACTTTAATGTTAAAATCCCCAACAAATGTCATGACATTGCCCTTCTGACATGACTTTTCTATATCCTTCTTTAATTTGTAAACCACGTCCCGGATGCTATTTAGAGGTCTGTAGACAACTGCCTTTAGGGTCCTTTTACCCTTGTCTTTTCTTAACGTAATACATCTAGACTCTACACCTTCCGATCCTATGTCAAGTCTTTCTAATGATTTAATAGTATTTCTTACCAGCCCCATGCCTACAAAACTGTCTTTTCGATACGCCGTATATCCTTCGACGTTCAGCTCCCAATGACAGCCATCTTTAGGCAAGATTCAGAGATGGCCACAGCGTCATACTTGTCAATCTGTGGCTGAATTTCAAGATCGTCTTTTTTATTTCTAATGCTGCGAGCATTCAGATATAACATTTTCAGCCAATATTTGGTGCTTTCTGTTCTTGCTGCACCACGCCTCTATTGTCTTGTAAATCATCCCACTAGCTGTGACTGTGCCTACTCTCCAGCCTGTCCTTACTATCATTTCTGTTGCAAGCTATCTTTGATCTACTTCTGTTTTCACCTTCCTCGGCCCCATCACTCTGTACCCGTCTCCCTGCCAAATTAGTTTAAACTCTCCAGAACAGCTCTATTAAACCTGCTTGCTTAGATATTAGACTCCTTTGGTTTCAGGTGTAACCCGACCTTTTTGTGCTGGTCGTTCCTGTCTCAAAAGAGGCTCCAATGATCCAGGAACCCGAGGCCCTGATCATGCGATTCTTCCTCTCGTTATTACGTGGAAAACGCAGCAAGGCCTACTACCTTGGAGGTCCTGCTTTGTAGCCTCCTACCCAACTCCCTTATCGGATGGTCTATGGCGTTATGGATGCTGTAGATGGCAGGGCCGAACACGGAATGACAAAGAACTGAGCGTCCTTGTAAAGCTGATCCTATAGGAAATAAAAGTTGAGTCTGTTGGCGAATTCTGATGACAAACAGTGGTAATTATGATGGATGATTTTGGTTATGTTGGCGGATGGAATGGCCGATGACTGGAACACAGGTTTCCTCTGCCCTTAGAGGGCAATTGCACAGCAGCTATAGGAAACAGAGTTAATATCATGTCTACTTACATAGAAGGGACGTCCTGTTTCTGGGTGGTGAAGGAGAGGTGTGCTGTGCATATGGGCCATGCGCAATGCCGATGGTGAGCAACCAATGCCCAACGATAAGTTATCGAGTGTCTGATTAAGTCGGGTTGATTACTAATGAGTTACCGATTTCCATCTCTGTGTTTATTGCTACAATTTGTAACACAGCTGTAACTTGAAGCCCTGAAAAAGTAAATACGCGAAAGCTCTAAGATGCTTCTAATGAAACTTTGTGCAAATTTATAATTTAACCAATTGATGGGTTATCTGTATTTCCACATTACACTTACATAATTTCAAATTATATTCAAAATTATATAAAAGAAGATTCCAGCTGCATCGGAAGAAAGACAAGGCGCGTAAGACTCTTTCAGTTACTACGTGCTACACACGCACTCTGCTTAGAAGGGAGAATGCCTCTTCGCATGACTAATTTCAAAAGATCTTTGTAAAAATAGAGCATTATCCGTTACCTGATTCATACTAATCAGGAGCGGTCTCATGAGAACATTTCAGAAACTTTCTGTCAATGTTGCTTATCAGCTGCCCTGTCAGTTTGTACTTAAGTAATTGAATTACATAATATACGTCGTTTAGATGCTGTGCAAAAGTGAATCGCAATATCCAATCTACATAAAAATAGAACACAGAGCAAGATAGCAGAGTACAGGCGCTTCAACCTTCGTTGTTATGTCTAAAGTCTAAGGTCCTAACCACTCAGCCCGACGATTTCCTTTAATCGATGTTGCCAATCTAATATTTCTTTATATGTACCGAATGCATCTGTTTCGACCATCACCGTTCGGCAGTGTGCCTCACGCAGCTACCTCTTTCTGGGTTAATAAAATCCTGCTTCTGACATCTCCCTATACCTTACACCACTGTCATAAAATTATGCCCTCTTGTATTATCTATTGCTGGCTCTGTAAAAGACGTTGTTTGCCTAATCTGTGCATTTTACCATTTTATTCACCACTATTCAGTTGCCTCTCACCTTTTTTGCTCCAAAAACAAAGGAACAGGTTGCTGACCCTTACCATTTAAGACATAAGGCAGCGGCCTGATAAAACCGGTCTGTACCATCTCTAAATTTTGCACTTCTTTCTGGTAATGAGGCGACAAGAATTGAACACAACAGTGCAAGTTTTTAAAAGGCGTCCGTTCGTCTTGCGAGACCGGTTTGTTCCATCAATGAAAGTTTCGATCAACTGCAAATGTTCATTTTCACACATAAGTGTTTGTATCATTATTCTTGGCTGGACTACTTCCATATTGTAGCAAACAAGGTTTCTGGATATACCTGTCAAATTCTGCCCCATCGAGACCCTTTGCACGAAAGGAGTCACAATCACATTGAGAATTTAAACATTATTAACGATATAACCCTGTCGCCTCTACACCTTACGAGTATCTTTCTGCACCGAGCCGATAGTCTCTGTGTCCTGCAGGAAGTTATCATTTAGATATAATATATCGGAATATATTGAGCAACGGGTAATAGGCCGGAAATCCTGATATGCTTTCTCTGGGGCAGACACGGCGTTCATGTAATAAATTATCTGGCTTAGCCTTGGACAGGTGAGAAGTGAGGGAAATTGTGCGGGAGAAATGGTTTTGCTCTTCAAATTTTTAACGAAAAGAAGCTTTGATCGAATAGGCACGGATACCAGCCCAGTGTAGTTCAGAAAAGGTACGGATGAGGTAAGATTGACCTTCGTCAGAGTTCAAGCAGTGACAGTCGTGAAGGCAATATTTCGTTGAGAAACAAATGAAAAAGAGTTATTGATGAGAGAATCCAATGCAGGTGCAACATGGTGTGAGCAGAATTATCTGCAGCTTAATATGAATAAGACTAAGGAGCTGGTGGTAGACCTGAGGAGAGCTAAGGTACCGGTGACCCCTGTTTCCATCCGCGGGGGGGGGGGGGGGGTCAGTGTGGACATGGTGGACGATTACAAATACCTGGGGATACGAATTGACAATAAACTGGACAGGTCAAAGAACACTGAGGCTGTCTACAGAAGGGTCAGAGCCGTCTCTACTTCCTGAGGAGACTGAGGTCGTTTAACATCTGCCGGATGATGCTAAGGATGTTCTACGAATCTGTGGTGGCCAGTGCTATCATGTTTGCTGTTGTGTGCTGGGGCAGCAGGCTGAGGGTAGCAGGCACCAACAGAATCAACAAACTCATTCGTAGGGCAGTGATGTTATTGGGATGGAACTGGACTCTCTCACAGTGGTGTCTGAAAAGAGGATGTTGTCTAAGTTGCATGCCATCTTGGTCAATGTCTCCGATCCACTACATAATGTACTGGTTGGGCACAGGAGTACATTCAGCCAGAGACTCATTCCACCGAGATGCAGCACAGAGCGTTATAGGAAGTCATTCCTACCTGTGGCCATCAAATTTTACAACTCCTCCCTTGGAGGTTCAGACACCCTGAGCCGATAGGCTGGTCCTGGACTTATTTCATAATTTACTGGCATAATTTATATACTACTATTTAACTATTTATGGTTCTATTACTATTTATTATTTATGGTGCAACTGTAACGAAAACCAATTTCCCCCGGGATCAATAAAGTATGAGTATGACTATGACTATGACTGTAACATATCAGTGGTGGCAGGTGAAAAAGTTTGGAAGCAGGCGACTTTGGTCCATCTAAATGTGCAGCATGTAAAGCGCCAGATAAATTGCCTGGGAGTGTCCGGAGACTGCATTTTGCTTGTCGTGCTAAGGGACATGCCTTTTTTTTATTGCAAGGGGCGCTCAGCGATACTTTTACTTTTGTCAACTTTAACTAATTAACCAACAAAGAACATTGATATGATATTTAAAATATCTTCGATTCTACTATAAATGGAACCAACATTTTAAGTGCCTGTAAGATATTTTTAAAAACCACTTAATTGTTTGAACTCTTGCATCAAAAATACCCTCTGCAGCGCTTCGACTTCCTCAGTGATCGATCAAACGATTATGCATCTGAGCTGAACAGGGCCTTGCAGTATTCTCTTCACTGCCACCACACCACGTGTATCATTCAGGTTTATTTCTTCCCCAAATCCTCACAGGGTTTTACGTTGTTCCACGTTATCTGTAATTGAAAATCCAGTATTTGTACTTTCTGTTCTATCGAATGGAACGTTATACACTTAAAATCCCATCGTTCTCAGAGACGCCACCTGATCTGTCGACTATTTTTGACTTTTTTTCTCTGTTGCGCCAGTATCACAGTTCTTAAATTTTGCTTTTTTGAACAAGTATACGCGGGATATAAGTGTAGTAAAGCGACTATACAGGAGTTATTGCTCAGCTGAATATCTGAGAGATATCACCGAAAGGTGACATAGAATTGAGCAATCCCGCGCCCATCACTAGTAGTGCATAGTTTACCCCATCGAGTTCACGTTAAATATTCGCCATTGAAACCGAAACAGCATTTAAACAAATTACTGCGAAATGTCGCAATCCCCTGTCTGTTCATGTAAATGTGATTAAAAGATTCTATTTCAGTTTTCCCTGTGTTAAGTTCTTGAAGTTCATCTATGTCGACAGCTGTGTCAGTGAAACCACTCCCTGGCATTATGAAGCCTAGAAAACTGCAGCTCGGATTCTGATGCAGCAACGAAACTACGACATTTCATATTTTTGCCACGAGTATTCCGTGGAAAATAGGCGTAACCACTTCACTTTGCAGAACTAAAAATTGTTTTTATAAACACCGTGACTAATATGAACTCACAGGAGGATAGGTATGGGTATTAATGTGATCCGAGTCGGGCTGCTTGCTCAAACTCCACTCGGACCGACAGCTTGTTGTCAGTACTGCGGTTTGTCAAGCATGGGACGTGCTCCAATTCTGTATGTCAATGAAATCATTTATCCGATTCTGGCGGCGTTTGGTATCCCCGGTAAGTCTTAATTAGACTAACGTCTATTTGATCAGTTCCAACAATTCTTTGCGATGGTGGTTTCTTTCTCTTTCTTCTAGCAGCAATGTGAATTGCAATTAATAATGCAAGGATATTCAAAATCCATTACGGGAACGTGATAATACACAACTAAACTGACAGGAAACAAACTAGAAGGTAATTTACATAGATGCCGAAGTTTGGGTAACTATAGGTGGAATTAAATGGAATTTTAAAAAACATTCAAAAGGAGGAATTAATATTGGTAATTGTGAAATGAGTAATGAATATTTATATAATTCAATTAGTTTGATAATGGCGATACTATATTGAAAGAATGGGGATCTGATATCAGCAGCGTCGGGGGAAATGATGGAGATAGTTAAAGATAAAGAGGGATTTTTCAATAACAGAGAGAAAACTACTATGTATCAGGCATATATTCGTTGCAGAGCTGGGGACGGGATGCGCAGGGAGGTGCTTGCTGCCATACGAGACTGAAGAACACGAAAATAATGGGGCCAGCTGTTGGAGTTTGAGGGAATCTTACCCTGAACCGATAAGATCAACGGACACTTAGAGCATTGCACGATTGTTTTTGAATTGAATCAATACGAAATATTTCTTACTAATGCTCTAATTCTGATAACTGAAACATATTCCAAAACACAATCAAACTTTATATATGGAAGTTGTTTCAGGACTAGGATCTCTTATGGAGTCTTTGAAGTTCATCATCAAGTTTGTTGGAAACTAATGATCCTGAAACATGAAAACATTGCATGGATGCTGCCTTACTTGATGAGTTTTTCTAGGACGTACCATTCACGTTTTTGTAGGGAACAGAATTATCTTTAATGTTACAGAAAGATCAATTTGAATCAAAAATTCATATTTCCAAGTATGAAATCCTGATATAATCCGTTGAACTGAGCACGACTCTGCTAATAGAACCGGTAAGCCAGTGTGATAGAAGGGCTGAGCTCTTTGAATTTTATTAAACTATTATCTGTCTAAATAATGTAGTATGTCTCCATCACTGCCAACAGAGTATCCAGCCTTAATGTATATGGTACTTCTGTTTACACATTAATTTCGCTGTATCTTTCTGTATTGAGCAGTAGGTCTACTAACCGCAACGATTCTGTACCGGGGAAAGTGTGGCCTGACTAGAGGAATGACGCGTTACATGATGGCGATGACGATCTCCGACCTGTTCGTTCTCATACTCCACGTGTTACTGCAAAAGATCTACACTTACTACCACCCCCATTCCTTCCTGACCCGCAGCACAGTGTGTCCATCTCATATTTACCTGCGAATCGTTACGTTGGATTATTCCGTCTGGTTAACCGTGTCTTTTACCTTTGACCGCTTTGTCAGCATTTCCTGTCCGAAACTGAGACTCAGATATTGTACAGAGAGGACGGCCGTCGTGGTTGTTGTATTGTTATGCGTGCTGAGCTGCTTAAAATACATCCCTTTTCACTTCATGTACGAGCCACGCTACGTTATGGATAATGTGAACTATGGGTGTCAGCCTATCGTCGCTTATTTCACCTACGTTTGGTGGGCGGTTTACTCCTGGATTTGTAGCAGCTCTCTCTCCTTAATTCCATTCGTACTGATCGTAGTCCTGAACGGGCTGACGGTCAGGAACATTGTAGTGTTCAGTAGGGTCCGACGGCGCCTGAAGGGACATGATGGAAATGACAGTGAGATGGAGAGTCGGCGCAAGTCCATCATCTTACTCTTCACCGTGTCCGGTACTTACATACTGATGTGGACAACGCAAACTGTAACCTTCATCTGCACTCGAGTCACAGTCAATTTCTCGGACAAGGATCTCACAAGCCCCTCTTTCATCGCCAATGAGATAGGGGTCTTACTGATGCTCTTCAGCTCCTGCGCAAACACGTGGATCTATGGAATGACCCAGAGGAAGTTCAGGCAGGAGGTGAAGAACACGCTTACTTGTTTAAATCTTGTTTGTTGCTGATCCGATGCCACGGACGTGGCAGTTGAGCTCGAACCGGAGGACGAATATGACGTTGTCGTTCACATAAATGCTTCACAAGTTGCCGCCAGTCTGCGCTTTTCGTCCTAGCACAGACCATGAATTCAAGAGGATTCTTCGCGGAAACAGATCTTCTTCCTCTTTGTTATGCAACATCTGAAAGCATTATTTCGTTATTGGTGTTTTATATGTTACAATAAATTAAAAGAAAGGTGCCGTGCACTTTTCTTTTCTAAACCTGTTCGCGATGAATCTGACATGTCTGCAATTGGCTCATCGCAATTAACTAGATTGACCCAATCTTCGATGCGTCTATTACATGACTAAATCGGTTATTTCTTTACCCACCTTATAATAATCTGAGCACTTCTTGAGAAATTCACCCCTGTTTCCAGGTGCTCCCATCCACATTGAATCTTCGTGGCTTGGATCATTTTCCAGAAAAACAGCGTAGTAATCTTGACTTGCACGTTGAAGAGAGTAATGATGATCAAGGTTTTTTTTTTATCCAGAACACATTACAGAATCTCCCCCTTATTGCACCAGATGTTACTGCCGTCAGATCGCATGTTTATATTAATAAATTCGCCGATTACAACAATTAGTAGACCCATTTTCAGGATTGCTGCAAACATTTACTTCAATATCCTTCATACTAATTAGAGGCCTAAATAATAGTCTTTGCTGGGATCACTCATGCATTGTGTTCTGCCTAGATCGACAGATTCATTCCCTTACTAACTCAGAACCTCCGCTCCCTGCAGCACTGGAATATTCCCCACAGTTAGCACTGCAACGTCAACTTCTACCATACACCGTCCCAGCATAGTGAACATACTCGCCATATCCACCCGATCAAGGCCTTTCAACATTCGATAGTTTCCAGTGAGGACTCCTCTCATTCTTCTGAACTGCAGTGAATACAGGAACAGAGCCACTATTAGCTCTTCATATGACAAGCAACTCAATCCAGGCATCATTTTCCTGAACATCCTTTGAACCGTCTCTAGTACTGCACATCTTTCCTAAGATAAAGGCGAAAAATGCTCACAGTGAGACTAGTGGGTCACCACTAGTCATCAGCAGCCAATCAGAAAAGGACCCCTTTATTCCCACTCAGAAAATGTTCCCTTTATTCCCTCCTGCCATTCAGTCACTGCTTTATCCACGCTGTTATCTTTCCTGTAATACAATTGGCTCTTAACTTCTTAAATGCACTCATATGTGCCACTTTGTGAAGTGTCTTCAGAAAATAGAAGTACACACCATCACGCAATCCTCCTTTGTCTATCCTGGTTGTTACTTTTTTTTCAAAATATTCCCACAAGTTTGTCAGGCAAGAGTTTCCCTTCAGTCAACAATGCTGACAATGGTCAAATTTATTGTGTGTCTCTAGGTAGCCCGAAACTATATCCTTAACATTCAACTCCACCGTGTTCTGCACAGCTGAGGGCAGACCAATTGGTTTGCAATTAACTTTCTTCTGTCTCTTTTCCTTCTTAGAGTGTGGAGAGACATATGCAATCTTTCACTCTTCGAGTACCATTGAGGAATCTAGTTATTATTGAAAGATCATTACTGATGCCTCCTCAATCTCTTCTGCCAACACTTTCAGAACCCTGCGATGTACACCTGTGGTCCTGGTGACCTATCTACATTCTGACCTTTCAAGTTCCCTATCACCTTCTCCCAAATAATGGCAGCTTCACACTCTGTTTACCCGTGACACTCTATAACGTTGACCAATCTGCTCGTGTCTTCCACCCCCATTAGTAGCCCTCGAGCACCATTTTCAAGTGGCCAGATATATCCCCTTGCCTCTCTTTTATCTGATTGAAACGTATAAGATCCTAAAGGGATTGGACAAGCTAGATGCAGGAAGATTGCTCGCGATGTTGGGGAAGTCCAGAACGAGGGGTCACAGTTTGAGGATAGAGGGGAAGCCTTTTAGGACCGAGATTAGGAAAAACTTCTTCACACAGAGAGTGGTGAATCTGTGGAATTCTCTGCCACAGCAAACTGTTGAGGCCAGTTCATTGGCTATGTTTAAGAGGGAGTTAGATATGGCCCTTGTGGCTACGGGGGTCAGGGGGTATGGAGGGAAGGCTGGGGCGGGGTTCTGAGTTGGATGATCAGCCATGATCATAATAAATGGCGGTGCAGGCTCGAAGGGCCGAATGGCCTACTCCTGCACCTATTTTCTATGTTTCTATGTTTTACATTCTATTTTTCTGAAGGAACGTTTGATATCCTTTGTCGTAGTATTGTCTCGCTTAATTTCGTTTTCCATTTTTTCTTTTTAATGCCTTTTTAGCTGCTCTTTGTTGTTTTTTAAAAAATATTTCCAATCCTCTAACTTCCCATGAACATTTTCTTTATTTTATGCCCTCTCTTTGGTTTATATGTTGGCTTTGACTGCTCTTGTTAGTGAGCATTGTGTCACATTGCCTTTAACGGACTTCTTTCTCTTTGCGGTGTACACATCCTGTGCCTTCCGAATTGCATCCAGAAATTCCAACCATTATTGCTCAGCTGTAATCACTGTCAGTGTCTATTTGGAAAAAAAATTGGCCACCCTCTCTCTCAAACCTCCGTGATTCTATTTATTCGACCGTAAATCTGATACGTCCTTCTGAGATTTAAGTGTGAATTCGATTATAGGATCACTTGCCCTAAAGGTTCTTTTACCGTAAACTCTCTAATAAATTCTGGTTCATTGCACAACACTCAATCCAGAATCGGGCATCCCCTGCTGGGCTCAACCTGGAGGTTCTCTAAAAGCCATCTCCTAGGTCTAGAAATTCCTCCCTTGGGATTCAACAGCAGCCTGATTTTACCTGCATATTGAAGGTATTGTCATCAATCTTCCGCTATTTCGGTTTAACCATCCTCGGTATGTGCACCATGTTTTTAAGCACACTGGAGGCACCTTAGATGAGGCTTTACGGCAGCACTCTGAAGCAAATCATTACAGACAATTCATTTCTTACTAACCATACTTTCTTCAAACTTACGAATCAACGCAATTAAATTTTCGTCCATGCGACGTACATGCATCACAAACTACAGAGGCCACAACGCTGATCCTGACGGAACACTCAGGCAGAATAATACTCTTCCACCATTATCCGTTGTCATTATGGAAAAACAGACTCTGAATCGAATCTGTGAATTTTCAAATGGACACATTATGATAGTCCTTTGTAATAGGCACTTTGCCAATCGTCCATGTATATATCATCCAGTGACTGAGCCTCATTAATTATTTTCAAAGTTTTCAAAGGTATATTTAATGTCAGACAATTGTCTACAATGTACATCCTGAAATGGTTTTTCTTCACAACCATCCACGAAAGCAGGGTAATGCCCACAGAATGAATGACAGTTAATGTTGGAAACCTAAAGTGCCCCAAACTCCACTCCCTCCCGCGTATAAGCGGCAGCATTCAACGATCATACCTCCCCCCATCGGCAAAACAAAACATCGGTACCCGCCACCGAGTACTCAAACGTGACCAAAGCAACAGCAAAGACGCAGACTTGCAGCATTCCAAAAACTGCTAGTTCATCCGTTATCTGACATACCACAGGCTCTCTTTCTCCATAATAAGGGAAAAAGATGTGTCTCCGTTACCACATAACCATATAACATATAACAATGACAGTACGGAAACAGACCATCTCGGCCCTTCTAATCCGTGCCGAACTCTTACTCTCACCTAATCCCACGGACCTGCACTCAGCCCATAACCCTCCATTCCTTTCCTGTCCATATAGCTATCCAAGTTAACTTTAAATAACAACATCGAACCTGCCTCAATCACTTCTGCTGGAAGCTCGTTCCACACAGCTACAACTCTCTGTGTAAATAAGTCCCCCCTCCTGTACTCCTAAACTTTTGCCCTTTAACTCGCAACTCATGTCCTCTTGTTAGAATCTCCCCCACTCTCAATGGAAAAATCTTATCCATGTCAACTCTATCTATCCCTCTCATAATTTTAAATACCTCTAACAAGTCCCCCATCAACCTTCTATGTTCCAAAGAATAAAGACCCAACTTGTTCAACCTTTCCCTGTAACTTAGGTGATGAAACCCAGGTAACATTTTAGTAAACCTTCTCTGCACTCTCTCCATTTTGTTGACGGCTTTCCTATAATTCGGTGAACAGAACTGTACACAATACTCCAAATTTGGCCTTACCAATGCCTTATACAATTTCAACATTACATCCCAACTACCATATTCAATGCTCCGATTTATGAAGGCCAGCATACCAAAAGATTTCTTCAACACCCTATGCACATGAGATTCCACCTTCAGGGAACTATGCACCATTATTCCTAGATCCCTCTGTTCTACTGCATTCTTCAATGCCCTACCATTTACCAGGTATGTCCTATTTTGATTAGTTCTACCGAAATGTAGCACCTCACATTTATTAGCATTAAACTCCATCTGCCATCTTTCAGCCCATTCTTCTAACTGGCCTAAATCTTTCTGCAAGCTTTGAAAACCTAAGTCATTATCCACAACTCCATCTATCATCGTACCATCTGCATACTTATCAATCCAATTTACCACCATATCATCCAGATCATTAATATATATGACAAGCAATATTGGACCAGTACAGATCCCTAAGACACACCACTAGTCACCAGCCTCCAATCTGAAACACAGTTATCCACTACTGCTCTCTGGCGTCTCCCATCCAACCACTGCTGAATCCATTTCCTACTTCAATATTAATACCTAATGATTGAACCTTCCTAACTATCCTTCTATGTGGATCCTTGTCAAAGGTCCTAATGAAGTCCATATAGACAACGTTTACCCCTTTACCCTCGTGAATTTACCTGGTAACCTCTTCAAAAGAATTCAATAAGATTTGTCAAATATGATTTTCCACGCACAAATCCATGTTGACTGTTCCTAATCAGACCCTGTCTGTCCAGATAATTATATATACCATGTCTACGAATACTTTCTATCAATTTACCCACCACTGATGTCAAACTCACAGGCCGATAATTGCTAGGTTTACTCTTAGAACCCTTTTTGAAGAATGGAACTACATGAGCAATACGCCAATTCTCTGGCACCATCCAGTTTCTAATGACATTTGAAACATGTCTGTCAGACTCCCTGCTATTTTCCACACTGAATTCCCACAAGGTCCAAGTAAATAATCTGACAGGACCCGGATACTAATGCACGTTTATATTCCTTAAAAGCGCCAGTACTCCCTCTTCCTCAATCATCATAGTTTGTATAACTTCTCTGCCTGTTTCCGTTACCTTGCAGAATTCAATATCCTTCTCCTCAGTGAAAACCAAAGAAAAGAAATTGTTCAAAATCTCCCCCATCTCTTTTGGCTCCGCACATAGCTGTCCACTCTGACTCTCTAAGGGACCAATTTTAGTCCTCACTATCCTTTTGCTATTAATATAACTGTAGAAACCCTTAGGATTTATTTTCACCTTATTTGACAAAGCAACCTCATATCTTCTTTTAGCATTTCTAATTTCTTTCTTCAGATTCGTTTTATACTCTTTATATTCCTCGAGCACGTCATTTACTCCAAGCTGCGTATTTCTGTTGTAGATCTCTCTCTTTTTCCGAACCAAGTTTCCAATATCTCTTGAAAACCATGACTCGCTCAAACTTTTTAACCTTTCCTTTCAACCTAACAGGAACATAAAAATTCTGTACCCTCAAAATTTCACCTTTAAATGACCTCCATTTCTCTATCACATCCTTCCTATAAAACAAATTGTTCCAATCCACTCCTTCTAAATCCTTTCGCATCTCCTCAAAGTAACCTTTTCTCCAATCAAAAATCCCAAACCTGGGTCCAGTACTATCCTTGTCCATAATTATATTGAAACTAATGG
The DNA here is from genome assembly GCF_963921235.1 of Mobula hypostoma. Classification (NCBI taxonomy): domain Eukaryota; kingdom Metazoa; phylum Chordata; class Chondrichthyes; order Myliobatiformes; family Myliobatidae; genus Mobula; species Mobula hypostoma. Next base: position 29,594,101 of record NC_086101.1, read on the forward strand.
CATTGTGTTGACTGGACCCGAAGTGCTCCCCAACACATAACTCCGTCACCTGACCTATCTCATTCCCTAACAGTTGATCCAGCACTGCCAATTCTCTTGTTGGTACCTCTATGTATTGCTGCAAACAACTATTTTTCACACATTTTACAAACTCCAATCCATCCAACCCTTTTACAGATTGGGTTTCCCATTCTATGTGTGGAAAATTAAAATCTCCCACAATCACAGCCTTGTGCTCACTACAATTATCTGCTATCTCCTTACAAATTTGCTCCTCCAGTTCTCGCTCCCCATTAGGTGATCAATTTGATTCCCACCGCTCCTCCGCCATCCACTGTAGTTTAAAGTCTCCCCATCAGCCTTCGCAAATCTCCCCGCCTGGATATTTGTCCCCCTAGGATTCAAGTGCAACCCGTCCTTTTTGTACAGATCACACCTGCGCCAAAAGACGTCCCAATGACCCAGAAACGTGAATCGCTGCCTCCTGCTCCAATCCGTCAGCCACGCATTTATCCTCCACCTCATTGCATTCCTACTCTCACTGTAACGTGGCACAGGCAGTAATCCCTAGATCACTACCTTTGCGGTCCTTCTTCTCAACTTCCTTCCTAACTCCCTATATTCTCCTTTCAGGACTTCTTCCCTTTTCTTACCTATGTCATTAGTACCTATATGTAGCACGGCCTCTGACTGCTCACCCTCCCACTTCAGGATATTTTGAACGCGATCAGAAACTGTCGGGTTCTGTCGGGTTTCGGCAGGACTCAAGTGCAGACCAACGAATACTTTTTCACCAGGGTTTTTTTAGGGAGCACAAAGACAACAGTCATTCAAAAGCAGAAGGCAGACACGAATCCGAAATGGCAGGCTGAGGTCTTACCAGGAAAAGCAGTCAGGCGAGGGCAGACAATCCAGAGCGCACAGTCAAAAATCAAGTCCAGGAAAAGGCAAAATCCAAAACACAGAATCAGGCAAAAATCGGTTGGCAGAAGTCGCAATGACAGGGTAGAACGACACAGGTCAGAATCTGGGACGAACTGGCAGAGAACGCTAGTCAAGGCAGGGTTTAAATGCTCATAATCATTTCATCCCCTTTCCTCAAATAACAGAAAAAAATGAAAACTAAACCTACTTTGCTTCTTCCGTTTCCTCCTAATCCCGTTGAGCCAACGTCCTTAAGCCTTCACTCTGCTCCCGGCTCATTCCGCTGCCCGTAAAACGACGCTGCCCGCTGTATAAGGCTGTGTTCCTTTTAAATCTTTCGCGCTTCACTGCCCGACGTCACACGCCTGCGCTGTCCCGCCTCTGTTAACTCAGATGATAAGTAGAAAAAATCAAAATGGCTCCCGCCGCACTCCCGCTCCGATTCTCAGGCTTCTTTCTCCTCTGTTACACAGCGAGAGGGGAAACATAACAGACAACTCACTGGTTTATGATGTTAGAAGTCTGCAGCGTCGCTTTTTCCGAGCGCTGTGCCCAAATATCTCGGGTCGCTGGGCACACAAACTTAGATTTTCCATCTCCCACGACACACCGATCTTCTGCCTGGACAACGGCTTTCGATCCGCCCGTCTGCAGAGCCATGAGCTCTCGGCCTTCGGAAGGCGAGCTGGCTCCTAGCCCGCGTACTTGGCGTGCCGAATAACAGCCAGTCCTGAAATCCCGAGAGCTGGTCCTACTTCCGCAAAGAACTGTATTCAGCGTGTAACTCCAGGTCGGGGTTTTCAAAAGTGCCCTGAAAGAGAAAAATAGAGATAGTAAAAATGGAAATCAAGCTGTTTGCGAAGACTCAAGTAAAGGAGTCGCCGTCAGGCGCCATTGATCCTCCTACGATCCTCTTCCTCCTCCGTTAGTTTTTCAAAGAACTCAAGCGGAGTTTTCTGTTAAGTCTTCCGCTATACCCGGACTCCAGCAACGACCATGGACACATTCGAAGTGATTGCGCAATCAGTAACTGCGACTCCAGCCTTGAACTCCAGGCCGGGTCTTTATGTGCTGCTATTGTGACTCCCGTCTCCCCTTCCCCCACCACCATCCCGCAGCCCCGTCTTCCTCAGATCCCACCGTCAGCTCCTGGGCCCTCAGAGGCTCCATCTTCCTCTCACCCCAACCCTCCCATCTCCATTGACACCCCCAGCCTCCCCCTCCCCCCTCTGATCCCAGCTCTCATCCGTGCCGGGTCTTTACCATCCCTTCCGACCGTCAACTGTCGGAGGCAGAACGCTCTGTTCTCAGTAAGGGCCTCACGTTTGTCCCCCTTCGCCCACACCTCAGCGAGTTCCGTGTTCGCCACGATGCGGAACTTTTCTTCCGCCGTCTCCGTCTCCGAGCCTACTTCTTCGGCAAGGACTCTTCCACCTCCACCGATGACCCCTTCTCCCGTCTTCAACCCTCCTCTTCTTCATGGATACCCCGCTCTGGTCTTCTGCCTGCTCTGGATCTCTTTATTGCTAACTGCCGACGGGACATCAACCGTCTCGACTTCACCGCACCTTGTCCCCATTCCAACCTCACTCCTTCGGAACGCTCTGCTCTCCACTCCCTCCGCACTAATCCTAACCTTATTATTAAACCCGCCGATAAGGGGGGTGCTGTTGTAGTCTGGCGTACTGACCTCTACCTTGCCGAGGCACAGCGACAACTCGCGGATACCTCCTCTTATTTACCCCTCGATCGTGACCCCACTAAGGAGCACCAGGCCATTGTCTCCCACACAATCACCGACTTTATCCGCTCAGGGGATCTCCCATCCACTGCTACCAACCTTATAGTTCCCACACCCCGCACTTCCCGTTTCTACCTCCTACCCAATATCCACAAACCTGCCTCTCCTGGCCGACTTATTGTCTCAGCTTGCTCCTGCCCCACCGAACTCATTTCTGCATACCTCGACACTGTTTTATCACCCCTTGTTCAAACCCTTCCGACCTATGTTCGTGACACTTCTCACGCTCTTAAACTTTTCGATGATTTTAAGTTCCCTGGCCCCCACCGCTTTATTTTCACCATGGATGTCCAGTCCTTATATACTTCCATCCCCCATCAGGAAGGTCTCAAAGCTCTACGCTTCTTTTTGGATTCCACACCTAATCAGTTCCCCTCTACCACCACTCTGCTCTGTCTAGCAGAATTAGTCCTTACTCTTAATAATTTCTCCTTTGGCTCCTCCCACTTCCTCCAAACTAAAGGTGTAGCTATGGGCACCCGTATGGGTCCTAGCTATGCCTGCCTTTTTGTTGGGTTTGTGGAACAATCTATGTTCCGTGCCTATTCTGGTATCTGTACCCCACTTTTCCTTTGCTACATCGACGACTGCATTGGCGCTGCTTCCTGCACGCATGCAGAACTCGTTGACTTTATTAACTTTGCCTCCAACTTTCACCCTGCCCTCAAGTTTACTTGGTCCATTTCCGACACCTCCCTTCCCTTTCTAGATCTTTCTGTCTCTGTCTCTGGAGACAGCTTATCCACTGATGTCTACTATAAGCCTACTGACTCTCACAGCTCTCTGGACTATCCTCCTCTCACCCTGTCTCTTGCAAAAAAGTCATCCACTTCTCGCAATTCCTCCCTCTCCGCCGCATCTGCTCTCAGGATGAGGCTTTTCATTCTAGGACGAGGGAGATGTCCTCCTTTTTTAAAGAAAGGGGCTTCCCTTCCTCCACTATCAACTCTGCTCTTAAACGCATCTCCCCCATTTCACGTACATCTGCTCTCACTCCATCCTACCGCCACCCCACTAGGAATAGGGTTCCCCTGGTCCTCACCTACCACCCCACCAGCCTCCGGGTCCAACATATTATTCTCCGTAACTTCCGCCACCTCCAACGGTATCCCACCACTAAGCACATCTTTCCCTCCCCCCCCCTGCATTCCGCAGGGATCGCTCCCTACACAACTCCCTTGTCCATTCGTCCCCCCATCTCTCCCCACTGATCTCCCTCCTGGCACTTATCCGTGTAAGCGGAACAAGTGCTACACATGCCCTTACACTTCCTCCCTTACCACTATTCAGGGCCCCAAACGGTCCTTCCAGGTGAGGCAACACTTCACCTGTGAGTCGACTGGGGTGATATACTGCGTCCGCTGCTCCCGATGTGGCCTTTTATATATTGGGGAGACGCGACGCAGACTGGGAGACTGCTTTGATGAACATCTACGCTCTGACCGCCAGAGAAAGCAGGATCTCCCAGTGGCCACACATTTTAATTCCACATCCCATTCCCATTCTGACATGTCTATCCACGGCGTCCTCTACTGTAAAGATGAAGCCACACTCAGGTTGGAGGAACAACACCTTATATTCCGTCTGCGTACCCTCCAATCTGATGGCATGAACATCGATTTCTCTAACTTCTGCTAGGCCCCACCTACCCCTCGTACCCCATATGTTACTTATTTTTATGCACACATTCTTTCTCTCACTCTCCTTTTTCTCCCTCTGTCGCTCTGAATATACCTCTTGCCCATCCTCTGGGTCCCCCCCGCCGTCTTTCTTCCCGAACCTCCTGTCCCATGATCCTCTCGTATCCCCTTTTGCCTATCACCTGTCCAGCTCTTGGCTCTATCCCTCCCCCTCCTGTCTTCTCCTATCATTTTGGATCTTCCCCTCCCCCTCCAACTTTCAAATCCCTTACTCACTCTTCCTTTAGTTAGTCCTGACGAAGGGTCTCGGCCTGAAACGTCGACTGCACCTCTTCCTACAGATGCTGCTTGGCCTGCTGCGTTCACCAGCAACTTTGATGTGTGTTGCAAGTCCTCTTGTTATTTGCATTTTCTCGACGTTTAGCAAATAGTCTGCAAATTTATTTCTAATACCAAAGTAGTCCGCAAATTTATTTCTACTACCAAAGTGGACTCCACACACCCAATCAATTCAGCTGGTTCTTTCCCCTTAGGAAATGCAATTACCAAAATTATAATCTCTGATCACTACAAGTGAGCTGTCTTTTCCCTCACAGCCCCATCATCTTGGCTGGATCCTTTCCAGTTGGTAGAGAATATCTCATTCAATGTGATCTACGTGTGCAGCTTTGAGCTGCTTTTGGTCAGCATCTACCTTCACCTTTCAACCTGTTACTGAGCCAGCGAGTATACAGAGCTCAGTATACAAATGGGAGCCACTTAACCTTCATAAACCCCTAGAGCACTCAGTTATCGACGTGTATCAGAATTCTTTGAAGTTCCATTTTAGAGATATGAACATTTGAAATGAATAGCTTAAGTTTGTCTGAGTAGGATATGAGTTCGCTTCTTCGTCTTGAAAGCGGTTTAAATAGCCGCATCTCTTCTTGTCAGCAAGTATCGACTCCATATTCCTAACATGGCGAAGAAATGATAAATCTCTGGAAAGTGAGTTCATTATTTATCCATAGTTCCCAACCTCCATTTACCTGCTTACCTTACCTACATGTTCATTTAAGTCCCTCTGGACACCTCACCTGATATTTCCTACTGCGGATTTGAGAGAAGCTTGTGTCATTCTGCCCAAAGTGGGTCTATCAACATAATTAGTGAATTTCTTGGACCATTTGGTTCCCTAATACCTCAATGTTCAATTGTAACACAACCCCAGCTTTACTCAGCTTTATGAAAAAAATTGAAGTAGAAATTGCTCTAATCAATCGTTTTCGGGTTAACATGCACTACCTTTGAACTTGATGCATTCAGATTTTCTAACTGGCGCACAACAAACTGCAATTTAATAGAGGGACTACAATAAACAACCAATAATGGAATCCCGAGCAAAATGAACAAATATTGTTGAAGTGTCTCAGCGGCTGAGGTAGCAGAATCGGAGGCAAAGTGGTAGTCGACGCTGAGGCTCTGCTGCAGGACTGACATGTGCACCGATGTTAGTCATTATACGTGATATCGTGGCTTATAGGTGACAAGTGGAAATATGTAAAGCGATGCCTGATAAATAGAGCCAAGTGACGGCGGGAGGGAGTTAGAAAAGATGAACCGAGTGAGAGGAGCCCGATTAGGAATGCCACGTGTGTGATGTATAGATGAAACCATATGAGAGAGGATAATGAGAGCACAGAATTAGAAGGGAGCGAGGAAAAAATGATTAAGAAACAGATATAAAATCTGAGTAGTCTTGTGGGATTGTGAAGGAAAAACTGAAAGGCGGTTTACTTGAAAAGGGAATACTCAATGCGTAATCGCTCAATTTGTGAAAGTCAACCTAGAGTTAATTGTCTCATACGTACGTATATGCATGCAGGTAAATTGTCTAATGCCTCGTAAAAGTATTCAGACCACTTTTTCACATAAATGAGTTACATCAGTCAGTGATTTTTGTCTATTTAAAAGAAAGGATATTAGTTGTGAATCACACGATGCTTTTTTGTAATTTATTTTTTATTGAATTTCATCATCAAACAAACATTTCCATAAGATGTATTTCAGATACTGTACACATATATCATATAATCATATTTGTTATAAATCTCCATATAATATTTATCTGAGGTATACACTTATAAAAAGTAGAGGAAAGAAAGAACAATCGAAAGAAGAAAACTATGTACAGAGTAGAGAGTGATCTTTTTTACAACATATTCATTGACGTGTGAGCATAAAATCTGGCCTATAAGGCGTTATGTGGTCAAGCCATTTTTCCAGTATGAATAAAATTGTTCCAACTTATGATTATCACATGCTGTCATCTTCTATATTTTGTAGATGTCTATTCTATTTTCCATCCATACGTTTAAAGTTGGGCTCTCCTGTGATAACCATTTCCTGGTAAGAGTCTCTTTTCCAGCTACCAGCAGTACATTCATTAACTATTTATCTCCTTTCAACCATTCTTGAGGTATATACCCAGAATATATGGACTTACTCTCTAAGGATAATTCACATTTAAAGATGTCTTGTAGGGCATTATATATCCCACTCCAATAGTCTTTGATAACGGGGCATTCCGAGAAAATATGATAATGGTTTGCATTTTGATTTCCACAATTTCTCTAGCCCACAGGGGGGTTTCTATCATAACGGGATTTCTGAGAGGGTGTAGTAAAATATCTTATCACGTTTTTCCACCCGAACTCCCTCCATTTCTGTGAACTGGTACACTTCCATTGATACCGCCATATTATTGTCCAGTCTTCCTCAGATATTATTATCCCTCCTCCCTTCTCCCATTTTGTTTTAATGTATGAAGTCGAATATGTCTTAAGTTTTGACGAACCCTAATGCACGCTTGAAATTATTCTACTACCGTTGTCTGAATTATATGCTTTTCTAAATAGCTCTATCAGACATGTACTTGCCTTGGTTACATTCTTAGCCGTCCTATTAAAATACTGTCACATCAGTAAATACCGTTGAAAGTCTTGTTTTTCTAATAAGTGTTTCTTTTTGAGCATTTCAAAACTGAACAGTGTACCTTCTTTCATTATATTGCAAATAGCTGTTATTCCCTTAGCTGTCCAGTCCTTAAATCTAGCATCCAGTTTATTCGTCGTAAAATCCGAGTAATATGCACACCATTTAAGAATTGCAATATCTCTCTCTAGTTTATATTCTCTTACAATAGGTTTCCATATTTTAGAGTCCATTTCACCCACGGGTTGTCAATATTACTTATATAACTTTGTAGGTTGTTTTCAGTCAAAATTGCCTGCAGGGGGTTAGACGGTATCCTCCCCTCAATGTTTTTCCTCCGAGCGTCAAATGATGGATTGCACCAGCATATCACGGCTCTCAACTGTGCTGCAAAATAATAATCTCTAAGAGAAGGTAGGCCCCATCTCCCTTTTCCTTGGCTAATTGCAATGTTTTGAGACGAACCCTAGACGTTTTACCTTGCTGTATGTATCCTGATAGCATCTTGTTCCATTCATTGAATTGATTTTGGTTAATATATTGGTAGGGTGTCATATAAAAAATGAAATTGAAGCAATAGTGATAAGCGTGGACCCTGAAAAGGCATTTGATTCGTTAATTGAAATTTTCTTTGCAGAGTTTTACATAGATCTGGTCTACATGACACAATTATTAAAACTACATAGGTACTATACGGCAATTCTATTGCCAGGATTAAAATCCATGGACATTTATCTAATATGTTTACGCTAGAAAGGGGCACGAGACGGGGTTGTGCATGGTCACATCTATTCTTCGCATTATATCTGGAACCATTAGCTGAATACATCAGACAAAATGAAGATAGCAGCAGAATTACTATTAAAGGGACAGAGCATAAATTGGCCTGTTACGTGGATGACATTTTGTTCTCTCTGGGGCAGCCAACATAGTCTTTACCTAAATTGATGCAATCCTTTGAACAATATGGCCAATTACCTGTATCGGGATACAAGATCTGCACAGGTAAAGCCCAACTATTTTCATATAACAATAGTCCACCAAGAGAAATTCAAAGTAAATATCCTTGGGCATGGCAAACACAGTCCGTCAAACATTTGAGCATCGTTATGCCAAAAGATTTGGCAAAATTATCAGAATGCAATTATCAGCCTATATATAACAAGATGGAACTTAATTCCGTTTCTTGGTCTCAGTTCAAGGATCGAATCTATTAAAATGAAGATACCATAATAAGACGAAAAAGAAGAGGAGGAAGAAGAAAACCCAAGAAATAAAATGACAGACTTTAGAGATTATGATGTACATTCGATCGACTAGAAGACGTACAGCAACTACGGGACATCTAGCCCATTCAATCATGGCTGATACTTGTTCTCCTCCTCGGCCCTTTTCCCCCGGCCTTCTCCCGTAACCTTTGATGCTGTGTCCAATCAAACTCTGCCTTAAATGCACCCAACAACCTGGCCTCCACAACTACCGGTGGTAATAAATTCCACAGCTTCACCACCCTCTGTCACAGCAATACTTCGCATCTCTTCTTTAAATGGACGCCTCCATATCTCGCGGCTGTGCGCTATCGTGGTGGACTACCCCACTATGGGAAATATCCGTTTTCCATGTGGTCTAACTAGGCTACTAAACGTTCGAAAGTGTAAATCATATCCCCCGTCATTCTTCTAAATTCCAGTGAGTACTGACCCAGAGGAATCAAACGTCATTCGTATGATAACGCTCTTATTCCCGAAATCATCTTTGTGAATCCCCACTGAACCCTCTCTAACACCAGCAGTTCTTTTTCCAGACGAGGAGCCTAAAACTGTTCACAATACTCAAGGTGAAGCCCCAACAGTGCCATATAAAGCCTCAACATCGCACCCCTGCTCTTGTATTCTACACCTCTTGAAATAAATGCTAATATTTCATTTAACTTCCTCACCACCGCCGCCACCCTGAAGTTAACCTCTGGGTTGTTCTGCTCAAGGACTCCCAAGTAATTTTCATCTCATTTTCTTGGATTTTCTCCCCGTTTAGAAAATGGTCTGGTAATTTATTTCTACTACCAATGTGCAATACCATGCATTTTCCAACATTGTATTTCATTTGCCATTCTCTTAATACAATTTTACACAGCAGTCAGATTAATCACGTAAACTTTGAATGGCGGAGAAGACTTGGTGAACCTGATGACTTAATTTTTCTCCTATGTCTTATGGTTTTATAGTCGAATACCTTTAACAATATGTTTTTATCAACGAAAATCTGATTCAAGTCTCGGTGCGAGAACATGCTATTCTGATAAGAAGTACACACCACTAAACTAAAATGAAAACAGAACCAAGAAAAGTGAAGAAATGATGACGAGAAAAAAAAATAACAAAAGGAATAACTTGACATCCCCATGATCGGAGCTGACTAGGTGTCAATAATGAAACGTGGATCTCTAGGTTCAGAGCTCGAGGCTCCTTCCCTGAAACAGGGAATACAGGACCTGGTGGCTTAAAAAAACATCAAAAATGCAAAATAAAAGACCACAATTTCAAGATGATAAATGCAGAAAATGCCAAGAAAAGCCAGAAACAATCTAATACATTCCAGAATCCTGCAGCAGTTTAACTGAATGTGACACTCTACTCTAGCGGCAAACATCATTCACCAAAATCCCGCATGAATTCTAAATTTATAGAGTTTTGGTCCACAATATCGACTGTACTCTTTTCCATAGATGCTGCTTGGCACGCCGAGTTCCTCTATCATTTTGTGTGTGTTGCTCGGATTTCCAGCATCTGCAGGTTTTCCTCTTGTTTATAAAAGACTGCATACATTGCTATAAATACAAGCCTGATCCAGTTTTAGAATAGTTCAAATATTCCTAGCAGTGGAGAAACGAGCAGGCTTGGTTATCTGCACACCCGAGGATTTACCAGCAAGAGCTGCAAAAGAGGATAAGAACGATAATAAATAATTAAGCAATGAATATTGAGATCATGAGATAAATTGTTCTTCAAATTTAGTCCATAGGTAGTGGGGACATTTCAGCAAAAGGTAAGTGAAATTAAGTGAAGTTATTCTCATTGGTTCTGGAGCCCGGTGGCTGAGGGATGAAAACTGTTCCTAAACCTGGTGGTGTGAGTTCTGAGGTTATTGTACCTTCTTCCTGGTGGCAGCTGCGAGACAAAAGCATGCCCTGTGTGGTAGGAGTCGCATAAGATGGATAGAGTTTCCTTGAAACAACGCTCTGTGTAGAGGTGCTTCATATTAGGGACGTTTTTACCCGTAATGGAATGGACCGGATCTACTGCCTCTGATAGGATTTTCCGTTCAAAGACATTGACACTTTCATACTAGGCTGTGCTACAGCCAGTCAACAGTCTCTCTACAACACATCTTTAGAATTTAGTCAAAGGTGTAGATGTCATATCGATTATTCAAAAACTTCTTAGGAATTAGTTGCGCAGTCTCCGGAACGTCATTTACGTTCTGGGCCCATTACAGGTCCTCTAAAATGATTACACAGAGGAATTTAGTTTTTCTGACCCTCTCCACCTTTGATCCCCCAATAAGGACTGCCTTATTGATCTCCGATTTCCTCCTTCAGGATTCAATCATCAGCTCCTTGATTTTGCTAGCATTACGTGAGAAGTTGTTAGTAATGGTTAAACATGTCAATAAATACTCCGGTCATTTTGTCCACAAAGATCGTTAATATCTGGCCACGGACCTGTCGGAAGCGGACTACTTTCCTGATTCACGGTCTTGGAGTATGCCCCAACATAACTGTCGAATGTCCAACTGTAACTCATGTCTAAACCAGACTCGTCCTTGCTCTTTCAAAAGTTTGCCATAGGTCATATTTGAAGTTCTTGTGGAACTCCGGGTGATCGGCCCTAAACACCTCGTATCTGGTTCTCAGCAGATTACAAATCTAGTTCATATAGCGCTTCATTTGGGTAAGATTCCAAATAGTCTCGTGGGTGCACTCTCGAGAACGAGGGAGAGAGCGAGTGAAAGAGAGAGAGAGAGAGAGAGAGAGAGAGAGAGAGAGAGAGAGAGAGACAGAGAGAGTTAGTTTATTGACATATCGTAGTGCTGATGTAGACAATTTTGATTGATTCCCGATAATAGACTCTGAATGCTTGCTGTTGTTTATATTGCAGGTGTTAAAGGGCGCGTATATGCATTTTGCTGGATCAAGTGAGGGCTGCGGTGGAGTGTATTGATGGTTTTGCTACTGGTTGTGTGGGGGAGCAGGGAACGGTGATTTTGGATTTGTTGACATACATTCATTGGGGTTTCGTTTTTCTGTTTCGTGGCTGTCGGCGAATGGTAAGGATTGCAGGTTGTATACTGTGTACATTCTCTGATATTAAATGGAACCATTGAACCAGTGACTGAACTTAAATCAAATATGTGATGTCAGATGTTTTGACTTGAGCTTAGAAAAAGGCGGCTAAAACATCAGGAGTTGCAGGGTATTCAAAACAGGAACAGAAACTGGCTGTGCAAAGCATCGTTGATGCCTTGAAGTCCAACGGGAATAACAAAAGAATAGAATCCTTGGAAATTTGGAGAGATAAGAGAGGCTGTTCGGAGCCTCAGAGTCGAGAAGAAGCAAAGGAGTTAAATTTAGAGATGAAAGGTTCGACATCAATGAAATAATATGGAAATGTGAAATTCTCGAACGTAATGCTGCAAGTGAAAGTTGAGATAATGTACTTTTAAAGCTCTTTCACTGAAATCCTCAAATGTCGCAGAGGTATAGTGACCTAAATCAAAAGGAGACGTTTTTGGAAAAATGAAGTGTTTTTTTCTACATCTTCATAACTTCAAAGTTCAAAGTAACTTTATTATGAAAGTACGGATATGTCACCAGATGTTACCCTTCGATACACTTTATAGTAGGTTTGAATTTAAGCATTCATTGCAGGATAAATAAATAAAATTGAATCTATGAAAATGTGTTCTACATATAGAGAACGACTAATAAGCATCCAATGTGTGAAAGAAGGCAAACTGAGACTGAAAAACACGCTGAAAAACACAGAATAGGAACACATTTGTAAATGACTAATACTGAAAATATGAGCTGTAGAATTGTTGGAAGTGAGTTCATAGCTTCTGCTGAGTGATGAGTTCAGTTTTGGGGTGAGTAGAGTTAGCCCCGCTGTCTCTGGAACGTATTGCTTAAAGGTTCATAACTATTCATAAGTCTGGTAGTGTAGGAACTAAAACTACTGTACCTCTTTTCTGACAGTAACAGTGAGAAGAGAGCATGGACTGGATTCTGGGGTCCTTGATGGATTCTCCTTTTTGTGTCTGCATTTCTGGTGGATGCTCTTGCATGGCCAACAACATAGTGGTAGGTGGATTTTGCTTTCCGAGGTTAATAACCCACATCATTTTTCCTTTGCTCTCCGTTCCACCATGCTGCGTGAGCTCTCTATCTATTTGCGCAATCTCCCTATTATCCATCCCTATTACATTTTCCCATTACTGTCAATTCAATCTCCCTGGGCTTTTCTCTAAAGGATCGAGAATAACCTACTTCTCTAATAGTGAGATCGGGAAACACAAGAGGGGGAATTTTCTGTCTGCAAGAGTTTCCTAGGGTGCATGGCAATGCTGTGTGACTCTGTATTTTATGTAGCGAGGTAAAAAATACAAGAAGGTTAATTTTACCACTGCCTACATAATTACATCCTAGCCCTAACCGAAACGTTAAATATACTAGTTTTACTAGATTCCGCTACTCGATACTTAACTCAAGCCATAGATATGTTGCAACGAAGGCCCTTTACAATGTATATAATTCTACGGCACTACGGGCATGTTACTCAGTGTTCTGACTGACTGCGTCAGATACAGATCACCGCCAGTTCCTCCACTAAAAGGCATGGGATCCAGGGAAGTTTGGCCAGTTGGATTCAGAATTGACTTGCCTGCGGAAGGCAGAGAGTCGTAGAGGAGGGAGTACATTCGGATTGGAGGGTTGCGACTAGTGGTGTCCCACAAGGATCTATTCTGGGAACTCTTCTCTTCGTGGTTTTTATGAATGACCTGGATGTGGGGTTACAAGGCTGAGCTGGCAAGTTTGCAGACGCCATAAAGCTTAGTGGTGTTGTAGATAGTGTTGAGGATTGTCGAAGATTGCAGAAAGATATTAATAGTATGCGGAAGTGGGCTAAGAATTGGCAGATGGAGTTCACCCGGAGAAGTGTGAGGTGGTACACTTTGGAAGGACAAACTCCAAGGCAGAGTACAAAGTAAATTGCAGGATACTTGGTAGTGTGTGTAGGAACAGAGGGATGTGGGGTACATGTCCACTGATTCCCGAAAGTTGACTCACAGGTGGATAGGGTAGTTAAGAAAGCTTATGTGGTGTTAGCTTTCATAAGTCGAGGGATAGAGTTTAAGAGTCGGGAGGTAATGATGCAGCTCTATAAAAGTGTAGTTAGGCCACACTTGAAGTACTGTGTCCAGTTCTGGTCGCCTCACTATAGGAAGGATGTGCAAGCATTGGGAATTGTGCAGAGAAGATTTACCAGGACGCTGCCTGGTTTAGAGAGTATGGATTACGATCAGAGATTAAGGGAGCTAGGTCTTTACTCTTTGGAGAGAAAGAGGATGAGAGGAGACATGATAGAGGTATATAAGATATTAAGAGGAATAGATGGAGTGGATAGCCAGTGCCTCTTCCCCAGAGCATCACTGCTCAATACAAGAGGACATGGCATTAAGGTAAGGGGTGGGAAGTTCAAGGGGGATATTAGAAGAAGGTATTTTACTCAGAGAGTGGTTGGTGCTTGGAATGCACTACCTGAGTCAGTGATGGAGGCAGACACATTAGCGAAATTTAACAGTCTACTAGACAGGTATATGCAGGAATTATGTGGGGGTTTATATGGGGTCAGGGTTTGAGGGTGGGCACAACACTATGGGCCGAAGTGTCTGTACTGTGCTGTACTATTCTATGTTCTATGTCTATGTTCAGTGATCTCCACACGCTTGCTGTAATGTGACATCTTCCTCTACCTCCTAAAGTAGATGACTGGCAGCTGACTACTACCCTGATGCACCAGTATTCACAAAACTAACTCTGGGTCTCATAGTGTCACGACTATGGCATCTGCGACGGGTCTGCGCTGTGACAGATAGGCTGCGAACGACTCGCAGTTGATAATCATTCTGAGTATTCACGTTTCACCTAATGAACGTATTAAAGCGGTAGTACAGTATTTATATTTCTTCTTCTCATTTTAGTTTTGTCGGGACTTGACTAAAAGGCAAGTCAGTGAACTGTTACAAGTGTAGCATGCTGGGAAAGGTTTCACTGATAAGGTAATGGTTTTTTCTGTAGAAGCAGTGGTTGGGTTATGCTTAGAGATAACAGGTGCTTTGGAATGTCAGCTGCCCAGTGTGCCGTGCCGTGTGCCCGATCTGGGTCTTTTGATCGGCGGGAGATGAAGAGTGAAGACGCTGGGGTGTAGTCATAATCGGACGAAGGCCGGAGAGATTGAAGGAGGATCGGCGAATGGGAAACCGTGAGCTCTAACTTGTGCACATTAGACTATTTCATTAAAATGGGCCCTTTTCTTTTCTTGGTTGCTTTTTATTCACTAACCCTGTAGTCAAATTAAGAATTATAAATCTGAATCGTTTAATTGTATGTGGTGTCTTGTCTGTTATTTTGTGGCACTGATTTGTAACAGGGTAAAAACACACAGCATCCAAACAAACAGAGCGATTCGAGGTGGACTCGCATCTCAATCGTACACGTTTGGCAGGGCTAGAGATTGGCTTCCCTAGACTTAGGAAGACGACAGAACCTCTGGAACACAATCATGTGGGCATCGTTGTAACGACATGACATTGTAACAGGGTAACAAATCACCAGCCTGCATACAATCAGCGGGGTTTCTGGGTGGACTAGCATCTAAATCTCAGCGGTTTGGTAAGGCCGGAGATTGTCTTCTCTTCACTTATGCAGCCGACAGACCCTGAGGGTTACACAAGCAAAGGAAACCTAAAGATGCTGGAAGTCGAAACGACGGACACAAAATGCTGAAGGCCAGACGGCACCTATGGAGAAGAGCATAATCGACGTTTCAGGCCGAGACCCTTTATCCGGACTGGGAAAAAAGAGGAGGAGTAAACCAGTAGGAGGAGGAGAAGGAGAACTATAAGGTGATAGGTGAAACCGGAAAATGGGCGGAGGTCGGGGGCAGTTGCAAGGGGTGAAGTAAAGAGCATCCTGTCCTCTCCTATGAAATTCATTTTCTCATCTTGAATACCGACCGACTGAAACTTCTTGAAATCCCACGGTCTGTTGGGCGTGCTACCCTATAGCCCCGTAACGTCTTCATACCTTTCTTATTACTCAGTACAATGTGCTCCCAAGACTTCTTGAAACAGTTTATATTCGTGTAATTAGACGACATTTTGATTTATTCTCGCTCCCTGCTGGTTAGCATATGGATAGGGCTCTCTGAAGAGTAGGTCTCATTTAGGTCTATACCTTCACCCTTCTCAGTGCTTAAGTGAACTTGTGTAAAGTTGAGGCACTCACAAAGTGGCCCAAGCATCTACGTTCAAATACGTTTGGCGACCTTTATCAGCACTTCATCAGAAACCTTTGTTCCATCGCGCCCACCAATAAATCACTCAGCAAGAATATATTTGCAGAGCTCCTTAAGGCATCTGAACCAAACCAAATATGCTCAGAAATTCAGAGACGCTTCACCATTGTCCCGGTGCTGCAGTAGCCAGAACGTCCCGTTAAATCTATTGCTGAGATGAATGCATCAGATGTTGAATTCTGGCAGTAGTGTCGAAGAAGTCATCTGCGGTTAACCTGCAGTCCCCTGAATCTTTTTCCCAATCGTTTGTCTCCTGCCGAGTGTTGCTACGATGTCGGGAACCGAGAACCGTGAACTTTCAAGGATGCCCTGGGATTGTGTCTACATTGGCTGGAGAGAGCACCATCCCTTTTTGGTATGCGCAGAATGCTACATTAGAGAAGCCATAATACTCATCTTCCTCAAGCCCGCTGAGCTCTCCTACTCCTCCGGATTTATTTCTCTCTCACGTGCCACTCCAGCAAAAATACCAAGATCGATCTCTCTCCCGGCTGTTCGTCACGTCTGAGGACAACGCCAATGTAGATTTCACCGTTCCTCGCTGGTGCAATCTTTCTCCGACCATCCAGATGTCGGAACTAGGCCCAGATGTTTGTCAAGTCGGCTGTTTATTCATGGCACACTATGCCCCACAATGCTTGAGTGGATCACTACACTCGTCTGATTAGATATCCAGGAATTCAACGGAACTTCAATTTATAAAGAGAAGATTTTGTTGGTAATGTATGAGGGGTACTTGACAAAAGCCGGAAGTGTCCACGCGTAACTTTGTTGAAGCAGTTTTTTTTTTGTAAGTATTAGGTTCACTGCACTGAATCCTGTTTCGACAAGGTAGGAGAGTGGAAATGCAATGGAAAACAGTTTGGCTCTTCTCTGAAAAGGAGAAAACTTTGCATAACAGTGTCGCCACATATCAGAAAGGTTGATATTTCTGAAAAGTATTTTAGCTTCTTCATCTTTCTGAATTTCCTTAATTCCTTCTTGCAAACTGTTTGCCTTTTCTTCTGCCTTTCAAAGAAGTGTGTTAATTGTTCAGTTCGGAATTTCCAGATTGTTCCATATCGTTGAATCGATTCTGAAATTTCTTCTTCAGTGACTGCAGGTAGTCTTTCAAATTACCGGCGGGGTAGGATAATAACATGCTTTCTATGTAGGGAAACTGTGAGAACATTCTTCTCCCATTATTTCCTTGTACATTTCCAATATTCCGATTGAAGTGGGCACTGTATGTTTTGCCGGGATTATACTGAAATTCTCAGTTTGTCATACAGTTTGGCGAAATATGTCACATCTCTACCCAGAAGTTCAATCTTGTTTCTGAAGCTCTTGTCAACTTTGAGCAAAATCTCAGTTGCAGTTCAAAAAGATCGAAGAAACGTTTTAAGCAGCAGGCTTTTCACAGCCAACGCACTGAAGTGTGAAGATGCAAGCGTTGAAGCTCTTCATCGTTATCTTGGCGCAACTGAAGAGAAATTCTGCTACTTAGCCTATGAGCTTTAATTTTGTTGATACCACATATTACGAAGTTATGCTTGAAAAAAGCCAGTAGCTGGCTTCTAGGGTGCGAGATATTGACGATGAATTACACAATGGATTTTCACTAAATTCCAAGTGCCACTAAGCCTGCATGGTGACCTGTCAATTATGGTGCTTCATCTGTTGCACATAAAAATCATTTTCTTAATCGGAATACTTCTATCCACAATCTACATTTCGAGCTCGCTCTAGATTGAGTCTCTGATAACACTTGCTTTGAACGTTTCAACAAAAGACAACGTCATCTACTTTTGATAGATCGTTCATATGCCATCAGCAATGACTCATCTTTTCATACAGTTGCCTCATCCAGTTATATCCAAAATTTGCTTTTTTTTGGTAAATCTGTGCATCATTCATACTCAGTGTCTGTATTCTTTTGTCAATAGAACGAGCTGCATACGTACTACTCAAACAAGTTTATTTTAATATAGTAGTGGTTAACACTTCTGATATAGCAGTCTTTATTAATATTTCACTACTATTGTGAGATTTTCCACACTGCGATCATTATGGAGATGTTTTAAGAAGCAATGAGACAGCTATGAAGGTCACTTTCAGCTTTCCTGGCAAATGACTCGAGTGTGCAATGCTTTTCGAGTTGTTCTTTCATTTTTTGGAACCGAGTAATACGATAAGTAGCCTTTTCAGGGTGTATTCTACGGAAGCGTTCGTGCAATCGTGACGGTTTCCTGCTCTAATTAGTTTTTACAGTATTAGAAGTAAGACATATAGGGTGTCGTTGATCTGATGGGAACGAAATAAACCATACTCCAGGTATGTATAATTTCATCGACAGAATTGCTGTACTTTCCGATTAGAATTCAAGGCTTCACTGCTTTCAGACTCAGAGAGATCGTGCCGCACGTACATATCCATGATTAACAGTGCTACATTGAAATAAAAACATAACACTAATTGAGAATGCCAATCGGATGTTCACAATGGCAGCGAGATCACACGTATAGAACAATGGCAGCGGCATGCAAAGGAACAGCGAAACGAAGATGAAGGAATTCGCCTGCAGAAGCGACAATTCTTCAGTAGATGGCTCTCATTGGCTCCTCTTAAATCCGTGCAACATCTGGGCAGCCAAGATGTATACGTCAGCATGGTCTATATTGATTAAAGATCAGTATTTGATATCATCATCCCCTCAAAAATAATTAGGAAACTCCAAGTCCTGCACCTCACTACACCACTGTGCAATCCGATCATGGGTTTCTTCCCTTGTATACCCCAGTCAGTTCAGATTGGGAAGATCTTCTCTACAATCTTCATCAGCAGAGGAATAGGTGTGTTTCGCCTCCTGCTCATTTCGCATTCAACCTATGGATGTGCCGATAAGTAGAGCTCCAACACGATACACAAGTTTGCTGATGATGCTACTGTTGCGGGCTGTATCAAGTGTGGTGATGAATTAGAATACGGGAGGGAGATTGAAAAATTGTTGAGTTGTGTAAAATCAACAAACACTTATCCAAGTGTAATAAGACCAAAGAGCTGATTGTACACTTCAGGAGAGGTCCATGAGGTCCGTGAGGCGGTAATTATGGGATGATCAGAGGTGGAGAGGGTCAAAAACTTTAAATATTTTAGGTCACTATCTAGGAGGACATTTCCGGGACCCGTCATATAAACATAATTGCAAAGAAATCACGACGGCGCATCTACTTCCTCAGGAGTCTGCAGAGATTCGGCATGTCATCAAAAACCTTAGTTTCTTCTATAGATATGTGGCGGAGATGTGTGACCGGCTGTATTATGGTCTGGCATGGGAACTTTAATGCCTCTGAGCGCAAATTCCTACAAAAGGTAATCACATCGGTCCAGGTCGCACTGCGTAAACTTTCCCAACCATCTCAGTGATGAAATTCTCATATTTATTATAATGGATTTGTCTGTGGGGGCGTGTCTTATTCTGATTGTCATAATTCGCTCCGTCGTGATTGGTTAATTTATCAACTCCACGTCTGCCTTTCCATTGGTTAGCTCCCCGTAGTCAAGTTTTAAATCCTGGGTATACAGGTAGCGCGTTTCGGAGGGTTTCTTTCTCTCCCTTTGTGCAAAACAAGCCGCAACTTGACAATTGTGGAGGTACGCTCTGCGTGCGCTTTTCACTAACTATGTTTGCCGGGTATGTGTTTTTTAGTGCCTGTAATTTGTGGAAACTGAATGAGTGGTCGATTTTTTTCCCCGTCTGTAAATAAATAGGTTTTTTTTGTTCGCAGTCAATGTTTTCTGTCTGTCGTGCAAGACCCGAGAATGTAATTCAACAATGCAGTGGGTTTTATTGTTCTAGTAAGCTGCGTCACGGTCAGAGATCCCATCAAGAGGGTGATGAGGAAGCTTTTGTTAGCGCAGAAACAGCTGGAGCTCAAAGTATACAAAGCAATGGGACATAAATTGCGGCATCGTGATGGAGATCCGCTAATGGAGATCCTATGAGCCCTGTATACTCGTGTGGAGATCCGCACGGGTATACGGGGCTCAGAGAGAGAGGAAATAAATTGACGCGAAGATGCTGCACCGAGGTGAATTGTTGGAAGAAAGTAGCGGGCAAATCGTCAATAGTTTTGTGGTTCTTCTGCATCGTGTACTCGAGTCGGTGGACAACTTTCTTTAGCCAAGCATTCTGCGCTGTGTCTATTGATGATTCCACATATCCTGTTCGGAAATGTAGACGAGGATTGACCCAACAGCAGAGAAGCGGAAATGATTCAGCAGCAACCAATTTCTTTAAAAATAGAGATCACACTAACAAGTCACGAGGAGCCACAGACCAAGAGAGAACAGAAATTAAATACTACAGGCTACGAGCAACAACCAGTTAGGGCCGACTGGTTCGATGACTGTACAGAAACTGTCTATGAGAACTGGAGTTAAATAGATTACTGGGGATTTCTCTGAAACGTAATATGAACCATGTTAGCTCGGTGCAGAATATTTGTTCTTTACATAACGCAGTACGGCTTATATGTGAATGATGTTCGTCATTAAAACTCCGCGTCATATGTATGTGCATCATTTGAAGTAAAAACTAAAATAACATACAGAGCTCCCAGTTCCCCGCTTTATTTCTAACCAGTTTTATGTTTTGAGGAACAAAGTATAACAATAGCGCCGTGGAAGCTTTAAGTGAATCCCAGTCGAATAACTACCTGCTGAAGTGCAATGCTTACTTAAACTTTCAAAATAGCACTCGTTTCTTCAGGAACGGACAGAAACAGTCGAGATAAAAAAAAAATAAGCGCAGAAGCGGGCGAATTCAGAGGGCCAAAGTCAGTGAGTACCGGGAAGTAATAATCATATATATTAAAAACGTCTGGCTAGATCGGAAATATAGACACGTTGCATGGCGCAGAGCATAACTGGATTTTGTATACTGAACGATTTGAGAAGTATTTTAAGGTAAATGGGAGACACTATAGGAAACAAGTGCCAGTTTATGCGTGTAATAGGTGGGAAGTCATTCACTTTGCTTTGAAAATAGCTCCAACCCAACCAGCCGAATGAGCTTTTTTTAATATCGTGAAAGTAATGTGGAAATATTTAGAATTGAAGTCGTTGTTGATGGCAAAACGCTGTAGGCTTTTAAAAAAGGAGCAAACAGGAAGGGCTTTCATTTTAGATTCCATACCTGAATTGAAGAGGTTATCTCAGTATGTTCCGTTCAGTAACGGGATTACTGATGGACTAAGAATTAATGGAGTGTCGGGAATCTTACAAAAAGTGTTCCAATACGGCACTAAACTGAAGCCCAACTCACATTCAAAGGAGATGCCGAAATCGCCGTATCAAGGTAATCCGCAGTCAAGCTCGCAGTTAAGATGCATTTGGGGATGAAAATGAACGTGAATAGGATTGCAAGGTCAAGACAGAAAATGGCCTGGCCGAAATATTTGTGTTACCGTTATGGCACGGACTCACATACACCAGATTAGTGCAGGTTGAAAGGTGAGACTTGCAGAAGATGCAACGAAGTAGCACACATGCAAAAAGCATGTCTGGCCGTCAACAATAAATGGATCGTCAGGGAAGAAAGAAAGACAAATGCAGTATCAAAAAAGAGCACGAATCCGCATGCTGCTGATGAAAATCGGATACGATGACAGTGACACAGTAATGGTAACCTTTAAATTTACATGTGTGAAAATTCACAGGAGTCGATCAATATTGATTACACCAGAAGTGAACGTCAAATTCATGAAAATCGAATTGGACATTGGCTGGGCTGTTTCAGTCATGTCAAAAAAAAACTTTTCAATGACATTTCAAGGATAGTAAGCTGAAACCTACAGATACCCAACTGAGAATTTATACTGAAGTAAATATAGCTCCAGTGGGAATGATAATCATAACAGTGAAATACAAGCTAAGAAGTCACATTGCGCGTAAATGTGGTAAAAACGGGAGGGCCCGCACTGTAGCATCGTAATATGCTGAGACAACTACAACTAGATGGGAGATTCCTCCACAACTTAAATGTCTTTTTCCTTGCAAATGAATCAAGTGAAATCGAAGTAAAGAGATACGGGATAATGCTTCAGCAGTGTTAAAGGATGGCATCCGAAATCTCAAACACACCAAGGGTAAAACATGTCAAATGACAATGCCATATTCAAGTTTTACAAAGCCCTTCCCGATCCTAATAACATCCGTGACAACTAATCCAGTTGGCTGGATCGCATGAGTGCTTAAGTCATTCTTTCCAAGTGTGAATGTAGCTCCTGGGCAACGCCAGTCGTCCCACCAGCCAAGATGATTGCGCCTGTCAGGATCTGAGGTGATTTTATGGTAACCATCAATCTAGTACTCAAGGGGTGTATGGGGTGTCAGGGAGGGGTAGCACCTCTGGTGGGGGAACATGTCGCGTCCTTTTCAAGGTGGTTAGTCCACCTTTGGTTCCCACCTGGCACTCAACTCTCACCTGTGGCTCCCCGTAGCTGTTTGCATGCGACAGCGGCCACACCCTAGGCAACGGCTTCGACAAGCCGGCTAAACGAGGTGAGGGTAGCCGACGGGTCTCAGACCCTCGGTGAGATAGGGAGTTGTCTATCCCAGCATGTGAAGACTGACTCCGGCGGATTGAGCGGACGAGACCAATGGAAGGTCCAATGGTCAAGAAGGCTGTCTCTGCAAGCATCGTGGAACGTGTAGAGCAGGACAAGACACAGAAGACGTCCTGGTCATCCACTGCGCATAGTCCCACCTCCAGCCATCTCGACTCTGTCTTGCCACTTGATCCAGATGGGAATTGGGAAGAGAGAGTGAGGCTGACGCTGCACAATTCTCCCTCACTTAAATCCAAATCACGCGCTAGTCTCGACACCATCAATAATGGTGTCGAGGTCCTCATCGACGTCAACGATGGACCAACAACAACAACAACACTCAAGGAGCATCAATGCTTTCTGCCCAGGGCGGAAGATATCCTTGCAAACCTTTCTGAAAGAAAGCAGTTAATGAAAGTGGCCTTAGATGAGGCATTTCCACAGATGGGGTTGGAAGAAGGGTTCATCGGCTTCTCATCATAAACACCCACAGAGGGTTTAATCGTAATAGTTGGCTTATTTGTGAATTATCGGTTGCAACTGCACTCTGGCAGAGAGTTATGGAGCAGATGCTGCAAGGGTGCCCATACGCATATAGTTACCTCTATGGCATCATTATTACCGTTGAACATTCAATGATCATCTCCAAAATCCGAATAGTGTCAAAAAGTGAGAAGATATAGGCTCTGAGCACGACGCAACCAGTGTGATTTCTTTTAAACAACCACCTCTTAGTGTGGTCACATTACTGACGTACACGTTTTACGCAACGTTGCTGAGAAAGTTTAAGTAGTGGTGGAGGCCAAAAGGCTAAGGGACATGTCACTAGTTGTCTTTAGGATTTTTCGGTTACAATAGCAGGTTACTGCCAAACATGGCTACTGTACTACACTTTCTGAAGTCAGTAATAGGGATCAGGGATAAAGGGTAATGGATAAAACACCCTGAGGTGGCTTTCGGAGTGATAGAGGAAATGGTGAAAACGGATAATGTACTCATACATTATAATCCACAGCGTCCATTGAAACTTACCTGTGGAGCCTCGACGTACGGCAAGGGTGCAGACACCTCATATGTTATATGTCCTGGAACTGAATGCCCTATCAATTATATATATAGTTTTCTTACGACAACTGAAAGCCCTATCAACTATACATATCGTTTTCTTACGACTGCAAAAAAAAAAACAACGGACAGATTGAGAGACAGTTTACCTTCATCACTGTTCATGAATCACTAGTGTCCATTTTCAATGAACGGCAATGTCGTTCCAGTAACAGCAGCAGCACAAATACAGAGAAAGTTTCTGTTTCTTGGAAGACACAATTATCAGGTCAAATTCAAAAGGACGACTAATCATGGAAATGCTGATGGATTAATCCGCTTACTACCGGAGAAAAATGAATACCTAAAAAATTTGCCAGAGGGACACTTCTTGATACAATCAACCCAATTTGAATCGAAAGTCTCCCCATTACGGCAGAGACGATCCAATGGGAAACCACCTCAGGTCCACATGGAAGCCCAAAATGCTTACAATGTGAATCATTACGCAGACTTGGGCTAGGGAAAGCGGCACCAGGACTGGAAACCATGGACTAGGAGAGAAGGGTTCGACTCCGAGCCCAAGACTGAACAAGGGCGCAGAACCTGGGTCTTGTCTCGTATTCGACCCCAGAACCAGGCATGGACATGATATGGCTTCAGTGCAGGACGTGGCTGGGGTCTAGAGGCCTGAGGTTGGAGACAGGCGGGGGTCTTTGCTCTTGAGGCTTGAGGCTGGGGTCTTGGGTCTTGAGCTTGGCTGCAGGCTGGGGCCCTGGTTCTTGAGATTGGCTGCAGGCTGGGGTCTTGGGTCTTGAGCTTGGCTGCAGGCTGGGGCCTTGGGTCTTGAGCTTGGCTGCCGGTTAGGGCCTTGGGTCTTGAGCTTGTTTGCAGGCTGGCGCGTAGGGTCTTGAGCTTGGCTGCAGGCTGGTGCCTTGAGTCTTCAGCTTGGCTTCAGGGGTCTTGCTCTTGAGGCATGGAGGCTGGGGTCTTGGTCTTGAGGCATTGGATCTTCGAGGCTTGGGTTCTTGGAGTTTGGCTTGGGATCTTCGAGACTTCCGTTCTTGGAACTTTTCCTGGGCAGGACGCGAAAGTCCTAGGCAGGACACGGAACCCCTGGGCAGGCCACGGAACACCTGGGCAGGTCGCGGAACTTCACCCCACGGAGGCAAGTACAGGGAGGGATGGACTCAACCGCAGGGTAACGGCAAACGGCCTACTTACCCGACGGAGGCAAGGGGCAGGACGGGACAGAACCAACCGCAGGGTAAGGACAGTCGGCCTGGCTTACCCAACGGAGGCACGGACAGGAAAGGAGCTCAATCCAGTGTGGCTCTGGGTCTCGGGGCAGCCAGCTGCCTTGGCTGGCTACAGAAACGGCCGAATCCATATCACGATGACTGCTGCGACGAGTGGCAACAAGGCTCCATGACGCGGTGGTCCTGCAACCAGGCCAAGAGATCACGAATGGTTCCACTTCCCTTCCATCAGCAGGTTGCTTCAAGGGGGACTGACGAGACAAGCCAGCAGCCCACACTCGGCCCCAAGGCGACTTATATTCCAAGCACCAAGATGGGAATCAGATGCCTAAGATTAACTCAACCAAACGAGGGACAGCTGGAAGACCCGGATTGCTGAGTCCACGGACCGGACCGTGAGCCACCATGCGGACCTTACGCACCGGACCATGACACTCTTCTTTAATCATCATAGTTTCCATAACTTCCCTACCTGTTTCCCTTATCTTACACAATTCAATATCTTTCTCCTTAGTGAATACCGAAGAAAGAAAACTGTTCAGAATCTACCCCACCTCTTTTGACTCCATACATAGCTGTCCACTCTGTTTCTCTAAGGGGCCAATTTTATTCCTCACTATCTTTCTGCTTTAATATAACTGTAGAATCCCTTGTAATTTCGTTTCACCTTACTTGCCAAAGAAATCTCATATCTTCTTTTAGCTTTTCTAATTTCTTTCTGAAGATTCTTTTTACATTCTTTATATTCCTCGAGCACCTCATTTACCCCATGCTGCCTAGATTCATTGTAGATATCTCTCTTTTTCTTAACCAAGTTTCCAATATCCCTTGAAAACCATGGCTCTGTCAAACTTTTAACCTTTCCTTTCAACCTAACAGGAACATGAAGATTCCGTGCTCTCAAAATTTCACCTTTAAATGACCTCCATTTCTCAATTACATCTTCCCATAAAACATATTGTCCCAATCCGCTCCTTCTAAATCCTTTCGCATCTCCTCATATTTAGCGTTTCTCCGATGAAAAATCTCAGCCCTGGAACCAGTCCTATCCTCTCCATAATTGTATTGAAACTAATAGCATTGTGATCACTGGACCCGAAGTGCTCCCCAACATTGGCCTCCGTCACCTGACCTATATCATTCCTTAACATGTTAGTCATCTAGGCGTGGTTAATATAAAAGCCTTGGCTCAATCCTTTGTCTGATAGCCTGGCATAGATCAGCAAATGGAGATGCTTGCCATGAGCTGTTCGAGCTACCAACAAGTCCATAAAATGCCATGAGCAGAGTCTCTCCATCAATCAGAATGTCCTGCCTGAACTTGCAGAAGATACATATGGATTTTGGAGGATTTTGTACGATACGTTCTGAAAGCATGAGAGTTTTTTTTTGCGCGATGTGCACTCCCGTGTGTTTGAAAATATTTGCAGTTTCCACTGCTCTTCCGCTAATTTAAAGAAGGGTGGGAGTAGTCCAGGTTCTACTGAAGATGATCCAGTGATCCAGGAACCCGACGCCCTGGTCATGCTATTCATGCTGTCGTTATTACGTGGCAAACGCAGCAAGGACTACTACCCTGGAGGTCCTGCTTTTTAGCTTCCTACCCAACTCCATTATTTTACGGTCTATGGCATTATGGATGTTGTAGATGGCAGAGCCGAACACGAAATGACGAAGAAATAAGTCTGCTTGTAAAGTTGATCCGAGCGGAAATGAAAGTTGTGTCTGTTGGCGAATTCTGATTATTATGATGGATGCTCTACTGGATATGTAGGCCGATGGCTGGAATTCAGGTTTCCTCTGTCCTTGACATTATATTTCACTGCACGGAGTATAAGAAGTGAGGTGGATGACCTTGCTGCACTTTTACAGATAGTCGGGCATGATGTTGTGGCCATCAATGAATAGTGGCTGAAGGATGGCTGTAGTTGGGAGCTGAATGTCCAAGGTTACACATTGTATTGGAGGGGTAGGAGGGGAGGCAGTGGAGTTGTTGAGAATTTGCTGGTAAAGAATGGAATCAAATCATTAGAAAGATGTGATATTAGATCGGAAGATGGTGGATCCTTATTTGTTGAATTAATAAACTGCACACGGTAACAGAAATCTGATGGTAGAAACATACAGGCTTCTGAACTGTAGGTGGGACCTGGACTGCAGATTACAAAGGAAAATAGAAAATGCGTGTCAAAAGCGCAATGCTATGATCGTCATGGGAGATTTCAACAAGCAGGTAGTTTGGGAAAATCAGGTTGACAATGCATCCCAAGAGAGCGAATTTGTTAAATGACTACGAGATGACTTTTTAGAGCAGCTTGTCGTGAAGCCAGTTAGGCTATCAGCTATACTGGATTTGGGTGCTATGTAATGAACTGGAGGCGATTAGGGAAACCTTAGGAGAATGTGACCACAATATGATTCAGTTCAACTTGAAATTTGATAAGAAGAAAGTAAAGTCTGGCATAATAGTATTTCAGTGGAGTAAGGGGAATTACAGTGATATGAGAGAGGAGTTAGCTAAAGTAAGTTGGGAGGAGCGTGGCAGGGTTGACATTAGAGCAGAAATGTCTTGAGTTTCTGAGAACAATGAGGAAGGTGCAGGGTAGATGTATTCTAAAAAGAAAGAAATGTTCAAATGGCAAAATTATATAACTGTGACAGACAAGGGAATTCAAAGCTGCTGTAAAAGCTAAAAAGAGGGCATAAAGCAAAGCAAAGATTAGCGGAAATATAGTGGATTAGGAAGCTTTTAAAAACCTATAGAAACCAAATAAAATGAATAGAAGGGAAAATATGAAATTTAAATGCAATCTAGCAAAACAATATAAATGTGAATAGAAAAGGCTTTTTTTTCCAAGTATATAAAAATAAAAGAGATATGAGAGTGGATCTAGAGGCTTCGGAAAATGAGGTCGTAGAAATAATGACAAGGGATATGGAGATG
This sequence comes from Mobula hypostoma, assembly GCF_963921235.1. Lineage (NCBI taxonomy): Eukaryota > Metazoa > Chordata > Chondrichthyes > Myliobatiformes > Myliobatidae > Mobula > Mobula hypostoma. Next base: position 29,621,912 of record NC_086101.1, read on the forward strand.
GCTGATGAACTAAATAAGTATTTTACATCAGTTCTCACTGTGTAAGACAGCTAGCAGTGTGACAGGTGTGAGGAACGAGAAATGAGTGCAGTTACTCTTACAAGGAAGAAGTAAACAAAAAGCTAATTGACCTGAAGTTACATAAGTCATTCGGACCCTTGGATTCGGAAAGAGGTAGAAGCAGAGATTCTGGATGCATTAGTAGCGATCTTTCAAGAATCATTGGACTCTGACGTTGTTCGTTTCGGATGATTGGAAAATTGCAAATGTCACTCCAAACTTTAACAAAGGAGAAACACAGCAGAAAGGAAATTATAAACCGGTTAGCCTGACCTCACGGTTTGGAAAGATGTTAGAATCAATTATTAAGTTATGGACTACTTAGGACAAGGAGACGATAGGACAAAGTCAGCAGGGTTTCCTTTATGGAACATTTTGCCTGACCAAATTGATGTAATTCTTTCAGGAGATTACAAGTGGGATCTCTAAGGCGGATGTAGTGGATGTTGTACATTTGGTGTTTAGAAGGCATTTGAAAAGGTGCTGTGCTTACCAAGTTAAGAGCTCATAGTTTTACAGGTAAGTTACTAGCATGGCTCTAGCATTCGCTGCTTGGTAGAGGACAGCGAGTAGGAATAAAAGGATCCTTGTCTGGTTGGCTGGCAATGATTAGTGGTGTTCCACAGGCGTCGATATTGGGAATGCTTGTTTTTTATGCTGTATATCAATGATTTGGATGATGGAATGGATTGATTTGTTGCTAAATTTTCAGGTGTTGTAAAGATGGGTGGAGGGGCAGGTAGTATTAAGGAAACAGCTCAGCTGCAGAACGACAGACATATTAGTAGAATAGGTGAGAGAGTGGCAAATGAAATACAATGTTGGAAAATGCATGGTCATCATACACTTTGTTGAAGCAATAAACGTGCAGGCCATTTTCTAAACGGAGAAAAGAATCTAAAAGAACTGAGATGCAAAGGGACCCTGGAGTCCTTGTGCGGGGTATCGTAAAGGTTGAGTCGGTAGTGAGGAAGGCAAGTGCACATCAGCATTAATTTCAATAGATTTGAAATGTAAGAGCAGGGGTGTCATTCTGATGCTTTATAACGCACTGGTGATGCTTGAGTATTGTAAACAGTATCGAGCTCCTGATCTAGGAAAAGGTGTGCTGGCATTGGAAAGCTTTCAAATGAGGTTCACAGGGATGGTTCCAGGAATGAAAGAAACGTTTGATGACTCTGGACCTGTGCCGGCTAGAATTTAGAAGGATGAGGGGGGGATCACATTGAAACCTTTCCAAGGTTGAAAAGCCTAGAAAGAGGTAAATGTTGAAAGGATGTTTCCCACAGCGCGGAGCCTAGCACAAGGGCGCGCAGCGTCAGGATAGAGGAGCGTCCGTTTCAAGCAGAGAGGCAGAGAAATTTCTTTAGCCAGAGGATGGCAAATTTGTGAAATTTGTGACGTTAACCAGCTGTGAAGGTTGGGTGTATAAGGTGGAGATTGAACATAAAACGTAGAACATAGAATAGTACAGCACAGTACAGGCCCTTCGGCCCACAATGTTGTGCCGACCCTCAAACCCTGCCTCCCATATAAGCCCCACCTTAAATTCGTCCATAAGGAAGGTTGTTGATTGGCCATGGCATCCAAGGTTACGGGAGATGGTCGGGAAGTAGGGAGATGGTCGGGAAGTAAGGCTGAAGAGGGGGGAAAAAGGATCAGCCATGATTGAAAGGCGGAGCAGACTTGATGGGTTGAATATGTCCATGGTCTTATAGTCTTTTCAAAAAAGTTGACAAGCTTCTACAGATGTATAGTGGAGAGCATCCAAACCAGTTTCATCTTTCTCTAATATGGAAAGGCCAGTGCCAAAAACGGAAACGCCATCAGCAGTTTGTGGCTGCACCCAGTTCATCACAGGAAGCAGCAATCACCATCAAAGAGTGTTGCCACAGGCAAGCGGTGTCCTTCATCACGGACGCCCAGTGTCCAGGCCAACCTATATTCTCGCTATCAAATTGGAGGTACAGGAACTGTAGCTATCATGCCACGATGTTCAAGAGCACTTATTATCCTTTACTCATCAGGCTCCTGAACCGGCATTGCCATTCACACTCACCACAACACTACAGTAATCATTGAATGCAACCTACGGACTCACGTTCAAGATCTCTGGAACTCATATTCACGAGGTCATTCATTTACTATTTATTTATTAGTATTGCCTGTTTGCTTTTGTATTTGCAGAGTTTGTCAATCTCTGTGTATACCTTATCATTGATTCCATTGTATTTCTTTGTTACATTGTGACTCTCTGGAAGATAATGCATCTCAGGGCAGTATGTATAACAAATACGTACTGTCAGAATAAATTTACTTTACTTTGAAGTACGAGAAATAACGTATATGTTCTACTTTGCCTTTAACTTCAAGTTGATTGCCGTGCTCGAGACATGGGTAAAATAATAAACCGCGTTAGACTTCTAATCCCGTTCATCAGCTCCTGCCGGAATTTACTTTGAGTCAATGCGCAGATACACGTGTTGGCGCATGCGCTGACACGCATAAACAATAACCCCACCTCATTTGCTACGGCAGAAGGACTTGTCAGATACTTACCCTGAAAATTAATTGTGATTCTCGTACATAGGTAAGTCACCGTTGCCGTCATCCAGAGTAGTATGGAAGTGCCGCAAATGGTGAAGAGTAAAACCATGGACTTACGCCGACTTTCTGTCTCGCTGTCTTTACAATTCTGTGCCTTTAGACGACGGCGGATCCTGCTGGTTACTATGATGTTCCTGACCGTCAGCCCATTCATTAGAAGAATGACAGAGAAGAGGAGTAAAGACAGGGAGATGCTGCACATCCAGGTGAATACCACCCACCAGTCGGAGGTGAAGTACACGGCTTTAGGCCGACACCCCCAGTTCACGTTATTTATGGAGTAGCTAGGCTCGTACATGAAGTGAAAGGGGATGTACTTAAAGCAGCTTAGCAGACACAAGAACGCAATCACAACTGTGGCCGTCTTCTCGGAGCAACATCTGTGTCTCAGTTTCGGACAGCAAATACTGACAAAACGGTCGAAGGTGACGGACACAGTTAACCAGATGGAATAGTCCACGGTGAGTACCCGCAAGTATACATATGAAGGGCACACTGCGCTGCGGGAAAGGAATGAATTTGATGTATAGTAATTGTAGATTGCTTGGACTAACACGTGAATAATGAGCACGAACAAGTCTGAAATCGCCATCGCCATCATGTAACGGGTGATTCCACTGGAAAGACCGCACTTTCCCCGGTACAAGATCACAGCCGTCACCACGCTCGCTGAAAGAAGCAGAAAGAACACAAAAAAAAAATGACCAAAAGACCATTAGACTAAAAGACATAGGAACAGAACTAGGCCATTTAGCCCTTCGAGCCCGTCCGCCATACAATCACGGTTGATCCTTTTATCTCCTCCTCAGTCACACTCACCGGCCTTCGCCCCGTAACCTTTGATGCCGTGTCCAATCAGGAACCTATCAACCTCAGCCTTAAATACACTCAAAAATTTGACCTCCGGAGATTCATGTGGTATTAAATTCTACAAATTTACCACCCTCTTTCTGAAGACATTTACCGCGTCTCCGTTTAAAATGCACGCCCCTTTTATCCTGCGGCTGGGCCCTCGTGTCCTACACTCCCCCACCAAGGAAAACATCGTTTCGTTATCAACTCTGCGTAAGCCTTTCAGCATTCGAAAGGACTGAATGAGATACCCCTCATCCCTCTAAGTTTCAGCGAGCACAGGCCCAGAGCTATCAACTGTTCCTCAGAATCCTTTCATTCCCGGTATCATCCTTATCAGCATCCTCTGAAAACTTTCTAATGCCAGCAGATCTCTTTTGAAGAGGTCCGCAAAACTGTTCGGCATTCCAGTGCCTTATAACTCACCAGTGCCTTATAAAATCTCAGCATCACAACCCTGCGCTTTTATTCTAGACCTCTTGGAATTAAGGCTAACATAGCATTTTCCATCCTCACCAGCGACTCTACCTGAAAGTTAACCTATAGGTTCTTCTGCACAAGTTCTCCCAAGTCCCTCGGCAGCTCTGTTTTTTTTAAATGTTCTCCCTGTTGATAAAATATTCCGCACACGCATTACTAAATGCATTTTCAATCGTTGCATTTCATTTGCTAGTCTCTTACTCATTTTCAGGTCCTTCTGCAGCCTTCACGTTTAACCAACAATAGAATGAATCTTCGTATCATTTGCAAACTTGTCACAAAGCCATCTACTCCATTATCTAAATGATTAATATACAGCATTAATAAAACGGTCCAAACACCACTACTCAGCCAACCAGAAAAGGATTAAAACATTTCAGCCAGATGCTGAACTAATTGCTAACTGCACCTAGCTGAAGTGCACGTTGTGAAAAACTACTTCTATTCAGACTCACCAGTACTTGGATTGTTATATCTATTTATATTATCAGAAAACCCTGACTTGAACCCTGTAGCTGTCTTAAAATGGATCATTATGGGCAGTGTAATTCAGAATAGTCGGTCTAAGAAAGACGATTCTTACATGGCCATATAAATAAACGACAATCGAATATCTGGGTCCGATTGTTGTTTCGAATTGCCCGACAATATTAATATTTGAATCCGAATGTTATTTGATTTGCCCTGACAATATTGGCAACGAGGATGGGTTCTCTTTAAAAGGGATATAGCGAACCCCTGACGGAGAAACTGGCCCCACTGAAGGGAAAGCGGCCCCCTTTCCCTTAAAGGCTTTATGTGAACGAATAGGAGGATTTCGCTCGTGCTGTCCCCACGTAGGGACATCGAGGATTTCGAAGACCCATTACCTACGGCTCGACTATCCAGCCGCCTGTAGTCCGTGGAATGTCCGCATGCCTCCAAGCGGTGGCTTCTACGGCGCTGATGATTAAGAAGGCAACTTCCCTTGACTACTCCTGTACGGTCTTGACACCCCGCGCGGTGCCGACTATCAAGTCGGCGGCAACCCAACATTTCACCACAGCCCGCCAGACTGGCTAGGAAGTCATGCTTCTCAGCAAACCCAATATCGCATTTAAGCTGCCCCAGCACTTAGCCTTTCTAACCTGATGCCCTATACCAAACCAACTAAGTCTCACGTTGTTTGGAGGTAGTTAAGACGGTAACCTCACTCCGACTACGTTAGATAACCCACACCTGATCCTTTTCACAGATGGGTCCTCTTGTGAGCCTATTGCTCATTCCATTCTAGAAGGATATGCGGTAGTAACTGCATTTGAGACGGTAGAGATTGCGTCCCTTCCTCTAAGAACTTCGGCACAAGCAGCCGAATTGCTCGCCTGAACCCGAGTCTCAATTCTGGTGCCGGTAAAACCATTAACAACTACGCTGACTCCCGCTACGCTTTCGGTGTGGTTCCTAATTTCGATACTCTGTGGAAGCATCGGGAGTTTATCACATCTTCGGGTAAACCGCTCAACACGCTCACCCAATCAACAGTCTTTTCCAGGGAGTACAAATGCCACAAGGATTAGCAATAATCAGGTGCATAATTCATATCAATTCGACAGACCCCGTTGCCAATGGCAGTGCAGCTGCGGATGCAACCGCCGAACGCACGGCCACCGGAGAGGTTTCCCTGCAGGTGCTCCTGCATGTTGTGGCCTAACCACTCTACCCACCAAGATTTCTCTCCAGAAATTGGTCGCCGCTGAATGACAGGCCCAAGAGAGAGAGAGACAGAGACAGGGGTGAGCCAAAGCCCAACGTGCCCTCGATTTCCGGGACATTTGGTGCCACTTGGACGGGCGACCTGCTTGCCCCCAGAATCTTCTAGACGCCCTTGTCCGCCTGTGTCATGGGACAGGACATGCAGGAAAAGGGGAAAATTATATACCAGATATCATAACAATGGTTTGCCCCGGTAGAAACTAGCATGGCCCGTCATGTTGTACAAAACTATGAGAAATGTCAGTGAAATAATAGACGGAAAACGTCAGCTAAATCTGAATAGTTACCCCCTGCGGAGACCCCTTTGTTAGAGTACAGATAACATTTTGAGCACAAGCCCACTAGTGCCGGGTTTAAATATTTATAGGTGGTACTGGGCATTTTCTCTAAATGGACAGAAGCCTTCCCAACTAGGAAACTGGGATTGTAGCCCAGGCCCTCCTGTGACAGATTATCCTTCCTAGTGGGGTCGCCTATCTGATCGGCAGTGATAGGGGAACGCACTTCACGGGGAAGTTGATTAAGGAACTGAGCGAACCAGTCCCTAGGATTTAATTGGGAGCATCATCTCCCATACCTACGCCAATCTTCCGGGTTAGTAGAAGGAATGAAAAGTGTATTAAAAGAAACCTTAATAAAAGTCTGTGAGGAAACTGGACTAAAATGGCCTGAGGCCTTACTGGTCGTCTCTATACATTAAGGAACTCTGTCACAGGACCACTAAATTTGAAATCATTTGAAATCCTAATGGGAGGACACATGCCTGCAGGCTCCCGCCGTCTACGCAAAAGGCGGAGGAAATACACCCTTAATCTGGACTGAGGAGAAATTTAAGAAATGATAAAGGACCTTAGAGAGGCGGTGAGGGAAAAGCAAAAGCAAATAGAAGCAGACCTACCTCAGCCGGGCGAGGGAAACATATGCTTTTAAGCCAGGAAACAGAACCTCTCTTTCTTAGATTGAAAAAGCCGTTCCAAGTGATTCTGGTCACCAGCACTGCACTTAAACTTGGAGGAAGACCCGATTGGTTTATGGCACCCAATGGAATTGAAACTACTCGTTGATTTCAAGCCAGAAAGATATCTCTGCTGATACTGACAACATTGAAAGGTTGGTTGGGGGCGGGAGGGGGGGGGGAAGAAGGGGAGAAACAACGCACACCCACTACGTAATACTTTTATGCGTATGACATATGAATACACACATTGGAGGAACATATCAAGTTGCCATACTTATCCACTCTGGTTCACGCTTATCATGAGTACCTGTTTTAATCAAAACGGGACCAAAGCCAACGACTGAGTTGTGCACCAGGGGGACAGTTCCTTCTGTCTTCCTAGTCGTCACGAACACTAAGACCCACAAACGAATCCAAAACCGGTCGACTTACATATTCCACTTAGGTTCCCATCAACTGCATCCCTCCCGCTCTCTGCTCAGATTCGACGAATTACCAGCACTCCATGGACATTTTAAATCCGGCAGCTAACTCATCCATAGTGGGAGGATTTTGTGCCTTTACCACGACCCTAATATGAAGTCAACGTCTGCTGAGCAGAGCAGAAACATCGGTGGTATTTCTTTTCCCACGAATGGTGTCGACTGGTTGGTTATTGTACGCAACACACATCAAAGTTGCTGGCAAAGTTGCAGTTGCCTGGCCTGCTGCGTTCACCAGCAACTTTGATGTGTGTTGCTTGAATTTCCAGCATCTGCAGAATTCCTGTTGTTTTGGTTATTGTACGCATTGTTTACATTGCCTGCTTCATTCGTGCATCGTTTCCTGCTATCGAATTTTACCATTGACTTTATAACTGCTGAAGGAAGGAAGGGCTGCAAACAAAGATCTGGAAAGCACATTACACCCCGGAAGCTGGTATTAAAACGGTCAATGCCGGATATACTCACCTGGCCAAGTCAGGGCGAGAATCTGCATTATAACAATTCCAGGGTCATGGTAGCATGGAGGTATGATGTAAGTTAGACAGCAGTAAAACTGTTCCAGATCGCGATGTTGCGCTTTACGGAGCAGACACTAAGGGAACGTGAGCCAGAGAATTGGCAGGCATGCCAGAACAAAGAGACGGCAGTGACTGTTTGCTAATGCAACTAATCTATGTGGCGGAGTTGAAAATGCTACATCCTCAATCACCCCTCACTATTCTGATGCCGGGTGATAAACAGGTATTGGAATAGCCGAGGGTGATTCATAGATTAGATTCGATTAACATACCTCCGTCAGTCTCATTCGGCATGACCACCACTTGAACCTCCCACCACCTGAGCATTCGGTGCCCTTTATGTTAGCGTTTTTTCCTGTCTTAGAACCCTTGGTCTCTATGATTTTACATTCTCTCTGTTTTCTCCAACCATCCATACAAGCAAACGTGCTGCGTTGAAATTTTGATGTTTCATACTTTTTGCAGATTCCTCCTTACCCATTCGTGCCCGTTGTGTCTCCACCAATACCTCCAGCCTTACAGCCCCCAGATCTCCATTACCTAATACTGTCCTCTTCTATTGAATAGTTGCAGTGTCAAAAGCTCTGAAAATTCATGTCAACTGACTTTCCTTTCACCTCTCTTACCAGCAGTTTCAGATCAATCCCTTGGCCGCGCTTTTGAATATCTGCCTTATTATCTTCAGACATTACCTTTAGAGGTATTGGTGTCTAGAGAAGGAATAGCTGGCACTACATGTGTTTTGTGCCAGAATAGCTCCTGGAATAGTGAATAAAGAACTCTACGTAACATTATGCTAATAGCCAGCTGCACTAATCGGATCAAACACCCGTCCCGGAGTCAGTCCATTCCCCAGATCTGCAGAGCTCGATGGGCCTGGAATAGCACTTAAAAGTAAATAATTTGGTGCCAGAATATAAGTAACCCGTGGGATGGGGACAAGCAAGCATTGCCCATAATCGAAACAGATTAGGAAAACATTGGAAGATGCAGGAAAACTTACCCGGGATTCCAAACGCCGCCAATATCGGATAGCAGATCTCTTTCACGTAGAGAATTGGAGGCCGTCCCATTCTGTAAAGAACTGATGAACTTGCCGCAGAGCCAAGACAGAATGGAACTGGAGTCACGGATCAGACCACTCTCAATACTCGAACCTATCCTCCAGTGGGTTCCTGAAGTGACAGAACAAACAAATTAGTTGCAGATCCTTAACAAACAAGCACCAATCGCTCGTGAAGAATCAGTGCAAAGGGAACAGGAGGTTGAGGGGTCATTACTGATGCGTCTCTCGGTTGATTCAAGGATTCAAAATATTCAAAGGATTCAATATATATTTGTCTCAAAGACTGTATAAGTTATATCACTTCGAGATTCGTCTGTTTACAGACACCCACAAAGCAAGAAATCCTAAAAACTCAATTTAAAAAAAATCAATAAACAATGCGTAGGGAAAGAGAGAAAAGAACACAAGTCATGCAAACAATAAAAGGAAGCCACGGCATTCCAAACCAAAGTGAGCCAATGGACACGGAGCGTGGAGCAAGCAGAGTATGCCATTGCGTCGGTCTCAATTCATCGTACAGAGGGGCAAATCGCCGCGAAGCTCACAGGCATGATAGGCATAGTAGTCGGAGCAGACACATAGCCGCAGTGCCGTGCAGACAGGAGTGAATATCGCGGGAAGAGCGAGCGGAACCCGCCCGACCCTCGCCCCCGTTCGCAACATACTGCCTTTTCAGTTTATCTGTGTCGCGGTTAAATCGCCAAACACCGGATCGATAACTTTATTTACGGTAGAGGTATTGGGATGCATCACATTGTTCATTCACATCATAATTCTAATTCTAACGTGAATGACCAAAGTTTGAACCCAAGGGAACGAAAGTCCATGTCAGCTGACTGACTGAATAACAGTCTTGGATAACACATCGCATTCTAAAGTACAACGTAAATCTCCTCCTAATGTTAAAACATTATCATTAGATCTCTAACGTTGTTTCTAATGAACGCTCATACATTTAGTCTGAAGTGGAAAATTAAGTGAAGCTTTGCAAGGAAACTCAAGGATGCGTAGAAACACTATGCTCTATGGGAGGAGGAACCATTAATCTTTGGTGCTGATTATATTATAAGCTTGATCTTCGAAGGAGGCGGCTGAAAACAGGATGAGTGTGAACAAAAACATTTTTGAGGCTTCGAAGTCGAACTAATAAAGCAAAAGAGTAAAATCACTGGAAATCCGTTGTATAACGAGAAAATCTTTTGAATTAAGAGAAGGAAAAGAGAACTAAATTTTCAGATGAACGGTATACATTAATGAAACCACATGGAAATACGAAATCCTTGAATTGAGTACAAGATCCTGGGATCAATCATGGTGCAAGCGAAAGGTGAGGTAAGAATCCTTGACAGCTGTATGACCGAGTTCCTTCAAGCAGCCCAGGGGGCAGTGACCTGAAGCCAAAGGAGGAGATATTGAAACAAAAAACAAGTAGTTATTTAAATCTTCATAAGTCCAACTTTCAAAGTAAATTTATTATCAAGGTATTTATATGTCACATGTGCTATCCTCTGATTCGTTTTGTTGCAAGCATTCACAGTGGAACAAAAAAATACCATACAATCAATGATAAATTGCACACAGACTGATATGGAAGCAAAGTGCTAAAGACAAACTGAGCAAATATACACACAAAAACTTAATAATGAATCAATATGCAAATTAATATTATTAAGAACATGAGTTGCAGAGCCCTTGAAAGCGAGTCCATAGTTTGTGCTCATTGATCTTTTCAGTTTTGAGCTGAATGAAGATATGTACTCTCTTTGAAGGTTAATAACTGTGTCTGAAACTGATCGTGTGGGACCTAAACCTCCTGTGCCTCCTTCTTGATAGCAGCACCGAGAAGAGTGCATGGCTTGCTTGCTAGGTTCTTGAAGCGTATGCATTCACGTGGCAACACTCCTTCTAGATATCTTTCTTGCGATGTCAACAACCCAGTTCTACGGATATTAAGCTTTAATAGGCATCCGTTAGTCTCATGAGACCATAGATTTGTACCTTGGCGCAGGCCTGGACAAGGTTGTACGGAAGACCAGCAGTTGCCCATTCTGCAAGTCTCCCTCTCCACGCCACCAAAGTTGTCCAAGGGAAGGGTATTAGAAACCATATGGCTTGGCACCGGTGTCGTCACAGAGCAATGTGTGGTTAAGTGCCTTGCTCAAGGACACACACGCTGCCTCAGCCAAGGCTCGACCAGCGACCTTCAATTCACTAGACAAACGCCTTAACCACTTGGCCACGCGCCAGCACTATTAAGCTTTACAGGGTTAGTAACCCACATCTCTTTTCTTCTCACACTAGCCTACGTGGGTAAAATGTCGTCTTTCCATTTGCTCACTTTTTTCCATTCTTCATCCCTGTTATAAAGATCCTTTACCCGCCTTTTGTCGTTTAATCTGCCCATTACTCTAGTATCAATCGATTCACATCATAATTCTAATTCTAACGTGAATGACCAAAGTTTGAACCCAAGGGAACGAAAGTCCATGTCAGCTGACTGACTGAATAACAGTCTTGGATAACACATCGCATTCTAAAGTACAACGTAAATCTCCTCCTAATGTTAAAACATTATCATTAGATCTCTAACGTTGTTTCTAATGAACGCTCATACATTTAGTCTGAAGTGGAAAATTAAGTGGAGCTTTGCAAGGAAACTCAAGGATGCGTAGAAACACTATGCTCTATGGCAGGAGGACCTATGCATCAACCTATGCATTTTCTCTCAGGAAAGATAATGGAGCACTTTCCCCCTCCCTGGTCTCTACAATCTAGCCGTTTTTTTCACGTCCTGCTGATTGGATCGTTTCCAACCTAAAATACCAGATGAATTAATATAGGTTGAAAATGGAGTCGGACTTTTTTCAGACTGATTGCAGAACGCGCGCATTCATTTTTCAGGCTGTTGCGGGACCCTGAGTATGGAGAGTTTAAAGAACCAACGGGACGCGATCGGAAACACACAACAGTTAATCCAGAATATCTGAAGTGAAGTTACTTCTGTCATTTAACTTCTGTCATAAACTTTCATAAATTTCTACATCATTCGTTTATTTATAATGAACATTAATTTCTAATACTGCACAATAAATCACACTTACTGTTCAAATGAATAACTTTGACTGAGTTAGAGCTGCAGCTGTCGTTATTTGCGCAAGGCTTATGAATTATTCAGTATAACTCTGTTGCATGACATCGATCTATACCAACGCCTCTGGCAACTTCAGTTTCATAAATTAACATCTAGTAGATATTGGCTTCCTACTCCGTTTCATTGAGTTGAAATTTTGATCATTCACCTTGGAATTAGAAATATGATGTGAGCGAATAGGCGCGATGTGTCCCATTCCTCTCTACAGATATAAATGATCTTCTAACGGATTTCGATTCTCCCTGTGCTAAATTGTCCAGCATCGTCAAAGACCGTGTCATGTGAATGAAGCTAATCTCGGCTCATGAAAATCACATCACTTTGTGATCACGACACTAGGCATAGATTTTCTATCTAGATCCAAGTTTTAAATGCATGTATCAAACAGCAGGGTTCTGTGTTTGTTCGAGGTGCACCCATACCTACTCTAAAAGGTGAAGATTCAAATGGCTCTGTCTCTTCCCGTCAGCAAGCAACAAGCCCATATTCTTAATTTTCGCACAATGAAGTAAGGTAGCATATTTGTAAGTGAGTTCAGGGTTTATCTATCAATCCCGCCTTCCATCCACCCATCTCTTCATCGATATTGAACTCCATTTTGGCACCTTTTCTGACATTTCTTCCTTTGGGTTGCTGAAGAATGTGTGGTTTTCTGCCCAGACTTGGTCCTCAATATAATTCGTGAATCTTTCGCTCTGACGGGCACTATTCACTGCGAAAGCATTTGGGACACCGTTTCCGATTTGCTCGGATGTTATGTGAACGCAGCAGGCCAGGCAGCATCTATAGGAAGAGGCGCAGTCGACGTTTCAGGCCGAGACCCTTCGTCAGGACTGAAACGTCGACTGCGCCTCTTCCTATAGATGCTGCCTGGCCTGCTGCGTTCACCAGCAACTTTGATGTGTGTTGCTTGAATTTCCAGCATCTGCAGAATTCCTCGTGCTCGGATGTTATAGATGGTTTTACAACACCAATCACTCTTTGCTAGTTTTCCTGCAACTGTTTAAACCTGATGCATTCCTAGTTACTGGTAAACGTGCAAAACAGACCGTAACGTGATAATGGAAACAACAAGAGTAAGAAAATGCTGGAATTATGAGGGAAAATAAAACATATTGATGGAATGAATCAGTGGGTAAAGAAGTGTATGTGGAGGCAAAGGGGTCGTGGACATTGAAATCTTAAATTATGACTGAGATCAGGTTGGAATAAAGTCAGTATGCTGAAATGATGGCTGTGGCTGATAGATGGAATGGTGTGAAGTGTGAAGGGTGGGGACTGAAGGAATATGAAACCTATTTCGATTGCTTCCAAGGTGAGGAGCAGGGAGAACTATGGTTATATGAGGAGGGAATAACGATTTTATGTGATGGGAGAAGTATGGAAATAATTAATAAAAAGTACAAAAAGCATTGTTAATTAATAGGAGTGGTAAGCAAAACAGTATAGATTACTTGAAAAAGGAAAAATCAGTACTTCACTCCCAGCCTATAGTCCACGTCACGTATATTGAATTTTCCAATTTCAAGTTACTAAGAGATCAACATTCCTTTCCGTCTCCTAATAGTCCACCAGGATCATCCGGCCCGCTGTTTAGCTTTCCCATGTTCGATCCCGCATTACCTGGGAATACACTACACACTGTGTTTACGGATGACAATAAGATTTGGGTGCAGTGCAGCAAGGAAGGCTATCAAAACTTCTACCGGGATCTGGAACAGCTGGAAAATAGACTGAAAATGACAGATAGAATTTAATGCAGCCAAGTGTGTTGCACTTTGGCTGACCACATCATGATAGAACCTACACGGTGAATGGCATTGCACTGACGAGTACGGCAGAAAAATGGAGCTTGAAACTCTGATACATAATTCTTTGAAAGCGGCATCATAGGTAGATAGGGTCAGAAAGGAAGTTATTTGGCACTGCAGCCTTTCTAAATCTGAGTACTGAATACAAGAGTTGACATGGTATAGGAAGTTGTATAAAACGTTGGTGAGACCTAATTTGGGGTATAGTGTGCAATTCTGGAGAGTTACCTACAGGAAAGATGTCAGTAAGTTACAAAGATGATGACGCTCTTAGAGGCTAGTAGGCTATAGCTAGAAAGATAGTTAGAACCGTGGTTGACGGAACAATGCGACCTATGTAGGATGATAATGTTTCAGCGGGAAGATAGTCTGCTTTCTCCGGCCTGCAGAAAAACACACAACCGCAAATGTGCATGATTCTGTACAGCCTTATCGGCTGAGGTAGTCAGTTCGTCATAGTCAATAGCGATTAGCGGCATTCTCATCCATGTATGAAAATATGAGAACAAAACCTCAGACATTGGTGGCCTTGTTTTTCAAGGTTAGTGGAGGAGAAGTTTTAAATCTTTGCTTTTCTGGTTCGGTTCCTTTGCATCCAAATATTCAGTGCCTTCCCACTGGAATTTGTGCGTTCATTACCAATTGGACCGTACAAAATGGAGTTCCTAACGTGTATATTTTTACTTTCCTGCGTCTTTAGGAGATGGAGTACTCCAGAGTAGAGGTAACACTGTCCTTGTGAGATCAATGTTACCCGCACTAGCCTCCAGAAGCAACTGACAATTAAATTTGCCGATGACGCTACATTGATTATCTCAAACAAGAACGGGGTGGCCTTCAGGGAAGAAATTATTTCTCTGACACAGTGGTATCAAGAAAACAATATCTCCCCCAATGTCGGAAAATTAAAGGAGCTGGTTGTGGATTACAGGGGGAATGGAGACGAGCTAACCCCTATTGACATGAATGGATCTGAGGTTGAAAGGGTAAACAGCTTTGCGTTCTTCGGCATCCACATCACCGAGGAATTCACGTGGCCCGTACACACCAGCTGTTTAGTGAAAAAGGCACATCCGCTCCTCTTTCACCTCATACGGTTGAGGAACTTTGGTGTGGGTCCCCAAATCCTATGAACTTTCCGCAGGGGCACAATTACCAGCATCTAGACTGGCTTCATTACTGCCTGGTTGGGAGCTGTACCTCCCTTAATTGCAGGACTCTGCAGAGAGTGGTGCGGACAGCTCAGCGCATCTGTAGCTGTGAACTTCCCATGTTTCACAATATTTACAAGGACAGGTGTGTAAAAAGAGCCCGTAGGATCATTGGGGACCGGTGTCACCCAATCCACAATCTATTCCAGTTTCTACAATCCCGGAAACGGTACCGCAGCATTAAAGCCAGGACCAACAAGCTCCGGGCCAGCTTCTTCCATCAGGCCATCAGACAGATGAACTCACGCTGATTTGAGTGTACTGTATATTACTTTGACCGTCTATTTATTGTAAATTAGTGTAAATTACTATGATTGCACATTGCACTTTTAGACAGAGACGTAACGTAAGTAATTTTACTCCTCATGTATGTGAAGGATGTAAGAAATAAAGTGAATTCAATTAAATCAACACACGATGCCAAAAGCACAATACTACACACCGTCCTCACTCATCTGAAGAAGAGGGAACCTTAAGTCAAATGCTGTACTTGGACTATAGTTCAGCATTCAATATCATAATCCCCCACCACCACAAGCTCGACAAGAAGCTCATAGACCTCGGCTTCCACCCTGCCTTCTGCAGCTGGATCCTGGACTTCCTGTCCGATCGCCGGGAGATGGTAAGGATGGGTTCCTTCACCTCTGCCTCTTTGACCTTCAACACAGGAACCTCGCAGAGCTGTGTCCTCAGTCTCATTCTCTAATCGTTATACTTACCCGACTGTGTTGCCAGGCCGCTGTCCAATCTACTGATCAAATTTGCAGATTGCACGACACTGATATACCTTATTTTCAACAAATAGAGGCAGCCTGCAAAGGAGAAGTCAAACCCCTTATACAGTGGTGCCAAGAAAACAACCCCTTTCTCAATGTCGACAAACCAAAGGAGTTGATCGTGGATTACAGGAGGAACAGAGGGAGACTACCTCCGATTGTAGTTGAGAAATCTCACCCAGACTGCGCATACCGGCTGTGTGAAGAAAAAAGCACAACAACGTCTTTCACCTCAGACGGCTGAAGAAGTTCGGCATGTGTCCCAAAACCCTCAGGACTTTTTACCGGGTACCATCGATAGCATATTGACCAGCTGTGTTATTGCCTGGTGCGGGAACTCTACCACCCTCAATCACAGGACACTGCAGAGAGTGGTGCGGATGGCCAGGTGCATCTATGGATGTGAACTATGCTTTATTCAGGATGTTTACAGCAGCGGGTGCGTAAC
The DNA here is from genome assembly GCF_963921235.1 of Mobula hypostoma. Taxonomy (NCBI): domain Eukaryota; kingdom Metazoa; phylum Chordata; class Chondrichthyes; order Myliobatiformes; family Myliobatidae; genus Mobula; species Mobula hypostoma. The sequence continues at coordinate 29,638,087 of NC_086101.1, forward strand.
AAACTCCTGGGTGGTCATCAGGGACTTCAGCCACTCCAACCACAAACGATTTCAGCTGCTACCATCTGGCACACGCTACGGCAGAATTAAGGTGCAAACCAATAGGCTCCGGGGGAGCTTCTTTCACCAGGCCATTAGATGTATCAATACACATTGATCTGATTATATATCTGCTTGTACATTGTTTTGATTGTGTACAAAACGATGAAAATACAAAACAATTATGTATCCAATCTTAGTATTTGGGCAATATCTTCCGATATTTCCCCTCTTTATTGCTTGTACATTGCGTGAGAGACGCTACATAAAGATTTTACTCCTTAAATAACATAAGAAATACAAAGCGAAGGAGCTACAGTTCCCCGGTGTCCCATACTCGCTCTCTTCCACTCAGGACTTTCTCCGTCCACCAATTCGTGTATTACCCCCTTCTCATGTTCCTTTTCTCTTTTTCCTCTCTTTCTTTCTTGCTCGTGTTTTCACGCGTCCAATCCATCCTCCCTCGGCTTTATTTTTTTTCTTTCCGCTCCTCAGAGGCTACGTCTACAGAGTCGATTCTATGGCAGGAGAGCGTTGACGGGAGGGGGCTTGAGAGGTAAGTACAATTTTTATCACCTATTCTAGGTCAATCATTTTTTCTAGATTTAACGTTTCAATTAATTTTTGTCATTGATCACAGTGCAGAACTGGTTCAAATTTACGCCTTGTATTGCGTTTGCGTTAGCCAGGGGTTGGTTAACTGACGCCCCAATTTATTTACACCTCAGTGTAATGTGAATAAACCAGCTTATGTAGTATCAACTCCCCCAGGTACTTTGAGTCAAATACCTCGGTGACTGCTGTAGCGGAAGTAATGCAGCGTATTATGCAAGCTAGTGCTACTATATTGTATGGCCCAACGCAGAATATCAGTTCCTTTCTCACTGCCGACTTGGTTTCGGCCCAATTCGCCTACGGAAGCAACAGGTCTATAGCGGAAGCCTCTTATTGGCTCTTCCTAAATCCCTGAAACATCTGGGCAGCAAAGATGTATGCATCAGGATGTTCTTCATTGATTAAAGATCAGTATTTAATATCATCATCCCCTCAAAACTAATTAGTAAACTCCAAGTCCTGCGCCTCATTACCCCACTGTGCAAGCCGATCGTGGATTTTCCCCCTTGTATACAGCAGTCAGTTCGGATTGGGAAGAAGATCTCCTCCACAATCTCCATCAGCGCAGGAACATGAGTGTTTTGCCTCCTGCTTGTTTCGCATTTCGCTGGAGCGTAGAAGAATGAGGGGAGATTTGATAGAGGTTTACAAAATTATGAGGAGTATAGACAGAGTAAACGCGAGTAGGCTCTTTCTACTTCGGTTAGGAGAGAGAAGTACGAGAAGACATGACTTTAGGGTGAAAGTGAAAGGTTTAGGGGGAACATTAGGGGAACGGATTCACTCAGAGGGTGGTGGTACTGTAGAGCGAGATGCCATCTGACGTGGTAAAAGCGGACTCACTCATAAGTTTTAAGAATAAATTAGATAGGTACATGTATGGGAGAGCTCTGGAAGGTTATGGACTGGGAGCAGGTCAATGGGACTAGCGGAATAAAGTTTCGGCACAGACTTGTAGGGCCGAATGTCCTGCTTTCTGTGCTGTAGTGTTCTATGGTTCTACCTATGACTGTGCGGATAAGTAGAGCTCCAACACCATACGGAAGTTTGCTGATGATTCTACTGTTGCGGGCTGTATCAAGTGTGGTGATGAATCAGAATACGGGTGGGAGTTTGAAATATTGTTGAGTGGTGTAATATCAACAACCACTCATTCAAATGCAATAATACTGATTGTAGGCTTCAGGAGAGGTCCATGAGGTAGTAATCATGGGAGAATCAGAGGTGGAGATGATCAGTAACTTTAAATCCTTTAGAATCACTATCTCGGAGGACATTTCCTGGACCCGTCATGTAAACACAATTGCAAAGAAATCACGATGGCACATCTACTTCGTCAGGAGTCTGCGGAGATTCGGTATGTCATCAAATACCTTAGCATCTTCTATAGATATGTGGTGGAGATGTGTGGCCGGCTGTATTATGATCTGGCATGGGGACACCAATGCCTCTGAGTGCAAAATCCTACAAAAGGTAATCCCATCGGTCCAGTACGCACGGCGTAAACTTTCCCAACCATCTCAGTGATGAAATTCTCATATTTGTTTCAAATGGGTGTGTCTGTGGGGGCGTGTCTTATTCTGATTGTCGTAATTCGCATCAGTCGTGATTGGTTAATTTATGAACTCCACGTCTGCCTTTCCATTGGTTAGCTCCCTGGTGTCAAGTTTTAAATCCTTGGTATACAGATAGCACGTTTCGGAGGGTTTCTTTCTCTCCCTTTGCGTAAAACATGCTGAATCTTGACAACTGTGAAGTACGCTCTGCGTGCGCTTTTCACTAACTATGTTGGCTGGGTATATGCTCGGACCCCATAACCAGGCAAGGACATGACATGGCTTCAGGACAGGACATGGCTGGGGTCTAGAGGCCTGAGCTTGGAGACAGGCTGGGCTCTTTGCTCTTGAGGCTTGTGGCTGGGGTCCTGGCTCTTAAGCTTGTCTGCAGTCTGGGGCCATGGGTCTCGAGCTTGGCTCCGGGCTGGGGCCTCGGCTCTCGAGCTTGGCTCCGGGCTGGGGCCTCGGCTCTCGTGCTTGGCTCCGGGCTGGGGCCTCGGCTCTCGAGCTTGGCTCCGGGCTGGGGCCTCGGGTCTGGAGCTTGGCTGCAGGGGCCTTCGTCTTGAGGCATGGAGGCTGGGTTCTTGGTCTTGAAGTATGGGATCTTCGAGGCTTGGCTTCTTGGAGCTTCTCCCCGGCAGGACGTGGAACTTCATCCTTCGGAGACAAGGACATGGAGGGACGGACCCAACCGCAGGGTAACGTCAAACGCACCGCCAACCCGACGGAGGCCAGGGACAGGAAGGGACAGAACCAACCGCAGGGTAACGGCAATCGGCCTGGCTTACCCAACGGAGGCAAGGGACGGGAAGGTACAGAACTAACCGCAGGGTAACGGCAATCGCCTGGCTTACCCAACGGAGTCAAGGACAGGAAAGGAGCTCACTGCGGGGTGGCTCTGAGTCTCGGGGCAGCCAACAACCTTGGCAGGCTACAGAAATGCCGAATCCATACCACGATGACTGCTCCGACAAGTGACAACAAGGCTCCATGAAGCGGAGGTCCTCCAACTAGGCCTAGAGACCATGACTGGTTTCACTAGCCTTCCATCAGCAGGTTGCTCCAAGGGGGACTGACGATACAAACCAGCAGCCCAGACTCGTCCCCAAGGCCACTTATATTCCAAGCACAAGGTGGGAATCAGATACCTATGATTAACTCAGCTAAACGAGGGACAGCTGGAAGACCCGGAGTCCTGAATCCACGGACAGGAGAATGAAACGGAATGCGGATTTCACGGACTGGACCATGACAGTACCCCCCGCCCTTCTATGGGAGCCTCCGGGCGACCAAAGAGGCTCTCCAGGGCTAAGGACTACTCGGGCGTGTGGTAGTGGAGGCGGGGGGGGGGGGAGGATGTTTCGACACTAGGGAATCCTGGATGTCGAGAATTCATCTCCCGTGTCTGTGTCGCTGGGTCCATGGTTGGCTGGTTCGTTCTGTCACAATGGGGTGCTAGGAATGGACCCAATTGCGAGACACAGACACTAAAGTACAAGGAACAGATCTTGACTAGAGTAGCGACGTGAGAGGATACAGGCAAGGAGCAGGTACAAGAATGCAGACTTGGGCTAGGGAAAGCGAAAATAAGACTAGAAACTATGGACTAGGAGACAAGGCTTCGACTCCGACCCCGAGATGGACAAGGACCCAGAACCTGGACCTTGCCTCGGGCTCAGACCCCAGAACCAGGCAAGGACATGACATGGCTTAAGGACAGGACGTGGCTGTGTCATAAGGTGGTGCCTGGGAACAGACCCAAGTGCAAGACACAGACACTGAAGTACTAGGGACACAACTAGGATACAGCCGGAGGGCTAGGACATGGACATGAAAACCGGGAACCCGGAACAGGACTGGACAAGAGAGCTAGGAGCCCGGGCTTGGACTCCGAGCCAGAGACTGTACAGGGACCCAGAACGTAGGTCTTGCGTCTAGCGCGGACCCCAGAACTAGTAAATAACGTGATTTGGCTGGCAGGCAGGACGAGACTAGAGTCTTCAGACTTGGGGCGATGCTTGAGACCAGAGACTTGAGGCTTGGGACGCAGCTCGGCTAGAGACTTAAGGTGAGACTTGGCTAGAGGCTTGGGGGCTTGAAGCTCCTACTGGGCAGGGCACAGTACTCATGGGCAGGGCGCGGATCTCCACCCAATGGAGGCAAGGGACAGGAAGGGACAGAACCCACCGCAGGGTAACGGCAATCTGGCCTGACTTACCCGACGGTGGGTTTGGTATGGACCACCAAATCCTAAGTGTATGTGAAGGATATTAGAAATAAAGTCAATTCAATTCAATTCAATGCAATGCAATTCCCTGATCAGGGGATTGACGTGGGTGCTTCTGTTGCTGAACAGCTGATCTGGCGTTACAAGTGCATCTGGAGATGAGCCAGGGCTTCCCTGCTGTGCAGACAGAGGCAACATGCCCATGTAGCTGATTGGCTTCCCTGACAGGTGAGGCCTTTCAATCTAGGAAAGCATGTCTGGCTGCCACCATGGGATCTTCCCTTGAAGGTTCAGAGCCACAAATTAGCCCGCAATACATGGAGGCATTTTTAGAGGAAAAGTCTATTATCAAGGTTTCATATAGAATGTTGCAACCGACGTCAAGAAGATCTACCCTGCTTTCCATGTTTCCCTGCTGACTCCGGGTGGGAATTCGTTATCTTACTGTAACAGTGGTCTAGTGTGTTGGAACCTTCTGAGCTGAACGTTATATGCTGATAGTGATTGCACAGTTATTTCTTCAAACAAGTCCTTTTTGAAATCCGGACTATGATTTGAAATGTGTCGTGGTTGACTGTTGCTTTTTCAGTGATAGCATCATGTAGAATCTCAAGCACTTGATTATAGCCGGCAGCGAATGTTATATAAACGGCCTTTATTAGATCTTGCTCCTCCTTAGACAAGTTCTCTTTATCTTTAGATGTATAATGTCGGGTGAACAAAACTTCGACAAAAGCACCACTATGGAGCACAATCGAGTGCTCATCATGAAGCACACAGCTTTTGTGTGTGTGTTTTTTTTCCCCCAAATCAGCAGTTCAGTCCATCCTGTAAATGGAGAAGCGTTGGATTCTGATCGTGTATGTGGCATGTTGCTAGTATGCCATGTTTCGGTTAAACATAGAATACAATAGTCCATTATTTCCCTTCGATGCATTCATCTTGTTCTTAGGTCCTCATGAACAAACACTTCCCGACATTGTATTGTCCATGAGACCGTGCTCATAAGGGTGGAGAGTGTCAGTAACTTTACATCCCTGGACGTTATCAACTCAGGATCTGTCCTGGAGACAGCACGTGGAAGCCATTCCAAAGAATGCATGGTAGAGCCTCTACCCTCTTGTCACTTACGCATATTCGGTATGTCAGCTGCGATTACAGTATTTAAAAAGAGAGATTCACGGGCATTTGTCCATTGTACTGGGCCTATCAGCGTCGTCAGCAGAGCTCTACGAACTAAATAAAAGTAGAGAAGGTATAAGCGGAACAGCCATTGGCGGGTTTAGGGCAGCGGGGAGAGTAGAAGCGACAGGCTTCGGCTCAAAAGAGGCTTCAGCTGGGAAGAGGCGTCCGCACTGTGTAGAGAGTGTTAAGGTTTCCTTTTCATCTCTTTTCTTCTCTTACTGTGCCATTTCACTAGCTGTGGTGTGTTCTTCGTGCCGGATGTTGGAGAACTGGAAGACCCAGAGTCTACCAGGGATCTACATCTTCATGAATTGCATCGGGCTGCAGCTCCTTGAAGACAGTGTTAGGGATCTGGAGCAGCAAACTGATGACCTTCGGCGGGAGAAAGAGGAGATAACTGATCAACGTTGCAGGGAAGTAGCCACCCCGAATTTGCAGGAGGCAAGTAGTTGTGTGACTGACAGGAGAAATAGAAATGGTCAGCTAGAGCAGAGCACCCATGTGACCATTCCACTCAGAAACAAGTGTAACGCTTTGGATACTATTGTGGAGATGACCTCAAGGGAGAATGCCACAGCGACAGGGTTACAAGCACTGAGCATGGGTCTGTGGTGCAGAAGGGACAGACAGAGAAAGGAGCATAGTGATAGGGGACTCAGTAGTGAGGGGAACAGAGAGGAGAGTCTCTGGACGTGAATGGGACACCCGGATGGTATGTTGCTTTCCAGGTGAGAGGGTCAGGGTTGTCTCATTTCGCGGCCATAATATTTTGGAGAGGGAGGGGGAGCAGCCAGATACCTTGGTACATATTTGGTACCAATGACGTAGGAAGGAAAAGCAATGAGGTCCTGAAAAGAGAATTTAGAGAGATAGGTAGAAAGCTGAGAAGCAGGATCTCTGGGATAGTAACTTCTGGATTGCTGCCTGTGCAACGCGTCAATGCGGGTAGGAGCAGGATGACCTGCCAGATAAATGCGTGGCTCAGAAGCTGGTGCAGAGGTCAAAGCTTCAGGTTCTTGGATCATTGGGGTCTCTTCTCAGGGAGGCATGACCTTTTCAAAAGTGACGGGTTTCGTCTGAACCAGAAGGGGACGAATATTCTCACGGACAGGTTAGTTAGAGCTGTTGTGGAGGGTTTAAACTAATTTGACGGGGGGAGGGGTGGCGGGTGGGGGGCCGGAGTAAAGGGACTCAGGATAGGACAGACGGTAAAAAAGCAAAGATAGCGTGCAGTCAGACTGTTAGAAAGAGCAGACAGGTGATGGGACTTAATTGCTGCCAACAGGCTGAGTATCAAAAAAACTGAGATACACGATCAGAAAGGATAGCAAAGATGGTACTCAAGGTGTTGTATCTAAATGTGCGTAGTATAAGAAATACGTGGATGATCTTGTTGCACTATTACAGATTGCCAGATATGATGTTGTGGCCATCACTGAATCGTGGTGAAAAATGGTTGCAGTTGGGAGCTGACTCTCCAAGGTTACACGTTATCTCGGAGGGATAGAAAGGTGTTGCTTTACTGGTAAAGACTGCCATTAAATCACAGAAAGATGTGACATAGGATCGGAAGATGTTCAATCCGTGTGGGTTGAGTTAAGAAACTGCAGGGTAAAAGGTCGTTGATGGCAGTTATATACAGGTCTCCCAACAGTGGCTGGGAGGAGCATCAAAGATCACAACAGAAAATAGAAAAGGCGATTCAAAAGGGTAACGTTATGGTAGTCATGGCAATTTTAACATGCAGGTCGATTGGGAAAATCAGGTTGATAATAGATCTCAAGAGCGTGAATTTCTTGAATGTCTAAGATATGGCTCTTTAGAACAGCTTGTCGTGGAGACTACAAGGGGGTCTGCAAACTGCATTGGGTGTTATGTAAAGAACAGTAGGCGATTAGGGAGCCAATTCTGAATCCACCTGGCCAAACTTCCATGGATCCCATGCCTTCTGACTTTCTGAATAAGCCTACCGTGTGGAACCTTGTCAAATGCTTCACTAAAGTCCATATAGATCATATCCACTGCACTACCCTTACCTATATGTCTGGTCACCTCCTCAAATAACTCTATCAGGCTTGTTAAACATGATCTGCTCTTCAGAAAGCCATGCTGACTCTCCCTGATCAGACCATGATTCTCTAAATGCCCATAGATCCTATCTCTAAGAACCTTTTCCAACAGCTTTCCCACCACCGACTTAAGGCTCACTGGTCTTTAATGACCCGGATTATCCCTAATACCGTTTTTGTGCAAGGGGACAACATCGCCTCCTTCCAATCCTCCAGTACCATTCCTGTAGACAACGAGGACACACCATCCTCATCATCACCATGGGAAACAACTTTGCCACATCCACTCTGTCCATGCCTTTTAACATTCGAAATGTTTCTATGAGGTCTCCCCTCATTCTTCTAAACTCCATGGAATACAGTCGAAGAGCGGACAAACGTTCCTCATATGTTAACCCTCTCATTCCCGGAATCATTCTAGTGAATCTTCTCTATACCCTCTCCAACGTCAGCACATCCTTTCTTAAATAAGGAGACCAAAACTGCCCACTATAATCTATAATCTATAATCTTGGCGATTATAGGCATGGCATACAGCGGATTGAAAATCTGGAGCATATAGACATTAAGAAAGAGGAAATGCTGGAGCTTTTAGACAGCATCAAGTTGGATAAGTCTCCGGGAGTGGATGAGATGTACCCCAGGCTACTGTGGGAGGCGAGGGATGAAATTGCTGAGACTCTGCATCATGAATGGGGACGGGGGAGGCTCTGGAAGACTGGTGAATTTGAGATGTTGTTTCCTTATTCAAGAAAGGGACTGGTGATAGTTTAGGAAATTATAGACATAGAACATAGAATAGTACAGCACAGTACAGGCCCTTCGGCCCACAATGTTGTGCCGACCCTCCGACCCTCCGACCCTCCGTCCCATATAAGCCCCCACCTTAGATTCCTCCATATACCTGTCTAGTAGTCTCTTAAACTTCACTAGTGTATAGACCAGAGAGTCTTACTTCAGTGGTTGGTAAGTTAATGGAAAATCTCCTGAGAGGCAGGATTTATCAACATTTAGAGAGGCTTAATATTATTACGAATAGTCACCGTGGCTTTGTTAAAGGCAGGTAGTACCATACGAGTCTGACCGAATTTTTTGAGGATATGACTAAACACGTTGATAAAAGTAGAACAGTAGATATAGTGTATATGGATTTCAGCAAGACATTTGATAAAGTACTCCATGCACGGCATTTTGAGAAGGTATGGAGGCAAGGGATTCAAGGGGACCTTGCTTTGTGGATCCAGAATTGGTTTGCCCACAGAAGGCAAAGAATGTTTGTAGACGGGTCATATTCTTCATAGAGTTTGGTGACCAGTGGTCTGCTTCAGCGATATGCTCTAGGACCCCATCTCTTCGTAATTTTTATAAATAACCTGCTCCTATTGTCTATTGTCTGTGCTCTATTCTCACACACTGGGAGATCTGTGACCTGATCCGGTTCGTTAACTAATACTAGATCTGGTATGGTATTCGCCCTAGTCGGCCTGTCAACATATTGTGACAGGAATCCGTCCTGGACACACTTACTAAACTCTACCCCACCTAAACCATATCTACATGCTCAGACTTTTTAGTCCGCTGTAAGTCATCCCTCCAATCGCCAAGATCCTTTTCCGTAGTGAATACTGAAGCAAAGTATTCATTAAGTACTTCTGCTATCTCTTTCGGTTGCGTACAGACTTTCCACTGTCATACTTGATTGGTCCTATTCTCTAACGTCTTATCCTCTTGCTCTTCACATAATTGTAGAATGTCTTGGGCTTTTCCAGAATCCTGTCCGCCAACGACTTCTCATGGCCCTTTCTGGCTCCTCTCATTTCATTCCTAAGCTCCTTCCTGCTAGCCTTGAAATCTTCTAAATCTCTATCATTACCTAGTTTTTCGAACCTTTCGTAAGCTCTTCTTTTCTTCCTGACTAGATTTACAGCAGGCTATATACTCCACGGTTCCTGTACCTTACCATCCTTCCCCTGTCTCATTGGAACGTACCTATGCAGAAAACGGAAATATGCCGTGAATATTTGCCACATTTCTTCCGTACATTTTTCTGGGAACATCTGCTTCTAATTTTTCTTCCAAGTTCCTGCCTGATAGCCTCATATTTTCCCTTACAGCAATTAAACGCTTCACTAACTTGTCTGTTCCTACCCCTCTCCAGTGGTTTGGTAAAGGAGATAGCGCTATCTCCAAAATACTCTCCCACTGAGAGATCTGACACCTGACCAAGTTCATTTCCCAATACCAGATCAAGTACAGCATCTCCACTTGTAAGCCTATCTACTGTTGTGTCAGAAACCTTCCTGAACACACATAACAAACTCCACCCTATCTGAACCCTACGCTCTAAAACAACTGTGCTGTTTAGAGGTTGTCTTCAAGTTTTCCTTTTTTTCTTGAAATATGGTGTTCGCCTTTTGCACCAATTTTGTCTTTAAGCTCTGTTCCTCCTGATGCAGAAGCTCGTGCAGTTGCTCGAACTTGGATGTAATGTTCTGTTGCAGTTTCACAGATTGTTTCTGATGGAATAAAGAACACTCATTTATCCATTGAAGGACAAGCTGCTCACTGGTTGAATGCCAAGAGTGTCTGATGCAATAAGTGCGCATGCTGGAGTTCAGGAAATTAGAAATGCACAGCACGTCAGAAATGGAAGAGTACACAGAGGTACATGAAACTGGAAGTGATTTCTAAAGTTCAGTAACATTTGAACACAAAGGAGATATACAGGGAGATGGGAACAGGGATGATAGTGCTGAATATGAGGTAGTAGGTTTACTCACAGAGGCAATGTGTAGTTGGAGTCTCAGCTAGGAGAGGCTGATCATAGGGCAAAAATACAGTTAATAGGATGAATTGCAATGTAAAAGGTGGAGAAAATCAGAAAAGATGAAAATAGGAGTGAAGGTGTTATATCTGAATGTGCAGTATACGGAATAAGATCAATGGATTTGTAGCACAGTTACAGATTGGCAATCATGATGTTGTAGGCGTCACTGAATCATGGCAGAAAGACGACCAAAACTGGGAGCTTAATGTCCAAGGATACATATTATGTGTAAAGGAAAGGCAGGAAGGCAGAAGGGCTGGCGTGTTTCTGTTGGTAAAAAAATGAACGTAAATCATTAGAAATAGATGGTATAGGTTTGAAAGTTGTTGAATCGTTGTGGATAGGGCGAAGGAACTGCAAGGGGAAAAAACACTCTGATGGAAGTTATATGCAGTCCCCTAAACAGTAGTAATAATGTGGTGTACAAGTTACAATGGGAGGTAGGAAATGCATGCCAAAAGGACATTGTTACAATAGTTACGGGGAATTCCAATATGTAAGTACAATTGGAAAGTTAGGTTGGTACTGTTGCATGGGAGCGTTGGGAGTGGACCCAAATGCAATACACAGACCCTGAAGTACTAGGAACTGGGCTCTGAGTTCATCAAGAAAGCAAGAGAAGTCGGAGAGCAAGGATAGATCAGAGGGTAATCCAGGAGAGAGAAAAGCAGAAGAGGGAAGAAACAAAGCTGGACACGGACACAGACCCTGGACTAGACAGGGACACAGGGCCTGAGCTAGGACTTGGACTCGGAACACGGTATCTGGACGAGGAATAGGAGCCTGGACTACGACTCGGAACCTGGGTCTAGGCTGGGACTCGGGACCGGGTCTTGGCTGGGACTCGGGACGGGATCCTTGGCTGGGACTCGGGACCAGGATCTTAGCTGAGACTTGGGAATTGGATCGAACTTGACGCTCGACTGGAACCTGGAACACAAAGGTTTGACTTGGACTGGACTGGAACTCCCGGATTGGGCGAGGAACTCCTGGACAGGGCTTGGCTCTTGGACTTGGCTTGACTCGGATCTCGGACTTGGTTTGGGTACTGGACTAGGTCTGGCTCGGCTCTTGGACTTGGTTTGGATCTTTGAGTTGGCTCGGCTCTTGGATCTGTCTGGGCTTGGCATTGGACTCGGAGCCAGGACTCCTTCTTGGAGAGCAGGGCCGCCTGGAGAGAGATTCTGACGTGTTCCTGATGGAGCACTGACGGGTGACTTGCCGAGGAGACTGTCGGGGATTCGGATGGGGATGATCCAGCTAAAGTAGCGGAACCAAGGAGCTATTTATGTAGCCAGCTCGAAACGAGAATCAAGAACACAAGAAAACAGAAACAACCGGAATGCGGTGTCCACGGACCGGACCGTGACAGGTACAGGATTTCAAGAAGGGGAAGTCTAGAATGCCTACAAGATGGCTTGTTAAGAACAGCTCGTGGTATCAGTGCTGGCGCGTGGCCAAGTGGTTAAAGCCTTGTAGTAGTGATCTGAAGACCGCGAGTCGAGCCTGATCTGAGGCAGCTTGTGGTGTCACATCGGGAGCACCGGACGCAGTATATCACCCCAGCCACTTCATCTGTGAGTCGGCTGGGGTGATATACTGCGTCCGGTGCTCCCGATGTGGCCTTCTAAATATTGGCGAGACCCGACGCAGACTGGGAGACCGCTTTGCTGAACACTTACGCTCCGTCCGCCAGAGAAAGCAGGATCTCCCAGTGGCCACACATTTTAATTCTACATCCCATTCCCATTCTGACATGTCTATCCAGGGCCTCCTCTACAGTAAAGATGAAGCCACACTCAGGTTGGAGGAACAACACCTTATGTTCCGTCTGGGTAGCCTCCAACCTGATGGCATGAACATCGACTTCTCTAACTTCCGCTAATGCTCCGCCTCCCCCTCGTACCCCATCCGTTATTTATTTTCATGCACACATTCTTTCTCTCACTCTCCTTTTTCTCCCTCTGTCCCTCTGACTATACCCCTTGCCCATCCTCTGGGTTCCCCCCCCCCGCATTGTCTTTCTCCCCGGACATCCTGTCCCATGATCCTCTCATATCCCCTTTGCCAATCACCTGTCCAGCTCTTGGCTCCATCCTTCCCCCTCCTGTCTTCTCCTATCATTTTGTATCTCCCCCTCCCACTTTCAAATCTCTTACTAGCTCTTCCTTCAGTTAGTCCTGACGAAGGGTCTCGGCCTGAAACGTCGACTGTACTTCTTCCTAGAGATGCTACCTGGCCTGCTGCGCTCACCAGCAACTTTGATGTGTGTTGCTGTATTCTTATAGCTTTCTCCTGCTTTGTGGGCATCATTTATTTTAATTTTCAGAGTGCTACGCAGCTGCTTAGAGGAGCCCATGGCTGCTGATTTTTTGGAGAAGGTTTGAGAATTCAGGGTATTTATAAAACATCAAAAATTTGCATCACCTGGCCTTTCCGAACGATGACTGTGGACACGCCATAGCCCAAACAAGCTAGTTAAGATCGGAGACTTTGGTAAAAGTTATCTGAAAGCTCAAATCTCTTCGGTTGCCCAAACTCTTCCATGGTGCTCCTTTCCTTTCTTTCACTCTAATAGAATAGTACAGCACAGTACAGACCCTTCGGCCCACAAATTTGTGCCGACCCTCAAACCCTGCCTCCCATATAACCCCCCCCACCTTATATTCATCGATATATCTGTCTAATACTGTCTTAAATTTCACGAGTGTATCTGCCTCAACCACTGACTCAGACAGTGCATTTCATGCACCAACCACTATTATCCTCTAGTATCCTTCCTCTAGTATCACCCTTGAACTGCCCACACCTTATCTAAAAGCCATGTCCTCTTGTATTGATCAGTGTTACACTGGGGAAGAGGCGCTGGTTATCCACTCTATTTATTCCTCTTAATATCTTATATACCTCCATCATGTCTCCTTTTATCCTCCTTCTCTCCAAAGAGTAAAGCCTTAATCCCAGATCATAATCCATACTCTCTAAACCAGGCAGCATCCTGGCAAATCTCCTCTGTACCGTCTCCAAAGCATCCACATCCTCCTATAGTGAGGCGACCACAACTGGACACAGTACTCCAAGTGTGGCCTAACCAGAATTTTATAGAGCTGCATCATTACATCGCGACTCTTAAGCTCTATCCCTCGACTTATGAAAGCTAACACCCCATAAGCTTTCTTAACTACCTTATCTACCTGTGAGGCAACTTTCAGGGATCTGTGGACATGTACACCCAGATCCCTCTGCTCCTCCACACCACCAAGTATCCTGCCATTTACTTTGTACTCTGCCTAGGAGTTTGTCCTTCCAAAGTGTACCACCTCACACTTCTCCGGGTTGAACTCCATCTACCACTTCTCAGCTGACTTCTGCATCCTAACAATTTCTCTCTGCAATCTTCGACAATCCTCTACACTATCCATAACACCACCAACCTTTGTGTCGGCTGCAAACTTGCCAACCCACCCTTCTACCCCCACATCCAGGTCGTTAATAAAAATCACGAGAAGTAGAGGTCCCAGAACAGATCCTTGTGGGACACCACTAGTCACAATCCTCCAATCCGAATGTACTCCCTCGACCACGACTCTCTGCCTTCTGCAGTCAAGCCGTTTTCTGAATCCACCTGGCCAAACTTCCCTGGATCCCATGCCTTCTGATTTTCTGAATAAGCCTACCGTGTGGAACCTTGTCATGTGCCTTACTAAAATCCATATAGATCACATCCACTACACTGCCCTCATCTATATGCCTGGTCACCTCTTCAAAGAACTCTATCAGGCTTGTTAGACACGATCTGCCCTTCTCAAAACCATGCTGACTGTCCCTGATCAGACCATGATTCTCTAAATGCCCATAGATCCTATCTCTAAGAATCATTTCCAACAGCTTTCCCACAACAGACATAAGGCTCACTGGTCTATAATTACCTGGACTATCCCTACTACCTTTTTTTGAACAAGGGGACAACGTTTGCTTCCCTACAATCCTCCGCTACCACTCCCGTGGACAACCAGGACCTAAGGATCTTAGCCAGAGGCTCAGCAATCTCTTCCCTCGCCTCGTGGAGCAGCCTGGGGAATAGTTCGTCAGGCCTCTGGGACTTATTGGTCCTAATGTATTTTAACAACTCCAACACCTCCTCTCCCTTAATATCAACATGCTCCAGAACATCAACCTCACTCATATTGTCCTCACCGTCAACAAGTTACCTCCCATTGGTGAATACCGAAGAGAAGTATTCGTTGAGGACATCACTCACTTACACAGCCTCCAGGCGCATCTTCCCAGCTTTATCTCTAATCGGTCCTACCTTCACTCCTGCAATCCTTTTGTTCTTCACATAATTGCAGAATGTCTTGAGGTTTTCCTTTACCCTACTCGCCAGCGCCTTCTCATACCCCCTTCTTGCTCTTATCAGCCCCTACTTAAGCTCCTTTCTTGCTGCCCTATATTCCTCAATATACCCATCTGATCACTGCTTCCTAAACCTCATGTATGGTGCCTTCTTCCACCTGACTAGATTGTCCACCTCACTTGTCACCCATGTTTCCAAACCATACCATTCTTTAGCTTCCTCACCGGGACAAATTTATCCCTGACATCCTGCAAGAGGTCCGTAAACATCGATCACAAGTCCATAGTACATATCCCCGCAAAAACAAAAAAAATCAATCACACCCACAAGATCTAGCCTTATAGCCTCATAATTTGTCCTTCCTCAATTAATGAATTTCCCGTCCTCACTGAGCTTATCCTTTTCCAAGCTAATGCTAAAGGCCAGGGAGTGGTGGTCACTGTCCCCCAGATGTTCCCTCACTGAGAGATCTGTGACCGGACCCGGATGATTACCTACTACTAGATCTAGTATGGCATTCCCCCTGGTCGGCCTGTCCACATACTGTGACAGGAATCCATCCTGGACACACTTAACAAACTCTGCCCCCTCTAAACCCTTGGAACTAATCGGGTGCCAATCAATATCAGGGAAGTTGCAGTTACCCATGAATACAACCCTGTTATTTTTGCACCTTTCCAAAACCTGCCTTCCCCTCTGCTCCTCGGTATTTCTGCTGCTACCAGGGGGCCTATAGAATACTCCCAATAGAGTAACTGCTGCCTTCCTGTTCCTGACTTCCACCCATACTGACTCAAAAGAGGATTCTGCTACATTACCCACCTTATTTGTAGCTGTAGTAATATTCCTGACCAGTAATGCCACCCCTCCTCCCCTCCCACCCCCCAACCTCTCTATCCCTTTTAAAGCACTGAAATCCAGGAACATTGAGAATCCATTCCTGCCTTGGTGCCGGCCAAGTTTCGTAATATCCACTGCATCATAATTCCATGTATGTTTCCAAGCTGTCAGTTCATCACTTTTGTTCCTGATGCTTCTTGCATTGAAGTACGTGCACTTTAGCCCTTCCACCTTACTATCTTTACACCCTTTATTCTGCTTCTCTTTTCTCAAAGCCTATCTATATGTTAGATCTGGCTTTACTCCATGCACTTCCTTCACTGCTCTGTCGCTCCGTGTCCCATTCCCCCTTGCAAATTAGTTTAAACCCTCCCGAACCATGCTAGCAAACCTACCTGCAAGGATATTGCTCCCTCTCGAGTTCAGATGCAACCCATCCAATCTGTACATGTCCCACCTTCCCCAGAAGAGATCTCAATGATCCAAAAATCTAATACCATGCCCCCTGCACCAACGCCTCAGCCACGCATTCAACTGCCATCTCCTCCATTTCTTACCATCACTATCACGTAGCACTGAGAGCAATCTTGAGAACGCCACCCTTGAGGTCCTGCTCTTCAGCCTTCTGCCTAGTAGTTCCCGCAATTCACACTTCAGAACCTCATCCCTCTTCTTGCCTATGTTTTTGGTGCCAACATGTATCACGACTTCTGGTTGCTTTCCCTCTCGTACCAGGATGTCATGCACCGGGTCAGAGATAACCCGGACCCTGGCAACCGGGAGGCAACAAACAATGCGGATGTCTTTCTCACGTCCACAAAATCTCCTGTCTGCTCCCCTGACTGTAGAGTCTCCAATGATGGCAGCTCTCCTCTTCTCCGTCCCACCCTTCTGCACCATAGGTCACACTCAGTGCCAGAGGCCCTGCCACCATGGCTCACACCTGGTCGGTCGTCCCCACCAACAGTATCCAGGACGATAAACTTATTATACAGAGGAATGGCTACAGGGATGTTCTGCACTACCTGTCTACTCAGCTTCACTTTCCTCCCTCTGACTGTCACCCAACGACCTGCTTCCGGCAGCCTAGGTGTGACTACCTCCCTGTCGCTCTCATCTATGACTGCCTCATTCTCCCTTATGAGTCGAAGGTCATCCAGCTGCTGCTCCGGATTCCTTACACGGTCTTCCAGATCGCCCAGCCGCATGCACTTCTGGCAGATATGACTCTGCGGGAGAGTGGAGTTCCCCCAAGACTGCCAGATCTCACATGAGAGGCAAATTACCGTCTCAGGTGTCATTGCAAAGACTAACTGGGAACGATCTCGTCCTGCACCTGTTCTCGTCGAACCTTCTCGAGTCAAAGCCTCAAAGCTCCACTCTTCACTGGCCGCTTTCCACAGGACGCTCTGCTTGAGCTACCCCTCTACTTATTTGTTTGAGCTTTTCAAACTGCTTGGTTACCTGACCTCGATTGCCCAATCAGCTGCTTTCTGCTGAGTCTGAGCTATTCAAATCTTGATTGACCTGATTGCACATTCCAACTGCCAAAACTGCCAGAATCTCTCGAGTCAAAGCCTCAAAGCTCCACTCCTTCTCTGGCCCACTTTGTACAAAACCAAAACAATACACTATTCCTGCTTAAAATATTGAAAAGAATGTTTCATATTTAACTTTATGACTTTTGCAGATCAGTTTATCTTCTACTCACTTGACTATTCACACTAACAGAAATTTTGAACTGGGGTGTCCAACATTTTGCGTGCCTCTGTACTTGCATAGATAGAAGTTTGGCCGCCTTGCAGAAGGTGAAGAGTGAGAATAAAGAGATGCCTTTTCTGATTGTCTGTCAAGAACTAGTGGTACTCTGCTGGGGTAAGTATTGGGATCACTTCATTTTACGTTATATGTCAATAACTCTGCTGATGGGATTGACAGCTTTGCGACCAGGTATACTGACGATGCAGAAGAAGGTTGAAGAACATGTCTTGAGGAACCCGGGAGGCTCCAGGACAACTTAGATATATTTGGAGAATGGGCAAGGAAGGACAAGATGCAATATAGTATAGGGAATTGTACGGTTATGCACTTTGGTCGAAGGAATAAAGGCATAGTCTATTTTCTAAATGGGGAGCAATTTCAAAAATCACAGAAGAAAAGAAGTCCTTGTGCAGGATTGCCTGCAGATTCCTTGCAGGCTGTGTCGGTAGCAAAGAAGGCAAATGCAATGTTAGCAGTTATTTAGAGACAAGAATATAAAAGGTAGGATGTAATGCTGAGGTTTTGTAAGGCATTGGTCAGATCGTATTGGAGTATTCAGATATGTTTTGGACGCTTTATACAAGAAAAGATGTGCTGTCATTGGAGAGTCCAGCGGAGGTACACGAGAATGATTCCAAGAATGAAAGAAATAATCATGAAGAGCTTTTGATGGTTCTGGTGATTTACTCAATGGAGATTAGAAGAATAAGGGGGTATTTCTCTAAAAACTATTGAATACCGAAAACCTAGATATAGTGGATGTGGAGACGTTGATTCATATTTTGTTTTCTTTTACCAAAGGTGTGGTGATTCTGTGGAATTCATTGTCGCACACCATTGGCCACGGTTCCTGTGGAGACCAATTCATTGGTTATAGTTAAAACGGACTTTGATAGGTTCTTGATTAGTAAGGGCGTCATTCGTCAGAGCGTCAAATGTTAACAGGTGAAGGCCGGAAAATGGGGTTAAGGAGATAATAAATTAGCCGAGAGGTAATAGTAGGGCGAAAACGCATAATTCTGCTCTATGGTCTTATGGAAACACTATTGAAGCTACCTGTTCTTTATAACCCTTTCGACTCGATGTGTATATAGACAGCATAGAACGGACTTTAGTGTATTTCAGACACCTAAATTTAAATGCTCCAATACTTACCATATATGCTACGGTGTGAATATGTGTTTGTTAATGAAGCTGTGACTAACATCATTATTCCTTTACTCGCGAACCCACTGGAGGATTGACGCAGGTATTAACAACGATGGGAGTCACGTTGCTTACTCCATTATGAGCTCCGGGTTGCTACCGAGGCTGTGGATTTTCCAGAATCACAGGTTCTCCAATTCTCTACGTCAATGAGGTTGCGTACCCGATCATGGCGGTGTTTGGCAACCCTGGTATGTCACGATACTGTCGTTCTATGTGTCTTCCTCTGTCGCAACTCTATGGAGCGTTCTGTATGTCCTCTGGTATTAGCGACAATAGCTAATACCAGAGGACATACTTTCAAGCTGATTGATGATAAGTATAGGGAGATATCCGAGGTAGATTGTATTGACACGCGAGAGCAAGTGTATCGGAAAGACTGGCGGGCTCTATGATAGAAGCAGATATATTAGGGTCATTGAAGAGACTGACATAGGCATATAGATGGAAGAAAAATGAAGGGAAATGTGGGAGGGAAGGGTAAGATTGATCTTGAGGTAGGTTAAGCGTTCAGCACAACGTAGTTGGTGGAACAGACATTACTGTGGTTTACTTTTCTATGTTCAATGTTCTGACGGTTACTTCAGTGAACTTCAATATGTGCCGAACTGAACAAAGAAATATTATCTGAAGTCCCGGGAAGGTAGCGTCACCGGACGTAAAGAAATGAACAAGGAACAAATTAGAATGTATTTGAACCGATTATCGGAGTGTGGACAACAGAGTGTTTGAAAACAGACTTGAAAACGAGGGAAGAATGGTGATGTGTGTGAATCTAAAGTTCCAAATCATAACATGATGGAATTATTAAGCTGGTGAGCTTCTGAAGAGATCAGTATTGAAAGTGAATGGGTAAGTAGCGAAGAGGTGATCTGGAGAGGATAATAAAATAGCAAAAGGCAGGGTTAATTAGGGATGACCAATAACAGTGTGAACGTTACCTTGGAATCTGGAATGATGCACGTTGCATTGAGGGTTTGGAGGGAACAGGTGAGGACCAAGAGTGATACAAGTAGTGTGGTGCCCTTTGGGGGGGGGGACGGGTAATGGTGTTAGTTTAAGGAATCTCGATCTGAGCCGATCTGTAGAGAAAGTGCCATCATCGCCTTCTATGTATCGACACACGCTTCCCCCAGCCCGCCCCGCCCCCCCCCCCCCCCGCAAGTCATCACTCGCCAATAACAGACCTTACCTTCTCTCAGCTGGAACAATCACCCTTGATTTTTCTGTGTCTTATGCTACCTGCCCTATCAGAGGTAATGTTGTTCGCTCTAATTTCATCCGTCTCTGCAGCGTTAAGTTATTGGCGCCCTAGATGTCGGGTCTTTCTAGCATTAATTGCCGAAATTCCATATTTCTCGATTATGCTCTATTCTATTTCTCAGTTTGATTTCTTGCCAAACGAAAAAAGTTACCAAGGCAAACAATATGAAAATATTCTATAACTGTTCTTAATCTACAACGGAATTACGATATGGATCACGTGCTTTCCTGGTGTTTCTGGCGAATAAACTCTGTTCGGGCTTCCAGCGGGATAACAAATACTGTATCCGTATTAACCTACATATAAGGAAGACAGTCGATAGCGACGTGTTCGTCCTAGTTGTTAGATTTCCTGTTTTTTTTTTCCGAGTGCAATTGATTTCCTTCATTTTGTAGCCATTCTGCAGGAACGTCGTGCGTAATCGTCTTTTCTCCTCGTGTAGACTCTCTGGGTCCAAAATAGTTATTACACGGTTAATCAAAGTAACATGAACCGCTCTACGTTGGGAGGCGTGATGGTGGTTGTTAATATGCAGGTATAAATCCGTGTGAGTGGGTTTCTGATAGAGGCCGTGTCCGATCCTATGGCCCGGTTTCCGTCGTATAGGAATGTCCAGGAACAGGAGGCAACCATTCTTCTCCACCTCCATCGTAAATTGAATTTTCATATGTATGCTGTTCAGATGGTCGTGGAATTGTTGGAGTGCCCTCTTCTTCTTCGATACCCCGCCCTGGTTCTGTGACTGATTTACATCTTTACATCTCAAATTGCCAATGTCTCCATTTCACAACTCCTCTTTCTTCCTCCAACTTGACCCCTTCTGAACGCACTGTTTTCCAATCTCTTCGCACTAACCCCAAACCCGCAGAAAAAGCGGGTGGTGGTATAATGTGGAACACTGAATTCTATCTTTCCGAGGCCAGCCGACAACTTTCAGTCACCTCCTTCTACTCACCTCTCCAGGAGGAACCCGCTCCACACCATCAGAAAGCCACTTCCGACACTATCACTGACCTTAACCAAACTAGAGAACTCCTAATCACTGCCACCAAACTCGTAGTTCCCTTTCCTCGCATGATCACTTCAACCTCCTACCCAAGATCCAGAAATTGGACTGTCCGGGTAGGTATGTTGTCTCTATTTACTCCTGCTCTACTGAACTCATTCCCTCATATCTCGAATCAATTTCATCCCTCTGGTTCAGTCCCTTCCCAACTATATCGGCGACAGTTCTCATGCTCTCGAACTTCTCACTAACTTTCAATTCCCTGTTCCTACCGCCTCGCCTTCACCATGGAACTTCAATCCCTATACACTAACTGCATCATCAGGAAGGCAACAAATTCCAACTTTCTTGACAAAAGAATCAACTAATACCCCTCCACCACAACTCTCTTCCGTCTGGCAGAACTAGTCCTCATCCAGAATATATTTATTTTTTCCTTCGGATCCTCCCACTTTTTCCAGACCCGAGGGGTAGCCATTGGCAACTGCATGGGTCCAAGCTACCTCTGCCTCATTGTGGTTATGTAGTACAGTGTATGTTCAAATCCTTCCCCGGTTATATTCCCCAACTCTTCTTCTGCTACATTAACGACTGCATCGATGCTGTTTCATGGACCTATGCTAATCAATTCTATTAATATTGTATTAATTTCCACCCTGCTCTTAAATTCCGGCCATTTCTGACACTTCCCTTGGTTTTCTTGATCTCTCTGTTGCCATCTCTACCGACTCTTTTATAAACCTGCACACTCCCATGGTTATACCTCTTCCCACCCCAACTCCTGTAAAACTGCTATTCTCTCTTCTCAGTTTCTTCGATGCCGCCACATCTGCTCCCAGGATGCGGCTTTTCAGTCCAGGACTTTGGAGAAGTCATCCTTCCTTACAGTTCATGCTTTCCCTCCCTTTACTATTGATGCATCCCTCGCCAGCATAACCTCCATTTGCCATAAATCCACTCACCCCATTTACCCACTACCAGCCCACACCAGCCTGCACATCCAGTACATTATCCTCCCCAAATTCCGCCATCACCAAAGGGACCCTTCCACTAAATATATTTCCCCTCACCCCTCTCCACTTTCCACAGGGATTGCTCATTCCGCGATGTCCTTGTCCATTCGTCCTAGGGTCACATCCGTGTAAGCGACCTAAGTGCTACACCTGCCCATTCAGCTCCTTCACCTTCACTCAGGTCCCCAGACAGTCCTTCCAGGTGAGGCAATACTCAACTTGCGAGTGCTGGGGTCAACTATAGTGTCTAGGGATCCCGATGTGACCGCTTCTTGATCAGTGAGACCCATCGTAAATTAGTGACCGTTTCGTCCAGCCCCACCATCACTCGCCTCAAATGGGACATCCCGGTGACCGAACATTTTAATTCCGATCCCCATTCTCGTTCTGATGTGTCGATGTATGGCCCCGTCTTGTAACAAGATGAGACCACCCTCAGGGTGGAGGAGCAACACCTTATATTCCGTCTTGAGCACCCTCTTATTTGGTGGTATGAATATAAATTTATCCTTCTGGTAAACAATACCCTCCCCCTCCCACCCACACCTCTTTACTCTACTCCCCACTCTGTGCAAATACTTCTTCTCTGCCTAATACTTCCCCCGGGTCCTTTCCTCCTTCCTTTTCTCCTATTGCCCACTCTTATCTCCTGTATAATTATTTCTTCACCAGCCCTTAACCTTTTCACGTGGCTTCACCTGGCTAGCCTTCCAGCTCGCGTCTTTTCCCTCCCCCACCATCTGTTTATTTAAGCATCTTCCCACGTTCTTCCTCGTCCTGAAGACGGATTTCGGCCTGACCTTGAGTTTTCGAAACGTAACTTCGAACCTTCCTCCTTTGGCGTGTCTGTTTAAAATACAAACTTGCTGTGTTTTGTGATTCATCCAGCGAACATTCTGACGGGGGCGATCTTGTACCAGGAAAAGTGTGGACTCTCCCGAGGAATTACTCGCTATATGATGGCGATGGTGATCTCCGCCCTGCTTGTGATAATCTGGCATGTGTTGCTTCGAGAAATATTCATTTACTATCACACTAGCTCCTACCTGTCCCCTCAGCACAGTGTGCCCTTTTAATATGTACCTGCGGATCGTCACCTTGGATTGTTCCGTCTAGTTAACTGTGTCCTTCACATTTGACCGTTTTGTTAGCATTTGCTGTCCGAAGCTGCGCCTCAGATATTGTACGGATAGGACAACTGTTGTGGTTATTGTTTCCTTATGCGCCCTGAGCCTGTTAAAGTACGTTCCTTTTCATTTCATGTACGAGCCTCGCTACATCATGGATAACATGAACTGGGGTTGTCAGCCAAAAGCCGCCTACTTCACCTCTAAATTCTGGGTGGTTTTCTCTTGGATGTGTAGCATATCAGTTGCCTTCCTCCCGTTCGTTCTTATCCTGGTGTTGAACGGACTAACCGTTAAGAACATTGTAGCAGCCAACCGGGTCCGACGACATTTAAAGGGACTTAAAATCAAAGATATTGAGGGGGGAAATCGGCGCAAATCTATTGTCTTACTCTTCACTGTGTCGGGCACTTACATACTACTGTGGACAACGGAAACTGTGACTTTCATCTGCACTCGGATCACAGTCAATTTCCTTGGCGGGGATCTCACAAGCCCCTCTTACATCGCTAATGAGGTGGGGGTGTTACTCATGCTCCTCAACTCCTGCGTTAATACGTGTGTCTATGCAATGACCAAGCGCAGATTCAGACAGGAAGTGAAGAATACTCTTAAACATTTAGCGCAATTTATTTATAAATGCAAGAAATTGTCTCCACAGTGGGCCTAGGGCCCGGGGACGTATACAACGCTGGAGTTCACTCTATTTTTGACATGACCTCGCTATTTTATTACCCTGTTCGATCCAAAGTAGATGAATTAACCAGAAATCACCATGGTATCATTTTTTCCAGTATTTCTCGGCTGCTCATTCTTAAACTTTTTCTTATTATGAAGCGACCAATCCACGATTAAAGCCATTTAAGGATGCCCTCGCTCCACTTATATTCTTCCTATTAATAAATTAACAGATGTAACCAGTTGGTTTTACTTCATTGAAATCTAAGTTTTATTTTACTTTCGCAAGTATGAGGAAATCTGCAGATGCTGGAATTTTAAGCAACACACATAAAAATTGCTGGTGAACGCAGCAGGCCAGGCAACATCTATAGCAAGAGGTACAGTCGACGTTTCGAGCCAATACTCTTCGTCAGGACTAACTGAAAGAAGAACTAGTAAGAGATTTGGAAGTGGGAGGGGGAGGGGAAGATCCGAAATGGTAGGAGAGGGCAGGAGAGGGTAGAATGGAGCTAAGAGCTGGAAAGTTGTTTGGCAAAAGGGATATGAGAGGATCATGGGATGGGAGGCCTAGGGAGAAAGAAAGGGGGAGGGGGAAGCCCAGAGGATGGGTAAGGAGTATAGTGAGAGGGACATAGGGAGAAAAAGGAGAGAGAGAGAGAGAGAGAGGGGGAAAAATATATAAGAAATAAGTAACGGATAGGGTACAAAGGGGAGGTGAGGCGTTAACAGAAACTAGACAAGTCAATGTTCATGCCATCAGGTTGGAGGCTATGCAGATGGAATATAGATGTTGGAGTCAATTGTTAAGGATGAGGCTATGGAATACTTGGAAGACGGAGTGTGGCTTCATCTTGACAGTAGAGGAGGCCGTGGATAGACATATCAGAATGGGAATGGGACGTGGAATTAAAATCTGTGGCCACTGGGAGATCCTGCTTTCTCTGGCGGACAGAGCGCAAGTGTTCAGCAAAATGGTCTCCCAGCCTGCGTCTGGTCTTGCCAATATATAGAAGGCCGCATCAGGACCACTGGATGCAGTATATCACCCCAGCCGACTCAGAGTTGAAGTGTTGCCTCACCTGGAAGGAGTGTCTGGGGCCCTGGTGGTGAGGGAGGAATTGCAAGGGAATGTGTAGCACTTGTTCTGCTTACAAGGATAAGTGCCGGGAGGGAGATCAGTGGGAAGGGATGGGGCGGTGGTGGAACGAATGGACAAGGGGATCCCTGTGGAAAGCAGAGAGAGAGAGAGAGAGAGAGAGAGAGAGAGAGAGAGAGAGGGGAGGGAAAGATGTGCTTAGTGGTGGGATCCCGTTGGAGGTGGCAAAAGTACGGGGAATTATATGTTGGACCTGCATGCTGGTGGGATGGTAGGTGAGGACAGGGGGAACGTTATTCCTAGTGGGGTGGCGGGAGGATGGGGTGATAGCAGATCCCGCCATCCCACTCCACAACTTCATACTCACTGTCAAAGACACTGTGAGTGTGCGAGTTGCTGAAGGGAGTGAGGGAAGGGAAGTGAGTGCGGTTACTATTACAAGGGGCAATGTGCTCAAAGAGCTGATAGACCTAAGATTGCTTAGGTCACCTAGACCAGATGAGTGGCACTTTTGGGTAGCGGTAGAGATTGTGAAGGCATGAGCAATGATCGTTCAAAAATCTTTGGACTCTGGCGTAGTGCCAGGCCACTGGAAAATGGTAAATATCACTCCACTCTTTAAGAATGGAGGAAGGCAGCAGAAAGGAAATTATAGGTCAGTTTGGTTTGAAAGATGTTGGAGTCAATTGGTAAGGATGAGGCTATGGAATACATGGTAACAAAGGGCAAGCTGGGACAAAATCAGCATGGTTGCCTTAAGAGAACATATTGCCCGGCGAACCTGTTGGAATTCTTTGAGGTTACACGTAGGACAGATAAAGGGAAAGCATTGGATGTTGCATATTCAGACTTTCAGAAGGCCTTTGACAAGGTGGCACACATGAGGGGACTTACCAAGTTAAGAGCCCATGGAATTACAGGGAAGTTACTGGCATGGTTAGAACATTGGTTTATTGGTAAGAGGCAGTGAGTGGGAATAAAAGAATCTTTTTCTGTTTGACTGCCTCGTGAAGTTCTGCTGGGGTCGGTGTTGGTACTACTTCGTATTATGCTGTATATCAACGTTGGAAAATGCATGTTACACACTTTGGTAGTAGAAATAAATGTGCAGACTATTTTCTAAACGGGGAGAAAATCCAAACATCTGGAATGTAGGGGACCTTGTGCAGAACACCCTAAATGTTAACTTGCAGGTAGGAAGGCAAATGTAATATTAGCATTCATTTCAAGAGGTCTAGTGTATAAGAGCAATGTGATCCTGAGGCTTTACAAAGCACTGGCGAGGCCTCACCTTGAGAATTGTGAACAGCTTTGGGCTATTCATTAAGAAAGGGTGTGCTAGCATTGGAGATGGTTCAGACGAGATCCACAAGCATAATTTTGGGATTGGAAGGGTTATCATACAAGAAACATTTGATAGCTCTGCACTCCTTGGAACGTAGATGGATGAGTGGGGATCTCGTTGAAATCTTTCGAAGGTTGAAAGGCCTAGACAGAGTAGATGTGGAAAGGACGTTTCTTATGGTGTGGAGTCTAGGACAAGAGGGCACAGCCCCATGAAAGAGGGGTGTCCATTTAAAACAGAGATGTGGAAAAATATCCTTAGACGGAAGTTGGTGACTGCAGAATTTATTACCACAGCTAGCTGTGGAGGCCAGGTCGCTGGATACAGTTAAGGCAGAACTTCATAGGTTCTTGATTGGACACGGCATCAAAGGTTTAGGAGAAAAGACCAGGAAGTGTGGCCGAGGAGGGGAAAAAAAGAATTCTCCATGATTAAATGGCGGAGCAGCTTCGATGGGCCAGATGGCCTAATTCTGCTCCAATGTCTTCTGGTCTTGTTGCTCAATAATGTAGCATCTATGGAAAAGAGTACAGAGGACGTTTTGGGCATATAGCCTTCATCAGGACCATTCAGTGTATATGGAACATAACATACAGAATGTAATATGTTATATGTCTGCAGGGTGAATAGAATGAGGAAGTATCAAATCAAGAATAATTCTAACCAGAACAGATAATCCGGAAGAAATAAGGATATGTGTACACAATTCACTAAAAGCAGGTTGGGAAAGTAATTAAAAAGACAAAATCATGGGTAAACTGAAATTACAAAAAAAAATCTTCAGATGCTGGAAATCTGAAAAAAGCAAAAAATGCTGAGACACTGCCCCTTCCTATCCCCTCACTGGTTTAGCATTCCAAAACATCCATGAAATCACTGTTTCAAAGGATATTACAGTCCTGGTTTATAACCAGGAAGTCACAGGTTACAGAATTGCTACACATACCACATAAGACATTCTGCTAACAGATGGCTGCACACTCTATTCCCAATTGCAGAGTGTTTAGGAACAGAACATTGAAAATCAGTCTCTCTGACTGGTGTTGGAACTTTTAGAATTTAATGCACATTTCAGTTGGAAAAATAGAAGTAAATGAAGATGCATCAATTACTTAATGTTAATTGATCCGATACACGGTAGGAAAACATGATTGAGAGAACTGAGACGTGGATTTCAAAATGTTAGGGTCTTGGCATCTAATCATGTAATTAAAATTGCTTACACTAGCTCACAAAGTGGGAATCTGTTCAACGCTGAAACATTGCTTATCCTCGGAGGTGGATCAGTTTCAAGTGACCCCCCTGTAAATACTAAATAAACCTAAACGTTTTAGTTGTATATTTGCAATGGATCAATATTACAACCTGTTAAGGAGAAAGGGTAGAGTTTCTCAGTGAACTTGTCCTTGAAAGTGTACAGATGTGACATGTCATCAGCATTGTACAGTGATAGTTGGCCTGCTTCATAGTCCAGGTAAACTCCCAGCCTGCTGGGCTTTACTTTCACAGGGAGTACAGTACAAGGTGAAATCACAGTGGTGTATTCCTCTCCCAGGCGCCACAAGGCCCAGACTCCAGCTTTAGGCTCAGGTGAGAATTCCTTCTTCCTTGGCACAGACTCCTTCACCACGCCCACGCTCACATGCTGTTCTTTCCTACCTCCAGTTCCCAGTAGTGCCTCCCTGTTGTGAAGCTCTGCTGAGCCAAAACACTATGCCACTTTGTGAATCGCTCTGCTTTGTCAGGGACCTTCTGCTTATCACTGAGTCTCATGGCTGTCTGGTCGCTGGAAAAGGACAAGTTTTGGATGCGCCATGTTGAGATTCAGCTTCAGAGCAAATGGAACTAAAGAAGACAAATGTTAGCATTCCCATGAGGACAGCTGATACAAGTTGATATCAAACATTTTGACAACATTCAGTGACTGCTTAGACAATACCAGCACAGCTAATGAAATTTAAAAAAAACTGCTGAAGCTAGAAATCTGAAATAGAAACAGAAAATGCTCGGAGAATCGGTTTCTCTCTTTTCAGTTCTAACCTGGAATGTTGATTGTTTTCTTTTCTCTCTAAGGACGCTGCCTGACATCATGAAGACCCTGGAGAGACTTGTTCTGGAGCGGCTCCGGCCTATGGTCAGGCCACACTTAGATCCCCTCCAGTTCGCCTACCAGTTCTGACTAGGAGTTGAGGATGCCATCGTCTACTTGCTGAACCGTGTATACACCCACCTGGACAAGCCAGCGAGCACTGTGAGGGTCATGTTTTTTGACTTCTCCAGTGCGTTCAACACCATCCACTCTGCTCTGCTGGGGGAAAAGTTGACAGCGATGCAGGTGGATGATTTCCTGGTGTCATGGATTCTTGATTACCTGACTGGCAGACCAGAGTACGTGTGCTTGCAACACTGTGTGTCCGACCAGAGTGATCAGCAGCACTGGGGCTCAACAGGGGACTGTCTTGTCTCCCATTCTCTTCACCATTTACACCTCGGACTTCAACTACTGCACAGCGTCTTGTCATCTTCAGAAGATTTCTGATGACTCTGCCATAGTTGGATGCATCAGCAAGCGGGATGAGGTTGAGTACAGGGCTACGGTAGGAAACTTTGTCACATGGTGTGAGCAGAATTATCTGCAGCTTAATGTGGAAAAAACTAAGGAGCTGGTGGTAGACCTCAAGCGAAGCGGCCAGTGAGTGAGTGGGCCAGTGAAGGAGTGGAGCTTTGAGGCTTTGACTCGAGAGGCTTCGACGAGAAGAGGCGGAGGACAAGCTTGCTCGCAGTTCGTCTTTACAATGCCTCCTGAGGCGGTGATGTGCCTCTCATGTGAGATGTGGCAGTCTTGGGGGAACGCCCCTCCCCCACAGAGTCACATCTGCCAGAGGTTGGACGATCTGGAAGACCGTGTAAGGAATCTGGAGCAGCAGCTGGATGACCGTCGACTCATAAAGTAGAATGAGGCAGTCATAGATGAGAGCTACATAAAGTAGAATGAGGCAGTCATAGATGAGAGGTAGTCACACTCTAGACTATTGGAAGCAGGTCGTTGGGTAACAGTCAGGGGGGAAAATGAAGGTGAGCAGACTGGTAGTGCAGAACACCCCTGTAGCCATTCACCTGAATAGTAAGTTTACCATCCTGGAGACTGTAGGCGGGGACGACCGACCAGGTGTGAGCCACGGTGGCAGGTCCTCCCGCACTGAGTCTCACCCAGTGGTGCAGAAGGGTGGGACGGACAAGAGGAGAGCTGTCGTCATTGGAGACTCTATAGTCAGGGGAGCAGACAGGAGATTTTGTGGACGTGAGAAGGACACCCGCATGGTTTGTTGCCTTCCGGCTGCCAGGGTCCGGGATGTCTCTGACCGGGTGCATGACATCCTGGTACGAGAGGGAAAGCAACCAGAAGTCGTGATACATGTAAGGACCAACGACATAGGCAGGAAGAGGGATGAAGTCATGAAGTTTGAGTTTCAGGAACCAGGCAGAAGGCTGAAGAACCGCAAGGGTGGCGTTCTCAGGATTGCTGCCAGTGGTACGTGACAGTGATGGTAAGAATTGGAGGAGATGGCAGTTGAATGCGTGGCTGAGGAGTTGGTGCAGGGAGCAAGGTTTTAGATTTTTGGATCATTGGGATCTCTTCTGGGGAACGTGGGACCTGTACAGATTGGGTGGGTTGCACCTGAACTCGAGGGGGAGCAATATCCTTGCAGGTAGGTTTGCTAGCATGGTTCAGGGGGGTTTAAACGAATTTGCAAGGGGGTTGGGACCCAGAGCGATAGAGCAGTGAAAGAAGTGCATGGAGTAAAGCCTGATCTAATATATAGAGAGGCTTTGAGGAAAGAGAGGGAGAATAAACGGTGTAAAGACAGTAAGGTAGAAGGGCTGAAGTGTGTGTACCTCAATGCAAGAAGCATCAGGATCAAAGGTGATGAACTGAGATCTTGGATACATACATGGAATTATGATGTAGTGGCCATTACAGAGACTTGGCTGGCACCAGGGCAGGAATGGATTCTCAATATTCCTGGATGTCAGTGCTTTAAATGGATAGAGAGGGTGGAAAAATGGGAGGAAGCGTGGCATTACTGGTCAAGGATACCATTACAGCTACAGAAACTGTGGGTAATGTAGCAGGATCCTCTTTTGAGTCAGTATGGGTGGAAGTCAGGAACAGGAAGGGAGCAGTTACTTTATTGGGGGTATTCTATAGGCCCCCTGGTAGCAGCAGAGATACAGAGGAGCAGATTGGGAGGCAGATTTTGGAAAGGTGCAAAAATAACATCGTTGTTATCGTGGGTGACTTTAACTTCCCTAATATTGATTGGCACCTAATTAGTTCCAAGGGTTTCGATGGGGCAGAGTTTGTTACATGTGTCCAGGACGGATTCCTGTCACAGTATGTGGACAGGCCGACTAGGGGGAATGCCATACTAGATCTAGTACTAGGTAATGAACCGGATCAGCTCACAGATCTCTCATTGTGTGAGCATCTGGGGGTCAGTGACCACCGCTCCCTGGCCTTTGACATTATCATGGAAAGGGATAGGATCAGAGAGGACAGGACAAATTTTTAATTGGGGAAGGGCAAATTATGAAGCTATAAGGCTAGAACTTACGGGTGTAAATTGGGATGATGTTTTTGCAGGGAAATGTACTATGCACATGTGGTCGATGTTTAGATATCTCTTGCAGGATGTTAGGGATAAATTTGTCCCAGTGAGGAAGATGAAGAATGGTAGGGTGAAGGACCCATGGGTGACAAGTGAGGTGGAAAATCTAGTCATGTGGAAGAAGGCAGCATACATCAGGTTTAGGAAGCAAGGATCAGATAAGTCTGTTGAGGAATACAGGAAAGCAAGAAAGGAGCTTAAGAACGGGCTGAGAAGAGCAAGAAGGAGGGCATGAGACGGCCTTGTTGAGTAGGGTAAAGGAAAACCCCAAGGCATTCTTCAATTATGTGAAGAAAAAAAGGACGACAGGAGTGAAGGTAGGACCGATTAGAGATAAAGGTGGGAAGATGTGCCTGGAGACCATGGAAGTGAGCGATGTCCTCAATAAATACTTCTCTTCGGTATTCACCAATGAGAGGGAACTTGATGATGGTGAGGATAATATGAGTGAGGTTGATGTTCCGGAGTATGTTGATATTAAGTGAGAGGAGGTGTTGGAGTTGTTAAGATACATTAGGATGGATAACTCCCCGGGGCCTGACGGAATATTCCCCAGGCTGGTCCACGAGGCGAGGGAAGAGATTGCTGAGCCTCTGTCTAGGATCTTTACGTCCTCATTGTCCACGGAAATGGTACTGGAGGATTGGAGGGAGGCGAATGTCGTCCTCTTGTTCAAAAAAGGTAGTAGGGATAGTCCGGGTAGTTATAGACCAGTGAGCCTTATGTCTGTGGTGGGAAAGCTGTTGGCAAAGATTCTTAGAGATAAGATCTATGGACATTTAGAGAATCATGGTCTGATGAGGGACAGTCAGCATGGTTTTGTGAAGGGCAGATCGTGTCTAACAGGCCTGATAAAGTTCTTTGAGGAGGTGATCAGGCATATAGATGAAGGTAGTGTAGTGGATGTGATCGATATGGATTTTAGTAAGGTATTTGACAAGGTTTCACATGGTAGATTATCCAGAAAGTTAGAAGGCATGGTATCCAGGAAAGTTTGGCCAGGTGGATTCAGAATTGGCTTGCCTGCAGAAGTCAGAGGGTGGTGGTGGAGGGAATACATTCGGACTGGAGGATTGTGACTAGTGGTGTCCCACAAGGATCTGTTCTGGGACCTCTACTTTTCGTGATTTTTATTAACGATCTAAATGGCGGGGGGGGGGGGCGTGCGGGGTAAAAGGGTGGGTTGGCAAGTTTGCAGACGACACAAAGGTTGGCGATGTTGTAGATAGTGTAGAGGAGTGTCGAAGATTGCAGAGAGATATTGATAGGATGCAGAAGTGGGCTGAGAAGTGGCAGATGGAGTTCAACCCGGAGAAGTGTGAGGTGGTACACTTTAGAAGGACAAACTCCAAGGCAGAGTACAAAGTAAATGGCAGGATATTTGATAGTGTGGAGGAGCAGAGGGATCTGGGTGTACATGTCCACAGATCCCTGAAAGTTGCCTCACAGGTGGATAGGGTAGTTAAGAAAGCTTATGGGGTGTTAGCTTTCATAATTCGAGGGATAGAGTTTAAGAGTCGCGATGCAATGATGCAGCTGTATAAAATTCTGGTTAGGCCACACTTGTAGGACTGTGTCCAGTTCTGGTCGCCTCAATATAGGAAGGATGTGGAAGCATTGGAAAGGGTACAGAGGAGATTTTCCAGGATGCTGCCTGCTTT
The DNA here is from genome assembly GCF_963921235.1 of Mobula hypostoma. NCBI lineage: Eukaryota > Metazoa > Chordata > Chondrichthyes > Myliobatiformes > Myliobatidae > Mobula > Mobula hypostoma. Next base: position 29,670,632 of record NC_086101.1, read on the forward strand.
AGAGAGTATGCAGTATGATCAGTGACTAAGGGAGTTAGGGCTTTACTCTTTGGAGAGAAGGAGGATGAGAGGAGACATGATAGAGGTGTACAAGATAATAAGAGGAAATGATAGAGTGGATAGCCAGCGCCTCTTCCCCAGGGCACCACTCTCAATACGAGAGGACATGCTTTAAGGTAAGGGGTGGGAAGTTCACGGGGGATATTAGAGGAGGGTTTTTTTACTCAGAGAGTGGTTGGTGCGTGCAATGCACTGTCTGAGTCAGTGGTCGAGGCAGATACACTAGTGAAGTTTAAGAGAATACTAGACAGGTATATGGAGGAATTTAAGGTGGGGCTTATATGGGAGTCAGGATTTGTGGGTCGGCACAACATTGTGGGCCGAAAGGCCTCTACTGTGCTGTACTATTCTATGTTCTATGTTCCATGTTCTATGTTCTATATGAAGAGCGTTTGATGGCTCTGGGGATTTACTCACGGGAGATTAGAAGAATAAAGGTGTATCTCACTAAGATCTATTGAATATCGAAAGGCCTAGATAGAGTAGATGTGGAGACGTTGTTTCATAGAGTTTGTTTTTTTTTTAACATCAAAAGTGTGGTGATTCTGTGAAATTCATAGTCGCAGACCATTGGCCACGGTTCCTCTGGAGGCCAATTCATTGGTTATAGTTAAAGCGGACTTTGATAGGTTTTTGATTCGTCAGGGCATAATTCGTAAGAACGTCAAATATTAAGAGGTGAAGGCAGGAAAATAGGGTTAAAGGAGATAATAAATTAGCCGAGAGGTAATGGTGGGGCAAAAACGCATAATTCTGCTCTATGGTCTTATGGAAACACTATTGAAGCCACCTGTTCTTTATAGCCCTTTCTACTCGATGTGTATATAGACAGCGTAGAACGGGCTTTAGTGTATTTCAGAGCTCTAAATTTAAATGCTCCGAAATCCACCGTATATGCTGCGGTGTGAATAAAGTGACTTCTGGCCGTGGATTAGACCAGACATTGTCGGTGTATCGAGAAACAGTCGGTAACACACCGCAACATCTAACGTTTCTGAGCGCCGAATAATCCTCCACTGATACAGCAGTGAAATTACTTAACATGTACAAAAAGAAATGTGTTTGCCAAAGAAGCTGTGACTAACATCATTATTTCTTTAATCACGAACCCACTGGAGGATTGATGCTGGTATTAATAAGGATGGGAATCACGTTGCCTACTCCATTGTGAACTCTGGGTTGCTACCGACGCTGTGGATTTTCCAGAATGACACGTTCTGCAATCCTCTACGTCAATGAGGTGGCGTATCCGATCATGGCGGCATTTGGCATCCCTGGTATGTCATAATACTGTCTTTTCATGTGTTTTGCTCTGTCGCAACTCTATGGAGTGTTCTGTTAGTTCTCTGGAATTAGCGACAATGGCTAATACCAGAGGACATACTTTCAAGCTGATTGATGGAAAGTATAGGAAGATATCCTATATATCCTATATGGAAGATGAACAAGTGGCTGAGGAACTGGTGTAGGGAGCAGGGTTTCAGTTTTCAGGATAATTGGGACCTCTTCTGGGGCAGGTGGGACCTGTACAAGAGAGACGGGTTACACTTGAACTACAGGGGGACCAATATTCTTTCAGGGAGGTTTGTTAATGCTATTGGGGAGGCTTTAAACCAGATTTGCAGGGGGATGGGAACCAGAGTGCCAGAGCTGACAGTGTGGCTGGGGTGAAAATAAATGATGTTAAAAGTCCAAGCAAATCCGCTAATAGAAAGGTTGTGAGTGGTGGTAAAAATCTTCTGAGGTGTATATATTTCAATGCTAGGAGTATTGCGGGGAAGGCAGGTGAGTTGAGGGCGTGGATTGACACGTGGAATTATGACGTAATAGAAATTAGTGAAACTTGGCTACAGGAGGGGCAGGACTTGCAGCTTAATATTCCAGAGTTCATTGTTTCAGATGTGATCGAGGCAGAGGAATGAAAGGTGGGGGAGTAGCATTGCTTGTTAGGGAAAATATTAAAGCAGTGTTCAGGCCGGACAGATTAGAGGGCTCGTCTATTGAGTCCTTATGGGTGGAGCTCAGAAACAGGAAAGGTATGGCCACATTAGTGGGATTGTATTACAGACCACCCAATAGTCAAGGAGAATTGGAAGAGCAAATCTGCAGAGAGATAGTAGGCACTGCAGGAAACATAAAGTTGTGGTGGTAGGGGACTTTAATTTTCCATATATTGATTGGCTCTCCCATACTGTTAGGGGGCTAGATGGTTTAGAGTTTGTAAAATGTGTTCAGGAAAGTTTTCTAAATCAATATATAGAGGGACCAACTAGAGGGGATGCAATATTGGATCTCCTGTTAGGAAACGAGTTAGGACATGTGACAGAAGTCTGTGTAGGGGAGCACTTTGGTTCCAGTGATCATAACACCATTAGTTTCAACTTGATTATGGACAAGGATAGATCTGATCCTAGGGTTGAGGTTCTTATCTGGAAGAAGGCCAAATTTGAAGAAATGAGAAAGGATCTAAAAAGCGTGGATTGGGACAGGTGGTTCTCTGGCAAGGATGTGATCGGTAGGTGGGAAACCTTCAAAGGAGAAATTTTGAGAGTGCAGAATTTGTATGTTCCTGTCAGGATTAAAGGCATAGCAAATAGGAATAAGGAACCTTGGTTCTCAAGGGATATTGCAACTCTGATAAAGAAGAAGAGGGAGTTGTATGAAATGTATAGGAAGCAGGGAGTAAATAAGGTGCTTGAGGAGTATAAGAAGTGCAAGAAAATACTTAAGAAGGAAATCAGGAGGGCTAAAAGAAGACATGAGGTTGCCTTGGCAGTCAAAGTGAAGGATAATCCAAAGGGCTTTTAGAGGTATATTAAGAGCAAAAGGATTGTAAGGGATAAAATTGGTCCTCTTGAAGATCAGAATTGTCAGCTATGTGCGGAACCAAAGGAAATGGGGGAGATCTTAAATAGGTTTTTTGCGTCTGTATTTACTAAGGAAACTGGCATGAAGTCTATGGAATTAAGGGAAACAAGTACTGAGATCATGAAACTGTTCAGATCGAAAAGGAGGAGGTCCTTGCTGTCTGGAGGAAAATTAACGTGGATAAATCCCCGGGACCTGACAGGGTGTTCCCTCGGACCTTGAAGGAGACTAGTGTTCAAATTGCAGGGGCCCTGGCAGAAATATTTAAAATGTCGCTGTCTGCAGGTGAGGTGCCGGAGGATTGGAGAGTGGCTCATGTTGTTCCATTGTTTAAAAAAAGATCGAAAAGTAATCCCGGAAATTATAGGCCAGTAAGTTTAACGTCGGTAGTAGGTAAGTTATTGGAGGGAGTACTAAGAGACAGAATTTGGATAGACAGGGACTTATTAGGGAGAGTCAACATGGCTTTGTGCGTGTTAGGTCATGTTTGACCAATCTATTGGAGTTTTTCGAGGAGGTTACCAGGAAAGTGGATGAAGGGAAGGCAGTGGATATTGTCTACATGGACTTCAGTAAATCCTTTGACAAGGTAACGCATGGGAGTTAGTTAGGAAAATTCAGTCGCTAGGTATACGTGGAGAGGTGGTAAATTGCATTAGACATTGGCTCAATGGAAGAAGCCAAAGAGTGGTAGTAGAGAATTGCTTCTCCGAGTGGCCTGTGACTAGTGGTATGCCACAGGGATCAGTGCTGGGTCTATTGTTATTTGTCATCTATATCAATGATCTGGATGATAATGTGGTAAATTGAATCAGCAAATTTGCTGATGATAGAAAGATTGGAGGTGTAGTAGACAGCGAGGAAAGATTTCAGAGCCTGCAGAGGGACTTGGGCCAGCTGGAAAAATGGGCTGAAAAATGGCAGATGGTGTTTAATACAGACAAGTGTGAGGTATTGCACGTTGGAAGGACAAACCAACGTAGAACATACAGGGTTACTGGTAAGGCACTGAGGAGTGCAGTGGAACAGAGGGATCTGGGAATACAGATAGAAAATTCCCTAAAAGTGGCGTCACAGGTAGATAGGGTCGTAAAGAGAGCTTTTGGTACATTGGCCTTTATTAATCAAAGTATTGAGTATAAGAGCTGGAATGTTATGATGAGGTTGTATAAGGCATTAGCGAGGCCGAATCCGGAGTATTGTGTTCAGTTTTGGTCACCAAATTACAGGAAGGATATAAATAAGGTTGAAAGAGTGCAGAGAAGGTTTACGAGGATGTTGCCGGGACTTGAGAAACTCAGTTACAGAGAAAGGGTGAATAGGTTAGGACTTTATTCACTGGAGCTTAGAAGAATGAGGGGAGATTTGATAGAGGTATATAAAATTATGATGGATATAGATAGAGTGAATGCAAGCAGGCTTTTTCCACTGAGGCAAGGGGAGAAAAAAACCAGAGGACATGGGTTAAGGGTGAGGGGGGAAAAGTTTAAAGGAAACATTGTGGGGGGGGGGCTTCTTCACGCAGAGAGTGGTGGGAGTATGGAATGAGCTGCCAGACGAGGTGGTAAATGCGGGTTCTTTTTTAACATTTAAGAATAAATTGAACAGATACATGGATGGGAGGTGTATGGAGGGATATGGTCCATGTGCAGGTCAGTGGGACTAGGCAGAAAATGGTTCGGCACAGCCAAGAAGGGCCAAAAGGCCTGTTTCTGTGCTGTAGTTTCTGTGGTTCTATGGTTCATTATCCGAGGTAGATTATATTGACACGCGAGAGTGTGTGGGGAAACTGCTGGAGACAGTTATCAAAGATATGATAACAGCACATTTGGAAAGCGGTGAAATCATCAGACAAAGTCAGCATGGATTTGTGAAAGGAAAATCATGTCTGACGAATCTCATAGAATTTTTTGAGGATGTAACTAGTAGAGTGGATAGGGGAGAACCAGTGGATGTGGTATATTTGGATTTTCAAAAGGCTTTTGACAAGGTCCCACACAGGAGATTAGTGTGCAAATTTAAAAACACGATATTGGTGGTAAGGTATTGATGTGGATAGAGAATTGGTTAGCAGACAGGAATCAAAGAGTTGGAATAAAAGGGACCTTTTCAGAATGGCAGGCAGTGACTAGTGGGATACCTCAAGGCTCAGTGCTGGGACCCCAGTTGTTTACAATATATATTAATGACTTGGATGAGGGAATTAAATGCAGCACCTCCAAGTTTGCAGATGACACGAAGCTGGGCTGCAGTGTCAGCTGTGAGGAGGATGCTAAGAGGATGCAGGGTGACTTGGATAGGTTGGGTGAGTGGGCAAATTCATGGCAGATGCAATTTAATGTGGATAAATGTGAAGTTATCCACTTTGGTGGCAAAAATAGGAAAACAGATTATTATCTGAATGGTGGCCAATTAGGAAAAGGGGAGGTGCAACGAGACCTGGGTGTCATTATACACCAGTCATTGAAAGTGGGCATGCAGATACAGCAGGCGGTGAAAAAGGCGAATGGTATGCTGGCATTTATAGCAAGTGGATTCGAGTACAGGAGCAGGGAGGTACTACTGCAGTTGTACAAGGCCTTGGTGAGACCACACCTGGAGTATTGTGTGCAGTTTTAGTCCCCTAATCTGAGGAAAGACATCCTTGCCATAGTGGGAGTACAAAGAAGGTTCACCAGATTGATTCCTGGGATGGCAGAACTTTTATATGAAGAAAGACTGGATGAACTAGGCTGTACTCGTTGGAATTTAGAAGATTGAGGGGGGATCGGATTGAAACGTATAAAATCCTAAAGGGATTGGACAGGCAGGAAGATTGTTCCCGATGTTGGGGAAGTCCAGAACAAGGGGTCACGGTTTGAGGATAAAGGCGAAGCCTTTTAGGACTGAGATTCGGAAAAACTTCTTCACACAGAGAGTGGTGAATCTGTGGAATTATCTGCCAGAGGAAACAGCTGAGGCCAGTTCATTGGCTATATTTAAGAGGGAGATAGATATGGCCCTTGTGGCTAGAGGGATCAGAGGGTATGGAGGGAAGGCTGGTGCAGGGTTCTGAGTTGGATGATCAGCCATGGTCATAATAAATGGCGGTGCAGGCTCGAAGGGCCAAGTGGCCTACTCCTGCACCTATTTTGTATGTTTCTACACACAGGCGGGCTTTGTGATAGAAGCAGATACTTTGGGGTGTTTAAAGAGACTGACATAGGCATATAGATGAAAGAAAAATGAAGGGAAATGTTGGAGGGAAGGGTAAGATTGATCTTGAGGTAGGTTAAGCGTTCCGCACAACACAGTTGGTGGAAGAGACATTACTGTGGTTTGCTTTTCTATCTTCAGTGTTCTGACAGTTACTTCGGTGAACTTCAATATGTACTGAACTGAACAATGAAATATTATCTGAAGACCCGGGAACGGAGCGTCGCTGGACGTAAACAAATGAGCAAGGAACAATTTAGAATGTATTTGAACTGATTTACCGAGCGTGGACAACAGAATGTTTGAAAACAGACCTGAAAACGAGGGAAGAATGACGATGCGTTTGAATTTAAAGTCCCAAATCATGACATGATGGAATAATTAAGCCGCTGAATTGCTGAAGAGATCAGTATTGAAAGTGAATGGTTATCTTGTGGACAGGTGATCTGGAGAGGAGATTAAAATAGCAAAAGACAGGGTTAATTAGGGATGACCAATAAGAGTGAGAACCTGGAATGATGCACGTTGCAGTGTGGGTTTGCAGGGAGCGGATGCAGCCAAGAGTGATACCAGACATAAGTAGTGTGATGCCGGTTTTGGGGAGGCGGGGGGCGGGGGGGGGGTGCGGGGGAGGTGGTGGGCCGTTGGGTGGTGGTGTTGATTTAAGAAATCTCGATCTGTAGAGAAAGTGCCATCATCGCCGTCCATGCATCCCTCCCCCAGACTTATCCTTCGCCAATTACAGACCTTACCCTCTCTCAGCCGGCACAATCACCCTTGATTTTTCAGATTGTTTTGCTGCCTGCCCTATCAGATGTAATTTTGCTCTCTCTAATTTCATCCGTCTCTGCAGCGTTAGGTTATTGGCGCCCCAGATGTCGAGTCTTTCCAGCATTAATTGCTCAAATTCCATATTTCTCGATTCTGTACTTTCCTGTTATTTCTCATTTTGACTTATTGCCAAACGAAGAAAAGTCACCAAGGCGAACAATATGAAAATATTCTATAACTGCTCTTAATCTACAACGGAATTACAATGCAGATCTCGTGCTTTCCTGGGGTATATGGCGAATAAACTCTGCTCGGGCTTCCAGCGGGATTACAAATATCGGTATATAGGGAAGACAGGCGATAGCGATGTGTTCTTCCTAGTTGTTAGATTTCCTCTTTTTTTAAGTGCAATTGATTTTCTTCACTTTATAGCCATTCTGTAGGAACGTTGTTCGTAATTGTCTTTTTTTTCCCCTCGTGTAGATTCTCTGGGTCCAAAATAGTTATTACATGGTTAATCAAAGTAACATGAACCGCTCTACGTTGGGAGGCATGATGGTGGCTATTAATATGGAGGTATAAATCCGTGTGAGTGGGTTTCCGATTGTCCCCATGTCCGAAGCTATCACCCGGTTTCCGTCGTATTGGAATGTCCAGGAACAGGAGGCAACCATTCTTCTCCGTCTCCATCGTAAATTGAATTTTTGGATGTATGCTGTTCAGGTGGTCCTAGAATAGTTGGAGTGCCCTCGTCTTCTTCGATACCCTGCCCTGGTTCTCTGCCTGATCTGGATCTTTTCATCTCGAATAGCCAACAAGATATCAACCTTCTCCATTTCAACACTCCTTTCTCTTCCTCCAATCTGACCCCCTCTGAAAGCACTGTACTCCAATCTCTCCGTACCAACCCCAGCCTTACCAAAGCGGGTGTTGTTATAATGTGGAACACTGAATTCTTCCTTGCCGAGACCAGGCGACAACTTTCAGTCACCTTCTTCTACCCACCCCTGCAGGAGGACCCTACTCCACAAATCAGAAAACCACCTCCGATGCTATCACTGACCTTGACCAATCTAGAGAACTCCTAATCGCTGCCACCAAACTCATGGTTCCCTTACCTCGCATTATCACTTCGACCTCCTACCCAAGATCCGGAAACTGGACTGTCCGTGTAAGCTGCTCTCGAACTTTTCATTAACTTTCAATTTTCTGGCCCTGACCGCCTCATCTTCACCATGGAACTTCAATCTCAATACACTAATTGCATCATCAGGAAGACATCAAAGTCCTCCTTTCTTGACAAAAGAATCAACTAATACCTCTCCACCACAACTCTCTTCCGTCTAGTAGAACTGATCCTCACCCAGAATATTTTTTTCCTTCGGATCCTCCCACTTTTTCCAGACCTGAGGGGTAGCCATTGGCAATCGCATGGGTCCGAACTACCCCTGCCTCTTTGTGGTTATTTAGTATAGTGAATGTTCGAAGACTTCTCTTGTTATATTCCACAACTCTTCTTCTTCTACATTAATGACTACACTGGTGCTGTTTCATGGACCTATGCTAATCAATTTTATTAATATTATTTTAACTTCCACCTGCCCTTAAATTCGGGCCATCTCTAATACTTCCCTTCGTGTTCTTGATCTTTTTGTCTCCAGCTTTGGAGACAAACTATGTACCGCATCCTTTATAAACCTGCACGCTCCCATGGTTATAACTCTTCCCACCCCGACTCCTGTAAAACTGCTATTCCCTATTCTCAGTTTGCTCGATGTCGCCACATCTGTGCCCAAGATGCGGCTTCCCTTTCCAGGGCATCGGAGATGTCATCCTTCTTTACAGTTCAGGTTTCCCTCGCTCTACTATTGATGCTTCCCTCGCCGGCATAACCTCCATTTGCCGTACATCCACTCACCCCACTTACCCGCTACCACCCCACACCACCCTCCGCATCCAGCACATTATCCTCCCCAAACTGCCCCATCACCAAAGGGACACTACCACCAAACATATTTCACCTCACTTCTCTTCACTTTCTACAGGGGTTGCTCATTACGCGATGCCCTTATGCATTCGTCCCTCTTCACTAATCTCCCGTAGGCTCATATCCATGTAAGTGACCTAAGTGCTACACCTGCCCATTCAGCTCCCTCACCTTCATTCAGGTCCCCAAACAGTCAACACTCAATTTGCGAGTGCTGGGCCAACTGTGGTGTCTAGGGATCCCGATGTGACCTCTTCTTCATTAGTAAGACCCTTCGTAAATCGTGACCGTTTCGTCCAGCCCCACCATCACTCGCCACAAGTGGGACATCCCGGTGACCGAACATTTTAATTCCCATCCCCATTCTCGTTCTGATGTGTCGATGTATGGCCCCCTCTTGTGCCAAGATGAGACCACCCTCAGGGTGGAGGAACAACACCTTATATTCCGTCTTGTGCACCCTCATATTTGGTGGTATGAATATAAATTTATCCTTCCGGTAGACAATCCCCTCCCCTCCCACCCACACCTCTTTACTCTATTCCGCACTCTGAGCAAATACTTCTCCTCTGCCTAATACTTCCCCCGGGTCCTTTCCTCGTTCCTTTTCTCCTATCGTCCACTCTTATCTCCTGTATGATTATTTCTTCACCAGCCCTTAACCTTTTCACGTGGCTTCACCTGGCTAGCCTTCCAGCTAGCATCGTTCCCTCTCCCCCGCCCCCAACATCTGTTTATTTAAGCATCTTCCCACGTTCTTCCTCGTCCTGAAGACGGGTTTCGGCCTGACCTCTTGAGTTTTCGAAACGTAATTTCTAACTTTCCTCCTTTGGGCTGTCTGTTTAAAATATAATCCTCCTGTGTTTTGTGATTCATCCAGCAAACATTCTGACGGCTGTGATCTTGTACCAGGAAAAGTTCGGACTCTCCCGAGGAATTACTCGCTATATGATGGCGATGGTGATCTCCGCCCTGCTCGTGATAACCTGGCATGTGTTGCTTCGAGAAATATTCATTTACTATCACCCTAACTCCTTCCTGTCCCTCAGAACAGTGTGCCCTTTTAATATTTACCTGCGGATCGTCACCTTGGATTATTCCGTCTGGTTAACTGTGTCCTTCACATTTGACCGTTTTGTTAGCATTTGCTGTCCGAAGCTGCGCCTCAGATATTGTACGGATAGGACGGCTGTTGTGGTTATTGTTTCCTTATGCGCCCTGAGCCTGTTAAAGTACGTTCCTTTTCATTTCATGTACGAGCCTCGCTACATCATGGATAACGTGAACTGGGGTTGTCAGCCAAAAGCCGCCTACTTCACCTCTAACTTGTGGGCGGTTTTCTCTTGGATGTGTAGCATATCATTTTCCTTCCTCCCGTTCGTTCTTATCCTGCTGTTGAACGGACTAACCGTTAAGAACATTGTAGCAGCCAACCGGGTCCGACGACATTTAAAGGGACTTAAAGTCAAAGATATTGAGGGGGGAAATCGGCGCAAATCTGTTGTCTTACTCTTCACTGTGTCGGGCACTTACATACTACTGTGGACAACGGAAACTGTGACTTTCATCTGCACTCGGATCACAGTCAATTTCCTTGGCGGGGATCTCACAAGCCCCTCTTACATCGCTAATGAGGTGGGGGTGTTACTCATGCTCCTCAACTCCTGCGTTAATACGTGTATCTATGCATTGACCCAGCGCAAATTCAGACAGGAAGTGAAGAATACACTTAAACATTTAGCACAGTTTATTTATAAATGTAAGAAACTTGCTCCGCAGTGGGCTTAAGCCCCCGGGACGAATACAACGCCGAAGTTCACTCTATTCTTTGACACGACCTCGTTATTTTATGACCTCTGTTCCATCCAAAATAGATTCATTGACCAGAAATCACTATGGTATCATTTTTTCCAGTAATTTTTCGGCTGTTCATTATTAAACTTTGTCCCCAGTTTTTTCTGCTTCATTGAAATCTAAGTTTATTTTACTTCAGCAGTTAAAAAGCATACACGCCATGGCCCCTCCTTTTACTACATCATACACTCACTATCGTTTGTCTCTTCTCTCTCGATACAGACTGCGCGCTCCAGTGAAATAAAAATACTAGCATTAAGGAATCCTCGGATTTCAATCAACACACCAGCCCACTTACTGAACCACACACACACACACACACACACACACACAGCCACACAACATTACGGTGATTTGTATACTGACCAACCTGTGCGTCTTCACGATCTGGAGGAAATCCCACGCGGTCACAACGAGAATGCGCAAACTTCCCGCTGACAGCAGGTCTGGCTCTAAGCAGGTTTGCTGGAATTGTAAGGTAACATCTTTCAGCATGATGCATCTTTATACTAGTCACACTTTCCGCCTTACAGTGCCATGGCATTTCAAGTGATTATCTATATGTACAAGTATTGTCAGGATTAAGTGATGTATGATTTTAAATCTCCGCTGCCTTGCGACTATATCCACCCATGTAGAAGGTTTCGGGAATAAACCTCAAGGAAGAAGTCCGGAGCTGGGATCTCTAATGCAGTTTGATGTTGTTTACAACTTCACTCTGGCACTCCCTGCGACGACACTGGTGACAAGCTGTATCAGTGTTTCCCCTTCCCTAAGACTACATCAGTGACTTGGAGACGGGGAGCCCGCTACCTGAGCAACATAAACACGAGGAATTCTGCAGATGCTGGAAATTCAAGCAACACACATCAAAGTTGCTGGTGAACGCAGCAGGCCAGGCAGCATCTCTAGGAAGAGGTACAGTCGACGTTTCGGGCCGAGACCCTTCGTCAGGACTAACTGAAGGAAGAGCTAGTAAGAGATTTGAAAGTAGGAGGGGGATGGGGGATCCAGAATGATAGGAGAAGACAGGAGGGGGAGGGATGGAGCCAGGAGCTGGACAGGTGATAGGCAAAAGGGATATTGGAGGATCATGCGACAGGAGGCCCAGGGAGAAGGAAAAGGGGGAGGGGGGAAAACCCAGAGGATGGGCAACGAGTATAGTCAGAGGGACAGAGGGAGAAAAAGGAGAGAGAGAGAAAGAATGTGTGTGTATATAAATAAATAACGGATGGGGTACGAGGGGGAGGTGGGGCATTAGCGGAAGTTAAGAAGTCAATGTTCATGCCATCAGGTTGGAGGCTACCCAGACGGAATATAAGGTCTTTTTCCTCCAACCTGAGTGTGGCTTCATCTTTACAGTAGAGGAGGCCGTGGATAGACATAACAGAATGGGAATGGGATGTGCAATTAAAAAGTGTGGCCACTGGGAGATCCTGCTGTCCTGGCGGACAGAGCGTAGGTGTTCAGCAAAGCGGTCTCCCAGTCTGCGTCGGGTCTTGCCAAGACATAGAAGGCCACATCGGGAGCACCGGACGCAGTTTATCACCTCAGCCGACTCACAGGTGAAGTGTCGCCTTACCTGGAAGGTCTGTCTGGGGCCCTGAATGGTGGTAAGGGAGGAAGTGTAAGGGATTGTGTAGCACCTGTTCCACTTACAAGGGTAAGTGCCAGGAGGAGATCAGTGGGAAGGGATGGGGCGGGGGCGGGGGGGGGGGCTACGAATGGACAAGGGAGTCGCGTAGGGAGCGATAACTGCGGAAAGCAGGGGCGGGGGAGGGAAAGATGTGCTTAGTGGTGGGATCCCGTTGGAGATGGCTGAAATTAGGGAGAATAATATGTTTTACCCGGATGCTGGTGAGGTGGTAGGTGAGGACAAGGGGAACCCTATTCCTAGTGGGGTGACGGGAGGATGGAGTGAGAGCAGATGTGCGTGAAATGGGGGAGATGCGTTTGAGAACAGAGTTGATGGTGGAGGAAGGGAAGCCCCTTTCTTTAAAAAAGGAGGACATCTACCTTTTCTTGGAACGAAAAGCCTCATCCTGAGAGCAGATGCGGCGGAGACGGAGGAATTGCGAGAAAGGGATAGCATTTTTGCAAGAGACAGGGTGAGAAGAGCAATAGTCCAGATATCTGTGAGAGTCGGTGGGCTTATAGTAGACATCAGTAGATAAGCTGTCTCCAGAGTCAGAGACAGAAAGATCTAGAAAGGGGAGGGAGGTGTCGGAAATGGGCCAGGTAAACTTGAGGGCAGGGTGAAAGTTGGAGGCAAAGTTAATAAAGTCAACGAGCTGAGCATGCCTGCAGGAAGCAGCGCCAATACAGTTGTCAATGTAGCGAAGGAAAAGTGGAGGACAGATACCAGTATAGGTTTGGAACATAGATCGTTCCACGAAGCCAACAAAAAGCAGGCATAGCTAGGACCCATATGGGTGCCCATAGCCACACCTTTAGTTTGGAGGAAGTGGAAGGAGCCAAAGGAGAAATTATAAAGAGTAAGGACTAATTCCGCTAGACGGAGCAGAGTGGTGGTAGAGGGGAACTGATTAGGTCTGGAATCGAAAAAGAAGCGTAGAGCTTTGAGACCTTCCTGATGGGGGATGGAAGTATATAGGGACTGGACATCCATGGTGAAAATAAAGCGGTGGGGGCCAGGGAACTTTAAATCATCGAAAAGTTTAAGAGCGTGAGAAGTGTCACGAACATAGGTAGGAAGGGATTGAACAAGAGGGGATAATACCCTGTCGAGGTATGCAGAAACGAGTTCGGTGGGGTAGGAGCAAGCTGAGGCAATAGGTCTGCCAGGTCAAGCAGGTTTGTGGATCTTGGGTAGGAGGTAGAACGGGAAGTGTGAGGTGTTCGAACAACAAGGTTGGTAGCAGTGGATGGGAGATCCCCTGAGCGGCCCCCTTGTATACCATCCGTTATTTATTAATATACACACATTCTTTCTCTCACTCTCCTTTTTCTGCCTTTGTCCCTCTGACTATACCCCTTGCCCATCTTCTGGGTTCCCCCCCCCTCCCCCCTTCCTTCTCCCTGGGCCTCCTGTCCCATGATCCTCTCATATCCCTTTTGCCAATCACCTGTCCAGCTCTTGGCTCCATCCCTCCCCCTCCTGTCTTCTCCTATCATTTTGGATCTCCCCCTCCTCCTCCCACTTTCAAATCTCTTACTAGCTCTTCCTTCAGTTAGTCCTGACGAAGGGTCTCGGCCCGAAACGTCGACTGTACCTCTTCCTAGAGATGCTGCCTGGCCTGCTGCATTCACCAGCAACTTTGATGTGTGTTACCTGAGCAATCGGTTCTTCAAATCTTCTCGCCCAGGCTTGCACCCTGGAGAGGACACAGTCCACCACAGGCGCAAACCCACGATCCCCTAGGATCGACGGCTGCCTATTAATATGAAGTGACGTCATTATTTCTGCTTCCACCAGCCTCTGAGGCAAGGCTGTCTGGATATTTAATTATTTAATTTATTTAGGGGTACAAAACCAAATATGTTCTTCGGGCATTTGGAGCCTAACAGCCCATCAGGCCACTAATTTAACCCTACACACTTTGCAATGACCAAGTAATCTCGTGTCACGTACCCCGTGACGGGAATAAAGAATCAGCAGAAATAGAAAATACTTTGGAGTCCAGTATTGCTATAAACTAATAATGATTATTAGTAACTACACAATACAATAATATAAATGTAGATAAATGAAACAGGTTAGCAACGATTATATATATATATGAACAAGTATAACAGTAAGTGTGGAAATATCAGTAAGTCTAGGGGTAAAAAGATACAGTCTTACGATGACGAGTAAAGTTCAGTTTAGCTCAGTTCAGTTCGTGATATTTAGTTGAGTAGTGATGGAGAGAGAGAGAGGGCAAGATTTGAGTCTTCAAGTGAGCTGACGCCGTGAATCTTCTCGTTGTCCTCCGAAATCCTTTAAAAGTCAGTGACTGTGACTTCAACAAAGGGGACCGGTTTTCTATGGTGAAGCTATCACTCAGGCGAGGGTGGACACATGGACAACTCCCCACCAGTCAACCCCTTTCCTTTTCACTGCAAGAGCGACTGGTCGATCCGCCTGATCGATCCTCCAAAAAACCCACTTTTTCTGCGGCACAACAAAGCTCATTCAGTGTCCAAATATGTGTCTGAGGTCTATATCATCTGACCTCCTATTTATCTCACCATACTGGATACCAGCTCTCATTCAAATAACTCCTCCTTCCTCTCTCTGTGTAAGAAATGCAAGCAGGTTTAAGGGGGTTTCGACTCTTATGTTACTGCGTAGGCTAATTAAAATGGCTTCTTTGGTATGTTATACTTGGGAATGCTTCTTTGTTATGTTAAACGCTGAGAAAGTTTTTGCGCTAGTAGCTTGTTTTGGGTTAGGTGTGATAACAATATGTTACGAACAAATTGGAATAGTTGTTATGATTTTGGGGTATCTGGAAGATTTGTATGCGCGGGGTTTTGGAGGCAGAAGGCGGGAGAGAGAGACAGAGGATGGACCAGGTGCTGTGATGCCCGCTAACGGGAAAGGACACCGAGGAGGGCGTTCGACGAGGAGACGGAGACGGACTCATGTGGAGCGTCTGGTTGACCACCGTTGTTGGTCCCAGGCGGCCGGTCGAGGTGGTCCGAGGGGTCGCAGGTGAAGAAGAAGGGTCCTGAGCTCCAACTGTTTGTGCCCGAAGAGATTGAACTTTGATAAGTGTGGCGCCTTATATTTTCCTTTTATATTTTATTCTCTATTAATTATATAGAAACATAGAAACATAGAAAATAGGTGCAGGAGTAGGCCATTCGGCCCTTCGAGCCTGTACCACCATTTATTATGATCATAGCTGATCATCCAACTCAGAACCCCACCCCAGCCTTCCCTCCATACCCCCTGACCCCCGTAGCCACAAGGGCCATATCTATCTCCTTCTTAAATATAGCCAATGAACTGGCCTCAGCTGTTTCCTGTGGCAGATAATTCCACAGATTCACTACTCTCTGTGTGAAGAAGTTTTTCCTAATCTCAGTCCTAAAAGGCTTCGCCTTTATCCTCAAACCGTGACCCCTTGTTCTGGACTTCCCCAACATCGGGAACAATCTTCCTGCATCTAGCCTGTCCAATCCCTTTAGGATTTTATACGTTTCAATCCGATCCCCCCTCAATCTTCTAAATTTCAACGAGTACAAGCCTAGTTCATCCAGTCTTTCTTCATATAAAAGTTCTGCCATCCCAGGAATCAATCTGGTGAACCTTCTTTGTACTCCCTCTCTGGCAAGGATGTCTTTCCTCAGATTAGGGGACTAAAACTGCACACAATACTCCAGGTGTGGTCTCACCAAGGCCTTGTACAACTGCAGTAGTACCTCCCTGCTCCTGTACTCGAATCCTCTCGCTATAAATGCCAGCATACCATTCCAGTAATATCTATAAACTGTAAATCATTTAATTATATCTGGTGTATTGTCTATTATTTGGGCGGAGTGGGGTACATCACACAGCTTCCACACAAACTAATTACACAGTTTGGCGAGGCCGAGGGCTGTTTCCCTGGACCACAGCGAGTCGAGCGGCCCTGATGTTGGCCGGGGGGTTACATTGTGTGGGCTTTTGTCCGGGATTCGGTCTTCTGGTATGCTGTGTGGGTGCCCTGTTTAAATCTGTAATGTGTGTCTCTGTGGGTTGTTTGCTGGTTATTGCTGCATGCGTGGTGTGGTGCGGTGTTTGTTCGTATTCAGGCTGGCATTGACGAGTTGGAGGTGGCACTCGGGGCTGTCCATGCTGTTGGGAGAGAGAGGAAAGAGTGGTCTGATTTGGAGGTAGTGTTTACGAATAAATAACACAAAATAATCTGCAGATGCTGGTGTCAAAGCAACACTCACAACACGCTGGAGGAACTCAGCAGGTCGGGGAGCATCAGTGGAAAAGATCGGTCGACGTTTCGGGCTGGAAGGTCCTGATGAAGAGTTCCGGCCCGAAACGTCGACCGATTTTTTCCACTGATGCTGCCCGACCTGCTGAGTTCCTCCAGCGTGTTGTAAGTGTGCGAATAAATGTTCGAGCTCTGGCAGGCTCCGCCAGGTGCTTGGGATAGTGTCCACCCCAAGAGGGGTGAAGGCGTGCGAGATGTGGGCGGAGCAGATCTCTCAGTTGTTAGATGAGTGGCAGTGCTCGTTTGAGTGAGAGCGACAGGGATTGGTTGAAAGTTTGAGTAGGTGGGCTGGTGACGGGGTTAGAGCTGTCAGGTTCACTTACACCGCAGTGACACCTGTCAGTTATGTGAAAGGGGGTAAAGTTTTCAGTGTGTCTTCTCTGGCTAGGAGGGCGGATAAATTGCTTGCAAGGCTAGGGGGATCATTTCAGGGGGTCAGCCCCTCCTTCAGTTGTTCAGCTGATCAGGGAGGTGTCGGGAAACTTAGTGGAGGCCCAGTGGGGGAACGGCTTGGGGTCTCTGGGGATGCACGTTCCCAGGAATGTACCAATGAACTTCCGCAAGGAAAAGACCCTATTACTGAAGGCTTAGAGGGACCAAGCCCCAGGGTGTCGTTATGGATAGAGGGAAGCGATGCTAAAACCATCCTTGACCCCGGGGCGCAGGTCAAGTTGTCGTACAGTTCGTTTTACAACCAGTGTCTGAAGCATTTACCCTTGACAACCGCAAGGGCACCGGAGATTTTGGGTACCAGTGCCAGTAGTTATCCAGAAGACGATGATTGGTTAATGACCCTGGAGTTCATGGGGGCACTGTCTGGGCACCCAGCGTGTCGAGTTGCTTCTGAGGACGTGTGTAGCAGCCTTGAGGCGTTACCGAATTTAAGCGAGACCCAGCGGTGGTACGGCCTGGGGAAAGTAGCTGAGAGTGAGACCCTCTTAATAGATGCTCCGAACTACCACGAGGGAGGGGAGTTGACCGCTGAAGATACCTCAGTGAGAGAGAGGTCGCGGCAACTGGACCCAGGCGCCGTGGAAGTTGGAGGCAACGTGTGTGTGGATTATGCGACGTGGTTTAATGTGCTGGATCTGAGGAGTGGATGTTGCCAGATCCCCAGGAGTGCGGCTGTCGAGCCGAAGATGGCCATTATTAGTTCCCTAGGATTCTTCCGATCCGAAAAGATGCCCAAGTGCATATCCGGAGCCCCCACATCCTTCCCGCGGGGCATGAGGACGACCATGGGGAAGCGAAGGTGTGTGGAATTTTGGCGTATGTGGATGACCGCCTGGAACTTGGATTCGCCGGGGGGGGGGGGGGGGGGGGACTATGAAGCGAGGCGAGTGGCTAAGCCCGGGCGACAGAAGTGAAGTGTCAAATGTGGAAGAGTTTTTGGCCAGAGGGGTTTGCTGCAATGTGAGAAATATGAACCGACATACCAGTTGAACTTCCTGGTGTTGGAACAGACGGTGGTGGACCTGGGGATGGAAACCCAGGTCGTCAATCTGAATGAGACACAGGGGAGAGGGGGGATTTGCACCGCTGAACTGAGTGCTCAGAAATGCCGGCCGGAGACTGAGTGCCGCGTTTGTGGGACGACCATTGCACACTTGCAATTCACGCTCGTCAACGTGGAGAAGAAGCAACGGAATTCCGAGCCGACACTGCGGTCATGTACTGGTGAATTAATCCAGCGAGAAGAAACGATGACCCACCTTCGAAGGGATCAGCAGAAACTTCAGTCGTCGATTCGAAAAAGAGTGGAAGACTTACAAGTTGGGGAAGATCAAGGAAGTATTCTGACTAAGGCCAGCAGAAAACCGAGAGCCCAGGGAGGGGAGTTTGACTACACTCCCGGGGAGGTGAAGAAATGGAGGACAAATCTCGGAAAAGGGAGGCGGATGCTTCAGAGGAACCTGAAGGTGATTATCGACAGTTTAAATGAAGTGGTAAAACTGAAAGTTGACCTGGAAGAAGTCATCAGGAAGAAACAACCAGAGGCTGAACATCCTTTAACTGCTGCTTTTCAGGTCAGGGTGGAAGAAGCTGGTGGGGTAACTGCGTCCCAGATTGAAATGGCCAAGAACCCTGAGTCAGAACTGCTGAGGCTGTGGCGAGAGTTGAAGGAGTCCCCGAAGAAGCTGACGTCTCGACTGAAGGAGGCTGAAGGGGTAGCCCCGGCTAAACGTTTGTTTGGAGAAAACTCAAATAGCAGCTACCGATCGAGGGAATGAGGAAGAATATGGATTCGAAGGATGATGCGCTGCACATGTGGTACATGCTGCCTTTCGCTAACTTCCCCGTGATTGAGGAAGAAATTTTGTCCCTTCTCCTACTGAGTCAGGTGCAGTGGGGAGGGCTAGCTGTGGGCAGTCTGAGTTACGGCAGGTTCAGGAAGGGCAAGAAGCGGGGCCCCGAACACGGGACAGGGAGCTCCGAGCTGTAATGGTGGCCTGAGTGAGAGAGGAGTTGGCAAGCAGGCCCGAGGTATCCCTAGTAGTGTCTGAGGCTTTTGGGTTTAAGTGAGGGGGTACGGAGGTCTCTGAGAATTAAGAAGCTCCCAGGTAGGTTGGCCTATGTAGCGCCTGTGGAACGGGTGTAAGATCCACGGTTTGGGGAGCATTGTCACTGTGTGTATCTGTGTCTGTGTGTGTTGTGTGTCTGCAGGACTTGTTGGAGAGTTGTTTAGAAGTCATGAGGACATGACTTTATTTGGTGGGGATAGAGTGTATGAGGGTTTCGTCTCTTATGTTATCGCGTAGCCTAATTAAAATGGCTTCCTTGTTATGTTATACTTGGGAATGCTTCTTTGTTATGTTAGACGCTGAGCAAGTTTTTGCGCTAGTAGCTTGTTTTGGGTTAGGCGGTGATGAAAAGATTTACGAACCAATTGGGAGGGTTGTTATGATTTTGGGGTATCTGGAAGATTTGTATGCGCGGGGTTTTGGAGGCAGAAGGCGGGAGGGAGAAACAGAGGACGGACGAGGTGCTGTGATGTCCGCTAACGGGGTCAGAACCCAAGGAAGGCGTTTGGCGAGGAGACGGAGACGGACTCATGTGGAGCGTCTGGTCGACCACCGTTGTTGGTCCCAGGCGGCCGGTCGAGGTGGTCCGAGGGGTCGCAGGTGAAGAAGAAGGGTCCTGAGCTCCAACTGTTTGTGCACGAAGAGATTGAACTTTGATAAGTGTGGCGCCTTATATTTTCCTTTTATATTTTATTCTCTATTAATTATATAGTTCCAGTAATATCTATAAACTGTAAATCATTTAATTGTATCTGGTGTATTGTCTGTTATTTGGGTGGGGTGGAGTACATCACACAGCAGCCACACAAACTAATTATTCAGTTAGGCGGGGCTGAGGGCTGTTTCCCTGGACGACGGCGAGCCGAGCGACCCTAAGGTTGGCCAGGGGGCGGGGGGGGGGGGCTATACAGGCAAATGTCCTTGAGAAATATCAATAACCTGTGAGCAGTCTTCATCTCTCTCTCTCTTTTAAAAACAAACTATTGGTGTTAAATAACTCTCTCTCTCTCTCTCTCTCTCTCTCTCTCTCTCTTTCTCTCTCTTTTCAAATGCACAGTTAATAGGGGTAATTCAGGATCCCGTCAACCCAGGCTTGCACCCTGAAGAGGACACAGTCCACCACAGGCGCAAACCCATGATCCCCTTCGATCGACGGCTGCCTATTACTACAAAGTGACGTCAGTATATCTGCTTCCACCAGGCTCTGAGGCAAGGCTGTCCAGATATTTATTTAATTAATTTATTTAGGGATACAAAACCAAATATGTTTTTCCGGCATTTGGAGTCTTATAGGCCATCAGGTCACTGATTTAACCCTACACAACTTACAATGACTAAGTAATCTAGTAACCGGCAAGTCTTTGGACTGCGGCAGAAAACTGAAGCACCCGGAGGAAACAGGCATGCATACGGGAAGGGGCGTAGAAACTTGCTTATTCAAGATAATTATACTGCACACCGACGCCCGAGCTGCAATGGTGTCGTGCTACCGGGGCACTCCAATTTATTGATATCAACTTATCAATGGGTGAAATAAATATTCTCCAATCTACTTAAAATCTAACTCCCGCTTCAGGCCTGTCTTCTGCTCATGAAAACTCTGACAACTGCCAGCTCTTATCACAGCACTTACTCATTTGTATACTTTAACCAGGTCCTGTCATTCTGTCAGCTAAATCAAAAAGAACCCCAGCCTGTCCTACTCTCCTCAGTGATGATCCAATCCAGCTGGTGTTACATCATGGCGAAACTCCGATGCTTCAGGTGAAATGCCATTTTCCATAAAATTGCGGGGACTAGAACTTGACTCAGAGGGTTGGCCGGCCTCACGCTCTGTATTTCTGTACCATGACCTCGATACACTCATATTCTGTGGCCCGTTTAATAAAGCCAAGCAACACACACAAAAAAAAATGCTGGTGAACGCAGCAGGCCAGAAGCAGCATCTACAGGAAGAGGTACAGTCGACGTTCCAGGCCGAGCCCTTTCCTGAGGTCGCCAACTACTCTGTCTTGTCTTTTTCTAATTTATCTAAATGTGCTGCCACTTCATTTACGTTTCTTGCTGATTTCAGGGATCCCTGGACATTTACACCAACTCCCGTTGCTTCCTAACGCTGTAATTTGCTATTCCTTGCGTTTTTCTTACTCACTATGTTTGCCTTAATAGATTTTTTGAATTGCGGCACCGCTCACAGGGTGGGATTAAACTAAAAGCAATATCCGCATGTCCGATACAACACTGATATTTGTCTGCTCCAGATAGCTATTAAATACAGAAAGACCACGGGCGTTGATGAAAGAAAATTTATCAACATCTTTCCCTGCATGGAAAAGAAAATAAAACTCGCATACCCCAAATTTCCTACTCAGCCGCAGAAAAAGCAGCCACAATATTCATCACCGACCCCCTCCCCGCCCCCCACACACACACATAACGATCCCTGATCCCCGACCACCTCGTCAAAAAGAACAACGTCAGTGGCACCAACCCCCATTTTGCTAATAGTCTTTTGACTAGTCCTTATTCATATCCTCCCACACTAAACCAAGGTTATCTATACACCATAGGGGACCCTACCTCGAAAGTTGAAAAAATAAGGTTCATGAGTCGCCCCTTAATTTTTTGCCAACCTAGGGTGACTCCTTTGATCAGCTTATACCTATCTAGGTGTTCAGTCAATGGAATAAGAGATTGTGACAGCTGTCGTAAATTGACAATAATGTCATCATTTATGTTTATTTCTCCTACCTATTTTAACATGCGGAATAATAGCGAAAAGCGTCCAGTTCGAGGATATCAAAAACCTTTCAGAACACCACCCCCACCTCCAGTACACACACACACACACACACACACACACACACACACACACACACACACACAATCTCCTCAGCAGAGATGTTAATGTTCAGTAGAAGAAAATCATCAAATTCTGGTGCTTGAATAGCCCTGGTATCATTATTTTAAAACTGAACTAAATTTAGTTGTTTTTTCATCCTCTTAATTTACTTCTAAATTTCTTCATTTCTTCGGCAGATTGTCTGCATTTATTTCAGCAACAGTCAAAGATAAAACTGATTTGTCGATTCTGATTTTCACATAGAATATCAAGAGTGATGAAAGTGTGAGTTTGTGTCTACTTTCAATGCAACACCTGTTACACTTGCAGGCTTGTTCTTGTATCGCTATTTAGTAGATTTATCTTATGTTCATTTATTTCTCAGGACATATTTCATGCCTATTCCTAATAATCTTGGAAATGTAACGTTGAGCCGGCTTCACATACCGTTCCAATCCATCCGCTGAAATTACAGTCACGTTATTGCGAGCAAATTCCTGATGAAGGTTCAACCAAGAAACAATTCAGAATAAATGCCCTTTCACTCTGGATGTGTATGAAGACAGTAGATTCTTGAATCAAGGGAACCAATCACCTTAGATTTCATGGTAATCGATGACAATACCCGAATCAACATTCCAACAGTAATAGGACATCTAGCCTATTGTGTCTAAAACATGATTGTGTCAAAGAAAGAAATATTGCTCATTATATAAGGATTCATATTGAGTAGAACTACTAAACAAGCTTCTTCACTCTGTGACATATAAATTGCTGTTTTACAGTTACAGACGACAGTACTATAACAGATCCCTCTACCACTTCATACTCACTGTCAAAGACACCAGCAGTGTGCTGGATGTTGAAGGTTGTGAGGGAAGGGAAGTGAGTGTAGTTACTATTATAGGCGGCAAGGTGCTCAAAAAGCTGAAAGACCAAAGAGTACTTAAGTCACCTGGACCAGATGAGTGGCACTCTGGGGTAACGGTAGAGATTGTGAGGGCATTAGTAATGATCCTTCAAAAATCATTGGATTCTGGCATAGTGCCAGGCAACTGGAAAATGGAAAATGTCACTCCACTCTTTAAGAATGGAGGAAGTCAGCAGAGAGGAAATTATAGGCCAGTTAGCCTGACGTCAGTGGTTGGGAAGATGTTGGAGTCAATTGTTAAGGATGAGGTTATGGAATACTTGGTAACAAAGGACAAGTTAGGACAAAATCAGCATTGTTTCCTTCAGAGAACATCTTGCCCGGTGAAAACGATTTGAGGTTACACATAGGACGGATAAAGGGAAAGCAGTAGATGTTGCATATTTGGACTTTCAGAGGGCATTTGACAAAGTGGCACACATGAAGTGGCTTACCAAGTTAAGAGCCCATGGAATTACAGGGAAATTACTGGCATGGTTAGAACATTGGTTGATTGGCAGGAGACAGTGACTGGGAGTAAAAGAATCTTTTATTGGTTGACTGCCTAGTGGTGTTCTGCAGGGGTCGATGTTGCGACTGCTTCTTTATCTGTTGTATATCAATGTTGGAAAATGCATGTTACACACTTTGGCAGTAGAAATAAATGTGCAGATTATTTTCTAAACGGGGAGAAAAATCCAAAAATCTGAGATGCATAGGGACCTGGGAGTCCTTGTGCAGAACACCCTAAATGTTAACTTGCAGGTAGAGCTGGTGGTGAGGAGGGCAAATATAATATTAGCATTCATTTCAAGAAGTCTAGTATACAAGAGGAAGTATGCCATGTTGAGGCTTTATAAAGCACTGGTGAGGCCTCACCTTGAGGACTGTAAACATCTTTGGGCATTTCATCTAAGAAAGGGTATGCTGGCATTGGAGATGGTTCAGAGGAGGTCCACAAGCATAATTTTGTGAATTTTATCATAGAAGAGACATGTGATAGCTCTGGGTCTGTACTCGCTGAAACGTAGAAGGATGAGTGGGGATCTCATTGAAACCTTTCGAATGTTGAAAGGCCTAGACAAAGTAGACGTGCAAAGAATGTTTCTCATGGTGGGAAGTCTAGGACAAGAGGGTACATCCTCTGAAAGAGGGGTGTCCATTTAAAACAGAGATGTGGAAAAATGTCTTTAGCCAGAAGTTGGTGACTGCAGAATTTATTACCACAGCTAGCTGTGAAGGTTAGGTCGCTGGGTGCATTTAAGGCAGATCTTCAGAGGTTCTCGACTGGACACGGCATCAAAGGTTTCGGAGAAAAGACCAGGAAGTGTGGCTGAGGAGGGGAAAAAAGGATCCCCCATGATTAAGTGGCGGAGCAGTCTTGATGGGCTAGATGGCCTAATTCTGCTTCCATGTCTTATGGTCCTGTTCAATAACACAGCCCAGAGCCCTTTCATTCACTGCGTACAATCTCATCTGGTTAAGCAAAATGCACCACTTCACACTCTTCTGTGTTAATTTCCAACAGCCATCCCTGGCCAACTTACCGAATTTATCCATATCCCATCGTACTCTCAGACACAGTTCTGCGCTGTCAACTACCCTACCATTTGGTGTCTTCTGCAGCATACTGAACCATTAAAATACATGATAAACAATAAAGGACAAACACTCCCACTGACTAGATGCCTATCATGCAACTGCTGAAGAAAAATATACATTCAAATTATTTAAATCAGAGAAAATGAAAAAAAGTTATACATGTGTTTCAAAAAAAGTCCATAAAATAGACATGCAATAAGATACATTGCTAACAATTGACAGGGCCTGGGCTACACACACCAAATGCTGGTGGACCTCAGCAGGTGAGGCAGCATCAATGGAGAGGAAGAAACAATCAATGTTTTGGGCTGAAATGCATCATGAAAGATCTCAGCTGAAAATGTTGACTGTTTATTCCTCTCCATAGATGCGGCCTGACCTGCTGAGCTCCTCCAGCATTTTGAGAATTTCTCTGGATTTCAGCATTTAATACAAGTGTGTGTGTGTGTGTGTGTGTGTGTGTGTGTGTGTCTGTGTCTGTGTCTATATATATATATATATATACATGAATGTAGGCATTGTGAACCTGTGGTGTCCACTGAGACTAGAAGTTACCACCTTACTACTGCTGGTAAATGAAGCACATCACTACGTCAGTGTGTTTTGATTTGAGCATATCAACTACACAAATTGTTAATAGATCAAACACCATTGGAGCCAATAATACAGATACAGCATAAATTTATTTGATTAACACCTACATGCAGAGGTCACACTGACTACACTCGAACATTTTATATATTTTATCATGCCCAGTCCCCATCCCATCCAGCTGACTGTACTTTATCCTCATTCCCTGGGTTACATGACTATATTCATTTAATATTACATCAGTGATATTATACATTGGCTGCTATATCCAGTTCAAGTTCAAGTTTATTGTCATTCAACCACACATGAATACAGCCAAACAGGGTTACTTCTGGGGCCAAGGTGTAAAACACAGTACTAACAGTCATACACAGCAGAAGGCACATATAAGATAGTAGTAAAATACAGTCACACAAAGAAATATAGTCGAAGTCCCAGAGTCCATGAATGATGCAGCTGTCCGCAGCCTTCTGCTGAGTGAATACTGTGGGTTGCAGGGTATCATGAACTCCAGGATGGATACCACGCCACACTGCCTGCAGCACTCTAGTGCAGCACTCAACTCCTTTGCCTTTCCCTGGGTAGCTGCAAACAGGCTGCACTGTGGCTTGTGGCTTAGACCTTGCTATGATTGAGGCCACATCGCTCCCCCGCCACTCGCCAATAAACCAATGAATTGGACTTACAGCGTTCCACAACACCAATATACAACGGGGTCTTGCAATAACAAGAAAAGTGACTGAAATGATCATTCACTGTTAGACTGCAATCTTCAACTAGATGTCCCAAACTCTTGAAACATTTGCTGAAATTCATCCTGTATCCCAACATTTCTTAAGATACATTCAAGGCATTTCTAGTGTACAAAATTAAAGTGAAGCATAATCAAATGACTGTTTACATACTCAAATCATCAACAAACCTAGTTTCCAAAGAAGACTATTAGGTGCTGGTGCATAGGGTTAGCATTCTCGAAAAGACCTACTTCTCTAACGAAGTACATCCAACAGTGCTTGAGGCAACAAGGCAACCAGCTCTGGATGGCATGCTGAGTCAAGCCAGTCAACTTTGCAGAAGAACTGGTCACCTTCCTTCTAAACCTTTGGAATAACAAGTGGCGTGACAGAGAGAGTCAATGAAGAAATGCTTTGGATTTGGAACTTTTGGGCTTCTGAAAGCCACTAAATAAGGCACACAAGTCTGCCATCAATATTCAAAGCTCTGAAATTAAGGAAGCAGTTGCAATATGGATAGAAAATTGGCTTGGTAACACAATACCAAGTATTCAAGACTTTTTAGAATGAAGTTACCTAGAGAATCTACACTAGGATCAGTGCTTTCTTATTTTATTTAATGACTTGGATGTTGGTGTGTCTGATACAATTTCTATATTTGAAGATGATACAAAAGTGGCAGTGTGGCGAAATCTGAGGAGGATAGTAACCCATCAAGAACACCAATAGACAGGGAGAGAAGGATTACAAACAAGAGAAAATTTGCAGATGCTGGAAATGCACGCAACGCACACAAAATGTTAGAGGAACGCAGCACGCCAGGCAGCATCTATGGAAAGGAGTACAGAGGACGTTTTGGGCATAGACCCTTCATCAGGATTATTCAATATATATGGAACATAGCATACAGAATGTAATGTGTTATATTACTGCAAGGTGAATAGAGTGAGGCAATATCAAATAAAGAATAATTCTAACCGGAGCAGATAAACAGGAAGGTATAAGGATATGTGTACAAAATTCACCAAGAGCAGGTTGGGTATGTAATTAAAAAGACAAAATCATGGGCAAACTAAAATTACAAAAAAAACCTCTTCAAATGCTGGAAATCTGAAAAAAGCAAAAAATACTGAGACACTGAGGCCCCTTCCTATCCCCTCACTGGTTTAGCATTCCAAAACACCTATGAAATCACTGTTTGAAAGGATGTTACAGTCCTGGTTTATAACCAGGAAGTCATAGGTTACAGAATAGCTACACATACCACATAACACATTATGCTAAAGGATGGTTGCACACTCCATTGCCAATTGCAGAGTGTTTAGGAACAAAGCATTGAAAATCAGTCTGTCTGACCAGTGTGCGAACTTTTAGCATTTAATACACATTTAAGTTGGAAAAATAGAAGTAAATGAAGTTGGATCAAATACTTAATGTTAATTGATCCGATACATGTTAGAAAAACACAATAGAGAGATTTGAGACATGGATTTCAACAGATAAGGATCTTGGCATCTAATAATGTAATTAATATTGCTTACACTAGCTCACAATGTGGGAATCTGTTCAACACTGAAACATTGCTTATCCTCGGAGGTGGATCAGTTTCAAGTGACTCCCTGTAAAAGCTAAATAAACCTAAATGTTTAAGTTGAATATTTGCAATGGATCAATATTACAACCTGTTAAGAAGAAAGGGTAGAGTTTCTCAGTGAACTTGTCCTTGAAAGTGTACAGATGTGACATGTCATCAGCATTGTACAGTGATAGTTGGCCTGCTTCATAGTCCAGATAAACTCCCAGCCTACTGGGCTTTACTTTCACAGGGAGTGCAGTACGAGGTGAAATCATAGTGGTGTATTCCTCTCCCAGGCGCCACAAGGCCCAGACTCCAGCTTTAGGCTCAGGTGAGAATTCCTTCTTCCTTGGCACAGACTCCTTCACCACGCCCACGCTCCACATGCTGTTCTTTCCCACCTCCAGTTCCCAGTAGTGCCTCCCTGTTGTGAAGCTCTGCTGAGCCAAAACACTATGCCAATTTGTGAATCGCTCTGCTTTGTCAGGGACCTTCTGCTTATCACCGAGTCTCATGGCTGTCTGGTCGCTGGAAAGGACAAGTTTTGGATGCGCAGTATTGGGATTCAGCTTCAGAGCAAATGGAACTAAAGAAGACAAATGTTAGCATTCTCATGAGGACAGCTGATACAAGTTGACATCAAACATTTTGACAACATTCAGTGGCTGCTTAGACAGTACCAGCACAGCTAATGAAATTTTAAAAAAAACTGCTGTTGCTAGAAATCTGAAATAGAAACAGAAAATGCTCGGTGAATCAGCTTCTCTCTTTTCAGTTCTAACCTGGAATGTTGATTGTTTTCTTTTCTCTCTAAGGATGCTGCCTGACATGCTGAGTGTTTTCAGCATTTTCTGTTTCTAATGCATGCCTCCCAGTACACAGTGGGTATTTTTTTTATATATTAGCAGTGATTCCCTTGTGTAATTTAATAATATTCAAACCGCCATAAGCACATGTTCTCTGTCTGTTCAGCTTTCCCTGCCAAGTGTCAAAACCACTCCCCAGTTCTTACCAGGATAGCACTGGCATGCTTCTCCTGCAGGATGTGGGAGATCAGGAAAAAGTCCAGTGACCCTGAGGACTAAATGTGTGGGAAATGCATACAGCTGTAGCTCTTCACCAACTGTGCCAAAAAACTGATGCTGGATACACTTAACAACATCTGGGATGCTGACAGCATCAAAAAGGAGTCTACTTGATGTGGTTACAAAGCTACTCATTGTTAATGGAAGAATTCCTAACAGTGTGGAAGTACAGAAGGATTTTGGGGTTCAACTCCATGGACCCCTCAATGCTGCCACACAAATGCAGAAGGTATTTTGTGTACTACCATTAATTAAATGAGAGATTGATTTCAAGAGCCACAAGGTAATGTTGCAGCTGTATGAAACTGTGGTTAGATCACAATTTGAATATTGTGTTCATTTCTGGTCACCTCATTGTAGGAAGGTGTGCAACCTTTAGAGAAGATTTACTTACATGCTGCCTACATTCGAGAACAGGGCTTATGTGGAAAGTTTAAGTGAGCTATGGCTTTTTTTAATTTAAAGTGGAGGATACGAGGTGACTTGATAGAGGTGTAGTGCATAAGGTTATAAGAGGTATAGATAGAGTGGACAGCCAGCAGCTTTCTCCCAGAGAGGCAATAGCTAATACCTGATGACATTCTTTCAAGGCGAGTGGAAGAAAGTTGAGGGAAGATGTCAGAAATAGTTCTTTTTATACAGAGAAGTGCATGGAATGCTCCGTGTGGGATGATGGTTGAGGTTGGTACATTAAGGATATTTAAGAGATAGGCATATGGAGGGTTATGGGCTATGTAGGAGGGAAGGATTCAAGTGGTTCCCCTCCCTCCCTCCTAACTCAGAAGGAGCATGTTTAAATAGCTGACACAACATCATTGGCTTAAGGGCCCACACCGTGCTGTTCTATTCTATGCTTTATGTTTAAGGTATTGGCTTCAGGTAATTGGGTCAGAGAACACTACAGCACAGAAACAGACCTTTCAGGCCACGTAGTTCATGCTGAGCTGTTATTCTGCTTAGTCCCATCTATGTATCTGAATCATAGCCCTCTATTCCCTCCCCTCATCCTTGCACTTATCTGGACTTATCATAAATATTGCAATTGAACCCACACCCAGTGCTTCCACTGGCAGCTCGTTCTTCACCCACAACTCCCTGACCAATCAGGAAAGATAGAAAGGGTAGGCAGGTAGTGCAAGATTCCCCTGTGGCCATTCCCCTCAAACACAAGTATACTATTTTGGATACTGTTGGGCAGTGGGGATGAGGAATAACTGATCAAGAGAAAGCAACATCAGAGCCAGATCTGTGACACCAAGACTAGCTCTGAGGTTCAGTGGGAAAATGAAAAGGCAGACTGGAGGTAATTGAAAGGAGACTTGTTGGACAGGGTGGCTGACAGAAGGTTCTGTGGTTGCCGCAGGGGTCGGGGTTGTGTGTTGCCTTTCTCATGCCAGAATCAAAGATAAATCAAAGGGGTTGTGGAATATTCGAAGAAAGTTAAGTAAGAGGTTAAAAAGCAGGACCACAAGGGTAGTAATCTCTGGATTACTCTCGGTGCCATGAGGAAGTCACCTGTATTAGAGAACGTTTGCTATAAAGAGAAGACAGACAAACTAGGTTTGTTTTCTCTGGAGAGTTGGAAACTGAGAGTTGACCTGATTAAAGTTATTAGAGGCATAGATAGGGTAGACAGTCAGAGCCTATTTCCCAGGAGAGAAATGCCAAATATTAGTGGGTATAGCTTTAAGGTAAGGGGCAAAATTTAAAGGAGATTTACATAGCCAGTGTTTTTCACACAGACTGTATCTGGTGTCTGGAATGTGGTGCCAGGGCAACTGGTGGAATCAGTAATAGTAGCAACATTTAAGAAGCATTTAGACAGATGTATGAGCGGGCAGGGTATGAGGGAGGACTGACCATGTGCAGGCATATGGGATTAATTTGGATTGGCATCATGCTTGGCACAGATGTCAGTCAAAGGGCCTGTGTTGGTACTTTGGCATAGTCAGTCACAGCTCTGCCTATTATTTAATTCTTCCACCAAAATCCCATTCATTATCTCAATGCCATAATCCCTTATCAATACTAGAAGATATTTTTACCTGGATTAATCACCTTTAGCATCCGCTTCCACATGCTGTATTGAATAGGGCCACTGAAATCACCTTGGCAGAGGTCAACAGAAACTCTCTGGGGTTTTTTGAACTGCAGATCAGAACACCTGCATTTGAAATAAAGAATATCACTGTGATGCTAAAAATCGATTAGCCTTATAAAGATTACTCAGGGCATCAGTAAATCAGCACTAAATCACTAGTTTCTTCACCTCAGAACATTGTTGGGATGCTCACAGACTCTACACAGAATTCTCCAACATTTAAGCACCACAATTTAAGGAGAAAATATTCACACTGGGAAAAATGGACATAAAATAATGCCTCTCATCACTGTCCAACAAAGTAACTTTGCACAGAGCTGAAAATGTGGATTTGGAAATGATAACATTAAAAGGAGAAAATGTTGTAAATATGTAACAGATGTCATGTGCACATAACGCTTTACTGCAAGGAACTGTTATTAGATATCAACTTTTACTGGCTGAGCAGTTTTACTATTTCCTATCAATATACAGATTTCAGAAAGTTTACATAGAGAAACATATGGGAAGATATAGAAAACAAATATTTCTGCCTTACAGAGAAATTGGCTTATGGACAATTCTCAGGATGGAACAATCAGCTGGAGGAACTCCGGTGGCTGAGCTTAATTTGTGGGAGGAAAGTAAGTGTCAGTGCTTTGGCTGAAACCCTGCATCAGAACCAAGGATCAGGATCAATAACCTGATGCAGGGTTTTGATCCCAAACACCAATGTCCTTTTCTCTCAAAGCTGCTGCTTGACACAATGTGTTCCACCCGCTGTTTATCTGCTGCTCCAGGTTCCAGCTTCTGCAGTCTCTTGTGTTTCAGAAATGGTGAAATTCTGTAACATGACAACCGAACATATTTTTCTGAAGAGAAGTCTGAGGGGAGATTCAATAGAAGTATGTGAAATTATGAGCTATCTGGACAGAGTTAATGGCAAGTAGGAGATACGTTGGTGATGGGGTTGAAGATGGAAAGTGACGGATATAAAATAAAGTGGAAAAAAACTAAGGATCGCAGAAGGAAAAGTTATTGAACTTCTGTTATAGATGGCATGTTGCTGGAACATGGAACAGATGTGATACAGGTATCTTTTACTGTGGCGTTCGAGGGGCACTTGGATAAACATATGCTGGAAGAAACTTTGTAAAGGTATGGATAAACAGCCAGCAGGTGGAACTAGTTGCTCTGGTACAGAGACAATGCAGATGATGAACCTCCTTCTGTGCTGTGCTGTTACAAAAAACACAAGACATGCTGAAACCCATCAGAAAGACAGGCAACATCCATGGAGAGACAAAGAGGAATTTTCCTAATCTGTTCCAGTTTTTATGAAGGGCCATTGACCTGAATTGTTGAACCTGTTTCCTTCTGCTTGGTCTGCTGAATTCTTCAAACAATTTCTGGTTTGACTTGGGGTACTCATTCACTTTGTATGTCCTGCCACATACAACAATATAAAGGACAACTAATTTTTACCCAAATATGGTCAAACAGAGCACTTACCTGCCAAGAGTGGATTTAAGATCCTGAAAGAGAAAATAAAAGCTGTTACAAAGATATGTCAAATACTTAAACAGTGATGAGAATGATTCACCAATTTAGTCACTCTAAAACTGAGATTTAACTTTTAGTTGGGACACAATATATGTTTAAATGCTCAGCAAGGACCTGGACTCATTGCAATTTGCCTATCGCCACAAAAGGTCAACGGCAGATGCAATCTCAATGGCTCTTTACACAGCTTCAGATCACCTGGACAACACAAACACCTCTGTCAGGATGTTGTTCATTTACTATAGCTTAGCATTTAGTACCATCATTCCCACAATCCTCTTTGAGAAGTTACCAGACCTGGGCCTCTATACCTCCCTCTGCAATTGGATCCTCAGCTTCCTAACCAGAAGACCATAGTCTGTGTGGATTGGTGATAACATCTCCTCCTCGCTGACGATCAATACTGGTGCACAACAGGGATGTGTGCTTAGCCCACTGCTCTCTATACACATGACTGTGTGGCTAGGCATAACTCAAATATGATTGATAAATTTGATAGAACCATTGTTGGTAGAATCTCAGGTGACGTCGAGTGGGTGTGAGATATGTCAACTAGTGGAGTGGTGCCGCAGCAACAACCAGGCTCTGAAAGTCAGTAAGACAAAAGAGCTGATTGTGGACATCAGGAAGGGTTAGACGAAGGAACACATACCAATTCTCATCGAGGGATCAGAAGTGGAGAGAGTGAGCAGTTTCAAGTTTCTGGGTGTCAAGATCTCTGAAGATCTAACCTGATCCCAACATATCGATATAGTTATAAAGAGGGCAAGACAGTGCATATTCTTCATGTGGAGTTTAAAAAGCTTTGGCATGTCAACAAATACACTCAAAAACTTCTATAGATGTACCATGGAGAGCATTCTGAAAGGCAGTATCGCTATCTGTTATAGAGGGGCTACTGCACAGGACCAAAAGAATCTGCAGAAGGTTGTAAACCTAGTCAGCTCCATCTTGGGTACTAGCTACAAAATACCCAGGACATCTTCAAGGTACGGTGGCTCAGAAAGGCAGCATCCATTATTAAGGACCTCCAGCACCCAATGCATGCCCTTTTGTCACAGTTACCATCAGGTAGGATACAGAAGCCTGAATGCACACTCAGAGATTCAGGAACAGCATCTTCCCCTCTGCCACCCAGTTCCTAAATGGACATTGAACACTACCTCACTTATTTAATGTATATGTATTATATCTGATTTTTGCATGATTTTTAATCTATTAAATATACATATATCATAATTGATTTACTTATTTAAGTTTTATTATTTATTATTATTATTATTTTTTCTCTTCTATATTATGTATTGCATTGCAATGACACAGCTGAGTACACAAATGTCACATCACATGCCGGTGATAATAAACCCGATGCTGATTTTGAATCTCTGGAATACTCTACCTTGGTGAGTGTTCAAGCTGGATTATTATAAGCATCTAAAGTGGAGGAGGTTAAAAGTTTGATGAATTGAGTAACCTCTGGAGAAGTAGCACAGAAGAAGATGTAATATTATCATAGGTAAGCCATAATTATATTGAACGGACTGGACCTACTTCTATTTTCTTGCATATTCAGTAAATACTGTTTTGATACAGAATTCCTTTTATTATACTACCCAACAGATTTTATCCAACTGGATTTACAATTTTTTGGGGAATATATTTCAGGCTTCCTCATGGTGACTTTTGATGAAGTCAATGCAAAGACTCAAATTTCATTGGGAGATTGATTAGGAGCTGGGTGGGATTAGATTAAAGCTAAGTGAAAGAAGTTTGAAATGAAAAAGAAAATCTACAGATGCTGTAAATCTAATATCAAAAACTGGAAAATAATTTAAGTGCTGAGTAGATCAGGCAGCATCTGTGGGGAGAAAAACTGTTAATATTTCATCAGAATTGGGAAGGATAGAAAACAAGCTGGTTCTACTTTGCAGAGGAAGTAGAGGAGGGATGAGTAGAAAAAATGGAAATCAATCTCTCTGACAGGGTGAGACAAGGCAACATGTGCAATCAAGTAGCCACTTGGATTGGATTATGCTTTTTGTAGAGAGCTACTAATGGTAAGGCTATGAGACATATACAACTGGCCACATTATACAAATATAACAAGAAAAACTGGGTTAAAGTGATATAAAAAATGACCAGTTATGATGGAAAGAGAAAAAAAACAGTGAACAACTTACCTAAAGATTGAGAATTCAATATTAAATCTGAAAGGCTGCATTATTCCCAGATGGAAGATAGGTGGATTTCCTCAACTAGTATTAAACCCTGATCTAATATAGCAGATATTCATAGATAGAAGGGTCAAACTTGGCATGAAGACTGAGGATTCAAGTGACAGGGAACAAGAAGCTCAGTGTCATTCCTACAGATCATACTCAGGAGACTTTGTAAAGTGATCACTTAGTCTGCATTTGATTACTCCAGTGTAGAGGAGACCCTATTGTGAACATTGTGTTGTTAGAAGTGTAAGTGAATCATTGCTTCACCTGGAAAAGACTGGGTTTCTAAATGTTGGTAAGGAAAGACGGGGGAAAAGCAGGATCTGCACCTTATTGAGTTGTGGGAATGTGGGCTGGGGGAGTGGAAATGTAGCATGACAGGAAGTGGTAAGTGTGGAACAGAAGAGATTTACCAAAAGTTTCATGGGGAAGAAATGGACATTTAATGTTGCAATTTGTCTAAGGTACTGTCTGAAAAGAGTGGTAGGATGCGTTTCAATGCAAACTTTCAAAGCAGAATTGGATACATGTCTGAAAGAAATGTACAATCAGGTACAAAAAATAGAATAGAACAATAAACAGGCTCTTCAGCCCACAGTGTCTGTGCTGAACAGGATGCCAAATTGCTGAAAATGATGCTCAATTAAACTGCAGGCAGCTGCACAAGAACAAACAAGAGAAAATCTGCAGGTGCTGGAAATCCAAGCAACACACAAGTGCCCGAGTAACTCAGCAAGCCCGGCAGCATATATGGAACAAAAGTATACTCGATGTTTTGGGCTGAGACCCTTCAGCAGGACTGGAGGGAAAGAACCTGAGGAGTTGGTTTAAAAGGTTGGGGAAGGGAGAGAGAAACACTAGGTGATAGGTGAAACCTGAAGGGTGAGAGATGAAGTAGAGAGCAGGAAAGTTGATTGTTGAAAGAGGTACAGGGCTGGAGAAGAGGGAGTGTTCAGATTTCACCTATCAGCTTGTGCTTCTCTCTCCTCTCCACCCCTACCACCTTTAAAATCTACTCCTCAGCCTTTTTTCTCCAGTCCTCTGAAGGGTCTTGGTCCAAAACGCTGACGGTACTTTTTTTCCATATATGCTGTCTAGCCTGCTGAGTTCCTCCAGCATTTTGTGTGTTGCAAGAGAACAAATCTGGAAGAAAAGACTTCCAGCTAAGCTGTTAGATTTTGAACTTAATTAACCAGCCTGCATGATGGGAAGTGGATAACTTCAGCTTGGTTACCAGCTGAACTGACAAGCAA
Organism: Mobula hypostoma; assembly: GCF_963921235.1. NCBI lineage: Eukaryota > Metazoa > Chordata > Chondrichthyes > Myliobatiformes > Myliobatidae > Mobula > Mobula hypostoma. The sequence goes on from NC_086101.1 coordinate 29,706,283, forward strand.
ATTAGAAAAAAGTGATTGGCAGGTCAACTTTTTTTGGAACTGCACTTCCAAAATGTGCAATTCAATCCCTAAAACTATTCGGGATATAAACTTAGTTCGTAATTTCAAACACCACCTCAAAATCTATTTATTTAGCCTAGCTTTTAATGAACACCTTTTTTGTCTTTTATTTTCATTTACTTATTTTTATCTTATTTTCATGTACAGCAGTTTGAACTACATTGTCCATATGAAAAGTTCTCTGTAAATAAGTTATTATTAATATAATTTTATTTTATCTCAGCTCAAGCTGGTAAAAGCTGAAGTACAGGCATAGCCAAGCACACTTATTTCTCAATTCACAGCTTGAATGACTCGTGAGGAAGGTGAATGTAATGTTGATGTTCATTTCAAGAGGACTAGAATATAAAAGCAAGGATGTAATGCTGAGGCTCTTGTGAGGCCTCACTTGGTGTATTGTGAGCAGTTTTAGCTCCTTATCTAAGCAAGTATGTACTGACATTGGAGAGGGTTCAGAGGAGGTTCATAAGAATAATCCCAGATATGAAAGGTTTATCATATGAGCAGCAATTGATGGTTTGTGGCCTGTACTCACTGGAATTTTGAAGAATGAAGGTGAATCACATTGAAACCCATCGAATACTGTAAGCCCTAAATAGAGTGAATGTGAAGAAGATGATTCCTTGGTGGTGGTGTCTAAGATTAGAGGATATAGCACCAAAATAGAGGGATTTCAATTTAGATCAGAGATGAGGAGGAATTTCTTTAGCCATATGGTGGTGAATCTGTGGAATTTATTCCTACAGGTGGTTGTGGAGGGCTGGTCACTGGATGCATTTAGGGCAGATGTTGATGAGTTCTTGGTTAGTCGGGGTGTGAAAGGTTTAAGAAGGTGGCCGGAGAATGGATCTGAGAGGGAAACGGATCAGCTATGATGTAATGGCAGAGCAGACGCGATGCTCCTATGACCTATGGTCTATAGTTCTTTGGTTTTTAAAATGTGTTGGAGTAATTGCCAACGGTCTGGAAAGTCTATCAGTCTGGCCCTGCAAAAGCTCTGAACATTGTCGACTAATATAGTTTTACTGTTTAAAGGACTTCAGAAATAGCAGTTAATTTACTAACTAACAGTAGGATATACCTGCAAAAATTCTGCATCTTCCAGACTCAGTTTTCCTTGCATATCTGAAACTGCTCGTTTAAAGGAACTGTGCTGTTCAGAGATTCTCTTCAAGTTTTCCTTCTTTTGTTCCAATATGGTGTTCGCCTTTTGCTCCAATTTTGTCTTTAAGCTCTTTTCCTCCTGATGCAGAAACTCGTGCAGTTGCTCGAACTTGGACGTAATGTTCTGCTGCAGTTTCACAGATTGTTTCTGATGGAATAAACAACACTCATTTATCCATTGAAAGACAAATTGTTCAGTGGTTGAATGCGAAGAATGTCTGATGCAATAAGTATGCATGGTGGAGTGCAGGAAATTAGAAATGCACAGTACGTCAGGACTGGAAGAGTGCACAAGTATATGAAACTGGAAGGGATTTCTAATGTTTGGTAACATTTGAACACAAAGGAGATTTACAGGGAGGTGGGAAACAGGGGTGATAGTGCTGAAGATGAGGTGGTTGGTTTTTCTCACAGAGTCAATGTGTAGTTGGAGTCCCAGCAAGGACAGGCTGATCATAGGGTAAAAATACAGTCAACAGGATGAATTGCAGTGTAAAAGGTGGACAAAATCAAAAAGGGTGAATACAGGAGCGAAGGTGTTATATCTGAATGTGCAGTGTACGGAATAAGGTCGATGGACTTGTAGCACAGTTACAGATTGGAAATCTTGATGTTGTAGACATCACTGGATCATGGCCAAAAGAAGATCTTAGCTGGGAGCTTACTGTCCAAGGATACACATTATATTGGAAGGACAGGCAGGAAGGCAGATGGGGTGGCGTGGTTCTGTTGGTAAAAAAATGAATTAAATTATCAGAAAGAGATGATATATGGTTGCAAGTTGTTGAATCATTGTGGCTAGAACTAAGACACTGCAAGGGTAAAAGCCCTCTGATAGGAGTTATAAATAAACCCCAAACAGTAGTAAGGATGTGGCCTACAAGTTACAATGGGAGCTAGAAAAAGCATGCCGAAAGGACATTGTTACAATAGTCATGGGGAATTCCAATATGTCGGCACAATGGATGGTACAGAATTTCAAGAAGAGGAAGTTCTAGAATGCCTACAAGATAGTTTGTTAAGAGCAGTTTGTGATTGAGCCCACTAGATTATTAGCTATTCTGGATTGGATGTTGTGCAATGAACTGGAAATAATTAGGGAGCTTAAGGTAAAAGTACCCTTAGGGGCAGGTGATCATAATATAATTGAATTCACTCTAAAGTTTGAGAAGAAGAAGCTAAAGTTAGATGCATCAGTATTACAGTGGAGTAAGGGAAATTACAGAGGCATGAGAGAGCAGATTGGAAAGGAACACAGGCAGGGTTGATGGCAGCACTGCAATGGTTGGAATTTTTGGAAGCAACTCAGAAGGCACAGGATATATACATCGTAAAGAGGAAGAGGTATTCAAAAGGCAAGATTACACAATCTTGGCTAATAAGGGAAGTCAAAGCCAAAATAAAAGCCAAAGAGAAGGTATATAATAGAGCAAAAATTAGTGAGAAGTTAGAGGATTGGGAAGCTTAAAAACCAAATGAAGGCAACTAAAAAAGTTAATAAAAAGGTAAAGATTGAAGACAAAAGTAAGCTAGGCAATAATATTTTAGAGGATACTCAAAGTTTCTTCAGATAAAATAAGCCCTAGTCAGCATGGATTCTTCAAGGGAAACACTTACTTGGCAAATCCGTTGGAGGCTCTGCTGCGCATGAAGGCAAGAAAAAGAATGGCGGAGCTCTTGTAGTAGGGGACTCCATGGTAAGGGGAATAGAAAGCAGCTTCTGTGGCTGCAAACAGCAGGACTTCCGTGTGGTATGTTGCCTCCTGGGTGCAAGGGTCAGAGATGACTTGAAGGGGCTGCAGGGCATTCTGAAAGGGGAGGGTGAGCATCCAGCTGTCGTGGTGCATGAAGGTACTAACGATATAGGAAGATAGTGGGATGAGGTCCCGCAAGCTGAGTTTAGGAAGTTAGGAGATAAATTAAAGAGTAGGACTTCAAAGGTAATAATCTCAGGATTATTACAGGTGCCACATGCTCACCATTGTTGGAATAGCAGGATAGCTAGAAAGAATATGTGGCTTGAGTGGTGGTACAGGAGGGAGGGTTTCAGATTCTTGGGCCATTGGAACCGTTTCTGAGGGAGGTGGGACCAGTATCGTCCGGATGGTCAATGTCTGGGCAGGGCCAGGATCAATGTCCTAGGGAGATTGTTTGCTGGTGCTGTTGGGGAGGTTTTAAACTAATATGGGAGCGGGATGGGAACCCACACAGAAAAGAAGAGGGAAGCGATGCAGTGACCAAAGCTAGAGTTAGTGAAGAAGAAAATAAGAGTAGAGTGCATGAAAGTAAAAAGCAAAAATCGTATAGGTTACTAGACTCTAAAAGGACAATGCGTCTAAGGGCACTTTATCTAAATGCCCGTACTTTTAGAAACAAGGTTAGCAAACTTGTGGCACAGATCAGTAACAAGGCATATGATTTAGTGGCTATTACAGAAACCTGGTTGCAAGGTGGAGATGACTGGGAATTAAATATCCAAGGGTATCAGGTAATATGGAAAGATAGGCAGGAAGGCAAAGGAGGTGGGGTGGCACTCTTAATTAAGGATGAGATCAGGGTGATTGTGAGAGATGATATAAGATCTACAGAGCAGAATGTTGAGTCCATCTGGGTAGAGATTAAGAATATTAAAGGAAAAAAATCACTGGTGTGAGTTGTGTATAGGCCATCTAATAAAAATATTGCAGTGGCAGAGGTGATTAACCAAGAAATAACTGGGGCTTGTAAGAATGGAACGGCAGTTGTCATGGGAGATTCTAACTTCCACATAGATTGGGTGAATCAGGTTGATCAAGGAAATCTTGAGGAGGACTTCATAGATTTGAATCCGTGATGGCTTTTTTGAGCAGCGCATTAGTGAAAATGCTATCTTAGAACTAGTCCTGTGCAATGAGACAGGTAAGATTAACGATCTTATAGTCAGGGATCCTCTTGGAAAGAGTGATCATAGAATGATTGAGTTTCACATACAGATGGAGGATCAAATAGTTAGATCTAAAACTAGTGTATTATACTTGAACAAGGAAGACTACAACAGGATGAGGGAGGAGTTGGCTAATGTAGATCGGGAGCACAGGCTATTTGGTAGGACAGTTGAGGAACAATGGAATACTTCCAAAGATATTTTTCACAGTGCTCAACAAAAGTATATTCCAGTCAAAAGTAAGGACAGTAAGTGTGGGGAGAGCCAGCCTTGGATAGCTAAGGAAATAAAAGATAGTATCAAATTAAAAGCTCATGTGTACAAAGTCGCAAAGAGTAGTGGGAGACTGGAGGATTGGGAAAACTTTAAAAAGCAACAGAGAGCAACTAAATAAGAAATAAGGAAAGGGAAGATAGAGTATGAAAGTAAATTAGCACAAAATATTAAAACCGATAGCAAAAGTTTTTATAAATATATAAAGCAGAAGAGGGTGGTTAAAGTCAACGTAGGTCCCTTGGAAGACAAGAAGGGGAAATTAGTGTTGGGTGATAAGGAAATGGCTGAGGAATTGAGCGACTATTTTGTGTCGCTCTTTACGGTGGAGGACCGTCTAATATGCCAAAGAATGATGTTATGGAAGAAATGTGAGGTGAGGACTTGATAAAATCAGTGTCACTAAAGAGATAGTGATGAGCAAGCTAGAGGGCCTGAAGATAGATTAGTCCCCTGGTCCTGATGGGATGCATCTCAAGGTGCTGAGGGAATTGGCGGAGGTTATAGTAGATGCATTGGTAATCACTTACCAAAACTCTCTAGATTCTGGGCAAGTCCCAGTGGATTGGAAGACAGCAAGTGTCATGCCAGTTTTTAAAAAAAAGAGGTAGGCAAAAGACGGGCAACGATAGGCCAGTTAGCTTAACATCTGTAGTTGGAGAAATGCTTGAGGCTGTCATTAAGGAAGAAATAGCAAAACATTTAGAAAGAAGTGGTTCCATTAGACAGATGCAGCATGGATTCAGAAAGGGCAGGTCCTGTTTGACAAACTTACTGGAGTTCTTTGAGGATATAATGAGTGTAGTGGATAGAGGGTAACAGGTGGATGTCATATACTTGGATTTCCAGAAGGCGTTCAATAAGATGCTGCACAAGAGACATACGGATGAATGGAGCTGGAGGAAGTGTATTGGCATGGATGGTGGATTGGTTAACCAATAGAAGGCAGTGTGTTGGTATAAATGGGTGTTTTTCCGGTTGGCAGTCAGTAGTGAGTGGGGTGCCACAGGGGTCAGTGCTGGGCCCGCAGCTGTTTACCATTTACATTGATGATTTGGAAGAGGGGACTGAGTGTAGGACAGTAAAATTTTCTGATGACACTAAATTGAATGGAAAAGCAAATTGTACAGAGGACGTGGAGAGTCTGCAGAGGGATATAGATAGATTAAGTGAGTGGACCAAGATCTGGCAGATGGCATACAACATTGGTATATGCGAGATCATCCACTTTGGAAGGAATAATAGAAGATCAGATTATTATTTAAATGGTGAAAGATTGTAGCATGCTGCTGTGCAGAGGGGCTTCGGAGTGCTTGTTTATGAATCGCAAAAAGTTGCCTTGCAGGTATAACAGGTTATTAAGAAGGCAAACGGAATGTTGGCCTTCATTGCTAGAGGGATTGAATTCAAGAGCAGGGAGGTCATACTGCAACTATGCAGGGTACTAGTGATGCCTCACCTGGAGTACTGTGTGCAGTTCTGATCTTCATATTTGAGGAAGGATATATTGGCTTTGGAGGCAGTGCACAGAATGTTCACCAGGTTGATTCCAGAGATGAAGGGGTTAACCTATGAGGAGACATTGAGTCACCTGGGACTATACTCTCCGGAATTCAGAAGCATGAGAGGGGATCTTATAGAAACATATAAAATTTTGAAAGGGACAGATAAGATAGAATAGGAAAGTTGTTTCCATTGGTAGGTGAGACTAGAACTAGGGAACATTGCCTCAAGATTCAGGGGAGAAGATTTAGGATGGAGATGAGGAGAAATTGCTTTTCCCAGAGAGTGGTGAATCTGTGGAATTCTCTGCCCAGGGAAGCAGTTGAGGCGTCTTTACTAAACATATTTAAGATACAGTTGGATAGATTTTTACATAGTAGGGGAATTAAGGGTTATGGGGAAAAGACAAGTAGATGGAGCTGAGTTTACGGACAGATCAGCTATGATCTTATTGAATGGCAGGGCAGGCTCGATGGGCCAGATGGCTTACTCCTGCTCCTATTTCTTATGTTCTTTGAAGAAATAACAAGAAGGATAGACAAAGGAAAATCAGTAAATGTTGAGTCCATGATTTTCAGAAGGCCTTTGATAAGGTTCCACACATGAGGCTGCTTAATAATCTACAAACCTGTGCTATTACAGGAAATATTTCAGCATGGATAAATCATTGGCTAATTGGCAGGAGAAAAAGAGTGGGAATAAAGGGAGACCTTGCTGGTTGGCTGTCGGTGACTAGTGGTGATCCATATGAGTCTGTCTTGGGACCAATTCTTTTCACATTGTATGTCAAGGATTTGGATGATGGAATTGATGGCTTTGTTGCAAAATTTGTAGATGATTTGAATATAACTGGAGGGGCAGGTAATTCTGAGAAAGTAGAGAGGCTACAAAAGGACAGACAGATTAGGAGAATGGGCAAAGAAGTGGCAGATGGAATACATTGTTGGGAAATTGTATGGTCATTCACTTTGGTAGAGGAAATGAAAGGGTTAACTATTTTCTAAATGGAGAGAAAATACAAAAATTTGAGGTGCAAAGGGATTTGGGTGTTCTTGTGCAGGATTCCCTAAAGGTTAACTTGCAGGTTGAGTCTATGGTGAGGAAGGTAAATGTAATGTTAGCATTCATTTCCAGAGGACTAGAATATAAAAACAAGGAAATAATGCTGAGACTTTATAAAACACTGCTGAGGCCTTACGGTGTATTGTTAGCAGTTTTGGGACTTTTATCTTAGAAAGTATGTGCTGAATCTGGACCGGGTTCAAAGGAGGCTCCCGAAAATGAATCCAGGATTAAACAGCTTATCATATGAGGAGCATCTGAAGGCTCTGGGCATGTATTCACTGGAATTCAGAAAAATGAGGGGTGATCTGATTGAAACCTATTGACTGGTGAAGGCCTTAATAGAGTAGATGTGGAGAAGATATTTCCTATGGTGGAAGTGTCTTAGTCCAGAGGACACAGCCTCAGAATAGAGAGGCATCCTTTAAGAATGGAGATGAGCAGAATTCCTTTAGCCATAGAGTGGTGAATCTGTGGAATTCTTTGCCACAGGCAGCTGTGGAGGTCAAGTCTTTATGTATATTTAAGGCAGACGTTAATAGCTTCTTGACTGGTCAGGACATGATGGGATACAGGGGAAGGCAGGAGATTGAGGCTGAGAGGAAAAATGGATCAGCCCTGGTGAAATGGTGGAGCAGACTATATGGCCCAAATGGCCTAATTCTGCTCCTATATCTTATGGTGTTATGATCTTATGGGTTTGGAGTTACGTACACAGAAATTCATCGGAGCTGTAATGCAACATGTCTAGCAACTTGTTATTTACAGCATTATGTACAGAGTTCCATTCCTGTCAATAGAATTCAAAAACTTTTGCTGAAACGAATGGAAAAGCAATTCAGCATATTCTAAATCGCATCATTGTCTCTCAAATTGAATGAAGCAACAACCTGATGTCTTTTCAAAACTATAATGTTACAAAAGTCTTACTTCACTCTATGTATGCACAGTGCATGCAGGACAGATGGATAAAGTAGATAAGAAAACAGATTAAGAATAATTAGATTGGGAAGAATTTATTAAGGTCAGCTAGTATTAAAGAGAAGTTTGTTCAGAAGGTAAACCTCAGACTCTGTCCACAAAAAGAGATGTTTGTGTACTCGGAATACAGACACTGTACAGTAGCTGGAATACATATACTAGAACCTCGCAAGGCATTGATGATTTCACAACTGGAGTCTCCAACACAGTTACAGCATCTTTGTTTAAGGAGTGATATCGTGGACATAAAGGCAATGCAGAAAATGTGAACTAGATGCATTTTAAATTGTTACATTATTTGGGAAGATTAAGCACATTGGGCCTTAGAATTTTGAAGCATGGGAGGAGGTTAACGCATGATTTTATGGGGAGATGCCAACAGGGTGTTTTCTCTCATGGTGACAATCGAGAACAGGGGACAGACTTTCAATCCAAGGGGTCACCAAGTGAAGAAGATAACGAAGAGTTTTATTCCCCTTGAAGGGCTGTCATTTTTTTGAATTCTGTAGTCTAGAGAGCTGTTGATTTTGTTTCTATGAACTCTGTATCTCACAATCCATCTGTTTGCGACTCTGACATCTGACAGCCTACCTGCACTGCAGTTTCTGCGTTCTTTGTACCACCTTGATGCACTAATATTTCGAAATGATCAGGATGGATGGCACGAAAAAAAATGTTTTGTATTGTGGTAAACATGACATTAGTACACCAAGTTCCAACGGGATCCTGTACCGTTAAGTACATTCAAGACTGAGATAGATGGAATCATGTATTACTGGCAGTCAAAAATTTATGAACAGTGTACAGCAATTGGAGCTGAACAAAATGTTACACTGGCTGCATTCTTTTAGAAGAGTGAGGCACTATCAATGGACCACATGGCCCATTTCTATAAATGCCCTATGACAAGGGTCCCCAAACTTTTTTTGCAGTGCGGACCGGTTTAATATTGACAATATTCTTGCGGACCGGCCGACTGGGGGGAGGGAGTGTGTTCAAGTTGGGTTAAACTCACCTCAACATGTCTTTTACAGTTAGGGTTGCCTACTTTCTCACTCCCAAATAAGTGACAAAAGTAGCTGTCAAATATGGGACACTTGTGTTTACCCCGAGAAAGACTACCATGACCACGAAGCCTTGCACAGGCACCTGTGTGCACATGCATGACGTGTGCGTATGTGACGTGCACATGCGCGTACATGCCTATTTTTTTCCCACAGATTGGTTTTGGCTGAATCTTCCTGACTACACTGTGCGTACATTATTTCTACTATATATAGGCTGTGTATTTATCATATCCTTCCTGCTTTTACTATATGTTAATGTTATTTCAGGTTTTATGTGTTATTTGGTATGATTTGGTAGGTTATTTTTTGGGTCTGGGAACACTCAAACATTTTTCCCGTATAAATTAATGGTAATTGCTTCTTTGCCTTATGCCATTTCGGCATGAAAGGTTTCATAGCAACGCTCTACCTTAGCGGGGGAAATACGGGACAAGGGCAGTCCCGAATGGGACAAACCAATTTAATCCAATATACGGGATGTCCCGGCAAATACGGGACAATTGGCAACTGTTCTGGTTAACAACAGATGGTGCAATCCGGGTCATATTACGATCGAGGAACGTGTTTGTAGACCAGATATTGAACTTTTTACTGTTGGACTTCGGCCATATTCCACCGAGATACAACACTGGGAGTTCGTTCCTGTCTGTGGCCATCGAACTTGCAGCTCCTCCCATGGAGGGTCAGACACACTGAGCCAATAGACTGGTCCTGGACTTATTTTCCATCTGGCATAGTTTGCATTTTTTTGTTTGATTGTTTGTGGTTTTTGTATTGCCATATTTATGCTCTATTCTTGGTTGGTGTGGCTGTAACAAAATCCAATTTCCCTCGGGATCAATAAAGTATATCTATCTATCTAACTAACCCTATGTTCAAGTTTAACAGTGCGTGACAGGGAATGAGGAAAGGTGCAGCTGACACATATCGTTTCCTCGCGGCCCGGTAGCACATACTTTGCGGCCCGGTGGTTGGGGACCGCTGCCCTATGATTCCCAAGTTGTGTGGTTGGAATTGGTGTTTCTAATTTGATTAAAGCAAAACAGTTGTGTAGATACAACATGACCAGCAAGCACCACATACCAGATTAATAGTAGTGATGATAGTAAAATCCTGACCTCCGGAACTGTCTTTGTGGAGATACTGCATGTTCTCCCTTTGAACTGGGTTCCCCTGGGTGCTCTGTTTCTCCCCCTTATCCCAATGATGTTTAGATAGATAAGGTAACAGAAATTACACAAGTAAATATTATTAAGTAACAGAAGAAATTGACAAGGCTGTAACTGAGAAGTCTGTGATAGGGAGCAGGGGAGATTAATGACAGTAAACTCAGTGATAAAGTATTAAATTTCTTGGCATAATTATTGAACCAAACAGTTCCCTTTACAGTAGACGGTGCTTGTATAAATTTAATACAGGCTTTGAAAATGTTTAAATGTTTTTGGTTGCATGAGCAGGTTAACATTATTTGGCAAAGCAGCTGGAAGTACCAAGGAATTTAAATTGAGAGTGAGTTCTTTTGTTCTAGAATGTTTTCCCAAAATCAAGGAGAAGTTGATGCATTAACAAAAGGGCAAGGCAGCATAGTGCTACATCCTTACAGCTCAAGTAACTCAAGTACAGTGCTGCATGTGTTTGCATATTCTCCTTTTCATCATATGGGTTTCTGTTGGGTGCAAAGGTTTCTTCCTACACCCACAGACATACTAGAGCATTAATTGCAAGTGGGGACGTTATGAAAATCAAAAAAACAAAACTTGGCCATGGAATTCTGAGATAAAAATGGAAAATGGTGGACGGACTCAGGCAGCATCTGCAGAGAGATGAACAAGCTGGAGGCATTGTGAAAGAATTACAAAATTGGAGACAAGTGGATGGTGCTGTAACACAGCAAATAGCATTGGTGCCTCAATTCTCCAGAGACTCATGTTCAATTCTGACCTCCATTTGCATATTCTTCCAGTGTCAAGTGGGATTTCACTTCGTGTTCCAGTCTCCCCCCACAAAATCAATGGTACACAGGCTCATGGGTTGATTGGTCACTGCAACTTGCCTCTGGTGTGTAGCGGTATGGTAGAATCTGGAGGGGAGTTGATCGGAGTTGGGGAAGAATGGTGGGATGTTATATATGGGTGTTCAATGACAGCATGGTAATAGTGAGCTGCAAGGTCTGTTTCTGTGATGTACATCCCAATGATTCTGTTTAGGTCAAGTGAAGAAATGGTGGGGAAGGGTGGATAGGAAAACTGGAATATCCCTGATAGGGTGACACCAGCTTTTTTGTGGGGATCAGACATTGATGAGGTAACCAGACTGTGGGCATTACAAAGATACAACATTAACAAAGGCACTCAAAATTTATGAGATGAGGGAAAATAATAAAATAACAAGGAATGTTAAACCTTAAATACAAAATTATAGGAAGTAATAATCAAGTCAGGCCACATCAATGGACAGAGACGAACTGAATTATTATTCCAGATAGAAGCCTTTGGCAAGCTTTTCTATCTGGTCTCGATATAAACAGAACAAAGATGCCTGAAGCTGTTGAATTTGATACTAAAGCTATATATCATAGTAGTCATAGTCATAGTCATACTTTATTGATCCCGGGGGAAATTGGTTTTCCTTACAGTTGCACCATAAATAATTAAATAGTAATAAAACCATAACTAGTTAAATAGTAATATATAATTATGCCAGGAAATAAGTCCAGGACCAGCCTATTGCTCAGGGTGTCTGACCCTCCAAGGGAGGAGTTGTAAAGTTTGATGGCCACAGGCAGGAATGACTTCCTATGATGCTCTGTGTCGCATCTCGGTGGAATGAGTCTCTGGCTGAATGTACTCCTGTGCCCAACCAGTACATTATGTAGTGGATGGGAGACATTGTCCAAGATGGCATGCAATTTGGACAGCATCCTCTTTTCAGACACCACTGTCAGAGAGTCCAGTTCCATCCCCACAACATCACTGGCCTTACGAATGAATTTGTTGATTCTGTTGGTGTCTGCTACCCTCAGCCTGCTGCCCCAGCACACAACAGCAAACATGATAGCACAGGCCACCACAGACTCATAGAACATCCTCAGCATCGTCCGGCAGATGTTAAAGGACCTCAGTCTCCTCAGGAAATAGAGATGGCTCTAACCCTTCTTGTAGACAGCCTCAGTGTTCTTTGACCAGTCCAGTTTATTGTCAATTCGTATCCCCAGGTATTTGTAATCCTCCACCATGTCCACACTGACCCCTGGATGGAAACAGGGGTCACCGGTACCTTAGCTCTCCTCAGGTCTACCACCAGCTCCTTAGTCTTTTTCACATTAAGCTGCAGATAATTCTGCTCACACCATGTGACAAAGTTTCCTACTGTAGCCCTGTACTCAGCCTCATCCCCCCTGCTGATGCATCCAACTATGGCAGAGTCATCAGAAAACTTCTGAAGATGACAAGACTCTGTGCAGTAGTTGAAGTCCGAGGTGTAAATGGTGAAGAGAAAGGGAGACAAGACAGTCCCCTGTGGAGCCCCTGTGTTGCTGATCACTCTGTCAGACACACAGTGTTGCAAGCACACGTACTGTGGTCTGCCAGTCAGGTAATCAAGAATCCATGACACCAGGAAAGCACCCACCTGCATCACTGTCAGCTTCTCCCCCAGCAGAGCAGGGTGGATAGTATTGAATGCACTGGAGAAGTCAAAAAACATGACCCTCACAGTGCTCACTGGCTTGTCCAGATGGGTGTAGACACGGTTCAGCAGGTAGACGATGGCATCCTCACCTCCTAGTTGGGGCTGGTAGGCGAACTGGAGGGGAATCTAAGTGTGGCCTGACCATGGGCCGTAGCAGCTCCAGAACAATTCTCCCCATGGTCTTCATGATGTGGGAGGTCAATGCCACCAGTCTGTAGTCATTGACGCCACTGCGGCGCAGCGTCTTCAGCACAGGGACGAGGCAGGATGTCTTCCAAAGCACGGGAACCCTCTGGAGCCTCAGGCTCAGGTTGAGGACATGGCGAAGTACTCCACATAGCTGAGGGGCACAGGTTTTGAGCACCCTGGTACTGACACCATCAGGTCCTGCAGCCTTGCTTGGGTTGAGACGTTTCAGCTGTCTTCTCACCTGTTCAGCTGTGAAGCCCACCGTGGTGGTTTTGCGTGGGGAAGGGGTATAGTCATGAGAGCAGGGTGGGGGACTGTGAGGAGGGGTAGGAGAAGAGAGTGGAATATGTGCGATGGAATGTAAGGTTTTGTTCCTGAAGCTTACATTGGGGCTTAATCTAGCAATTGAGAAGGCCACAGATAATTTGGTCAAAGTGGGAATGGTTGGGGAATTAATTTATTAGGTGAAAGAAAACTCAGAATTGGCCCTGTGAACTGGGTATGGGCTCCCACAACATGGCCATTTAACTGCGGTTGTGCCTCTAGCATAGAGTGAGCCCTACTGTAAAAAAACACACTGCATGAGATCAGAAGGAATCAGGTGAGCTGCATTTTAAGTCTCTGAAAGGTGAGAAAGTGAGTAAAGACATGTTCTGCATCTCATGCATGTCATGAACAAAGAAACTTGTAACTGTTAGATGAGGGTAAAGAGATTGTAATGCAAATGTTAGAGAGGAGAAGTTGTTGAACTACAGAAAATGGAAATAAGGGAGTAGGGTAAATGAGTTTGCTCTTCTGCTCGGCGGTGCAAACAATGACCTCCTTCTCAGTCACTTTAAATAAATAAAGACAGAATAAGGGACAAAAAAACAGCACTGTCACAATGAGCCAAATGGTCACCTCTAACATGGTAATCCATGGCTTGAGCTCTATCCAGTTTACGTATTGACTGGCCATTGTTACCGTGGACATGAAAATAATGCATTTAAATAGGCTACAATGGATTAAATGTAAAATGGGCTGCAAGAGAAATCAAACTGATAAAGAAAAATAAACATTTACCTATTTCTAGACTGAGTCAATAATCTCTCACACAGACCATTAGACAACACAGTACTGGTTTTATTTTAATAGTTTAGCTTCTCATTTTTTTTCTTACCTTCAGATTATTTACGTCTGTTTCTTCTTCATCCAGACTTCTACAAATCTCCTGTAATTGTTCATTGAGTAAATCTATCTCCTTCCGCAGAATTCCCTGGTAGAAGAGATGTTTGGAGAAAATCACCACTCTTCGGACAGACTGAATATTTTAATACACACAGCACTTATGGAAAAGAGTAAACAGTTGACATTTCGATCCGAGACTGAATGTCGACTACTTACTCTTTTCTATAGGTGCTGCCTGGCTTGCTGAGTTCCTCCAGCATCTTGTGCATGTTGCATAGATTTTTAGCACCTTCAACATCTATTTTCCATGATCTCAAAGATCTTCCCCAATGATTATGTGGAGCAGCTAGTAACGGAAATTAGAACAACTTCAGCAACCAGGCTCAATCCTGACTTTTGGATTCAATTGTGGAGAGCTCTACTTGTGAGCAGGTGGGAGTTCCCTCATTTGTCCAAGTTTTCCTTCACATCCCAAAAAGAGTTTTGGTTGGTGGGTTAATTGGTGTTTGGGTGAGTGGTTGAATCTGGAGGGAGCTGATGGGTGTGTGGGGAGAAAAGATTATGAGAAAACTGAGTGGGGAAAGGGATAGCTCTCTGTGCTGGGATAAACTCAGTAGACTGAAAAGGTTTCCTCCTACGTTGTAAGGGGAGATGGAATTTCCAGTGGTAATTAGAACAAAATGATCAGAAAATTGATGAAGAAAAAGGGTTAGGAAGATCTAAGAATGTAAGACACAGGACCTGGTGTAGGTAACATGACTCCTTGAATCCAGCCTGCTATTCCATAAGATCACGACTGTTCCGATCTTGGCCTGAGCACCAGTTCTGATCTGGCCCATCGAGTCTGCTACGCCATTCAATCATGGCTGATCCTTTTTTTCTATCTCCTCCTCAACACCAGTTCCTGACCTTCTCCTCGTAACCTTTGATGCTATGTCCAATCAAAAACCTATCAATCTCTGCCTTAAATACACCCAACGACCTGGCCTCCACAGCAGCATGTGGCAACAAATTCCACAATTCACCACCCTTTGGCTAAAGAAATTTCTCTGCATCTCTGTTTTGAAAGGGTGCCCCTTTATCCTTAGGCTGTGCCCTCTTGTCCAAGACTCTCCCACCATGGGAACTATCCTTTCCACATCTACTGTCAAGGCCTTTCAACATTCAAAAGGTTTCAGAGATCCCCCCCTCATCCTTCTGAATTCCAGTGAGTACAGACTCAGAGCCATCAAGTGTTCCTCATATGATAACCCTGTCATTCCTGGAATCATCCTTGTGAACGTTCTCTGGGCCCTCTCCAATGCCAGCACATCTTTTCTAAGAGGAGGGGCCCAAAACTGTTTATAATACTCAAGGTGCATCCTTCCTTTCTAGATTCCTATCATCCATGCCTCTCCTTAAAACTAAAATCTCTCTTGCACATATTATATAACCTTTGCTCTCTGTAGTCATGAATTCCAAAGTCATGACCTTACCTGCTTTAATAAAGTCACCTCTCACTCTCCCACTTGCGTAGTACTAGAGATTCAAATCAATTCAACTATTACTCAGAAGACAACTGCTTTCATGCAGTAATTTAACAAACAAATATTACTTAAACTGCCTTCACTGCAAGTATATTACCTCTTTAAACGTGACCACAACAATTGTACAGAGTACTCCCAGTGTGGTCTTACTACAGATCATGGGGCACATAAGAGATAAAAAGTTGCAGGGCGACAGGAAAATAAGGAGAGAGGGAATGAGACAAATGGATTGCTGAGTTGGGAGTTTTATAGACACAGTGGTTTGAATGGAAATCTTTTATTTCAAACTAAGCCATTGAAACAATCACTAATACTCTGCCCTCTCAGCTTCTGGTTTGCAAAGTTTCCTTTTGTGTATGAAGTCACTCTGATCTCTCGCTATAACAATCTCTTTCCTTTAAAACAATGTTTGTCATTTTTCTATTTTTCTGACTAAATGTTCTCACTTTACCCTGCATTATTTTGCATCTATCAAATTTTATTCCCTTGCCTATTAGCTACTTCTCAGAGGAAGTTAAGTAGGTACAGAGATGTTGGGGCAAGATTTTTACGCAGAGTGGTGAGTGCGTGGAATGGGCTGCTGATGAAGGTGGGTACGATAGGGGTCCTTTAAGAGACTCCTGGATAGGTACATGGAGCTTAGGAAAGTAGAGGGCTGTGTGAACCCCAGGTAATTTCTGAGGTAAGGACATGTTCAGCTTTTTGGGCCGAAGGGCCTGTATTGTGCTGTAGGTTTTCTATGTTTCTATGTTAACTTCTGATGAAAGGGACCAGACCTTTTCTTTTAGCATAAGCTCCAATACCAATTTCTATTATGTACAGTGGAACTTTCTGACTGGTTGCATCACAGCTTGATATGAGGCTCCAATGCACATGATCACAAGAGGCTGTGGAGGGTTGTAGTCTCAATCAGTTTCATCATGGGCACAACCCTCCCTACCACGTAAAGCGCTGCGCTAACCACTACACCCCACCAAAGCGGCACATGGGATGTTCTCCTTTCATTGAAGCATTGAGTTCAAGAGTCAGGAAGTTATAAAAATTTGATTAGGTCACATCTGGAGTATTACATTTAGTTCTGGTCACCCCATTAAAGTAAGAAGCAGGAGGTTTGGAGAGGGTGCAGAAAGGGGTTTCAAGGATGCTGCATGGATTAGAGGACATGTGCTATGAGGAGATATTGGACAAGCTTGTTTTCTCTGGTGAAGGCTGTATAATGAATGTCTCTGCTAGAGTAGACAGATGGTAGCTCTGATGTTTGAAATATCTAACACTGCAGGGTATGTCTTTAAGGTTAGAGGATAAGTTCAAAGGAAATGTATGGGGCAAGGTTTGTTTAACGGTACAGTGGTGAGTTCCAGGCATGTGCTGCCAGAAGAGTTGTTCAAACATGGTGTAGGTTTCAGATTTAAATTCTGATTTATTTATCACATTTGCATCGAAATATATAGTGAAATACATTGTTTGTGTTAGCAACGAACACACTCAAGGATGTGCAGTGGGAGGGTGGCAACGTGGAAACATCACCACACATGATTAAAAAGGTGTTTAAGAAGGAGATCCTTAAGAAGCTCTCAGATAGGCACATAAATGTACAGGAAATGGAGGAATACAGACAACTTGAGGCAGAAAGGATTAATTTAGTCAGGCATTTAATTACGTCATGGGCCAAAGGGCATGTCCCTATGCTGTAATCTTCTATATTGCATGTACAAGATTTGCAGGGGAAAAACTCAGAATTCAAACCCATCAAAAAGAATAAAATCCTATGATCCCTTTTGAATTGTTCTCCAAAATACACCAGGAGGTGCCATTATGTAACAATAAGGTATATTCTAATAATGCTGTTCTGTTGAACCATTGTTATCCAAAAGTAAAAATGCTGCAGATGCTGGGAATACAAGGGAAAATCAGAGAAAACAAGAAGTATTCAGCAGCTCAAGCAATATCTGTGAAGAAGGAAAATAACTTAAAGGTAGGGATGAGTTTGACTTTTCTCAGTTTAAAAAAACATAGATAAAATGCAGTGATGCAAGTGAAGTGAACTAAAGAAATTTATTTTCTAGAGTGGAGACTCAGCATGACTGAATGACACAAATTGATGATGCTGGCTAAATGAGGTTGCTGAAGTTCTGTAAATAAGAAAAATTGTATCTGTAAACTTGTCATCAGGACAAGATGACTGAAATCACCAAAGGAGGTAAGACCATAAAACATAGGACCAAAATTAAACCATTCGGCCCATTGAGTCTGCTCTGACATTTGATCAGGGCTGATTTATTTTCCCTTTCAACATCATTCTACTGCTTTCTCCCACGGTTCATTCATTTATCCTTCCTACAGCTCCCACTTTCATTCTTACAGGGAACAATAACCTCAGAATGTTTGTTGAGGCTCAAGTTCAAGTTTCCTCCTGCACTATCTCTACATTCCTTGAGCTGCCTCATTCACATTGACACCCTCTTGCCCTGGCCACAAACCAGATTTGAAGTAGTTATTCTAATGTGTGCGACACCTTCTTGAAACACAGTGCCCTAGTAACACTCTCCCTCCCTGATGCATGGCCGTGTTTGAAGCTCGGATTCCAGGTCTCCAACTTCGAGCCAGAGTTCCTTGCGCAAACAACATGAGCATAAGACCACAAGACATACAAGCAGAATTAGGCCATTTGGCCCATCAAGTCTGCTCCACCATTCAGTCATTACTGATCAATTTTCCCCTCCTCAACTCCTTCCCCTGTGCTGTAGATGAGATAATCAGAAACTCTAATGGCATCCACCAGTTCCCAAATCACACAACACTACAACACATCACCTGATCCCGTACCACTGCTTTACTTAAAGGGGAAATACATAATAGTGAAGCTCTGATACTGAAGCCTAGAAGTCTAGAAATCATAATCTAAGCTTATGATTTATGACAAGGTGGCTCTTGACCTCACTCTGTTTTGTTCCAGGCTTCGCTCTATTGTCTGCTTGCTCTGCACTTCTCTTTAATTATAACAATATTGTCTGTATTTTGTTAATGTACGACCTTAATGCACTGTTGTGTATAAATGGATTGTATACAGTATATGACAGATGCAACCTCCCTGACTCACCACTCTGCTTGGAGAATCTAGATAGATGGCTGCAGTTTATCAATTGCAGCTTGGCATTCAACATCATCATCCCCACAGTACTATTAACCTAGCCTTAAAACCTTGCTCTGTACCTTACTCTGCAAATGGATCCTTAACATCCTCAAAGTTCAAAGTTAACATGCAACCCTGCAAATCGTTAGCATGAGGGCATATTCAGTTAAGTCAAGAAACATAATAGAATCAATGAAAGTCTGCACCCAACAGGATTAACACATGACCAATGTGCTAAGGACAAGAAACTGTGCAAATATTAAAAAAGAGGAAATAATAGTCATCAATCTGTCTGAGTTCTGAGGCCTTCGTCAGTCAGAGTTGACCATCTATATTGCATCCAAGCTGTCTAGATATGCAAGCCTGGGCAATACGATATGGAGAGCAAGCTGTTGCCCATGTAGCAAGCTCCCCCTTTCCACACATCTGATGAATTCAAAGCAGAGTCCAATACAGTTTGGTATCAGATTAATCACAGAAATTGTCAGTCAGTGTTGAACTCAATGTAGGACTGCCTTAGGGACTCCAGCTCTGGAGTTTTCCCTCAGGGTTTACTCCCGAAGCCTTCCCCATAAGTGGGTATAACCACAGTAAGCAATAAATATCGAAGCATGAGATGAAGAATCCTTGGAAGTGAGTCCATAGGTTATGGGAATAATTCAGTGATGGGGCAAGTGGCAAGTGAAGTTATTCCCACTGGTTCAGAGCCTGATGTTTGAGTGTAATAGCTGTTCCAGAACCTGGTGGCATAGGTCCTGAGGCTCCTATACTTTCTACTTGACGACATCAGTAAGAAGAGAGCATGGGCGAGGTAGTGGTGGTCCCTGATGATGGATGGTGCCTTCTTGCGACAACACTCTGTATAAATTTGTTCAGTGAAGGGGATGACTTTACCTGTGATGGACTCGGCTGTATGTACTACATTTGTAAGATTTTCCATTCAATGGCATTATTGTTATCATACAATGTCATGATGCAACCATGGTGCTCTCCACCCTACATCTATAGAAGTTTATCAAAGTTTTAGATGTTATTCCTCATATTCACAAACTTCTAAGGAAGTAGAGGCTTTCTTTGTAAATGCACATACACATTGCCAGCTGGTGGTGTAGCGGCATCAGTGCTGGACTTCGGAGCGAAGGCTCCCGAGTTCGAATCCAGCCAGCTCCCTTGCACGCTTTCCGTCCGTGCTGGGTTGAGGGTCGAGCTAGCAACTCGACCTCGTAAAAGTAACAAAGCCTGCTAAATAAACACTATCATCACGGTGTCCCAATGACTCCACTCGGAGCTAAGGGCTTTCTTCTTCTTCTACACATACGTGTTGAGCCATAGAGAACACAAGGTACTCCACCTTTGATCCCCTAATGAGGACTGGCTGGTGGGTCTCTGGTTTCCTCCTCCTGAAGTCAATAATCAGCTCCTTGGTCTTGCTGACAATGAGTGAGAGGTTGTTGTTGTGCCTCCACTAGGCCACGTTTTCAATTTCCATCCTATATGCTGATCTGTCACCTTTGATTCGGCCAGCCACAGTCGTGTTACCAGTGAACTAAATATAGCTTTGGAGCTGTGCTTAGCCTTACAGCCATAAGTATAAAGCAAGTAAAGCAGGGGCTAACTACTCAGCCATGTGGTGGACCTGAGTATATGGAGATTGTGGAGGAGATATTTCTGCCAATCTGAACTGACAGGCGTCTGCAAGTGAGGAAATCAAGGATCCATTTGCACAAGAGGTATTGAGGCCAAGGTCTTAGAGCTTATTGATTCGATCTGAGGGGATAATTTTATGGAATGCCGAACTGCCTCAGAGACTGAAAACACAGGGTCATCAGGGGCTGTGGGAGTTCACATCAGGAAATCATGATAGGTATTGATCAGTAATATCTCATCCCCACTGATGATCAACACAGGCAAACATCACATTGAGTGATTAGCCCACTAGTCTACTTCCTCTGTACTCATGACTCTATGGGTAGGAACAGCTCAAGCACTACAAGTTTGCTGATGATATTACTGTTTTTGGCAATGAGTCAGTGTGTACAAGTGAGACAGGATTGAGTGACGTCAGAACAGCAATCTCACCCTTAGCACCTAGAAGGCCAAGGAAATGATTGTGGACTACAGCAAGGTGAAATTGGGAAAACAAACATCAGATCTCATTGAGGGTTCAGCAGAGGGAAGGCAATCAGATTCAATTTCCTGGGCATCAGCATCTCAGAGGATCTATCCTGGGCCCAAAACATTGATGCAATCATGAAAAGGGCACATGTGGCTGTATTTCATTATCAGTTTGAGGCACTTTGGCATGTTACCCAAGAGTCTTCTAAATTTCTACAGATGAACAGTGGACAGCATACTGGCTGGTTGCATCACAGAGTGGTATGGAGCGTCCAGTGCGCAGGACCGTAAGAAGCCATTGAGAGTGTTATACTCAGCCAGCTCTGTCATAGGCACAGCACTCCTCACCACTGAGACAGCGCCTCAGTAAGGTGGCATCTGTTACTAAGAACTGACACATTCAGGATATGTCCTCTGCTCATTACTGCCATCAAGGTGGTAGAACAGGAGCCTGATGACCCATGCTCAGCAATTCAGGAACAGCTTCTTCCCTTCCACTGTCAGATTTCTAAATGGTCACAAACTCATGAACTCTGCCCTAGTATTCCATTTATTTATTTTTGTAAGTTATAGTAATTTTATGACTTGCACTGTACTGCGACTAACAAATTTCATATCAATGATAAAAAATCTGAATCTAAAGTTTTTCACTTTACTTTGGTACATGTGACAATAATAATCCAATATACCACACCAGTCTCTCCATTAGAAGCCAAATTTTGCTCAGGACTATATGCTTTTGTAGATTGAAGTCGAGTTTATTGTCAGATGGTCAAATATCGTGAGGTAGAGAAACCACTTGCCCCAGCATCACAGGAAAGCGAGTTTTCCACTGTACCTGTACTACACCTTACTTGTGCTTATGAAAATAAACAACTTGAATTGCCGTGGATTGGAAAATTAAATGACCACTGTACTATTTCCGCTGTGTGTAGTAAAGGGGAACAACTGAAGGGGGAATAAATAAAAGAAACGCCCAGTTCACCTTTGCTTCACAGATGCTGCTGAATATTTTTGCTCCAAATATATATTCCTCCAATTTTGTTTTTGCTCCTGATTCCGGCGGCAGGAGAATAAAACGGGATCAGCGCAGGATCCATGTGTAGGTTTTGCTGCGGACTGGCTCGCTAGGAAATTTTATCATGTATCCTCACCTTGTAGTGTTCGGCGATCTCGCCAACGGGACCGGTGTGGTGACCCTGGTGATTTCTGGAGGTCACGCACACCACGCAGATCAGCTTCTGGTCATCACTGCAGTACAGCTTCAGCCTTTCGTCGTGCTCCTGGCAACGGAGCTCCGGCTGTGCCGACACCTCCTCTAGCTTCAGCTTCATGACGTTTTCCACGATATTGGACACGAACCGGTTCGGTCTGAGTGTTTTCTGGGGCAGCTGAGCCCGGCATTGGGGGCAAGAGGCCGGCCCTCTGTTGGATCCCCAGTGCCCTAAGATGCAGGCCCGGCAAAAGTTGTGACCGCAGTCTACTGTCACCGGCTCAGCGAAGTACTCCAGACATATAGGACAAATCGCTTCATCTTGCATCGACTTCAGCACGTCCAAATTCGCCATTTCTACGTCCGACTCCGGGATCGGGGAATTGTTGCTTTTACTTTCGTTGTACTAGGAAGTCAGCTGCTTCCGGGTACGATTCACTGCACAGATCTGAAAACAAAAAAAAAGTCCCAAAGAAAGAGGGAGCAAGTAAACATCTATAAATGTTGTGTGGGTGACAGATGGAGTACGAGAAACTTGGAGAGAACAAAGGGTGGATTGGTGTAAATGTTAGTAAGGAAGCCAAAATATGTTTCAGTGTTATGTGACTGCGCCTTTGCACTGCACCAAGGGCACTGAAACCTCGTCCGGCCACGTTGCTAATCAGTGAGTCAGTCAGCACGAGAGAGAGCATGACCTTTCCGTCTATGCTGGCCAACATCCCTTTAAATTACCTTTTCTATCCATCCACCTTGTCAGAGGTCTTCAAACATTGTGATTGCACCTGCCTATAACGTTTCCTCTGGCAAATCGTTCCATTCGCTCACTATCAAACATTACCCCTTAGGTCCCTTATTTTCCCTCTCTCACATTCGTCCTTCCCGCCTCGCCCAGTATTTGACTTCCTTACTCCACGATAAAGGATAAGAATGTGACTTTAACTCCACTAATTTTTATTTTTGCCCCTCATGTAAGATCGCTCCTCGGCCTCTGACACTCCAGGGAAAACAGTCCTAGCCTATCCAGCCTTTCCTTATGACTCCAGTCGCAGTAACGTTCTCATGACCTGATCGCAAATTCGGTTCCACATTCCTGTCTACAGCGCCCTCGCTCCTGTCTCTTGATAATCGCTTGCGACCGTACCCTTTGCGAGAGAGGTCCAAGAAGTCACAGTCTTCTTAAGAGAAAAATAAAATCATCTGCACCGGAATAGTTTTAAACAGCGATTCTTGGGTTCTGGTTCCTCAAGGGAGACCGTGGGCTAAGGGACACGGTAGAAAGAGGTTCCGGGGACTGAGGGGAGATAGAGGTTCCGAAGGGTGGGGGGAAGAGACAGAAGTTCCGAGCGATGAGGTCGAGGGGAGTCAGAGTACCCAGGGGCAGAGGTGGGGTGGGGAAGAGAGGTCCCGTGGGTTGAGGCTAAAACGAATGATGCTGAGCCAGTTTTCACTCCCACAAGATGATTCCCCGTCATCATTTAATTAACCGTGCACTAGGACCCAGCGGCTGACCGTCAGTGCACCGGTAGTCGGCACTGCATCAGGAAGTGGGCGGGGGAACTAATATTCGACTCTGATTGGGGAGGCACGGCTGGTATTGCTTGTCAGTGGGAGAGGCGAATACGATCAGGGTCGGACTTTGAAGAGAGGAAGAGTCGGAGGCCAGTTACTCAGGGCGGGCGGGGGTGGAGAGAGCGGTGAGAGGGTGGGGGAGGGTGAGTTCAGGGTGGAGGGGAGGGGACGGGTGAGGGTGATGTGAGGGATGAAGGTGAGGAAATGGGGAGGGGTGAGGGCAGTGAGGGGTGAGGGGAGGGAGGAGTGAGGGGTGAGGGGAGGGAGGAGTGAGGGGTGAGGGGAGTGAGGGGTGAGGGGAGGGAGGGGTGAGGGGTGAGGGGAGGGAGGGGTGAGGGGTGAGGGGAGGGAGGGGTGAGGGGAGGGAGGGGTGAGGGGTGAGGGGAGGGAGGGGGGAGGGGTGAGGGGTGAGGGGGGAGGGGTGAGGGGTGAGGGGAGGGGTGAGGGGAGGGGTGAGGGGAGAGGGGAGAGGGGAGAGGGGAGGGCGGGGTGAGGGGTGAGGGGAGAGGGGAGGGCGGGGTGAGGGGAGAGGGGAGGGCGGGGTGAGGGGTGAGGGGAGAGGGGAGGGTGGGGTGAGGGGTGAGGGGAGAGGGGAGGGAGGGGTGAGGGGAGAGGGGAGGGAGGGGTGAGGGGAGGGAGGGGTGAGGGGAGGGGTGAGGGGAGAGGTGAGGGGAGAGCGGTGGGGAGGGGGTGAGGGGAGGGGGTGAGGGGAGGGGAGGGGTGAGGGGAGGGTAAGGGGTGAGAGAGAAGGGTGAGGGGTGATGGGGAGGGGAGGGGTGAGGGTGATGTGAGGGATGAAGGTGATGAGATGGGGAGGCGAGGGATGAAGGTGATGAGATGGGGGGGCGAGGGGTGAGGGGAAGTGGAAGGGGAGGGGGGAAGTGGGAGGGGAGGGGGAGAATGGGGAGCAGACAGGGAGGATGGGGAGGGGAGGAGAGGGGGTAGGTGGGGGGAGTGTGGAGGGGTGAGAGGAAGGGGAGGGGTGAAAGGAAGAGGGAAGAGTGATAGTGAGGAGAAGTGAAGGGTGAAGGGTGAGGGGGAGGGAATGTTCGGGGAGGAGGAGAGGAGGGATGAAGGGGAGGAGCAGGGAAGGTAGAGGGAGTGGAGCAGGAGAGTGGGGGTTGAAGGGGATGAGGAGTGGGAGGAGGGGAGTGGGGTAGGGTGTGAAGGGGGAATATAGAGGGGAAGTGTGGAGCAGAATGTGGAGGGGTGAGGGGGAGTGGAGGAGTGAGGGGATGGGAGGGATGAAGGTGAAGAGATGGGGAGAGGGGGAGGGGAGGAGAAGGATTAAGGGAGGGGTGAGGGGTGAAGGTGAGGGAAAGTAGGGGCAAGAGGTAAAAGGAGGGTTAGGGGTGAGGGGAGTGGGGATGAAGAGAGGAAGGGTGAAGGGAAGTGGGAGGTGAGTGGTGAGAGGGGAAGGGGTAAGGGTAGGGGAAGGGCAAGTCAAGGGGAAGGGGAGAGCTGGGGTAAGGGGAGGAGATGGGAGGGGGAATGGGCTGAGGGTAAGTGGAGGAGGAGCAGTGGAGGGGTGAAAGGAAGGGGAGGGTAAGGGAAGGGAAGGGCGGAGGTGAGGGGAGGGGAAGAGGAAGGTAAGGTGGAGGGAGGGGAGAGTGGGCGGTAAGGGGGAAGGGAAGGGGACGGGAGTGGGGAGGTTAGAGGGTGAAGGGGGAGGGTGGAGATGTGAGGGGATGGGAGGGATGAAGGTGAGGAGATGGGGAGAGGGGGAGGGGAGGAGAAGGATTAAGGGAGGGGTGAGGGGTGAAGGTGAGGGAAAGTAGGGGCAAGAGGTAAAAGGAGGGTTAGGGGTGAGGGGAGTGGGGATGAAGAGGGGAAGGGTGAAGGGAAGTGGGAGGTGAGTGGTGAGAGGGGAAGGGGTAAGGGTAGGGGAAGGGCAAGTCAAGGGGAAGGGGAGAGCTGGGGTAAGGGGAGGAGATGGGAGGGGGAGTGGGCTGAGGGTAAGTGGAGGAGGAGCAGTGGAGGGGTGAAAGGGAGGGTAAGGGAAGGGAAGGGCGGAGGTGAGGGGAGGGGAAGAGGAAGGTAAGGTGGAGGGAGGGGAGAGTGGGCGGTAAGGGGGAAGGGAAGGGCCGGGAATGGGGAGGTTAGAGGGTGAAGGGGGAGGGTGGAGATGTGAGTGTGGAGTGCAGTGTGTATGGGTGAGGGGGAGGGGAGGGGTGAGGGAAGGTGTGAGGGTGTGGGGACAGGGAGGGGAAGGAAAGGGGGAAGGGTGAGGAGCAGTGGGGCGGAGGCTGGATGGGGAGGGTGTAGTGGGGAGCGGTGAAGGGAGGGAGAGGGGAGGGGGAGTGTAGAGCTGTGTTTTTACTGGATCAGCTGATTGATTCTTCCCAAGTTTTCTTTTGTCTGTTGACTCTATTTGGCAGTTGTACACCGCAATATGGGAAAAGTGGAAATGTTCTTTTGGGGCAAAAAAAGGGGAGGGGAGTGCAGAGGAGTGAGGGGAAGGAGGGGGAGTGGGGATGGGGATGGGAAGGGGGAGTATAGGGTCAAGGGAGAGGGGAGGGGAGCAGAGTGGAGAAGGGGGAAGTGAGTGCTGTAGTGGGAGGGGGCAGTGGGCAGAACAAAAAGAGGATGGGGAGTGGGGAGGAAGAAAGGGGTGGGGAGGGAGGAGGGGAGGGAGTTTTGATGGGGAGAGGAGAGGGGAGTGGGGATGTGAGGGGGGCAGTAAGGGGAGGGGTGGTAGGGGAGGAGGAGTGGGGATGGGAGGGGGAGTAAGGGGAGGACGAGGTGGGGATTGGGGGAGTAAGGGTAGGGGAGGAGGAGGGGATGGGGGAGTAAGGGAAGGAGGAGGTGAGGGTGAGGGGTAGTAGAGAGGTGAAGGGGAGTGAAGAGGGAATGGAGTGGTGAAGGGAGAAGGCAGTGCAGCAGTGTGAGGGGCAGAGGGGAGGGGGAAGGGACGATGGAGAAGGAGGGAGGAGAGGTGGAGAAGAGGGGGTTAGAGGGGAGAAGGGGATGGGGAGATGGCAGGGTTGAGTGGAGGAGGGGAGGCGGATGGAATGGGGGAGAGGGGGATGGTGAGTGGGTGGAGGTCAGGCAGGAAGGTGGAGGGTAGGGGGTAGAGGGGGGATGTGAGAGGGGTGGGAAAGGGGGAAGGGGAGAGTGAGGGGAAGGGCAAGGTGTAGGGGTGGGGAGGGGATGGGAGGGAATGGATGGGGAATGGGCAAGTATGGGAGGAGAGGGGGAATAGGAGGGGAAGGGTGTAGGTGGAGAGAGGAGAGGTGGGTGCTGGTGAAGGTTTGTGGGGATGGGTCCATGGAGGGGTGTTGGAGGTTAGGGTTAGGGATAGGGTATAGATGGAGGTGAGGGGTTGGAGGGGAGAGAATTGTGGATGTTAGGTTTGGAGATCTAGGCAAAGGGCTGGAGGAGAGACGGTTGTGGAGGTTAATATTCGGGGTAGGGTTGGGAAATGGTGATGGGTGGGGAGAGAGGATGGGGGTCCTGGTGGGCAGAGGGGGTTCTTGCTGTGGATGGTCTTTGCCTGGTCTGCTTGAGGAACAGTTGTTCTGGAGCACCATACTACTGTACATCTACCTGTAGGATAGTGTGGGGTGCTCCTTGCGTTGGTCTACCTTGTGGGGTGTGTGGATCTGTTATGAGGGATGTATGCGGCTGTACATGACTTCAAAGAAGACGTACCTTCTCTGCTTTGTGTCGTTTTCAGTGATCTATTTTGTACTATGGTGCAGTGGTACTCACATCTATGGTGATGAAACACTTTTGAGAGGTTGGTTCTGCCCAAGCAACGACCTGGAACCCCCACTATAATAGATCTACAGTGGATATGATCTCACTGGCTCTTCACATGATCTTCGATGTCCAGGACAATACTAATACTTTTGTCAGGCTGCTGTTTATTGATTGCAGTTTAGTGTTTAACACAATCATTCGTACATTTCTGATCAAAAAGCTTCAAAACCTGGGCCTCCGTACTTCCCTCAGCATCTCAATCCTCGACTTCTTTACTGGAAGACCTCAGTCTGTGCGGATCAGAAATAACATCTCCACCTCGGTGACAATCAGCACATGCATATCTCAATAATGTGTGCTTAGTCCACAGCTCTACTCTCTCTACACTTATGACCGTGTGGCGAGGCACAGCTCAAATGCCACCTATAAATTTGCTGATGACACTAAAATTATTGGCAGAATTTCTGATGTTGACAAGAATGTGGACAGGAGCAAAATAGATCAACTGGTTGAGTGGTGTCACAGCAACAGCCTTGCATTCGAAGTCAGTAAAACCAAAGTATTGATTGTGGACTTCAGAAAGATTAAGATAAGGGAACACACTCAGGTCCTTATTGAGGGATCAGAAGTGGAAAAAGTGAGTAATGTCAAGATCCTGGGGTCAATATCTCTGAGGATCTATCCTGGGCTCAACATATCAATGCAATTACGAGAAAAAGCACAACAACTGTTATATTTAATTAGGAGTTTGGAGAAATTTGTTACGTTACCAAAGACACAAGACGCTTGGAAATTTCTACAGATGTACCGTGGAGAGCATTCTAACTGGCTGCATCACTGTCTGGTATGGAGGGGGGGGGTGGGTGTGCGCTGCACAGGATCAAAAAAAGCTGAAGGAAGTTGTGAACTCAGCTCCATCGTGGGCACTTTTGGCCCTAGCGTCCAGGGCATCTTTAAGGAGCAATGCCTCAGAAAGGTGGCATTTACCACTGAGGATCTCCACCACCCTGGAAATGCCCTCTTTTCATTGCAAGCATCAGGAAGTCCATAAGACATGAGAGCAGAATTACACCATGCAGCCCATTGAGTCTGCTCCATCATTCCATCATGGCTTATCCCGGAATCCACTCAACCCCAAACACCTGCCTTCTCGCCATATCCTTTGCTGCCCTGACCAAACAGGAAACAATCAACTTCTGCCTTAAATATATGCACAAACATGGCCTCCAGCTCAGTCTATGGCAGAGCAATCCACAGATTTAATGCTCTCTGGTTAAAAAAAGTAAAAATTCCTCCTTGCCTCTGCTCTAAACAGTCGCTCCTCAATCTTGAGACTGTATCCTCTAATTCTAGATACCCCCACCATAGGAAACATCCTCCACATCCACCCTATCTAATCCCAGAACAATCCTCATGAACTTCGTCCGGACTCTCTCCACCAACAACATGTCCTTTCTGAGATGTGGGGTCCAAAACTGTTGAAAATACTCCAGGTGTGGCCTGACTAATGTCTCATTCAGGATCGGCATTATATCCTTGCTTTTTTTTTCTATTACCCTTGAAATAAATGCCAACATTGCATTTGCCTTCTTTACCACAGATTCAACCTGTAAATTAGCCCTTCTGAGAGTCTTCTGATGTTTGAACCTTCTCCCCATTTAGATAATGGTCTGCACTATTATTCCTTTTACCAAAATGCATTATCATACATTTCTTAACACTGTATTCCATCTGCTACTTTTTTTGCCCATTTTTTTCAATTTGTCTAATTCCTGCTACTTACCCCTCCACCTATCTTTGTGTCATCTGCAAACCTTGCCACAAATTATCTATATTATCTATATCATTGACAAACATTGTGAAAAGTCCCAATACTGAACCCTGAGGGACACCACTAGTCACCGACAGCCAACTAGAAAAGGCCCCTTTTATTCCCACTCACTGCCTCCTGCCGGTCAACCATTCCATTATCCGGTATCTTTCTCATAATGCCACAGGATTTTATCTTGTTAAGCAGCCTGAGTGGCACCTTCTCAATGCCTTCTGAAAATCCAAATTAATGAAGGTGGTACAGGAGTATAAAAGCACACACTCAGTGATTCAAGAAAACAACCTCTCCCTCAATATCGCAAAAACAGAATGCAGAACAAAAGGAAAACAGTGTAGAATATAGTGTTTATACATGTGCGTAGTGCAAACCCACGTATATTTGAAGTTCAAAGTACATTTTGTATAGCTTTATAAAGTGTTTAGAAATTACACAATCTGGAGATTTGTCTGCTGGAGGCACAGGCAACCACAAAACTGGAAATACAAAATAACTACATTTTTAAAAAGACAAACATCAATTATGGGTAGAGGAGGGAGGGAGAGAGTGGAAGTGAGAAAACAAAAAAAAAAATCATGTAAGCAATAAAGCAAGCATCAGCATTCAGAAGGAAATTGAGTCCATAAACCTGGAGCCTGGAGCAGCAGGAGTACGCCCAATAGTCTCAGTTCATCATACAGAGGGGCCAATCGTAGCAAAACTTGCAGACACTAGATCCAGAGCAACTGGAGCACAATACAGCCTCACCGCCAAGGAGAGCACAGTAAAACATCATGTAGCAGAACAGACTTGACACCCTCCTCCAGTCCTGCTAACATGTCGTTTCAGTCCATTTAGCTCAGTGTTTAAATTGCCCAAGCACGGGCTTATTCCCCGCAGCCGGATTGGGGCCCACCGCAGCGATAAACACTGGGCCACTTCTGGCCCGTACTCGACCCTTTCAAATCAGTGGGGTGCTTAGATGGATCAAACCTTGCTCCCAATTTAGCAGGATGGGCTCCAAAACAACTCCGCTTCAACTTTTCTTCACTCCACTCGTTCCAATTTTGTTTCTGACTCCAACTTCTCCTGGAACATGCTTCGACCTCACTCCTACTCTGTTTCACACCCGCACGCCTCGACTCGGATCAGGCTCGCCTCCTCATAGTTTGTGGTGATTGGTTACCACTACTTTCGGTGTAAGAAGTGTGCATTTGTGTGTGTGCGCAAATAACCACATGCATGTGTGTATACGTATGTTCGTGGAACCCACATACAATCTGGGCACGTAAGAATGAGGAATTCTGCAGATGCTGGAAATTCAAGCAACACACATCAAAGTTGCTGGTGAACGCAGCAGGCCAGGCAGCATCTCTAGGAAGAGGTACAGTCGACATTTCGGGCCGAGACCCGAAACGTCGACTGTACCTCTTCCTAGAGATG
Organism: Mobula hypostoma; assembly: GCF_963921235.1. Taxonomy (NCBI): domain Eukaryota; kingdom Metazoa; phylum Chordata; class Chondrichthyes; order Myliobatiformes; family Myliobatidae; genus Mobula; species Mobula hypostoma. The sequence goes on from NC_086101.1 coordinate 29,736,870, forward strand.
CTGCCTGGCCTGCTGCGTTCACCAGCAACTTTGATGTGTGTTGCTACAATCTGGGCACTTGGTTTTCACAGCTAGCCTGGTCTCCAATACCCTCTTGCTTCCTGGCCAATCAACCAAGGCCTTGTTTTGACCAGGCACCATGGCAACTGATGAGCAGAAAGCATCCCACATTAACAGAATTCAAATTAGATACTGCCCCCAGCCTCAGCATTCAGTGTTTTCACAGAGACTGACACTGCACCCTCTGCACAACAACTCTCTCTCCAAGTGTTTACCCGGGCCCCACCCTAACACTTTCATTACATTCTGCTTTATTTTCCTCTGTCTTTTGTTACTACTTATTTCTCTCTGTTTGGGCACACCTGGCAAGACGAGCATTTTTCATTCATCCGTGATTGCCCTTGGGAAGGTGTAGGACCCACTGCAGGTGTTTCATATAATTTGCAAATAGCACAGGGCACATTATGAATCCTATTATTTCATTAAAACTACCTTGGAATGAAAAATGAAAGAATAGCTTCTGAAGTTATTTCCGATGTTCCCCAACTTCCCTCATTTGCCCATCACCTCAGACTCATCTGGATCCACCATCTCTCACTCCACCCCTTACCTCCACCTTTTAATTATGGGCTAGCTCTCCTCCACCTTTTAATCCAGTCTTGAGCAAAAACATCAATTGTTAATTCCCCTTCAATACATGCTGTCTGACCTGCTGAGCTCCTTCAATGTTTTGAGTGTTTATTTTTGAGTCTCTTGTTTGTTGATTTTTGGGGTTTCTCACTCCTAAGGTACAGTCTCCCCACCTTTATCTGTTACTTCTCATCTCAAAATCATCAGTCGTCCCCAGCCACCATACTCTTTTAACCACCGTTGATTTTCAAAGTCCTCATGTTTGTGAATCTGGAATAAGATCAGGAAATGCTGGAAATGCAGGTCAGGCAGCAGCTGTGAAGAGTCCTGGCAACATCCTTGTGAATCATTTCTGCACTCCTTTCTGATTTTGATGTTCAACTTTACCCAGACAAATGATCTTCAACTTTGGTGCTGGAGTTTCTGAGTGATTGGGAGAGGCTGGCCTTCCTCGGTATTTATTGCTTGGAAAATATGTAAACAAGGAGTGACCTTAAAGAAGTGTTTAAAATTATGAGAGATAAGGTGGATGGTAACAGGGTGTGTGAGTCCAAAACTATAGGATATAGGTTTAGAGAGAGAAGGAAAAGAATGTAAAAGGTAACTTACGGGCAAATTTTTAATGCAGAGGGTGTGAATAAATGGAATGAGCTTCCAGAGGAGGTGGTTGAAGCAATTACAGTAGTATCATTTAAGAAGCAGTTGAATACGTATATGAGAGGGCAGGGCGTGGAGGGATATGGGCCAAATGCAGGAAATTGGGATGAGCTAGGATATTTATATGGTCAACATGGAATGGTTGGGCCAAAGAATCTGTACTTTTGCTGTATTGGTTTATGAATCTTAAAATGTTTAAATTACAGAGGGATGGAGTTCAAAAGGGAGTGAATGATATATGATACTGGTTGTGAGAGGGTGGTGTTGGCCTGTTGATCATGGCTGATCTACCCATTGAAGGTATAAGTAGATGGATAAAAGGATTTTTAGAAAACGAATTAAATTTGTGTAAGGTTGTGACACTCTCAATTTCCTGTCCATTTAGTTAAGAGGTTGTACTGCATAGAAACAGCCCTTCCGCACACCAAGTTTAAGATGACCTATTTTGCCCTTCCACATTAATCTCATCTGCTCGCATTAGGACCACATCCCGCTATGCCTTGTCCATTTAAGCATTTGTCTAAACGCCTATAAATTGTAGTGATTGCATCTGGTTCCACCACATCTTCTGATAGTGCACTTCATATATGATCACTCATTGTGTAACAAGAATTGCCCCTCTGATCTCCTTTGAACTCTGCTCTCTTGCTTACTTAGAATATATATTTAAAAAAAACCCTAAAATCATTAATCATTTGAACAGGCTTTTCATTCAATTTTTGGTACCATCCAATAGCACTGGGGCATTGATCTCCCGTATTTTAGGTTATATGCTGATCCTTCAGTGATTCGCTACTGCCATCTACTGGGCGGTAGTATATTTAATTCAGCCACCATTGTTTCAATTGCTCTCAGGAGCTCTACTCTATATGCCGATCCTCATTGACTTCATCCAAATTAATGACTTTAGCTTGATGCATACATCAATTACTTCCACTTTAGTGTCAGGTCCTCCTCTCTTATTTGATGTTCCTAAAGCATCAGATCATTTGATCAACATTCAGTATTGGATGAACAAAACATCATTCTAACTAAAGGACCACACATCAAAGTTGCTGGTGAACGCAGCAGGCCAGGCAGCATCTCTAGGAAGAGGTACAGTCGACGTTTCAGGCCGAGACCCTTCGTCAGGACTCAATATTCTAACTAAATACTGGGAAGACTCCAGCTGTGTATTTAATCTCTATCCTAACATCACTATATCCCTGAAATTGGGCTAAACTACTTGCGGCCAGGTGTCACATTTGATGTTCTGTTGATTTGCATGCTTCATATTTACTAGCACTTACAAATAACTACTACCAGATTCCGATTAATTGGGACACGTCAGGACCAGTACATTTTGGCCCAATTAGGCAGCTGCCCCAATTTGCCAGTTACATGGAAATTATGTATTTAAATAAAACACAGAGCACAGAACTCTATCAATACTACTACAGTGCTAAAAAAAACTGTATTAGTTCCTACTAGTTATCGGAGGACTCCATCCAGTGCATTTGATTGACTGTAAATGAACAAAATCAGCACAGACACCTAGTGTAAATAATGGACTGCTTTCATACAATTTTCAATGATTGCATTATCAAAATCTTCATTTTCATTGTAAAATTCAAGATGACCTTCAATGCCTTCAAATTTTTCAAAGTCCCTAACTTGTTGAGGTAGTGAAAGAATTTCATTTTTCACTCCCAGCCATTTCTGGGATCTCCAAGCTCAAATGCTTAAAACGTCAGTGAGCAAAATAGTTTGAATTGTCTTTCTGCTTAGTTCTTGCCAACTATTAATGACAATCACCACTTTTGAGCAAAACCACACACAGCTGCAGCTACATGGAAACTGTCTGCAGTAAGCTTGGTATAGTGTCTAATGGCCACACAAATCACGTGCCTGAAATTGAAATATCTTTATTGTCATTGCATAGTACAATTTGTCATGCACCAATACAGTGAAAATGAGTTTACAATGCTCTAATACTCAATGCTATAAAACATCAAATAAAATAAATAAACAATAAATAAAATCAAGTGATCAGCCAGTACAAGCAATAAAAGAGTGCAACTCAGAATCATGACAGTCATAAAACCAGTATTAAAGTAGCAATATAACAAATTAATGGATGATGCTTGATCGATTGGTTCAGAGCAATTATAGCTCTGGGGAAAAAGCTATGAAGGAATCCTGACTATTCTTTTAAAAACGCAAACACGAGGAAATCTGCAGATGCTGGAATTTCAGGCAACACACATAAAGGTTGCTGGTGAATGCAACAGGCCAGGCAGCATCTCTAGTAAGAGGTACAGTTGACGTTTCGGGCCGAGACCCTTCATGAGTCCTGATGAACGGTCCCTGCCCGAAACGTTGACTGTACCTCTTCCTAGAAATGCTGCCCGGCCTGCTGCATTCACCAGCAACTTTTATCTGACTATTCTTTTGATGAGTTTTGGCTCAAGAGCTGTCCCAAAGAAGCAGCTGCCCTGATTAACCAATGGCCCAATTAACTGGAGTCCATTGTATTTCCATCATGCATCTACACCCAAATCTTTTTCTTCAGCTCATCTGACACTGAATCCCTCAGAGATCAACAGGGCCCTGGAAGGTGCTGTAGAATATAGAGGTCCAGGGCTACATGTACTGTGTTTGTGTGTGTGTATCAATGAAAGTGGCGACATGGGTAAACAGAGTCATGAAGGCAGCATAAGGCACACTTCCCTTCAGCGGACTGGTATTGAGTACAGGGATGTCATGTTGCAGCTGTTGAAGACATAGGTGAGACTGCACCTGGAATATTATGTGCAGTTTTGATCACCACATGATGTATGGCTATAATTAAGTAGTCAGGGTGCAGAAAAGATTCACAAGGATATTTGCTGAAATTGAGGGCTTGACTTACATGGAGAGACTGAATAGGCTGGGATTGTTTTCTGTGGGGCGTAGGAGGCTGAGGGGTGACTTTATTGTCACAGTTCTTTTCCAAGAGGAAATATTTCAAGCAGCCCAGAGGGGCAAGCTGGTGGGTATATGGAATGAGCTGCCAAAGCAGTAGTGGAGGTGGGTGCAATTACACAGGGATATAAAGTTTTAAAAGCTTATGGACCAAATGCAGGCTAATGGGACTAGCTCTGGCAGCCAAAATGGTTGGTATAGTCAATTTGGGTGGAAGAGCCTGTGTCTGTACCTTATGACTAATACAATGTGTTCCTGCTTAGCATTGCACAGTTAAATGTTCAGCAATCATTTTCTGTAAATCATAAGGGCTTGAAGAACTACTACTACTACGTCGACTCAGGCCTAGGGGGCTGACGTCGGGCACGATGATGGACTCTTCACTTTTCCCTCTCCCTCATCAGTGTGTTCAGCTCATCGACATTAGCCGCGCCGCTGTCTTCTAGGAGCGTGTTGACCACAGTCTTGGGAAGGCGCCCAGGGTTCATCCTCCCGTGCTTGGGCTCCCATATGATGACTAGGCTGGCAGGTAGCTCGGGGTGGTGTAGACAGTGCCCCGCTAGTTGCAGTCTATTACTGTTGTACTCTGATGTGTTTTACCAATTGTCAGCCTCCAAACAGAAATGGATGTCTTCCCTCAGTATGGACTAGTCAGGACCAAGGGCCTGTTCCTATGCCTTCTCTCTGAATCTGTTAGTTGGAACCACAGTTACTTCAGTGCTAATCTGAAACAAAAATGCTACAGTGCTGCATTTGGATTTGGTAGTCTTTAATTCTTTCCGTAGAGGCTATGGTTACATGACAGCAAAGTGGATCAGGTTTCATCTAACTGGGCTTAAGGGTCCTGCATGGTAACACGCTTCTGTTATTGAACACACACACACATCCAGGCAGTGGAGTGTATTCCAGCTCAACCATTGACCTTCCAATCCTACAGTTTTTCTTAGATTTTGGTGGATATTAGTCAGTTTGGTAAATACAGGAAAAGTGAAGCTGGGAACAGTGGGTTTGTGTTGGACTGGTCACACGGAAGAATGATGAGACAGATTAAGAAAAGAAAGTGCAGGACTCTCGTATTGGAAGATGAATAGAGCTATGAAAAGTAACTGAAAATACTAGTGACCTGAGAAAATACAGGGGTAAAAGGAAGGGAATCTCCTGTGTAATCTGGGCGGCTAAAGGACATAGATTAAGTTGGGGATGGAGAGGAGAAGAAACGTTTAATGGGGATTTTGAAAGTAATGTCTATTTATTTTTAACAGAATGATAAGTGCCTGAAGTGCACTTCTGGGAGGTGGGTGGGTGCAGTGAAGTGAAGTAGATATGATAGCATTGTTAAGGAGGCATTTAGACAGGCACATAAACAGGCAGGGAACTGAGGGTAATCTTTATCAACATAATTTCAATTACAGAGACATCATGGACCAAAGATCCTGTGTGGCACTAATCTTTGGGGTGACCTGATAGAAGTTCATAAAATAAGAGGCATAAGTGGACAGTAGGATCTCATTACCAGGGTAAAAATGTCAAGCACTGGAGGACATGCATTGAAAGTGAGATGGCGTAATTTTAATGGAGATGTGCAGGCAAGATTATTATTTTTTTTTAAAAAAGCAGTGATAAGTGGCCAAGGAAGTATTCGATGTAGATACAATACTGGGATTTAACAGGCTGTTAGATAGGCACATGAATATGCAGGCACAGTATTGGAGGGATATAGATCACCAGTAGGCAGAAGGAACTTGGTTTTATCTGGAATGAAATTCAGCACAGACATTGTCGCTGAAGGCCCTGTTCCTGTTCTGTACGTTCTAATGAAAAGCTGAGCAGCAAAAGGGAAGAAATTTCAGAATGGCAACCATAATGGGGATGGATATGGATGGATGTAGAGATACACACTGATTATTTGCCAGGAAAACTTTATTGATCTTTGCAAGAACTACACTCCCCATCTCAACATAACCTGCTTTGGACAACCTTTCTGAGGTCCTACAACAGTCCAGTCATCCCAGGAATGCTCCTCGCCAGCCGTGATACTGAAGGATGGTATCAAGTGTAGCCTCTGGTTTCAATCTCACTTTGTACCTGAAGACCCAGTTATTCCAGACAGTGGCATTGACCCATGAAGCCTACAATATGCACAGCCCTTCCTCACCAGCAACCCACTCCCCAACTCCATACAATCTTCAAGTCCTTATCATTAGAAATGGAACAGCATCAGCTTGTCTCCTTGACTGCGGTAAACTGCTGCAGGGCCTCAGCTGGTCATCCAGCGACCATGGGAGCAAAGAAACGATCCAAAAACGATCCAAAAACTTGTCAGACATTGGTTTTTAGGTAATTGTCAGCAACATTTTCAATGCTCAGTGCCAAAAGTGAAGAGCCCAAAGAAAAACCCCAGGTTTTGTTTACTCATCCGTATGAACAGAGGTCACCACCACCACCCCACACCCCAGGAAAGTCAACCTCAGCACGGAACATGGTTACGCAGCCTGAGTGGCTCGCAGCTGCCTTCCTTCTTGTTGTGGGGGTTGAAGAGTGGAAAAAGTTTCTGTGTGAACCTGTCCCGCAAGGTGTAGAGGTGGCACAGGCTGTCGGCATCGTAGAAGGAAAGCTGACCTTCCTCGTAGTCCAGGTAAACCCGGATGGCACGTGGCTGATGGCGAAGGGGGAGACTGCGGGCACCTGGCCCGTCCAGGTTGACTAAGCTCCCTCTGGTCAACTCTAGCACCCAGTAGCCCTCCTGTGGCATGAGCGGGCCAGTGACCAGCCGGTTGGCTGACTCGCTGGCCACCCCGAGGACGCAGGAGTTGTTTCCCCCCAGCTCTACATCCCAGTAGTGCCTCCCCGACTGGAAGCTGCTGGTGGCCAGCACGCACAGCCAGTGGTCGAAGCGCTGTGGGCCCAGTGTGCACTCCCGCCGACTCCCACCATCCACCACGCTGCAGAAGTTCTCAGTGAGGATGAGCCGAGGGTGCGCAGTCCTGGCATCCAGCTTCAGGGACTCTCGGGCTGAAAGGTACAGGGGCTCAGTCAGTAAAGACTATCCATCACTGAGCAGCTCAGAGTGCATCAGTGGGAGATCACCCATTTCCTCCACTCCCCACCTTGTTACCAGAGAGCACCCACCCACTGACTCACCGATAGTGCACAGCCTTGGAACCTCACTCCATTACCCGAGACCCTCGCAGTTCCGTCACTCCAGAGGTCACTGAATATAACATCCTCTCCCACTCTATTTCCCAATTACCCGAGACCTTCACTGTACACCATTAGAGAAGTCACGGAGTGTAAAACTGGAGTTTCCCAATTCCACCCCTCCCCAACCCCTCAACTCTATACCCAATATTCCCAACATTTAACCATTCACAGTGTAACAAAGAACTTGCTGGAGGACTGAGTAGGGTGCAACTGTGGAGGAAAACAGACTTGTCAACATTTTGGATTGAGACCCTCCAGAAAAAGATGTAAGGGGAGTCAGCCAGTACACAGAGGTGTCGGGAAGGGCTGCAACAAGAGCTGTCAGGTGATAGGTACCAGGATACTGGGATGTTGCCTGGAATGGAAGGCTCATTTCCAAAGACTGGACAGGCTGGGTTTGTTTTTACTGGAACATCGAAGGCTGAGTGTAGAGTGTAGAGAGTTCTTTACAATAATGCAAAGCAGAGGTAGACGAGGTGGTCAGAATATTCTTTCTTGGTGCTGGTGTCTAAAACACGTTTAAGATGAGTGGGAAGAAATTGAAAGATTTAAACACCAGGTTTTTCCCCCACACAGAGTGTGGTGACTACTTGGGAATGAACTGTTAGGGGAGGTGATGGAGGCAGATACAATTGCAATGTTATAAGAGGCATTTGTACTGGGATGGTAAAGGAGGGGGATGTGGGCCCAATGCAGGGAAATGGGATTTGTGTCAATAGGCATTACAGCTGGCATGGACATTGGGCTGAATGGCCATCTGTGCTGCTTTGTGACTTTCTTGTCCATGGTCTGTCCATCACCTTGTTTCTATTCATTATCAATATACCCAATTCAACCCTAACATTTCATTCAAATCCCCTCCCCAATTCTTGTTCCTAGGGAATCAGGCAAACTTCTCCAAATGAGCATTGCATCCCAAATTTGCTCTATCCCCTCTCAAGGACCTTTAGGTGGCCCCCACAGTATGGTGGCCAGAACTGGATACAGTGTCATATGGCCTATCAACAGCGTGCTGACAATGTTTGATGTAGCCAAGAAACTTAGGTAGATAATAAAGCTATTTTATCAGCTGCAGGAGAACAGGAGGTGGTAATCAGGAGGTCTCCCTCATGTTTGACCTGGTGCCATGAGATTACAAAGGGTCTGAATATTTTGTGCAAGACTTCCGGGATTACTCCCTCCTTCTCATCTCACATCTGGGCACATTGCAGCCCTTTCTGCTTACTGTTCAATTCAATTATTTCAGATTGCCACTGTTTCCAGTTAATGTCATGTTAGTCTATCATATGCAGCCTGATCTGGAGCATATTCCCAGCATTGTTACATTTCATAATTTTTGCCACCATTTTTGTTAAATGCATCTCGCAGTTGCAGAGGCATATCCTTCATCATTCTTACTTGAATCACCCACAGACAGATCAATGAATAATAACACCTTCGCTATCTTCCTTTTCATGTCACTGTCAGCAAATGTGACTTCTAACTCCATCCTATGCAGCCACCCCGCTTATTCTCACAATCTAAGTGTGACCCTATTCAATTTCACTTTTGTTTTCCAACTTTTCCCTTAAACATTAACTGTTTCTCTCCAGATGTTGCCTGACCAGCTGCGTATATCTGGGATTTTCTGTTCTGGTTTCACCATCCAAGACAAATTTGATTAGCACTCTCTGTCACTGTATGCACTCACTCCCTTGCTTCTGCCACCAGGACATTAGTCAAGCATCTGAAGTGGGACAGAGTACAGCACCAGAAAGGCCCTTTGGCCCATCTAGTCCATGACAAACCATTTAAACTTACTCCAATTGTCTATAATCCTCCATAGCTCTACTATCAATGTACCTATCCAAACTTCTCTTAAATGTTGAAATTGAGCTCACATGCACCACTTATGCTGGCAGCTTGTTCCACACTTGTGACCCTCTGAATGAAGAAGTTTCCCCATATGTTCCCTTTAAACTTTTCACCTTTCACCCTTACCCCATGACCTCTAGTTGCAGAACCACCCAACCTCAGTGGAAAAAGCCTGCTTACATTTATCCTATCAACACCTCTCATAATTTTGCATACCCCTATCAAATCTCCCCTCAATCTTCTATGTTCTGAGGAACAAACTCCTAATCTACTCAACCTTTCCTTATAACTCAAGTCCCAATAACATCCTTGTAAATTTTCTCTGTATGCTTTCAATCTTATTTACATCTTTCCTGTAGGTTGATGACCAAAACTGCACACAATACTCATCAACATCTTCAACATAACATTCCATATCCTGTACTCAATATTTTGATTTATGAAGGCCAAAGTGTCAAACGCTTTATTCAAAGACCTTATCTTCCTGTGATGCCACTTTCCATCAATTACGGACCTGTATTCCAAGATCCCTTTGTTCTACAGCACTCCTCAATGCCCTACTTTCACTGTGCAAGACCTACCCTCCTCGGTCCTACCGAAGTTCAACACCTCTCACTTGTCTGAATTAAATTCCATCTGCAATTTATCAGCTCATTTTTCCAGCCGGTCCAGATCTCGCTGCAAGCTCCGATAGTCTTCCTCGCTCTCCACTCTACCACACCACCAATCTTTGTGTCATCTGCAAATATGCTTAACCAGTTAACCACATTGTCATCCATCTCACTGATGTAGATGACAAACAACAACAGAACCAGCACTGATCCCTGCAGTACTCCACTACTATCATCCTCTGGCTTCTCCCACAAATATGAATGCCAAATTTCCCAAGGATGAACGTGCTTTCACTGGGTCATGGCTCATGGCTCCTTTAAAACCCCCATGCCAAGGATAAACTAACAGTTTGCACTCACCATCACCACCCCCAAATAACCTCAAAGCCCAATCACTTACCCGGCACAAGTGTTTTAATTTCATCCCAGATCTTAACATAGCGGAAAGGTGTGATGATGGAGTCAATGTGGAGGTCAGTGGGAACGTCTGCTGGTGTGATCTGATTCTGCTTGCACCTGGAGTACAGGAGCGGGGAGGTTTTATGACAGAAGGGAAGTTTGCAGAAACAAGGTTACACAAACTTATCCACGCCTGTCTTGAACCTGAGCCTTGAAACATATAGCCTTCCAGCTCTATGGCCGCTTCCTCTACACGAATTCAGACAGCAGGGTCAGAAGGAGGAAGTACTCAGTCAAAAGCGCCTGCCAAACTCAGAATGCGCTCAAATAAAATGAGAGTAAAAATGTTTATAAATATACGCTACAGCTAACATCTTTATTGCTGGACCCAATCATTTCAGAGGACTCCAGGAAATGTAGCAACCAAACTGTTCACAGTTAGTGCCATTAAATATGATAATCCAGATTTTGGAAAGTGGTTAAGGTATAAATACTGGTGAAGAGTTCGCTGTGGGATCTTACACATGGACAGACAAGGCCTTAGTTTAACATGTCATTCTGTGGGAGTGTCAGAATGGATCCTTTCCTCAGACCTCTAGGAGATTGGGCTTGTAGATTACTACAAAGTGAACCTCAGATTATGTTACATACGCTCAACAGTCACTATCAAACAATCGGAAATGGGAGCCCTTCATGGACCACTAGGGTCTGGCTAATAATAAATAGGGATGTGACTCGGGCTGAGTCCATTTCTTTCAAGTAGATTGAGGAGTGAATGTGGAGGGCTTTCAGGGTTGAGATCTCTCCTGCACATCCACCAATGTGAATTAATGAAGCCACGTGCAAAACACGACAGTAGTCACGTACCTGTCCAACAGCTGCTTGATATCCTAGAAAGTTAAAAAGAAAGTTTTATTGCTCACCAAAGGATCATTCAACTCAAACAGAATACAGTATTTATGACATGAACAAGAAACTGATGATGGGATTCCCATGAAGAGATATTTAAATAAAATAATCAAAGTTTATTCACATAGGTGATGGGAATGTGAGGAGTCAGGAGAGAATGAATAATGAATGGTCATGAATGGCTGAGTCAGGATCAGATGTCGAAAGAGTGCCCCAAAATGTAACAGGCAATTAAGCCAAGGGAAGCACCCCAGTTTGTGGGAGGACATCCAAAACCCGTGAGAAATACACAGCACTTCATTTGGAGTATGTGTACATGTGTGCCAGCATTATTGGATCTATGACCTGTGTTGGGAATCTCACAGGACCTTGGAGCCACCAGCCAATGTAATGGAGTGAAGGCTACAGCCCTCTGCAGCATTAAGGGGGCAAAAGCAAACACAATTGGAGCAAGGTGTGTGCAAGGGTCCCTGAAAAAATGGCAGGGGGGGGGGGTAGTCAGTGAGGAGAGCTGTCAGTGATGTGTCTAAAGCTGGACTAAATTCCTTCCGAAAACCAAGACCTTATTTCTATTACATTTGTGCCCAAGACCAACTTATGAGAAGTTTTCCCAGTCAAAAATGTCAGTACTTCATGATTCAGGAATTCCTTGAATTTTCAGGGGGAAAAGCCTAAGCGTTTTTCCTGTTTGCAGTGAGCCCAGGCACACATCAGCAACAGATACAATAATTGAACTAATCTCTCACAGCCCACCATACTATCCTTCGGTATTCATTGCAATATTTCACTTCAGAGCTCAGCAAGGATAGAATTCTTGGATCTACCAGGGCAGAGACTGATTGATTCGTAGATATTTAAACTCTAGGGGACTCACAATTTATGAAGGGAAGCATAAGCAAGGCAGAAGACACAACTTGATTAGCCGTTATCTTATTGACGACTGGGGAATCAGGCTTGAGGGCTCAATGGCCGACACTTACTTGATATTTTTTGGTGGGTGGCAGGCATGAGTAACACAATGGACCAGGACAGAATGTGAAGAGTTCATTTTCAACCGTACACGTACACACAGAAACAAATTCTTATAAACAGCCTTTCGTTGATATTTCCATTCCTGTTAAATTCATGTATTGCTGTGTTTGTGTGCTTTCATACAGCCATTAATGCACACACTTTCCCTTATAACATGCACAAAAACCCCAGCATTTACACCCTATATTATAAATAAAGATCTTGCATTCACTATCAGAACAATTTCCCAGAGGTTAATTAAGAACTGTGCCGATTGATAGAGCAAAAATCTGCTCTTTGCTGCTAATAGGCTTACTGCAACACTCAATGTTCACAATCAATTACAGTTACTTTTGGAAGAACGCTTGCCTTTTTCTGTCAACATAGCTTGCTATCTATCGCAAAGGGATGGAAGATGATTAACTGAGACATAGCTGGGTCAGTGGTGTGGCTGGTCAGGGTACGGCCTCAGTTATAATGGTAGTTCCTCTCTGACCTTGGGTTCTGTCTGTAGAGAGTTTGCACATTCTCCATGACCACTTGAGTTTCTGACCAGGTTGCTCAATTTTCTTCCCACATCTCAACGGCGTGTGAGTCAATAGGTTAATTGGATGCTTTGAGTTGCATCCTGTGTGTAGGGGTGGTAGAGTCTGATGCAGTTGATGTGAACATGGGGAGAATAAAATGGTATTAATCTAGTATGAGTATCTGTAAAGGGGTTTTGGTTAGCACAGACTCATTGGCTGAAGGACCTAATTTCCTGCTGTATGGATCTATAAAACAAGGAAAAGGTGAAAAAGCACCACGCTGAGTACTGGGGTCATACGGTATAGAACAGACCCTTTGGCCCATCAATTCTGTGCTGACCATCAACCACACATTTACAATAGCATACATTAATTTTTATTCTCTCCACATTCTTAACAATCCTTCCCTGATTCTTCCACTCACCACACAAGCCCGCAATTTATTGGGGCCAGTTGACCGCACATCTTTGCGATGTGGAAGGCAACTAAAACACACCTGGGAAACCCACGTAGTCATAGGGAGAATGTGCAAACTCCACACTCACAGGGCCAGAAGTCAGAAGAGATACTAGGGTCCCTGGAGCTCAGAGGGAGTGGTTCTACCTGCTTCAATTCTATGCTGCCCAATGACATTAACTTTGGGGAGATGTTAGGTCCTTCTCAGAATCAATTTTAATATCACTGGCATATGTCGGGAAATATGTTGTTTTGCATCAGTACTATACTGCAATATATAATAAAAGACATAATTTACAGGAAGAATATATTATATAAATTAAAGTAGTAGTGCACATGGGCTTATTGTCCATTCAGATCTCTGTTATCAGTGAGGAAGAAGCAGTTCTTAAAATGTTGAGTGTGTATCTTCAGGCTCTTCCATCTTCTCCTTGTTGGCGGCAATAAGAAGAGGGTATTTCCTGGGTGATGGAGGTCCTTATGACAACGCTAACTTTTTGAGGCATTGCCTTTTGAAGACATTCGATGCTGTGAGGCTTGTGCCCATGTAGTACTGGCGAAGTTTAAAACTTCCTGCAGTTTTTTCCCAATCTTGTGCATTGGCCCTTCTATACCCCTCCATAGACAGTAATGCAATCAGTCAGAATGCTTTCCATGGTACACATGTAGAAATTTGCATGAGTCCGTAGTGACATAACAAATCTGCTCAAATACCTAATGAAATATAGTTGTGCCTTCTTTCTAATTGAATCAATATGTGGATAGCTCTTTAGAGACGTTGACACCCAGGAACTTGAAACTGCTCACCCTGGTGTGTTCCCTCAAATTCCCCTTCCTGGTCCACAATCAATTCCTTGGTCTTAGCAATATTGAGTGCACCTCCATGACACCATATGAAATTCAGCCACATTATTTGTGTCAACAAATTTAAAATTACATTTGAGCTGTGCCTATTTACAGTTGTGGATGTACATAAAATAAAACAATGCATCCTTGAGGTGCACCAGTGTTGATTGCATGTTATTTCTGATCTGCACTGAAAGTGGTCTCCCAGTAAGGAAGTCAAGGATCCAGTTGCAGAGGGAGGTACATACGTACTGGTTTTGGAGCCTCTTAATTAATATCGACTGTATGATGGTGTTGAATGCTGAGCTGTAATCAATCAACAGCAGACTGACTTAGGTATTACTATTGTCCAGGTAATCCAAGGCCACATGAAGAGCCAATGAGATTGCATCCTCTGTAGACCTATTGTGGTGAAAGGCAAATCGCAGCAGGTCCAAGTCCCTGCTTAGTGAGAAGTTAATTCTGGCCATGACCAACCTCTCAAAACATTTCATCACATTAGATACGTATGAAAGCAACTGGGTGACACTTATTGAGCACGCAAACACGAGGAATTCTGCAGATGCTGGAAATTCACACATCAAAGTCGCTGGTGAACGCAGCAGGTCAGGTAGCATCTCTAGGAAGAGGTACAGTCGACGTTTCAAGCCGAGACCCTTCGTCAGGACTAACTGAAGAAAGAGCTAGTAAGCTTATTGAGGTAGCTCACCATGCTCTTTGTGGTATCTGGTTGTCCTTTTGAAGTGGGTTGGAACCTCTGACTGAAGCAGTGAGAGATCAAATAAGTCCTTGAATGCTTCCACAAGTCGGTTGGCACAGGTTTTCAGTGTCCTACCAGGTACACCATCAGGGTCTCGTGTTGGAAGGGTTCATCCTCATTGAAGATGTTCTGACATCAGCCTCTCAGACAGATCACAGAGTCACCAAATGCTGCAGGAATTTGCACAAGTGTAATTTTATTCTCCATTTCAAAGTGTATATGAAAGGCATTGAGCTCACCTGGGAGTGAAGCATCGCAGCCATTCATATCAGATTTTGCCTTGTAGGAAGTAGTGACCTACAAACCCTGAGAGCTGACCTAATTCCAATTCCTCCTCTAACTTTAATCAGAATTGTTTTTATTTTGCTCTTAAAATAGCCTTCTGTAGTTTGTACCTGGACTTCTTGTATAGTTCTGGATCACTGGTCTTGAATGACACAGATCTAGCTATCAGCAGACTACAAGTCTCTTGGTTCATCCGTGGCTTTATAGTTTGGGTATGTCTGGTATGTTCTCGAAGATATACACTCGTCCACATGGGGCTTCATGATGTTGATGACAATAGTGGCGTATTCCTTCAGATCTGAAGATTAATCCCTGAAAATTGTCAAGACACTGTTTCAAAGCAGTACTGTAAGCGCTCTTCCATCTCCCTTGACCATACTTTCTTGATCCTCATCACTGGTGCAATGGTCTTTCATCTAAGAATTCTACTCATAAGGGATTTCTAACAGAACAAATGGAATGAGCTGGGCAGGCTAAGACTTTATTCCTTGTAATGTAGATCATAAAATATACAGTTCGGGTCTTTATCCCGGGGAAGTGGACCTAAATCTATCGGGCATAAGTTTAGGTCAGATGTGAAAGATTTAAAGCAGACTTCATGGGCAATTTATCCCCACAGAGGGTGGAGTTTATATCGAACAAGCTACTTTTAAGGTAGGTACCAGATGAATAGCATAAAAGCATTTTGATATACACGCAAATGGGGAGGGGGGTAAGTTAAAGGAGTATGAGCCAAATAAGGGACTAGTTTGGTGGCAGTTTCCATGGTAACACACACAAAATGCCAGAGTAACTCAGGTTAGGGAGCATCTCTGGAAAGCAGTAAATTGTCAACATTTTGAGCCAAAACCTTTTATCGAGACTGGAAAGGAAGGGGCAAGAAGCCAGAACAAGGTGCTGGGGGAGGGGATGAAGCCAGGTGAGTAGGGGAGGGAAGGATGGTGAGAAGCTGGAAGGTGAAAGAGGAAAAGCTGAAGAAGGAGGAATCTGATGGGAGAGGACCATGAGAGAAATGGAATTAGGAGGGGCACCACAGGGAGTTTATAGGTAGAGGAGGAAAGGAGAAGAGGGGAGCCAGACTAGGGAATGGAAAAGGAGAGAAGGGGGAGGGGATGATTTCTATGCTCTATTACCTATAGATTCCTGAAATTTAACTAATATCAGACAGCAACACCACTGGATTCCTTCGGCCCTCCCCAGTTCACCAGTCAAATCTGTCTCCCATCTCACCCCCCTCTCCTTTTTGTTCCACTCCCTGTCTCTCTTCTCCACTCTCTGCTGACGCAGAGGTTCTTCCTGAAATGTTGGGAACGTGCTCTCCCCAAACACATGCCGCTCGACCTACTGAGTTCCACCAGCACTGTTGCTCTAGATTCCAGCACTGGAATTCTCTGCAATTGACGGGTGTAGGATATCAGTGAAGGATGTCTGCTCATCATTGTATAGAGGCAGCTCGGTCACTACTTCACACTGAGAGTGTTAAAAGGATTGTAAACATTACAGGGTACCAGCGTGGGGGAATGGTTTGAATTCCGGGACAGAGAAAAGCCCCAAGACAAAAGGACATGCAGCCAGCCAGGGACTGCACTCAGCAGACAGGCCCCAAGACTCAGCAAGAAGCACTCAGTCCAGACAGAGTGGTTCCAGCCTTAGTAAAACCCAGCAGAGCTCAAAAGATGACAAGGGCCAGCTGTACTGTCAGAGATACTGGCCTTTGAAATGAGACATCTTTGAGGCAGGCAAAAATCACAATGTCAGACATGCCATGGTCAACATTAATTAACTGACTAAGATACTGCTGTGCACCAGTTGATGGCTACTACACTCGCTATACGGTCACATTTAACCTCATATTGCTGTAAAGATGAATCAGGGAATGTCTCAAAATCAGCAGGAGGAGCATTTTAATGCAAGCTTGTTTTTTTTTTATATAATCCAGAGAAATTGACTCAGAACGTGCTTAAAGTAAAGAACAAAGTTGAAATCCATCGCATGTCAGGTGGACTGCCCGTTACCTCTCACCTGAAGCAGCTCTTGCGGCTCTTTGAAGCTCAGTTGTACCTGCATATCTTGATATGCTTGCTCGATCCTGGAGGCACCCTGGCAGACCTTCACCAGGTCCTCTTGCAAGGGCCGAACTGTCTTGCAGACCTCTTCGTCGATCTTTGCCTCAAGCTCCTGCTTCTTCTTATCGAGGAACTGATAGATGCTGGCTAGATCAGCCTTAACCTGCTCCTTCAGCAATTCACCTTCCTCCTGCACAGAAATAGCAACCTCAATACATTTCACTGCAACCAACTTTCACCAAGCCAAAGATAGCTTCAGACCAAACTGATTTACTTACATCTACATGTATCAGGATTTTGCTATGGTGTGCTGTCATATGCAACAAAAACATTAACAATTACAGTGGATAGCAGTTAATTTGGACATTTCAGGACCAGTGCATTTTGGCCCAATTAAACAGCTGCCTCAAATAGCTGAAGTTTCATGGAAGTAGTTTAAAAGTATAACAAAGATACGCTACTGTTTAATTAAATAAATTATGGATTTAAATGAAATACAGAATAAATAGGAATACCACCAATACTATTACAGTACAATAAGACTATTATTTCCTCATTGTTACTGACGGAAGAGCTCATCGCTGCTGATGAATTGTAGCTATTCAACGCTTCCTACTGGTTCCCCTCCCCTACCTCTCTCACCCAATACAATAACCCAACCTCCCTTATTTGATTCTGCGCTTCGCCTTCGTTTCGTATCACTGGACATCATCTGCAGCCCTTCATTGCCTCCACTTTTCACTACACATCCTCTGTCACTACTTCCACTCTTCCCTTCTCAACCTGCTCATCACCTCTCCTTACCTATCACTTGCATACTCCTGGCCCAGCCTCTCCCTTCACCACATCATGCTGTCTAACCACCCCCCCCCCTTATCTTTCAATCCAGATGAATGGCCTCAACTCAAAACATCAACTGCCAATTTCTCTCCATTGATGCCAAAACCAGCTGGTGCAAATCTTTGATGATGAGATGTTGCTCTCTTGAGGCAGACCCTCTTGCAGATGTGACTGATACTACTGATGGCAGGGAGGGATATGCCCACGATATATTGGGCTGAATACATTACCCACAGCAGCTTCCTACATTCCTGAACATTTAAACTGACAAACTAGACCATGAGGCAATCAGTCAGGGTACAGTCAACAGTATATCTGTGTGAGTTTGTTCGGTGACATGCCAAACCTTAACCCTGTTAAAAAAAAAAGTAAAGGAGCTGATGCACCTTCCCTACGATTGCATGTATGTGCTGGGCCCAGGACAGGTCAATCCAAAATGTTAACACTCAGGAATTTAAAGCTACTCTCTCCATTGCCAATACCCCAACATAGACTGCTGAATGTTACAGCAAAGCCTTTTCAATCGCAGCTACCATTAGGCAGGAGGTATAAGAGGCCTGAAGTCCCACACCACTGGTACAGCAATTTCCTTTCAACCATTCGGTTCTTGAAACAACTTGAAGTAACTCTAATCACTACACTCCATCAGTTTGTACTAAGGGCCGCACAGTGGCATAGCGGTTAGTGTAATAACTTTACAGCACCAGCAATTTTCCAGTAATGTTCGGTTTTTGCCAGTGTCTGTAAAGAATTTGTGGTTCTCCTATGACCATGTGAATTTCTTAACGGTGCTCCGGTTACCCCTCACATTCCAAATAAGCATTGTAATGGTTAGAATTAGTAGGCTGTGAGCATGCTTTGTTGGCGTCAGAAAAGCTGCAACATAATCCTTGCTGATTTGAGGCGAACAACACAGATCAAGCTAATCTTTCTTTCTTTAAAATAGATTTAGTTTTTCTGTTTAACATTGTTCTGTGTTTTTTCTGCAACATTTATGTTTTTTTTCTTGGAAATGCTGCTTACCTGATACTATTGCCTGTCAAGCTGCTGTAAACAGAAGTGTAAGCACGTTTTTCCATTGCATCTGTCCCTACCTGTACTCCTGCACATGACAATAATCTAGACTCTTACTTTTAGATTCTGCCTGACCTACTAAGCTCCTTCAGTTTTTTTTTGCACCAGATTGCAGAATTAGTTATTTCTTGCGTCTCCAGATTTCTCAATGTGCCTATCCTTAATGACCTACCTTTTATTGAGGCTGGGACCTCCAGTTCTATATACATAAGACAGGGAAAACATGAACTCTGTATCAATCCCATGAAAGTTTTATATCGTTCACTAAGATCACCTCTTGTTTCTCCAAATTCAGGAGTATATAGGCCACTCAGAAACTATTGCACAAATCTTCTGTACCCAGAGAGCCAACGAATACAACACCACCACCTGGTGCAAGGGATTGATTTTCACCTTGATTTTGGATATCTTTGCTTCTTGCTGGCTTTGACATTGACCTGCCTGCTCCCTTTGGGCATGGAGAAAATCCTTGGCTTTTTCCAGCTTTTCCTGGGGAAATAATATACTGTTTTAGTTCCAACTCTAACAGGTTACTGAGCAGATTAAGTTACTAACACACAATATCCACAATCAGAATGCCACAAATACTTAGCAGAACAGAGTCTGTCAATGAATGAAAAAGTGAACTGAAGTTTACAGCTTTTAATCTTTAGCCGGTTGCCAGATTAAACCACAGTTCAGAAAAACACCAAGTAAAGTGATGGCAAGGGATGTGACGGCAATTTCTCCTCATTTTGTCTTTTGGATGTGACCATAAAACCATAAGACACAGAAGAAGAATTAGGCCATCTGCCCCATCGAGCCTGCTCCACCATTTAATCATGACTGATCCTCTTTTTCCTCCTCCTCAACCCAGTTCCTGGCTTTCTCCCCGTAACCTTTGATGCCATGTCCATTCAAGAATCTATCAATCTCTGCCTTAAATACACCCAACGACTTGGCCTCCACAGCAGCGCGTGGCAACAAATTCAACACCCTTTTGGCTAAAGGAATTTCTCCACATCTCTGTTTTGAAAGGCCACCCCTCCGTCCTGAACCTGTGCCCCCTTGTCCAAGACTCTCCCACCATGGGAAACATCCTTTCCACCTCTAATCTGTCTAGGCCTTTCAACATTGAAAAAGGTTCAATGAGATTCCCCCCCTCATCCTTCTGAATTCCAGGGAGTACAGATCCAGAGCCATCAAACGTTCCTCTTTTAATAACCCTTTCACTTGGCTCTAACTAGGCTTTGCCGCAGGTGCCCATGAACACATGAAAATAGCAGTAGGCCCCTTAAATCTGTGACACCATTCAACATGATAGTGGTTGATTCATGCCCATTAATGGATTACTCTTTCAATTATTAGTCTATCTGCAGTTCATATATATTTATCCAACCCATTAATGAATTGATCTTTCAATTATTAGTCTATCTGCATTTCATATATATCTAACAGCCTGACTTCCACTATCCTCAAGGCTGAGTTCAAGAGATTTACCACTGGGAGAAGAAATTTCTATGCTCCTCAGTTTTAAATGAGAGGCCATTATTTTGTAGTTATGTCTTTGTCCATACTATATCTCACACTCAAGTTTCCTGACTGCCTTACACTCTATCTGTATATCCACACCCTCCCTGTATTGCATCCTACTCAGTACATCCACATTCTTCCCATTATCTCTATCTTTCCTAGGTATGCCTACCCCTGCCACATTGCCATATCCTGCTTACACCAGATGCATATCTCTCAATATTCACCTCCAGAACCAGTAACTCTCATATCTGCCCTCTTTGACCTTGCTTTGGTTATCTACATCCCTCCAACTGCTGGAGATCGGGGAACTGTGGATAGCAAAGACAGTTGTCAAAAGATACAGTAGGACATAGCTCAGTTGTAATTATGGGCAGAAAAGTGGCAGGTGGAGATTAATCTGGACAAGTGTGATTTGTTGCACTTTGGGAGGTCAACTAGAAAGAGAACATTCTCACCAAATGGCAGGACCCTTAGGGGAGAGATTGAGGCTCAAGCATCAAAGTAGCGACACAAGTAGATATGCTGGTAAAGAAGGCATACAGCAAGTTTGTCTACACATTGCTGGCATTCAGTATAATAGTAGGAATCCATGGAAACCTTGGCCCCTTCCAACAACAATATTTACCACCATTTACAAATTACCTATTTTTCTGTTTTGGCTAATGTTGCATTTACTCCATCTGACATGCCTTTGCTCACTCACTCAGCTGGACGATGGGCTATGAAGGTGGAAAATTTGAAGACAATATTCCCTCAAAGGCTATTCAAATCCCACTACTTACCAACCTTACCACTTCCTACCAGCTGCCTATTCCAATGCCCGCAGTTAATTTCCTTCCAAACCACATTCCGCCTACCTTGTGCATAACCCCGCCCCCCCTCCAGCTTCATGAGCCATCCCCCTCAGTCCTTGCATAACCACAACCCACTTACTCTGTACAGGACAGAAGCCTCCTCGATGGGGATGACTCTGTGACCCCTGTGTTCACTGGAGCATGAGCAGACCACACAGAGGAGGCCCTGGCACCCTAGACAGAAGAGCTTGTGTTTCTCCTCGTGCCTCTGACAGTAGAAGGTGGGGTTCCCCCAGCGGGGCTCCGGCTTCAGCTCCTTCACGCCTTCCACGATGTTGGCCAACAGCCGGTTGGGTTTCAGCCTCCTCTCCCTGAACACTTTCCTGCACTCGGGGCAGGAGTAGAAGGCTTCGCCCTGCTCCCAGCTCCGTGAGATGCACAGCCGGCAGAAATTGTGCTCACATTCCAGAGTGACCGGCTCCTGGAAGAAGTCCAAACAGATGGAGCAGGTGACCTCACTGAAGAGTCTACCAAGAGGTGGAGCAGCAGCCATTTTCTAAAGGTGAGTCTTCTGTGCTACTGTCCTTAAAAATCTGCATATATAAAAAGAATCCTTATTTAATGCCCTTTTGTTTTTTTTTATTTTAGATGACATGAAACTTTATTGTCATACACCTACAATTGCTTGGACAGATTTCCCCCCCACCCCCCATGTCCATCTGCAAGTTTACAGATGACACCACTATAGATGGCTGAATCTCAAGTGACAATATGTTAGAGCACAGGACAAGATTGAGAGCCTCATGGCATGGTGTCATGACAACAACCTTTCTCTCGATGTCTGAACAGATGAGCTACTCATTGACTTCAGGAAGGGGGGGGTCAGTGCACAAAATCCTTTTTAAATCAATGGCACTGAGCTCACAAGGGTGGAAAGCCTCAATCTCAGAGTGAATATCACCAATAGCCTGTTGTGTTCCAATTACTTAGATATGACAACCAAGAAAACACACAGGCCAAGATGGCCTGTAGTGCCTCAAAAGGACAAAGAAATTTGGCATGCTCCCTTTGGCTCCACCAATTTTCATAGATGCACCAGAGCAGCATCCCCTCTGGATTTATCACAGCTTGGTAGAGTAACTGCTTTGCATTTGACCAGGGGAAAATTCAGAGAATTGTGGACACAGCTCAACAGATCTGTGGGAAACATCCTGCATCCCCTGGACCCCATCTACTCTACACATCTTGCTGCCTTGTTAACACAGGCAACATAAGACTCCACCCATCCTAGGCATTCTCTTCTCTCCCTCCCATCAGTAGAAAATACAAAATCCTAAAAGCTTGTACCACCAGACTCAAGGACAATTTCTATCCCATTGTCATAAAACTCGTACAATGAGATAGGCTCTCAAACTACCTCATTGTGACCTTACACCGTATACACCGCCTGCAGTGCACGGTTTCTGTAGTTGTAACACTGTCAGGCATTTTATTGTTTTCCCATGTACTACCTCAAAGCAATAAAGCAATCTTTACAAATATCATGTGTAACAACCCGAGAAAGGTTTCACTGCTACTGTAAAGGTTTCTCTGTAGCGCAGTGTTTGGGTTATGACTGGAGATAGCGGGGTCTTTGGAATGCGCGCTGGCCAATGAGGGGAGGCGTTTTTCTCTCGTGTGCTCAAGAGAAGGTTTCACGGTCTTTTGTTCAGCAGAAGATGCTGGAATGGGGAAGTTGTAGACTGCAGGACGGAGTTGTCTTGGAATGGGGTCAGGAGTCGACAGGGAAAAATCGATGGAGAATGAACAGATGGGAAAACAGTGTGCTCCAACGTTGCGTATTAGTCTTGTTTCATGAGAATGGGCCCTTTATCTTTACTAACTCTACAGTCAAATTAAGAATTATAAAGCTCAATCATTTAATTGCATATTGTGTACTGTTTGTTATTTCATGGTACTGATTTGTAACAGGGAAACACATCACACAGCATCCACCCAAACAAGATTTCTCAGCCGGAGGCCGTCTTCCACTAGATTAACGCCGCTAGCCAAACCTGAGGGTTACACTTGCAAAGCAAAGCTGTTCACCGTACCTCACTATGTGACAATAATAAACAAATTTAAAATTCAGTTGATGTGCTTTTTTTGTTTCTAAGTATCCATCTAGATCAGTGGACCCCAACCACCGGGCCACAAAGCATGTGCTACCGGGCCGTAAGGAAACAATATGAGTCAGCTGCACCTTTCCTCATGCCCTGTCACGCACTGTTGAACTTGAACATAGGGTTGCCAACTGTCCCGTATATGCCGGGACATCCCGTATATTGGGCTAAATTGGTTTGTCCCATATTTCCCCCGCTAAGGTAGAGCGTTCCTATGAAACCTTTTGTGCCGAAATGGCATGAAGCGAAGAAGGAATTACCATTAATTTATATGGGAAAAATTTTTTGAGTGTTCCCAGACCCAAAAAATAACCTAATAAATCATAGCAAATAACACATATAACTGAAAATAAATACGTAACACTAATATGTAGTAAAAGCAGGAATGATATGATAAATACAGCCTATATAAAGTAGAAATAATGTATGTCCAGTATAGTCGGGCAGATGAAGACATAGCTGATAGTGGGGGAAAATTTGGCATGTACGCACATGCGCACGTCATGCATGTGCACACAGGTGCCCGTGCAAGGCTTCATAGTCATGGTAGTCTTTCCAGGGGCAAAGTGTCCCCCGGTCGGCCGGTCCATAAGAATATTGTCAATATTAAACCGGTCCGTGGTGCAAAGAATGTGTTGGGGTCCCCTGCTGTAGATGGAGCATTCAATGAAGCTAAGGTCCTCTCTGTTTGGTTGGTGTTAAAGATCTTTCTCCAAGTTGAAGAAGTTGCCCCATCCAGTGTTTTATTTCTCAGCCTACGTCACCAGAAAAACATGAAGGCATTAATAAAAATGCAAATACTGGAATTCTGAAACAAAACAAAAATGTTACATCCAGGTTCACATGGATGCAGGAAATGAAAGGGAAGCGAAGGCAATATTTCAAGACAAGAAACTGGGAGAGAGAAATTTCTACCACTATCCGTAAGGAGTTGGCACATTCTCCCCGTGTCTGTGTGGGTTTCCTCCAGGTGCTCTGGTTTTTTCCTACTGTCCAAAGATGTACCAGTTTGTAGCTTAACTGGTCATTGTAAATTGCCTGTGATCAGGCTCGGGTTAAATTCGGGGTTGCTGGGTGGCACGATTGGAAGGGCCATAGAAACATAGAGAGCCAACAGCACAAAACAGGCCCTTCGGCCGACAAATCTGTGCCGAACATGTCCTTACCTTAGAAATTACCTAGGGTTACCAATAGCCCTCTATTTTTCTGAGCTCCATGTAGCTGTCCAGGAATTTCTTAAAAGACCCCTATCGTACCTGCCTTCACCACCGTTGCTGGCAGCCCATTCTATGCACTCACCACTCTCTGCGTAACAAAACTTACCCCAGATATCTCTGTACCTACTTCCAAGCACCTTAAATTTGTGTCCTCTCTTGCTAGCCATTTCAGCCCTGGGAAAAAACCTGGGAATATCCACATGATCAATGCCTCTCATCATCTTATACATCTCTATCAGGTCACCTCTCATCTTCCGTTGCTCTAAGAAAAAAAAGGATGAGTTCACTCAACCTATTCTCATACAGCATGCTCCTCCATTCAAGGCAACATCCTTGTAAATTTCTGCACCCTTTCTATGGTTTCCACATCCTTCCTGTAGTGAGGTGATCAGAACTGAGCACAGTACTCCAAGTGGGGTCTGACCAGGGTCCTATATAGCTGCAACATTACCTCTCGGATCTAACAACTCAATCCCATGGTTGATGAACACCAATGCACCATATGCCTTCTTAACCACAGTCAACCTGCGCAGCAGCTTTGAGTGTCCTATAGACTCGGACCCCAAGATCCCTCTGATCCTCCACACTGCCAGGAGTCTCACCATTAATACCATATCCTGCCATCATATTTATCCTACCAAAATGCACTAGCTTACACTTATCTGGGTTGAACTCCATCTGTCAGTTCTCAGCCCAGTTTTGCATCCTATCAATGTCCTGTGTAACCTCTGACAGGCCTCCATACTATCCACAACACCTCCAACCTTTATGTCATCAGCAAATTTACTAACCTATCCCTCCACTTCCTCATCCAGGTCATTTATAAAAATCACGAAGAGTAGAGGTCCCAGAACAGATTCCTGAGGCACACTAATTGTGACCAACCTCCATGCAGAAAATGACCCGTCTACAACCACTCTTTGCTTTCTGTGGGCAAGCCACTTCTGGATCCACAAAGTAATGTCCCCTTGGATCCTACGCCTTCTTACTTTCTTAATAAGCCTTGCATGGGGTACCTTGTCAAATGCCTTGATGAAATCCATACACACTACATCTACTGCTCCACCTTCATCAATGTGCTTAGTCACATCCTCAAAAAATTCAATTAGGCTCGTAATGCACAACCTGCCATTCACAAAGCCATGTCAACTATTCCTAATCATATTATGCCTCTCCAAATGTTCACAAATCCTGCCTCTCAGGATCTTCTCCATCAACTTACCAACCACTGAAGTAATTTCCTGGGCTATCTCTACTCCGTTTCTTGAATTAGGGAACAACTTCCGCAACCCTCAAATCCTCTGGAACCTCTCCTGTCCCCATTGATGATGCAAAGATCAACGCCAGAAGCTTGACAATCTTCTCTCGCGCCTCCCACAGTAGACTGGGGTACATCTCGTCCTGTTCCGGTGACTTATTGAACTTGATGCTTTCCAAAAGTTCCAGCACATGCTCTTTCTTAATATCTACATGTTCAAGCTTTTCAATCAGCTGTGTCATCTCTACAATTACCAAGATCCTTTCCGTATTGAATACTGAGCAAAGTATTCATTCAGTACCTCTGTTATCTCTGCCGGTTCCAAACACACTTTCCCACTGTCACACTTGATTGGTCCTATTCTCTCACATCTTATCCTCTTGCTCTTCACATACTACTAGAATGCCTTGGGGTTTTCCTTAAACCTGCCCACCAAGGCCTTCTCATGGCCCCTTCTGGCTCTCCTAATTTCTTTCTTAAGCTCCTTCCTGCCAGCCTTATAATCTTCTAGATCTCTATCATTACCTAGTTTTTTGAACCTTTTGTAAGCTCTTTTTTCCCTTCTTGATGAGAATGACAACAGCCTTTGTACACTATGGTTCCTGTACCCTGCCATCCTTTCCCTGTCTCACTGGAAAGTACCTGTGCAAAACCCAATGCAAATATCTCCTGAACATTTGCCACATTGCTTCCGTATATTTCCCTGAGAACATTTGTTCCCAATTTATGCTTCCAAGTTCTTGCCTGATAGCCTCATATTTCCACTTACTCCAATTAAAGGCTTTCCTAACTTGTCTGTTCCTATCCCTCTCCAATTCTACGGTAAAGGAGATAGAATTGTGATCACTATCGCCAAGGTACTCTCCCACTGAGAGATCTGACAGCTGACCAGGTTAATTTCCCAATACCAGATCATGTACAGCCTCTCCTCTTGTATGCTTATCTACAATGACCATGAAGCCTTGCGCGGGCACCTGTGTGTGCATGCGTGTAGGTGCCAATTTTTTTCTACAAATTGTTTTTGGCGATTCTGTTCAGTAGGGGGTGTTAATCACGACCGGAATATAGGTGATAAGTGGCTAATGCACTCAATTTCATTTCTAAAAGGGTTTATCTAATGAATTTAATATTAAACACACAGCACGTATTTTCCTCACAAGAATATAGTGATAAGTCAATTATCCTGGGAGGACAGGGGAGCTTGAAGTAAGTGTTGAACGAACTTCCAGTAGAAGTGGTAGAGGCAGGTTTGATATTATCGTTTAAAGAAAAATTGGATGGGTATATGGGCAGGAGAGGAATGGAGGGTTGTAGGCTGAGTGCAGGTCAGTGGGACTAGGTGAGAGTAGTGTTCGGCACGAACTAGAAGGGCCGAGATCGCCTGTTTCTGTGCTGTAATTGTTATATGGTTATATAAGTCACTTACAAGTCAATAGCATCATAACATTTTAAGTAATATTTGGATATTAAACACACAGCACATATTTTCCCTGTATGAACATATAAAATCACTGCAATACACCAATATTGCTGAATCAGTGGGAGCCTTGGGCTTGTTTCCCTGCATCAAGATGGTGCCATCGAGGGGTGATGGGAGACAGTGATACTCGAAGGGGGTTCCTTATGTCCTGTCTATTCCACAATTTAGTTTTCGTTGCATTCATTGCAGAGGTATGTTGGAAATAGAAGCAACGTTTTCAGTGCTTTCGTGGCTATCTCAGGATATTTAGCCTTGACTTTGATCCGGAATGCCAGCTGAGATGCTATGCCAAACATACTTTTCAGCCCGCCGTTATTTGCAAGCTCGAGGAGTTGATCTCCTTCCCGCGCTGACATGGATGACGTGTGGGTAATGACCTGACGTGTGTAATGACCTCGCGTGTGTTCAAGCTCAACAGTTCGTGTGACAGGGAATAAGGAAAGGTGCAGCTGACTCATATCGCCAAATCGTATCGTTTCCTCGTGGCCTGGTAGCACATGCTTTGCGGCCTGGTGGTTGGGGACCACTGCCATACGGGACCGCCCTTGTCCCGTATTTGCCCCGCTAAGGTAGAGCGTTCCTATGAAACCTTTCGTGCCGAAATGGCGTAAAGCGAAGAAGCAATTACCATTAATTTATATGGGAAAAAAATTTGAGCGTTCCCAGACCCAAAAAATAACCTACCAAATCATACCAAATAACATACAAAACCAAAAATAACACTAACATATAGTAAAAGCAGGAATTATTTGATAAACACACAGCCTATATAAAGAAGAAATTATGTATGTATAGTTGGGAAGATTAAGCCAAAACCGATTTGTGGAAAAAAAATCGGCACGTTGAGTTGAGCTTAACCCTACCTGAGACCCCCCCCGCGCCCCCCCCGGTCAGCTGGTCCGCAAGAATATTGTCAATATCAAACCAGCCCGCGGTACAAAAAAGGTTGGGGATCCCTGCTCTAGGGAGATGCCAATCAATATTTAGGAAATTAATATCTCCCACCACGACAACCCTGTTATTATTACACCTTTCCAGAATCTGTCTCCCTATCTGCTCCTCAATATCTCTGTACTAAAAAACACCCAGTAGTTATTGACCCTTCCTGTTCCCAATTTCCATCCACAGAGGTTCAGTAGACAATCCGTCTATGACTTCCTCCTTTTCTGCAGCCTTGATGCTATCTCTGATCAGCAACGCCATGCTCCCACCTCTCTTGCCTCCCTCCTTGTCCTTTCTGAAACATATACAGCCTGGCACTCTAAGTAAGCATTCCTGCCCTTCAACCATTGAAGTCTCTGTAATGGCTACATCATCACACCTCCAAGTACTGATCCACACTCCAAACTCATCCGCTTTGTTCATCATACTCCTTGCATTAAAATAGACACACCTTACACCATCGGTCTAAGTGCAACTCTTCTCTATCACCTGCATATCCTCCCTCCCGCAGTGTCTGCAAGCTTTCTCTATTTGTCAGCCAAACACCCCTTCCTCTGTCTCTTCAGGTCGGTTCCCACTCCCCAGCAATTCTAATTAAAACTCTGCCTAAAAGGTCTAGCAAACCTCCCTACCAGGATGTCGGTCCTCCTCGGAATCAAGTGAAACTTAGGTCCCAATGATACAGAAAACTGAATCCCTGCCCCCTGCTCCAATCCCTCAGCCACCTATTTATTCTCCACCTCACTCTATTCCTATACTCACTGTCATGTGGGCCTTCCTGCTGGAACTATCCAGCAGGTCAGGCAGCACACAGGACAGTAAAGAACAGGAACAAGCCCTTCAGCCCACAATGTCTGCATTGTGTTTCCAGCTGCCTGCACATGATCCATATCCCTTTTTGATCCTAACCTCTTCTCTTCCTTCATTGCTGTAGTTTTGCACTGAAGATACCAATAAACTGATAGTTAACATAATGCTTAACCTCATTCATCACCTCACGAGCTTCAAGCGAAGTGTGCAGCCTGGAGACAGAGCACAAGCCCGTGCTGAGTTCCCATTTCTCGCCGATTGAGGTGCCGGGGAAGACTGAAGTCTGTGAAGGCAAGAGCAGAAGCAAGCGGGTGCTCAGTGCCATCTGCCTGTGGGTGACTAGTTGCCCTCTTGCTGCTCCCAGATGAAAGTGCCAATGTCCAATCAGCCTTTCTCCCCCTCCCACTCGATGCTACCGGAGAAAGGTGAGGGAGTCACGGGTCTTGGCCTAGGCTTGATCGATGCAATTTGTGGATTGGACTCTGTAACTCACATTGTGGTGACTTTCTGGATGCTCCATTTGTCACCATTTTGATCGTGGCGGACTGGCTTTGCCGCCTGCAGTTCAAAAACAGCACAGCGCTGGATTGACTGAACTGAATATGCCTGCACTGTTTTGATGACTTTGGGTTTGATGTTTTGTATTGTGTTTTCCACTCCTTTTTTTGAAGTTTGCGTGATTTGTCTTTTTTTTGGTTATACTTTTCTTTTAATGGGTTCCATGGTTTTCTTCCTTTTAATGGCTGTCTGTGGGAAGACGAAACTTGGGTTGCACATTGCATACATACTTAGATAATAAATTTACTTTGAATTTATTACAGCAAAAATAAACTAGCTGTCTTGGAAATTGAAAACAGTTACTGCGAGCAGTGGAAGCACTCAGTTGTTCACACAGCATCTGTGGAGAGTTAAACAGATGGCAAATTTCAAGGATTCTTCTCCTGCATGGTGTGTAAGGCTTGGTTTCAAATGCGGAAAAGCCAGACCCAGGCATGTTTTGAGCGGCAGAGAAAGCTTGCAGACACAACTTCGCCATGCAAGTATTTAGTTTCAAAAAAATTTATTTGAATACATGAGAAATATGCAATCCACTGAAATAGAACAGTAATCACATGCACGAAGAGAAAGCATGTTCAGAAGATTTTGAGTTTAAACACAAAAAAAAATCTGATGAAGGTCACTGACCTTATTGGAAAATGCAAATGCACACATTGTATTTTCTATGTATTACAGTATTTACTTAAATATATTACATTATTTACTCAAATGGACACATTGTATTTTCTACAATATTCTCTATGTAACCACTGTTAGCTCATTAGAAGGTATTCACTATGTAGCCATGACTTTTGACCTATTCACTACTAATTCATGAAGAAAACTAGAATGAAACCAAGTAGA
Organism: Mobula hypostoma; assembly: GCF_963921235.1. Lineage (NCBI taxonomy): Eukaryota > Metazoa > Chordata > Chondrichthyes > Myliobatiformes > Myliobatidae > Mobula > Mobula hypostoma. The sequence continues at coordinate 29,767,518 of NC_086101.1, forward strand.
AAGATAATGGTGGCAGGTAGGATGATGAAATATGTGGCAGTATGTCAATACAAGACCAATTACGAAATAACTGTGGTTAGGGATGAGAAGACACCTGGTCTAAAATGTAAACTAGGACATAATTAAGTTGGGGAATAAAACAATAGTGGAAAGTCGAGAGCGGATATATTGATGATATGTAATCACAGGCCGACTGGATATGATAATGCAGATAAGATAGGAAAATTGCTATAAAAATGCTGTGTACAAGCCTTGATGGGCAGTCAGCTACTAGCTTTCTGATTGTCTCAGCTTTGATTTGCAAATTAAAGTTTAAAACGTCTTGACGAGTTTTCTGCATCTCCTTGTCGTTTGTGAGAAATGAGAAACCATGACAAAATTGGTGTCGGATAGAGACCCGCGAGGAAGGGAACAGCAGATTGGGACGCTTCCGGGTCCCTCGGACACCCTCATGGGGCTAACAGAATTAAGGATGCACCCAAAGAAAAAAGGTGAGCGCTTTTTGCGATAATTTGGGCTAAGAATTCTGTTGGTTTTGGGGGGTCTCGGGGACTCAGAAGTGTGAAGCAACTGCCGAAGGGTCTCTCCGATCCAAAGAATCTGGCAGAATTGGGGATAAAAGGAGGCTCAGAGGATTAATCAAGAGCACGGCAGTGGGGGTAAGTACGAATAACGTAATAATAAGTTAAGTAAGAAAATTCCACGTGGTGTTGGTAAGTCCCTGTGGATACCGGTTCACACGAAACGAAGGGCTGAACAGGCAGGGAAAGAAAAGAAAAAAATCCTTGTGACTTCCGGGTCATCAAGGGAATGGCGGCGTAAGGAAAAGTTCTCTCGACAAAAAAGAAGGTAAACTGCCCCAAAATCGAATTTAGACAAATAATTAATATTGCATAACTATATTAATAAAAGGGGCAAGGATGATGTCTAGAACAAGAATAAAAAGTCCGCTTCGAAGGCTGATAAATATAAAGAGATGCAGCAAGGCGACGGGCCTAGCTCCCCCACGGCAAGCCAGGACGGAGATAATGAGGGGGAATCGGTGACTCTGTCTTTGATTCTCGGAGAGATTCGCGAGTTCCGACAAGATAACAGCAAACAGCTGGAAGATATTAAAGGAGAAATAGTAAAAACTAACTCGCGGATAGATGAAGCCAAAGCGAGGATTGTTGGAATTGAAGAGAAGCTACAAAACGCCGAGGAAGTGATAGCAGAAATGCTGAAGCTACCAGACCAGCTCCAGTGGAAACTAATAGATCAAGAAGGCCGCTCGAGAAGGGAAAATGTGAGGATCTACGGAGTTCCCGAAGGAACCGAAGGTAAACCCGGATTGATGATTCCCTTCGTGGAGAAGCTGCTTAGAGAGAACCTTGATATACCGGCCGCAAAAGACCTACAGATAGAAAGGGCTCACCGCGTGTTGGCACCACAGCCTCCGGCAGGCGCCCAGCCCAGATCGATTCTGATCAGATTTCTCAGTTACAGAATGACGGAAGAGGTGCTTAAAAGAGCATGGCAAAAGAAAGGTTTCATGTGGAACAACTGCAAAATCAGTTTAGACCACGACTACGCACCGGGGATTCTTGCCAGACGGAAGGAATATACGGAAACATGGAGAGTCCTGAAGGAAAACAACATCAGATTCCAGACCCTGTATCCAGCTCGGCTGAGAGTCTTTTACGACGAAGGGACAAAAACTTACGCTACGGTGGAGGAGGCAACGTTGGACCTGGCGGACCGGGGACTACCTATTAAAGTTATCACCCAACCGGAGTCGCTACTGGAGAGGATTCGGCAGAAGTCGTGGCAGTTAGTGGGGCGAGGACGCTCCACTCGAACCAGAGTGTCAAACTACAAGGAAAAGCTGCAAATATTCAGACGCGAATGTACAGAGAATACAGATTAATTAAGAGAAATGACTGAAAAGAGTAAATCGGACTTAAAAGTAAAATGAAAACTGGTAACTGAAAATAAACTAGGCGGAATAACTTGAATGATAGCAATATGGTCGAGACATAAATAGGAGAAAATTCTCTATGATTATTCAAACTGTTGAGGGCCCTCTAACACAGGGTGAAGATAGAGGTTATCCCTCTGAACTGAGGCGGTTCGGTGCTCAGGCCTCACTGTGGGAAGTCGGGAAAAATTTTCAAATGTTATACGTTCAGAAATGTCTAGGGTGTGGTTATATGTCTTGGTTTACTGTTGAGAAGGGATTGCTTACTGTTTGGTTAGAAAAGGAGAGTGCTTTTTTTTTACTAGAGAAAAATGCAAACTGAATTGGTAAAAATAATTTCCTATAATGTTAATGGAGTTTTGAATCCAATTAAAAGAAATAAGATTATGTCTAAATTGAAAAAAGAGAGGGCACAAATAGCTTTCCTCCAGGAAAGACATATGAGCCAATCTGAACATGGAAAATTAAAAAGAATGGGCTTTAAGCATGTATTTTATTCATCATATAAATTGAGTCACAAAAGATGGGTAGCTACTTTAATATCAAGTACTCTTAATTATGAACATATTTCAGAGACTAGAGACAAAGAAGGACGGTTTGTAAAAATCACAGGAAGAATAGAAGGTACAGAAATAACATTGCTGAATGTTTATGCTCCTCCAGGTAGTGAATGGTCATTTTATAGACACATTTTTGACCTAATGGTCAGTTCTCGAGGGGTAGTAATTTGTGGAGGGGATTTTAATATTAGATTAAATCCTATATTTGATTCTTCAAGAATAGTTACTCAGAATAAACCTCTGACTCGGAAAGTGAATTCATTGATGGAGGAGTTGGGAGTTATAGATGTCTGGAGGGAATTACACCCTACTAGTAAAGATTATACATATTACTCTTTCCCTCATTCAGCCTATTCAAGGATAGACTATTTCTTTATCTTTAATACAGATAGACTCAGGATAAAAAACTGTAATATTGCAACAATTGATCTGTCGGATCATAGCCCAGTCTCTATGTCTCTAATCCTGGAAAGGAAAATGAGGAAAACACTATGGAGGCTAAACTCACATATACTCAATAACCCAAAAGTAATGGAGAGATTAAGGGGAGAAATCAAAGAATATCTAGACCTTTATGACATGGGAGAAACATCACCAGTGATTTTATGGGATACATTGAAAGCTGTACTGAGAGGGAAAATTATTTCCATTACTACTCACATGAAAAAAATCAATGCACAAAAATTAGCAGACCTTCAAGGAAAATTAAAACAACTTCAAGTTGTAGATAGCAACAAAAGTAATTCAAATCGAAAAAAAGGAAATTAGGAAATTGCAAAGTGAAATTGATGATATTTATACGTTGGAAACTCAAAGAAATTTTCTTAACCTGAGACAAAAGAATTATGAAGTAGGAGGTAAATCAGCTAGATTATTAGCATATAAATTACGAAAACAACAAGCAGACAATACAATTCATAAAATAAAGAATCCAAAGACAAAGCTTGTGGACAGTACAATAGGGAAAATTCAAGAGAGTTTTGAAACATATTATCGAGAGCTGTACTCCCAACCCCGGGCCCCCAATGAGCCCTATATAGACAGTGTATTGAATTTTTTAGATCTACCTAAACTTACAGATTTACAAAATGAAAGTTTATTAGAACCAGTAACCGTCAAAGAACTGAACGTGGCCATCTCTAGGTTAAAGGCTGGCAAGTCCCCGGGTTCTGATGGGTTTACCTCAGAGTGGTACAAGTCCCTGAAGACACAGTTAGCCCCATTACTACTTAACACCTTTAATTGGATCTTGCAGAGAGGAGAAACTCCACCTTCCTGGAGAGAAGCGATTATTTCAGTTATTCCTAAAGAGGGTAAAGATAAACTAGAATGTGGCAATTATCGGCCAATTAGTGTTCTTAATTTAGATTACAAACTATTTACATCTATATTAGCGCGCAGATTGGAAAAGCTTTTACCTGGCCTAATCCATTTAGACCAGACTGGATTTATTCAACAAAGACAAACACAGGACAACATAAGGAGAACTCTGCACGTATTAGAACAGGTTAATAAGAACGAGACAGAGACAATGGTAGTAAGATTGGACGCTGAGAAAGCTTTTGATTCGGTTAGTTGGGCATTCCTATACAGAGTGTTAGGAAGATTCGGCTTTCAAGAAAGGTTTATTAAAGTAATTCAGACTCTATATGACAGCCCTACAGCCCGAATTAAGATAAATGGGGACCTCTCTGACTCCTTCATTTTAGAGAGAGGCACTAGACAGGGATGCCCAATTTCTCCTCTCCTTTTTGCGCTATATATTGAACCACTTGCCCAACTAATCTGACAGAGCGAAATCGTAAAAGGTATCAAGGTGGCAGGGATTGAACAGAAAGTGGCGTTATTCGCAGATGATGTTTTGGTCTATCTGAGTGAACCAGAAAAATCATTTATAGGATTGTTTACACTGTTGGATGACTTTGGGAAAATATCAGGTTATAAAATAAATCTAAAGAAAACGCAGGTTATGTCCATAAATTATACACCATCCAAAAAATTGCAGGATACATACGATCTTAAGTGGGAAGCTAAATCATTAAAATATTTAGGAATAACCCTGCCGAAGGATCTTTCAACACTGTCACAGGTAAATTATGGGCCACTAATCTCAGAGATAAAAGCAGATATGCATAGATGGAATCTTATCCCCTTTTTAAGTTTAAATTCAAGGATAAATACTATAAAAATGAATATTCTTCCTCGGTTATTATATCTTTTCCGTACTTTACCAGTGGAGGTGGATGATAATCAATTCAGGGAATGGGACAAATGGATTTCCCGCTTCATTTGGCAAGGAAGGAAACCTAGAATTCGATACAACACCTTACAGTTAGGGAAGGAAGGAGGAGGTATGGTTCTTCCTTGCCTGAGAAATTATTTTTATGCCTCACAGATAACCCCTCTGTTATATTAGTGTAATAGGGAATATAAGGCTAGATGGAAGGAAATAGAATTTGGATTAACATAGAAACATAGAAAATAGGTGCAGGAGTAGGCCATTCGGCCCTTCGAGCCTGCACCGCCATTTATTATGATCATGGCTGATCATCCAACTCAGAACCCCACCCCAGCCTTCCCTCCATACCCCCGACCCCCGTAGCCACAAGGGCCATATCTAACTCCCTCTTAAATATAGCCAATGAACTGGCCTCAACTGTTTCCTGTGGCAGAGAATTCCACAGATTCACCACTTTCTGTGTGAAGAAGTTTTTCCTAATCTCCGTCCTAAAAGGCTTCCCCTCTATCCTCAAACTGTGACCCCTCGTTCTGGACTTCCCCAACATCGGGAACAATCTTCCTGCATCTAGCCTGTCCAATCCCTTTAGGATCTTATACGTTTCAATCAGATCCCCCCTCAATCTTCTAAATTCCAACGAGTACAAGCCCAATTCATCCAGTCTTTCTTCATATGAAAGTCCTGCCATCCCAGGAATCAATCTGGTGAACCTTCTTTGTACTCCCTCTATGGCAAAGATGACTTTCCTCAGATTAGGGGACCAAAACTGCACACAATACTCCAGGTGTGGTCTCACCAAGGCCTTGTACAACTGCAGTAGTACCTCCCTGCTCCTGTACTCGAATCCTCTCGCTATAAATGCCAGCATACCATTCGCCTTTTTCACCGCCTGCTGTACTGCATGCCCACTTTCAATGACTGGTTTATAATGACACCCAGGTCTCGTTGCACCTCCCCTTTTCCTAATCGGCCACCATTCAGATAATAATCTGTTTTCCTATTTTTGCCACCAAAGTGGATAACTTCACATTTATCCACATTAAATTGCATCTGCCATGTATTTGCCCACTCACCCAACCTATCCAAGTCACCCTGCATCCTCTTAGCATCCTCCTCACTGCTAACACTGCCACCCAGCTTCGTGTCATCCGCAAACTTGGAGATGCTGCATTTAATTCCCTCATCCAAGTCATTAATATATATTGTAAACAACTGGGGTCCCAGCACTGAGCCTTGCGGTACCCCACTAGTCACCGCCTGCCATTCTGAAAAGGTCCCGTTTATTCCCACTCTTTGCTTCCTGTCTGCTAACCAATTCTCCACCCACACCAATACCTTACCCCCAATACAGTGTGCTTTAAGTTTGCACACTAATCTCCTGTGTGGGACCTTGTCAAAAGCCTTTTGAAAATCCAAATATACCACATCCACTGGTTCTCCCCTATCCACTCTACTAGTTACATCCTCAAAAAATTCTATGAGATTCGTCAGACATGATTTTCCTTTCACAAATCCATGCTGACTTTGCCCGATGATTTCACCGCTTTCCAAATGTGCTGTTATCACATCCTTGATAACTGACTCCAGCAGTTTCCCCACCACCGACGTTAGGCTAACCGGTCTATAATTCCCCGGTTTCTCTCTAGTTGACAGTTTTCCTCTTCAGGCCTCAATAGCTGACAAAGGATTGATGGCCCAGTTGGAAAAATTTAATAATGCTTGGATAAATCTTACATTAAAAGTATGGCAGAAGGTGGTTAATTCATGTGGAATTAATAACATGTTAAAACTCTTTAGATGGTGTGCATATGATACCGAATTCCTTCCCAACAGAGGTGATAAAAGATTTGAGCTATGGATAAAGAAAGGTCTTACAACCTACCTCTCATTTATAGATAAAAGAGTATTACAAAGTTTCCAAATCCTGCAGGACAAACATGGCCTAGAACATAATGACTTTTTTAGGTACCTTCAAATACGAAACTATGTTAACCAGAGTTGTAGATATACAGACCTATCAACAGTAGAATTAGAATTTTTCAAGATTCTGAATTCGGCTTGCAGTTCAATACCTAGTAAATCAGTTTCTCGCCTATATAATGCACTCTCCCATGCTAAAAATGTAAATACACTGTATATTAAAGAGAAGTGGGAGAAAGAAGCGGGGTTGGTACTTTCAGAGGAGACTTGGGGGAAAATCTGCAGCTTTCAATGGTCCTCGACTAATTCTCTGACTTGGAGAGAACATTGTTGGAAAAACATTATAAGATACTTCAAGACCCCATATCAGGAAAAATATAAAGATACAAATGTGATGTGTTGGAGAAGGTGCGGCTCCAAGGAGGCAAATCATTTTCATATTTTCTGGGATTGCCCTAAATTAAGTCTACTTTGGGAAGGTATTCATAGAACATTAGTTAAGGTACTTAGGTCCCAGATACCTCTGAACTTTGAGACGCTCTATTTGGGGCATGTATTGTTCCTTGAACAGAAGGAAGATATAAAGTTGCTGCAGGCCCTCTTAGCGGCAAGTAAGAAATCAATCACTAGAAAATGGCTAAATCCAATACCACCTACATTAGAAGATTGGTACGAAATTATCTTGGAAATATTTAAAATGGAAAAGTTGACTTACTCCCTGAGAACTCAAAAAGAAACATTTTATCAAATCTGGAATAAATGGATTGAATATATAACCCCAATGCGAGCAGACTTTAGATGACTCTCCTAATGATTTATACTGCTCTTCTCATCAACACAGTAATATTGCTAACGTAAGCACCCCTAGTCTAAATGTTTGTTTTTTTTTGGAAAATAGAGAATTAACACAAGTAAAGGGAAAGATTTGGGAAAGGGATAAAAAAAAAAGAAAAAATTAAGTAAATAAGTACAGAGGGATTGGATAATTATGTCTGCGGGCAGGAACAAGCACGAACAAATTGGGATATAAACACCTACAATGGTTGGTATATAGGCTTGTATGCAACATTTTGGACCAGTGGAAATGGTCCAGAAGGGTTGTATGGAAACTATTATTACCATTTTTCTTAACAACTAATTTCATTACTTAGCCTAATAGGTTAGATTTACCACAGTACATAATTATCTATTTAAATGTTTATTTTCCTTTTATATTATCTCAATGTGTACTTAAGAATGTATAAATAATTGTAGTTTTATACATATAAAAAAATGGAAAAGGTTATACGTGTGAAAAAAGTACATAATAATTGTGAATTCCTTATCCAAATAAAAATAAAATTAAAAAAAAAAGAAAAAAATCCTCGTGAATACCGCCTTAAGAGATATGAGGGTCTGCATGGGCGAGGTGCAAAAGAGAAATCCTCGTGAATACCGCCCTAAGTAGGGGTTTGCAAGGGCAGAACGTAATAAGAGATAAAGAGAGTTTAATAGATAATTCAGACGTTGGTGAAATAAACCATAAGGCTAGGCATAGAAATAGAATTAGAGAAATAGTATTATTAAATAGGCAAGTCGTGAGATTCTAAGAATACCATAACAGAAAAAGGAAAAAGAGAGCAACATGACAGAGAAAGGAACAGCAGTAGAAATATTGAGCAGAAAATTCCCGGTATGTTGAGGTAAGATCGTGGAAATTTCAAGAAAAATGGGAAAAAAGAACTAAAGAACTGGTCACGAAATGGCCAAGAGAAGGAATGTTTGATGTAAGCTTATGTGAGGAAATGGAAGCGCTAATTAAAAATCACAAACCCAAAGATCTATCCAAGAGAGAAAAAAAGGGAACAAGAACTGGAAGTGTTAAAGCTCTTTAGGATGGAGGGAGAAAAGTTAAGAAAGACGGGAAGTATATTAATAGTAAGTAAAAAAGACACTGAGAAATGAAACGAGCAGGCTGATAAAGAAAAGGAAAAGCATAACAGGGAGCCGGCTTCGGCTCTATACCCAGACCTGAAAGACGTAGAAAAACCTCCTCCCTATTATGAGAAAGAAACCCTTAAGCAGTGTCTGATGATAACTGGAAAAGTGGATCTAAATGGAGAAATTATAGTCTGGGATACCAGAGGAAAGAAAGAATCATGAAAAGGAGGGGGAGGAACTACGGAAGGTAACAGAAGAAGACAGGGCAAAGATAGGACAGGAGAAAAGGGAAATAGTAGAAGAGATCAAAGGGTTACAGGAATTAAAAGCAAAAAGGGATAAAGAGAAATCTTTGTTATATGGGCACGGAACTGAACAGGCCAGAGCAGAAGGTGACTTGTCGGGAGAGTAAGAGTTAAGTAGCGAAAGAGAGGGTGCGGGAGAGTGTAGGCAGAGGATAGGAGATAGAAGCCTTGAAGGGGAAAAAGAGGGAGTGAAAAGGCAGATATTAGAAACAGAGGGAGAGATTAGGAAATTACAGCGGAAACTGAATTTCCAATGGGAGTTTGAGGATTTCACATGGGCCTAAGCAAATGCTAGCTCAAAGCAGAAAGGAAGAACTCCACGAGGAGGCAAAGGGAGAAAGGAAACCCCAGAAAGAATCATGTGGCAGCCAGTAAAAACGTGCTCAGAAACAGATGAGGAGTCAGGCGAGGAGGAGAGTCGGGAGATGTGTGAAAGGAAAGGGAGAATGATGCCGTTGTTAGTAAAAGGATCGGGACAAGTACAGTATATTCCTTGGGGATCCCAGGACCTTGAAGGGCTGAAAAACCACCCTGCCCAGCCTACATGAGGGTGCAGGGAAGTGGATTAGGGCCTTTGAGGAAGAAACCACGGGACGAATGTTGGTTATGGGAGATTTGAAGGCGCTGCTGATGAGGCTGATGGGAATCTCCAAACTACAAGAGCTGATGGAAGCGGCTGGTATACAGAATACGGACAGCACACTGATTGACAAGGCCAGATTTGACACAGTGAGGCAGAGGGTATGGGGGGCCCCTCAGGGAACTCTATCCACCCAAAATGGACCCCAAAGCCATGAAAGGGGATCCACTGGGAGACACTGAAAATCCAGCAGCCTATATAGAAAGTCAGTTCAAAAGGTGGAGACTGGAAACTGAACAAGAGGTGGAAGGCAACCCATTTATAACTTGGATGTTCTGAAATGCTGTTTTGGATGCGATGCCTTCCCAAGTTAGGTCTAAACTTGAGGAAGTGGTTGGACTGATGTCAATGACCCCACAGGAATTCAGGGGCCATGTAGTCCATGTGGTCGAGAAATATCGAAAAGACAAACGGGAAGTTGACTGACCAGCAAGAAGAAGTGCAAAGAAAGCTGATACAAATGCAGCTTGAAGAACTTAAAAAGGAAAAAAAAAAAGGCAAAAAGATGCTGCCAGCAGTGACCGATTTGAGCACAGCCGTTGAAATGAATGAAATGCCATTATATGGAGGGACCGGTTGTGCCGTAAGACAGAGGCCAGAAACCCCATGTCAATAATAAACGTCTTTGGGGGAGCTTTTCCACAAATGCCCTATCAGGGACAGGATAAATTTAAACAGCAGCCCAGAAAGGACTGGAAATCCCAAGGAGGGAGACAGAGAAGTTATGGGCAGAAAGGGCCAGTGAGGAAACAAGGGGAAAGAGAGATACAGAGATTGTGCTGGGGATGTAACCAGCCAGGACACATGAGAAGGGACTGCCCACTTAAGCCATGCGGGAACCATTGAGAGGGGAACCACAGTCTAGCCAAGGACCAGTCCCCGCAGGCCTGAGTGGACCCGTGAACCCCTGTGCAAGACATTAGGGGTGCCCAGAGAACCCAGGTGGGAAGGGACACTACCCAGTGATAACAAGGGAGGCAGAGGAGGAACCCATTGTTCAGGTTGTGTTAGAAGGGCAGCTGACACCAGTGATGATAGATACTGGAGCCACGTATTCTTGCGTACAGCCGCAGTATGCCCTTCACCTTCCCATGTCAGGAAAATTTATTAAGACTGCAGGGTTCTCGGGGAAAACACAGTTGACACAACGTACAGCTCCAGTGAGATTAAGGATGGGCAGCAAAGGAATAGTTTTGCCGATATTAGTGTCCAAAGGAACTCTGATTAATTTGCTAGGCAGAGATGCCCTATTAAAACTAGAATTAAAATTAGAATGTACCAGAAGTGGGTTGAGTGTGGAAAGAGTAAATGCTCAATTACTAGTGCGGGAAGTCAAGAAAGCTGATGTCTTTTGGATAGGAGACATAGAAGATCAGATCTGGGAAACCTGGGAAAAATGGAAAAAGACCGTGCAGGCTATATTGCCCCAGGCTGTAGCGCGCAAATCCGAGTTACATTGCACAGTGATTTTTGCCGAAACTCAGAACAGAGAGTTAGAGGAGAGATGGTACAAGGAGGCAGGTAACCGGCAGCACCTAAGAGGAGAAGCTATAATAATTGGGAGACAAGGGGCAGCCCTGCAAGTCAGGTGGAATACCTTCTTGGAGAAATGGTACAGGATACCGGAAGCTGAGCCCCACATAACGCTGCTAGTAAATGAGGGGCATCAGTCTAAAGACCTAGGACCCTTAGCAAAGCACGCTAGAACCGTGGCGGTGTGGAGGAAAATTATGCCACAGGTGTGGGTATCAGGAGACAACAACTACCTTAAAATAAAGGTAGATATTGATATGGTAGGAACAACAAAGGAGGTCGAAGTAATTCCCCAACCACACATGACGTTATTGGGAAAGGAGGAAGGCCAGCAGAGAGATAACAGGGTGGATAAGTTACCATCTATTCTGTGGTCACAACATGACACAGATGTAGGGCGAATAAGAACAGCCAGTCCGCTAGAAATAAAGCTGAAAAAGGGAGCAGTTCCACTCAGGAGACCACAATATCCCCTGAAACCAGAGGCAGAAGAGGGAATAGCGCCAACGATACAGGGGCTACTGGAGGCAGGAGTAAAAAGGATAGACAGCCCATGTAATACCCCACTGTTACCTGTCCTTAAAGCGGATAAATCTAAATGGAGACTGGTGCATGACTTGCGAGCGGTGAATGAGGTAGTGGAGGACTGGCCAGCGGTAGTTCCCAATCCACACACGCTTTTGACTAATGTTCCGCCAGAAGCGGGCTATTTTTCAGTGATTGATTTGTGTTCGGCTTTTTTCAGCGTTCCCCTGGCAGATCAGTGTCAGTACCTATAAAGGTAGATATAGACATGGTAGGAACAACAAAGGAGGTTGAAGTAACTGCCCAACCACACATGACGTTATTGGGAAAGGATGCAGCACTGAGCGTCATAGGAAGTCATTCCTGCCTGCGGCCATCAAACTTTACAACTCCTCCCTTGGAGGGTCAGACACCCTGAGCCAACAGGCTGGTCCTGGACTTATTTCATAATTTACTGGCATAATTTACATATTACTATTTAACTATTTATGGTTCTATTACTATTTATTATTTATGGAGCAACTGTAACGAAAACCAGTTTCCCCCAAGATTCATAAAGTATGACTATGACTATTTGCGTTTACATACAGAGGCAACCAATATACCTACACTAGAATGCCGCAAGGATTTAAACATTCACCACACGTTTTTAATCAAGTGTTAAAGGCGGACCTAGCGGGCAAAGTACATTGATACAGTATGTGGATGATTTGTTCTGAAAGTGAGGGACAGTGTGTACACAGGATACCATAACCCTTTTAGAGAGACTGACGCATGGAGGGCATAAGGTATCTAGAAAGAAGCTGCAATTTTGCAAGCAACAGGTAGAATACCTAGGTAGAGTGATATCCAAGGGAGCGAAGGCGATAGCGCCGGATCAAATTGAGGCTATAACTAAAGCTCCCAAGCCCCAGACAGTGGGGCAGATGATGACATTTCTGGGACTGACAGGATATAGTTCAGACTAGATTGGGGAATATGCTGAAATTGTAACGCCACTAAGGAAAATAATGAAAGAAGCAGGAAATACAAGCTTGAGGAGTAGTCTACAGTGGAATGAGGAGGCGGAAGTGGCTTTCAATACTATAAAGCAGGAATTGCAGTCAGCCCCAGCATTAGCTTTGCCTGACTACGAGAAGGCCTTTCATCTGTACGTATCCAACCGACAGGAAGGTTATGCTGCTGCAGTTCTAACGCAGGAGACGTTGCAGTTCTAAAGCAAAGCAACCAATAGCGTACTACAGTGCGAAACTGGATGAGGTGGCTCAGGGGTACCCACGTTGATATCAGGGATTGGCAGCACTATACTATGCATATGAAAAGGCATCATCCGTAACCATGGGCTATCCTGTGATTCTGTACACATACCACAAGGTAGCAGAATTACTGGAAAGAGGGAAATTCGTGTTGACACCAGCCAGGATAGCAGCATATCAGATGCTACTGACATTTCCTGATATAACTATACAGAGGTGCACCACCAGTAACATAGATGATTATGTCCCTTTAGGGTATGAAGGAGAACCCCATGATTTTCTAGGGAAAACAATGGCATTCGCTAAATTGAGAGCAGATTTACGATCAGAACCATTAGAGGACAAAGATAAAAAGGTCCTGTTTGTAGATGGCTCTTGTTACAGGGATCACGATGGGAATCACGCAGGGTTCTCAGTAGTGCAACAGGATCAGGCAGACTTCAAGGTCATCAGAACAGAGGCTGGCCCCCAACCGTGCTCCGCCCAGCTAGCGGAAATCAGAGCTTTGACGGCAGCGTGTGAAATGATGGAAGGAGAGAAAGTAGATATCTATACAGAATCAGCATATGCTCATGGAGTGTGTCATTTGTTTGGGCAGTGTGGAAACAGAGAGGATTTAAAAAGAGCAATGGAGATCCCATATAGCACTGTCAGCAAATTTTAGATCTAATAAAAGCACTGATGAAACCTAAAGCACTGGCTATAGTAAAATGCCAGGCACATAAAAAAGGAAACGATGTAGTAACAAAGGGAAATCAAGCTGCAGATGAAGCAGCCAGGGAAGCGTCTGGGTGTACACCGCTGTTATCGCACCCCAGGTAAGTCTAGAGCCGGAACCTATGGTAGAGGACCTAATTGAAATACAGGGAAGGGCAACTTTGGCAGAACAAACACTGTGGAGACGAAGGGGGGGGCCAAGAAGAACCCAGAAGGCCTATGGACCACGGAAGATGGCCTACTGGTAGCTCCCACCCCTTTACTGACTATCCTGATTTCAGAAGCACATGGGATGGATCATTGTGCAAGGGGAGAAGTAATAAGGAAAATAAAAAAGGACGGATTTTGGTCGCCTTATTTACAGGCTTCAGTAGACCATATATTGTCACAGTGTGAGGTATGCGTGCAGAATAATGTTGGGAAAGGAAATTACAACCCCAATAGGTCATATACCAGTACCCGAAGGGCCATTTAAACACCTAGTGATTGACTATGTAGACATGATAAAAAACAGTAAGAGGGAAAAGATACATGTTGGTGGTAATCGACAGATTCAGCAGATGGGTAGAGGCAGTACTCGCGAAAGATCAAGGGGCAGGAACAGTGGTGAAATTCCTGACAAATGAAGTGATCCCAAGGTTTGGGATACCGACAGAAATTAGCTCAGACAATGGTTCAGCTTTCATCCAGAAAGTGGTCAAGTTAGTACTGCAAGCACTGAGAATAAAGCAGAGATTTGGATGTGTGTATCACCCTCAGTCGCAGGGTGTGGTGGAAAGAATTAACAGGACCTTAAAAACCAAACTAAACAAAATCTGTGCAGATTCTAAACTCAACTGGGTCGATGCACTACCGTTAGCGTTAATGAGTTACCGCATGCAGACTAATCGGATGACGTGTCTAACACTGCATGAAATGCTAACCGGAAGGCCCATGCCAGTGCCCCAGTGGAGAGGACCATATAAAGGGCCTAGTTTGGAACAACTGGAATTGGAATTAAAACAATACATGCCGAAATTAACTATGATACATAAGTCTATTTATGCACAGGAAAAACAGAAAGAGCCAGAGATCGATCAAGGGGAAGGACCAATCCAGCCAGGCGATCAGGTCTACGTGCGAGCGTTTCGAAGAAAGTGGAAGGAACCCAGAAGGGAAGGGCCCTTTACACTAACCAAAGCATCACCCACCGCTGTTCAAGTGGAAGGACGCTCCACCTGGAATTATCTCAATCACTGCACTCGAGCAATCCCGCAGGTAGACAGGTGGGCCACCTGAGGTAAGTGGTGAAGAGGAACAAACAGTAGGGGACAGACAAGAGCAACAAGAAGCTGACACTGAACCGCAGGAACTTGACCGAATAATAAGCGAAATTTTTGGTCCTGAGGACAGGCCCGAAGACCCTAAGGATGGGGTTATGGATGGTAGTACTCTTTCAGATAATGGGAACGAACTGTGGGCGACCAGTCTCGCCCCTCGGGATGATGCACACAGATACTCTTGTGCAGATTTGAGACCATTAATTTGGCAGATGTGGCATGGGACTGTTAGGATCCCACAAAACCTGAGAGAAAGGAGTAAGAGGAGCACAACGGTTACCTCCGTACCATGGTACCAGAACATGTGGTACCAATGGGCACATTATACAGCAGGGATGAAGAAGAGGCAGAATTGTTATCTGTGCTCAAGGGCAAGCCCGGTGCAACACGTAGCCCCCATGCCTTATAACTCCTCCACCTCCACGCAATGGCGAAAGGAGCGGAGGGGGCAGTGTGCGCTGCAGTGGTCAAGTGTAGTCAAGACCTGCAGTATGGGAATTCCTTATTGGTGTACGTTATACCAGGCTTCCTCACAGTTTGATCAAAACAAGCTTGCCTCTAACTGTAATTACAGCAGACCGTGGGCTATAAATAAAAGAAGCCAGACACCCACATTGGGAAAGCTTAAAATGCAGGAACATTTGAGTTATGAATGTTTCACGCGGATGGGTGACCTCTCGGTTGGGCATTTCAGCGGCAACTGTGTTAAGACTTGGGATGTAACCTCAGGCCGAAGACACAAGACAGGTACCCCTCCACCCGAGGGTGCACTGAACGCCCAGACCATCCAGTTAGCAGATACCTGGTGGCTGTGTGGACAGGAGGGAGGTCTGAGATCCACGCTTCCCCTTAATTGGGCGGGTACATGTACGCATGTTATGCTGATTCAAGAAGTTGTAGTATCCCCTGAAATACAGTTTGACACCTCAAGGCAACAGACACTAAAACGGAGGAAGAGAAAATATGAGCCCGACCTGACGATTCGGATCGACAGTATAGGACAGCCGAGAGGTATACCTAATGAGTTTAAGGCAAGAAATGAGATTGCTGCTGGCTGGGAAGCACTTAATCTGTGATTAGGGTTAGCAAGAATGTTGAACGGATAAATTATATATATTATAATCAACAGAGATTCATTTACTACACCGATGATGCACTAGAGGCCTTGGGGCAGCAGCTAGATGTAACCAGTAGAGTGGCGTGGCAAAGAGGGGTTTGTGCAATGTTTGGGGAACAGTGCTGTACTTTTATACCGAATAACACTAGTCCGGAGGGATCGTTTACCAGAGCAATGAGTAAACTGAAAAATCTAAGAAAGGAAGTTAAAAAAAATGCAGGGTTTGGACACCATTCTTTGACTGGTTAGATAGTACACTAGGAGGATGGGGAGAATGGCTGATCAAGATTGCAATAACCATTGGTATTGTATTGCTAGGCTGTGCAGTCATTCTGTGCTGTTTTCTTCCATACCTCAAGTCACTTGTAGTGCGTGCTGCAATGAAACGGTTTCTGATGCTCCTGGAAATTATTGGGTCGAGCCCTATGGAGAAAGAAACACTGATGATGTATTCGTACAGTCTACAAGACACGCAAGACGAACAGTTGATGAAATATATGGGGATTAGACTGTGAAGGCTCCTGAGTCTTTTTCCCTGTCTCAGATACGAAGGGACAGGTATTTGGCTCAGCAGCCTAGGGAGATAGGGAGAGAACACTGAGTCCTAAGCGAAGGAAATTATAGTTTAACCCAAATTTGGGAGTAAAATGCTGGGCTTTATTTGAGCTTTTTGTGCATGGACTCTCAGTGTCTCTCTCTGTATGAGACCCTGTGGATCTCAAAGGGGATTATATTGGAAAATGCAAACGCATGCATTGTATTTTCTATGTATTACAGTATTTACTCAAATGTACACATTGTATTCTCTATAATATTCTCTATATTACCACTGTTAGCTCATTAGAAGGTATTCACTATGTAGCCATGACTTTTGACCTGTTCACTATTAATTCATGAAGAGAACTAGAATGAAACCAAGTAGGAAGATAACGGTGGCAGGTAGGATGATGAAATATGTGGCAGTATGTCAATACAAGACCAATTAAGAAATAACTGTGGTTAGGGATGAGAAGACATATAGTCTAAAATGTAAACTAGGACATAATTAAGTTGGGGAATAAAACAATAGTGGAAAGTCGAGAGCGGATATATTGATGATGTATGTAATCACAGGCCGATTGGATATGATAATGTAGCTAAGATAGGAAAATTGCTATAAAAATGCTGTGTACAAGCCTCGACGGGCAGTCAGCTACTAGCTTTCTGATTGTCTCAGCTTTGATTTGCAAATTAAAGTTTAAAACGTCTTGAAAGGTTTTCTGCACCTCCTTGTCGTTTGTGAGAAACGAGAAACGAGAAACCACGACAACCTGAAACATTTAAAGCCTTTGCCACCGCTCAGATTTGCTCCGCTTGGTGCTTATGTTTCATTGACAGTGGTATTCTGGCTAAGTGAGAGTCACGGAACTTGATTCACGCACAGGCTTGATCCCCACTTGTGGCTGCTCCCTGGGCCCGGGCCTCCAACGCTGTTTCACAGCCTGGAACTCCGAGTTACTATTTAAAACGCTAGATTTCGCAAGGTCATTTAAAAAAGTTACTCAACTCTTCAATTTATTTTATCCCAAACCCCCGAGTAATTTTGCATGGAGTTTCGATTAAAATTGTGGTGTTTAATTATAATTAGAAGTACCGAGGCTCACAGAAACATTGCAAATAAATTTACTATTTCTTTCGCTAAGCTACAAATTACTCGGCCGTGCATTTTATTTCAATGGAACGGGGTCCTTCACAGCCCGTGTGCACTGTGGAAAGGACAGTCCACGCGCCATTTCACAGCTTTGCAAGTTCGAGTTTCGGACACCGCGATAACCCGACAACGGCTGCTCGTGTAGTATCTAGCTGGGGATAACGAACTGAATTTCAGTTGCTCCAAAATTACTCCTGAACTTTATTTTATTTACAACCCACTTACCTCCCTACTACCGTTTGCTCCCACTCAATTGACAGCGACAGACCCCTCTCCCGGAGTTAAATACGACACAGCCAATCCCCGAGAGACGCCACGGTCCCGCCCCCTATCACCGCCACAGGCACTGCCGTCCCGCCTCCTTTCGCTGCCGGAGGCGCTGCGGTGTGTAATTCTGGGTTCCCCACTGAACCCAATTATTTTAGCAAAGACGTTCAACACTAATATGCAAAGAAAGCTGAGATTTCAAGGCGCATTAACTATTTCCAGGGACACACAATGTTTTCCTGCAGCTTCTGTTGGAACTTAAATTCAGTAGTAGTTGGATTCACTGAGGAAACAAACGTAATTTATCTTTCTGAACCACGTGACGTCGTTGAAGGGCGGAACGTATTTGGGAAAACAGAACTGAAAGTTGGGAAGGTACATACAGTATGTCTGAAGAACAGATCGGCACCATGGCGTCTGAGAGTGAGATGGACGGTTTAATTGAAGAGTTAACGTGCCCCATCTGTCTTGAGATATTTGTTGACCCGGTATCTGTACAATGTGGTCATCACTTTTGCAGACCCTGCATCGCGCATAGCTTGACGCAGTTCCCTGAACAGAATACTTGTCCCCAGTGTCGTCAAATCTTCACTGAAGTGAACACCAGGTCTGCTCGGAGGCTCGGCATCATTGCGGAGCAGGTTAAGGTGTTGAATGCGAAGCTGGCGCATGAGAAGCAAGAACCTTGCTGTGAGGAACACGGGGAGAAGCTGAAGCAGTTCTGTTTAAAGGAACGAGAAGTTATTTGTGTGGACTGCTGGGACGTCCGGCATCAAGGTCACAAAGTCATCCCGATGAAAGTAGCAGTCGGGTTGTACAAGGTAATGGGTCACTGCCGTTGGAATAACACCTGAGCGTAGTCAAAGCGAAGGATATTGGTGTCGGTTTATCATTGTTACATGTACCAAGATATAACAAAAGGAAAACGGAATATAGTACTACAGGTATCTTGAAAGTACCCACTTCCAGGCTCAATGACAGCTTCTATCCTGGAAGTGGGTACTTTCAAGCGTTATTATCTTCTAGCAGACAGGGGAGAAGAGAGAATGATCGGGGTGTGGGATCATTATTTCTGCTGGCTACTTTCCAGAGGCAGCAGGAAGTTGACAGTTAATGGAGCAGAATCTAGATTGAATTCTGTAATTTCTTGCAGTCTTGGGCAGAAATGTCAAATATCAAGAGAAGTTTATTCTTATTTAACTACATGTACTCATATAATGTATATAGAAATGAGCTGTTACTTCAAATCCGTGTAAACAAACGAAAACTTATGAAGGTAAGGATAAAATCTACAGATGAATCACATAAAAATAACAAACTAAAGTACATTAATATTAAATGTTGTAAGGCACGGAGCAGATCAACCAGTGCAACTTCGAATATGATCTGGCCGGGATTTCAGTAGCCTAATGGCTTGGGAGAAGAAACTGTTCCCTATCCTGACCAATCTTGTTTTTAAGCATCATAGTCTCCTGCCTGATGGTAGAATGTCAAAGAAGATGCTGGATGGACGAGTGGATCCTGAAAGTTCTATCTCCCTCCACTGCTACACTCCTTCTGTGTCTGTGCACTGCTCTAGATCTGGCCTGCATATCTTTGTTTCCATTGGTCTTTCAGTTGCCTTATCTTTAAGCCCTTGTATTTGCATCCCTCAGCCTCTCTACATCTTTGTTATCATTTATGATCATTGTCATTGGTTTGGTATTGGATTTTATGGGAATGTAGCCCTGTGAATTGCATTGGAATGATTTGCATGCTCTAATGATGACATATGTTGGCTGTGTGGACATTACCTGTATATTGCTATGTGCATGAGTAAACCTTGAGCCTTGGTGTATAACCATGCATATGCTAGCATATACTGCCATATCTAAGTAGTTTACACAGTTGACAACTGCTGAGACTAGATTTCCAGTTTTGCTGAACTCTCAATTCCATCAAACAACTAAAATACTTAATGTTTCAGAAAGCATTCAAGGAAGTTTTGCCTTTGTTCGAAGGAGAACTGCAAATGGTTAATGAAAACAAAATGAAACAAGAAGGGAAAGTGAGCGAAGTGAAGGTAAGACTGAATTACACTGATACAAAATTTTGATTATTTATTGCAATAAGACTGATATTAATTTGCTACGCAAACACGAGGAATTCTGCAGATGCTGGAAATTCAAGCAACACACATCAAAGTTGCTGGTGAACGCAGCAGGCCAGGCAGCATCTCTAGGAAGAGGTACAGTTGATGTTGCGGGCCGAGACCCTTCGTCAGGACTAACTGAAAGAAGAGCTAGTAAGAGATTTGAAAGTGGGAGGGGGAGGGGAGATCCAAAATGATAGGAGAAGACAGGAGGGGGAGGGATGGAGCCAAGAGCTGGACCCGTGATTGGCAAAAGGGATATGAGAGGATCATGGGATGGGAGGGACAGGGAGAAAGAAAAGGGGGAGGGGGGAAAACCCAGAGGATGGGCAAGAGGTATAGTGAGAGGGACAGAGGGAGGAAAAGGAGAGAGAGAGAAAGAATGTGTGTATATAAATAAATAACGGATGGGGTACGAGGGGGAGGTGGGGCATTAGCGGAAGTTTGAGAAGTAAGTGTTCATGCCATCAGGTTGGAGGCTACCCAGACAGAATATAAGGTGTTGTTCCTCCAACCTGAGTGTGGCTTCATCTTTACAGTATTGGAGACCCGACGCAGACTGGGAGATCGTTTCACTGAACACCTATGCTATGTCCGCCAGAGAAAGCAGGATCTCCCAGTGGACACACATTTTAATTCCACATCCCATTCCCATTCTGATATGTCTATCCATGGCCTCCTCTACTGTAAAGATGAAGCCACACTCAGGTTGGAGGAACACCACCTTATATTCCATCTGGGTAGCCTCCAACCTGATGGCACGAACATTGACTTCTCAAACTTCCGATAAAGCCCCACCTCCCCTTCGTACCCCATCCGTTATTTCTTTATATACACACATTCCTTCTCTCTCTCTTTTTTCTCCCTCTGCCCCTCTCATTATTCCCCTTGCCCATCCTCTGGGTTCCCCCCCTCCCCCTTTTCTTTCTCCCTGGGCCTCTTGTCCCATGATCCTCTCATATCCCTTTTGCCAATCACCTGTCCAGCTCTTGGCTCCATCCCTCCCCCTCCTGTCTTCTCCTATCATTTTGGATCTCCCCTCCCCCTCCCACTTTCAAATCTCTTACTAGCTCTTCTTTCAGTTAGTCCTGACAAAGGGTCTTGGCCCGAAACGTCGACTGGACCTCTTCCTAGAGATGCTGCCTGGCCTGCTGCGTTCACCAGCAACTTCGATGTGTGCTGCTATTAATTTGCTACTCAGGTTTTCCTTGGAGGTGAATTCTTGCAGCTCAACTACTTACCTACATTGAAAGCATCTATTTTAAAGAGTAAACAGTGGGTGGTACTTATTGTCTTTCCAGGATTTGTTTCTGTTGCATAAAGTTCTGTAAGTAGTTCACAGTCATTTAAGATGATATACCTTTAAAGTTTCATTATTTTGACAGAGGAATTGCAGAGACCAGTTCATCTATTACAACACACATTCTGGCTCTTTCTCACCCTTTTCTTCCCCTCACCTGCCTATCATCTCCTCCTTCTCTTTCTCCCACGGTCCATGCTCAGCTTCTATCAGATGTCCCTTCTTCATCCATTTGCCTTTTCTTCTCTAAGCTTCTCACTTCATTCCCTCTCCCTCATTGACCCACCTCCCCCCCCCACCTAGTTTCTACTTCTTTCCCTCCTCCCACCTTCTTATACTGATTTCTTCACCCTTCCTTTCCAGTCCTGATGAAGGGTCTCAGCTTGAAACTTTGACAGTTTATTTCTCACCATAGATATTGCCTGATTTGCTGAGTTCCTCCACCATTTTGTGTATGTCGCCGTGGATTTCCAGCATCTCTTGTGTTCATGATTTGTGCATTGCAAGTTCACTTGATCCCAAAGTAATAAGGACTAGATAGATTGATTTTTCTGTGCATAGCTGGTCAATGAATTAATGTTGACCAGGGTGCCAAGGACAACTTGTTTGCTTTTCTTCACTAACAACAGTTGATATTTGTCATTCAGTTGAGGATCTGTGTGAGATCTCTGTGAAGCCTGTGACCTAAAACTTAGTCTTAAGTTAGTGCTGGTTTTAACTCTAGAATTAAACAAAACAAAAACAAGTTTTTTACTCCACTGTATTTTTTGCAAAACTTAGAAAGTGCTAGCTTGTGGAGTCATTAAAAATAGCAAAGAGAAAAGCTGCACAGGAGCAGGTCTTTCAGTGTTCTTGTTCTGATTTTGTTCTTGTAAACATTTGTGTAATTTATGGTTAATTTTGTTTTTACTCGTAAATGCGTCAAAAATGATGCTATGTGCTGTAATGCTGCTGTAGGTAAGGTTTCCATTGCACATGTGCATTTACATTGGCATGCAAAAGTTTGGGCACCCCGGTCAAAATTTCTGTTACTGTGAATAGTTAAGTGAGTAAAAGATGAACTGATTTCCCAAAGGCATAAAGTTAAAGATGACACATTTCTTTAATATTTTAAGCAAGAAAACTTTTTTTATTTCTATCTTTTACAGTTTCAAATTAACAAAAAAGGAAAAGGGCCCAAAGCAAAAGTTTGGGCACCCTGCATGGCAGTATTGAGTAACACCCCTTTTGACAAGTATTACAGCTTTTAAACGCTTTTTGTAGCCAGCTAAGAGTCTTTCAAATCTTGTCTGGGGGATTTTCGCCCATTCTTCCTTGCAAGACGCTTCTAGTTCTGTGAGATTCTTGGGCTGTCTTGCATGCACTGCTTTTTTGAGGTCTATCCACAGATTCTCGATGATATTTAGGTTGGGGGACTGTGAGGGTCATGGCAAAACCTTCAGCTTGCGCCTCTTGAGGTAGTCCATTGTGGATTTTGAGGTGTGTTTAGGTTCATTATCTTGTTGTAGAAGCCATCCTCTTTTCATCTTCGCCTTTTTTTTTACAAACGGTGTGATGTTTGCTTCCAGAATTTGCTGGTATTTAATTGAATTCATTCTTCCCTCTACCAGTAAATGTTCCCCGTGCCACTGGCTGCAACACAAGCCTAAAGCATGATCGATCCACCCCCATGCTTAACAGTTGGAGAGGGGTTCTTTTCATGAAATTCTGCACCCTTTTTTCTCCAAACATGCCTTTACCCATTGTGGCCAAAAAGATCTATCTTAACTTCATCAGTCCACAGGACTTGTTTCCAAAATGCATCAGGCTTGTTTAGATGTTCCTTTGAACCTTTTGAATAGAATTTTATAGATAATAGAGAAGGGCTGAATGGCTACTCCTATTTTATATGTTCTTGTGTTCTATAATCATAGACTGTGGTGATAATCCTTAGACTCTTGTGGTGCCAGATATGTAGACGTAGATTAGGGCAATTGGTCTCTGGGTCTGTCCCTGACTGTCCAACAATTCTGATGACACGTTAGTACCAGATACTAGGAGAGAAAACCTGCCCACTATGAATGTGCAGATCATGAAGTATCAATTTATACTAGTCCCATTTACTGACTCTTGGCTTACAGCCTTCTGTGGTTTGATAGTTCAAGGATTTATCTCGATACTACTTTTAATGTTGTGAAGCTATCATTGGCTCCCTGGGCATCATGTTTGGGTAACTTTCTCAGACATGTGATTAAAATTTTAGTTAGAGATATGGCTATCCAACTGTTTCCACCTCTGTCAGACTCACCCAGGAGGTCTGAGCTGTTCCTTTTGTCCTGGTGAGATCAGAATCAGGTTTATTATCACCGGGATGTGAAATTTGTTAATTTAACAGCAGCAGTTCAATGTAGTACGTAATCTAACAGAGAGAAAAAAAATAATCAGTAAATAAATCAATTACATATTGAATAGATTTTAAAAAAATACATGCAAAAACAGAAATACTGTATATTTTTAACAAAGTGAGGTAGTGTCCAAAGCTTCAATGTCTATTTAGGAATCAGTTGGCTGAGGGCAAGAAGCTGTTCCTGATTCGCTGAGTGTGTGCCTTCAGGCTTCTGCACCTGTAGGAGGGAGCAGAAGATGGCGGCGCAACGCAGCGCGCGTGGCCGTTCCCAATTGATACCGATATGTGTTAACTAGGGGGCCGTGCACAATCTTCATTTGATGGAGACAGCCGTGAGAAGCACGGAGGAACACCTGAAGAAACTTCTGAAATGCCCGCTTCGCTGCCGCTGCTACTGTGTGATCGAGAATCTCTGGATGGGAAGGCCCCAGATCCTCGGCTTTGCCTATTGCCGGGGTCGGGGTCGAAGCGCTCGGCAGAGATGGTGCTCGGTGCTCGGAGTTTTCGGACGGACTCGGGTCGGACTGTGATTGGATGCTTCCAGGATGCTGCATCGGCAAGTTTGCGGCGCTGGAGGTTTACCGTATGCGTGAGATGATGGGAGTTTCGAGAGACTTTGAGACTTTTACCATGCCCGCCGTCTGCTCTTCTCAAATTACGGTATTGCTTTGCACTGTTGTAACTATATGTTTAATCATATGGTTTTTGTCACTTTTTAAGTCGGTTTGTCATGTGTTTCTGTGATACCATTCTGGAAAAACATTGCATCATTTCTTAATGCATGCATTACTAAGTGACAATAAAAGAGGACTGCGTGTCCTCATAATCTAAATCTAAATTTAATCTAAATCTTACCTGATGGTAACAGTGGGAAAGGGCATGCCCTGGGTGCTGGAAGTACTTAATAATGGAAACTGCCTTTCTGAAACAACGTTCCCTAAAGATGTCCTGGGAACTTTGTAGGCTAGTACCCAAGATGGAGCTGACTAGATTTATAACCTCCTGCAGCTTCTTTTGGTCCTGTGTAATAGCCCCTGCATACCAGACAGTGATGTAGCCTGTCTGAATGTTCTCCACAGTACAACTATAGAAGTTTCTGAGTGTGTTTGTTGACATGTCAAATCTCTTCAAGCTCCTAATAAAGTATAGCCACTGTCTTGCTTTCTTTATAAGTACATCGAGGTGTTGGGACCAGGTTAGATCCTCAGAGATCTTGACACCCGGAAACTTGAAGCTGCTCACTCTCTCCACTTCTGATCCCTCTATGAGGATTGGTATGTGTTCCTTCATCTTAACCGTCCTGAAGTCCACAATCAGCTCTTTCTTCTTAATGACATTGAGTGCCAGGTTGTTCCTGCGACATTATTCCACTTGTTGGCATATCTCACTCCTGTACATCCTTTCATCACCACCTGAGATTCTAACAACAATGGTTGTATCATCAGCAAATTTATTGATGATATTTGAGCTATACCTAGCCACACAATCATGTGTATATAGAGAGTAGAGCAGTGGGTTAAGCACACACCCCTGAGGTGCACCAGTGTTGATCGGCAGCTAGGAGGATATGTTATCACCAATCCGCACAGACTGTAGTCTTCCGGTTAGGAAGTCAAGGATCCAATTGCAGAGAGAGGTACGGAGACCCAGGTTCTGCAACTTTTCAATCAGGATTTTGGGAATGATGGTATTAAATGCTGAGCTATAGTCGATGAACAACAGCATCCTGGCATAGGTGTTTGTGTTGTCCAGGTGGTCTAAAGCCATGTGGAGAGCCATGGAGATTGTGTCTGCCGCAGACCTATTGAGAAGATAGGCAAATTGCAATGGGTCCAGGTCCTTGCTGAGGCAGGAGTTCAGTCTAGTCATAACCAACCTCACAAAGCATTTCATCACTGTCGATGTGAGTGCTACCGGGTGATAGTCATTAAGGCAGCCCACATTAGTCTCCTTAGGCACTGGTATAATTGTTGCCTTTTTGAAGCAAGTGGGAACTTCTGCCCGTATCATTGAGAGGTTGTAAATGTCCTTCAATAGTCCCGTTAGTTCGATGGCACAGGTTTTCAGAGCCTACCAGGTACTCCAAGCTTATGAAAGGTGTATTTAAACGCTAACATAGTTTTAAAGAACTTCAGCTTTCCATCGTTTCTGCTGATACCTAGGAGTGGGGATTCAAGAACCCTTGAGATTATCTATATTGTTGTAGTCAGCAAGTGAAGTGTCACATCAGTTTGTCCAAACTGGTCAATAGCACTTGAGCAGATAAGAGCAATTAATCCTTCAGGTGCTTTTTAAAGTACTGGATTACTGAGCTTCTGGTCACGGTAGCAGATAATAGTGGTGAAAAAAGATTCTCTTTATTGAGATAATGCATCAACTTCCATCACCTTTGCAGCCAGTGAATTGCAGACCATATCAGTTGCACTAACTGCAAGGGCTCTGTTCCTGTAAGAGGAGTGATGTGGTTGGACACAGGGTATATTCTATTACAAAAAAAACAAAAATGCTTTTAATTTTCAGGTTAATCTTTCATGCCAAGGCACCCGACAAATCACACCTGTTCTGTGAAATGGTGCATAATTTAAGCACCCTTAGGAAAGTTGTAGATTTACAGTGCCTCTGAGAATTATTTACCCCCTTTAGCAAGTTTTCATGTTTTGTTACTTTACAACATTGAATCACAGTGGACTTAATTTTCCTTTTTTGACAGTAATCAATGGATAAAGACCTTTCCCTGTCATGTCAAAATAGATCTCTCGAAAGTGATCTAAATTAATTACCAATATAAGCCAGAAATTAATTGATTGCAGAAGTATTTACCCTTTTTAGGATGACAAACCAAATCTCCGCTGGTGCAGCCAATTGGTTTTAGAAGTCACATAATTAGATAAATTGAGATCACTAGTGTACATTCAAAGTGTTTAAATTAGTTGCGGTAAAAATACACCTATATCTGGAAGGTCCAATTGCTGATGAGTCAATATCCTGGCAAAAGGTACACCTTGAAGAAAAAGGAACACTCCAAGCAACCAGGAAAAGGTTGTTGAAAAGCAAAAGTCAGGAGATGGATACAGGAAAATTTCCAAGTCACTGAATATGCTTTGGAGTACAGTTAAATCAATCATCAACAAATGGAAAGAATACAGCACAGGTGTAAATCTCTCTAGAGCAGGCCGTCCTCAAAAACTGAGTGACCATGCGAGAAGGGGACTAGTGTGGGAGGCGACCAAGAGACCTATAACTACTCTGGAGTAGTTACAAGCTTCAGTGGCTAAAATGGGAGAGACTGCGCATATAACAACTGGTGCCTGGGTGCTTCACCAGTTGCAGCTCTATGGAAGCCACTGTTGAAAAGAAAATCTCACATGAAATCCCATTGGAAGTCTCAGAAAGCATGTGGGAGACTATGAAGTGAACTAGAAGAAAGTTCTATGGTCTGATGAAACCAAAATTGAGGTTTTATGTTTAGTGTAAACCAAACACGGCACATCATCAAAAATGCACCACTCCTACTGTGAAGATGCTGGTGGCTGCTTCATGATGTGGGGATGTTTTACTGCAGCAGGCCCTGGAAAGGTTGAGAAGGGAGAGGATAAAATGAATGCATCAGAATTCGGGGAGGAAAACCTGATGCAGCCTACAAGAGAACTACAGGTTGGGAGAAGATTTGTCTTCCAGCAAGACAACGACTCCCAAGCTTAAAGCCAAAGCTACACAGGAATGGCTTAAAACAAGGAAGTTAATGTCTTGGAGTGGCCAAGTCAGACCCTGGACCTAAATGCAATTAAGAATTTGTGGCTGGACTTGAAAAGGACTGTCCACTCATGATTTCCACATAATCTGACAGAGCTTGAGCAGTTTTGTAATGAAGTATGGGGAAAATTGCAGTGTCCAGATGTGCAAAGCTGATGGAGACCTATCCACACAGTCTCAAGGCTGTAATTGTTGTAGGATGTGCATCTACTAAATACAGACTTGAAGGGGGTGAGTAGTTATGTAGCTAATGATTTTGTGTTTAATAATTGTAATAAGTTAGACCAATTTGGACAAACTTGTTTACACTTTGACAAGAAAGAGTCTTTTCTATTAATCAGTGTCAAAAATGCCAAATTAAATCCAATGTGGTTCAATGTTGTTAAACAATAAAACATGAAAACTCCAAGGTGGAGGGAGGGGTGAGTACTTTTTATAGGCACTGTAAATAATGAATCTAATACGACTGTCACCATGGTATCTGTCAACTAAACAAAGGGCAGAAGACTATAAAATATAGTAGAAGAATTAAGTCTTTCAGCCCATCGCATCTGCTCCACCATTCAATCGTGGGCTGATTTTTTTTCAACCTCATTGGCCTGCCTTCTTCGCATAAAATTCATCCACCTGACTGCTCAGGAACGTATCAATCAGTGCCTTAAATACATCCATTGACTTGGCCTGCACAACCCTCAGTGGCAACAAATTCCACAGATTCTCCACTCTTGTGATGAAGAAATTCCTGCACATCTAATCTCTAAAGGAGTATCTGTTTGGCCTGAGGCTGCACCCTTAGATCATAAGCTCTGGTACTAATGGAAATGTTCTCTCCACATGAAACCATTAAAACAGGGACTCTACAATTGACAAGTTGATCATGTGGAGGTGGTAATAGCTGACAACCATTCTGTGTGTCTTCTGATCTTGGACTGTCAAAGAAGTGATAGCTAAAAGCATTCACATTGGTGAAAATGTTTTACCTTATCTCTGGATGTGCACAAGACTGCCTTGCTTTGTATAAACAGAAAGAAAGGGTATGTGAAGCACACTGGGAAAGTGAATGAGCCTCATCCTCCCTATTTTCTAGCTGAATAAAAAAGTTTCTGTTTGATAGACTGTATTAATGATTATCTTGTTCCAGAACAGTAGAATAAATATTCATCAAGAGTATTTCCTTTCAACAATCCTGCAGGTGCAAGTGGATCAGCTGTCGGAAAGAATTGGACGAGAATTTTCGAAGATGCACTACTTCCTGGAAGAGCAAGAAAAGGCTATGAGATGTCAGCTGAGAGAAAACAAGAAGAGGACACTGAAAAGACTGGACACCATAGTGGCAGGAATTAACAATGATGTATCAACTCTTGAGGAAAGAATTCTGGAGATAAAATCAAGACTAGAGATGAATCAAACAGTCAAGATACTCAAGGTAGCCATAATA
Organism: Mobula hypostoma; assembly: GCF_963921235.1. Classification (NCBI taxonomy): domain Eukaryota; kingdom Metazoa; phylum Chordata; class Chondrichthyes; order Myliobatiformes; family Myliobatidae; genus Mobula; species Mobula hypostoma. The sequence continues at coordinate 29,796,491 of NC_086101.1, forward strand.
TTTTTAAATATGTGGCCTGGATTTGGAATTTGCATCAATTTTGTTGCTAATGCTGTTTTTTCTTTTTCTTCTTCTTAGGATGCAGAAAACCTCCTGACAACGTATGTCCTATTTCATTATGTGGAGCGTGCTATATTGTTTTAATTTTATTGCTTACCTGGACTATCCCTGTTCCCAGATGTGATGTCCAGTGCCAGGAGGTGGAAGAGTTCGACATTATGTTAACCAGTAATATCCTTGATGGGCTTTTGCTGCCCTTTCTCAGAGTGTGGGAGGATATGAGGAGAATAATCGAGGCAGGTAAGATTGGAACTGTTCGTCTGTGTCTGTGTCTGTTTGTATGTGTGTTAGCTTGCCTATGTGCAGTTTTTCCCCTGTATACAGAGGCTATGTGGGAGAGTTGGTGCTAAGGAATTGAGTACAATACAGGTGATGAGATGATCAGGTACTGATTTAACAGCTACTCAATCTGGAAAACCTGCCAGTGCCCCAAATAGTATTTCTAAAATCTCTTCCTGTCCACTTGTAGTCAGGCTGAGATTTACCAGTGCTTCCTAAATTATTTCAGGAGTATTAAATGGAATGTATTCTTGAGTATGAGAAAGATCTTTGGCATGTTGTCTTCAAAAAAAGTTCAATAGTTCTTCCTCCGTTCGACCCAATATTTATCACTCTGGCAACCAAACTGAAATAGATAACCTGATTAGCTGCACATCCCAGGATTATGGAGCATGTTGTGAAAAGTGGATACATTTCTGTGCACAAAATGTGTTGCAGCATTCTTTCCTGAAGGTCAGGCTTGACAAATTGGTCATAAAGCAAGTCAGCCCCCGTAGGCTGTGGACACTGTAGGAGCTGAGCCAGAGCAACCATATTACTGCATGCAGACTGGGCCGATTGAAGCTGTCAATATGAGGGATGGAAGGTTGGAAGCAATATTATTGGGTCAACTATATAGTATTGGCGGAGAGGGTACTTGATAGTGTTTGTGAAGAAGACATGATATAGGAAAGTACCATGAATGATTAGTGGAATAAATCAGGGATTATGAACTCGAGTATAATAATGAGTGAAGATGTAGTTGAAGATTGCAGAGCTATAGTTGGAGAGATGAGCCGAAAGTGATTGATCAAGGATTTAGGATGAATGAGGAGATTGGTGGTATTGCGGGGGGGGGGCGGGTAGTGGTTGTCAGTACTGGTAGGGTACCTGATAGTTTAGGTAAGTTTCTTTCTCTGAGAATGTGGTAACTAGAATTCTCACAATAGTCCAAATGTGGATGAACCAAACTTTTATAATGTTGTGCCATTACCTTTATTCCATGTCCCAGTAATGAAGGCCAGTAATCTCTATGCACTCTTCACCAGCCTTTCTACCCTTTCTTCCATCTTTTATGATTTATGGACATGTACAAAAGTCCCTCTGATCTTCAGGACCCTGTCTTAGAAAAGGAATGAAATGTGTTAAATTGAGTTACAATCACAGTATTATTATTTTCCCAGCCATTATGGTTTTCTTTTGCTGCAGTAACATTGCTTCACTCAACTTCATTTGCCCCACCACTGATATATTCCCTTAACCTTTGAACTGACTTTTGAGGACACTTCATCTCATTCTCAATATTTATTGTTTGTTTATGTATTATTATTTATTTTTAAAAATTTGGGCAATTTGTTGGCGTTTGCACACCGTTGGAGCACCCAGTTGGTGCAGTCTTTCAATAATTTTTATGGTTATTATTCTATTATAGATTTATTGATTATGCCCACAAGAAAATGAATCTGTGTTGTATATGGTGACATATATATATTACCTTGATAATAAATTTACTTTGAACTTTTATTTACTGAGGAGGAAATTCTTTAGCCAGAGGGTGATGAATCTGAGGAATTCATTGTCATGGATGGCTATGGAGGCCAGGTCATTGGGTATATTTAAAGAGGAAGTTGATAGGTTCTTGATTAGTAAAGGTGTCAAAGGTTATTAGGAGAATGTGGGAGGAAGTGGTTGAAGGGGACAGCAAAGCAGCCAAGATAGTATGGAGGAGCAGACTCAATGGTTCCAAAGGCATAATTCTGCTTCTATTCTTATGGTCTTATTTATATATTAAAGTAACAATCTTTATTGTTATATCAGCTTTCACTGATTGTATGATGTTTCAAGGTATATTACAGTCGGAAGTAGGCATTGCTCAATTTATTGGTTGATTAATTGCGATACAGTATGGAGAAGGCCATTCTGACGCTTTGAACTGCACCACCCAGCAATCCCTGATTTAACGCTAGTCTAAACACTGGACAATTTACAATGACCAATTAAACTACCAGGCAGTATGTCTTTCGACAGTGGGAGAAGTCCCATGTGGAGAGGTCATGGGGAAGACAGCAGGCAGGCAGTAGGCTTCCGACTACCAATTAATTGAACTGCAGCTGACTCCAGGGGGCTTTGTCATTTGGACTAATTTGAATTATTACACATTCAAATGTATTTGTCACTTAGTCCTCTGTGTAGTGTTTGCTTGAATATCCCTCGAGTATGGCAGAGTGAACTAGTTTGCTGAATTTTGCACTTTTCTTTTTATGATTATAGTGGCTATGTTGTTGTTGTTGTTCGTCCTTCGTACTCGAAGGTGACCATGGCTTCAAAGTCAAATGGGAGATTGGTGGCTGTGGGTCCGGAGGTGACTGATGAGGCCAATTCGGGCCCTGAAGGCTCGCCCACATGTGGGACACAAGTGGGTGGGTGCTGTCGTGGCAGTGGATGCTGCTCAGGCTTTGCGCACAGCACGCTTTCGTTGCACCTCGATGACGCGCCTGACCTCAGCTGCACGGGCTCCTGTGGTAATCTTGCTACGCCAAGCTGGACGGTCGAGGGCAAGTGTCTCCCACGTGTTGATGTCGACACCCAGGCCTTTGAGGGACGCTTTCAGGCAGTCTTTGTAACGTTTCCTCTGCCCCCCCAATGGAAACGTTACATAGTGGCTATAATGTTATGATCATGCGCATATGACTCCATACCCACTGATGAATGTGTAAGCTAAAATTCCACTGATGTTTCTTCAGGACCACATAGTCACTGAAAACATAAGCTGGAGAAGACATAAGCATTCGCTGCTGATCAATACAATGATAGCTGATTTCTGTGCGCTCGGCCCTTACCTCTTTATGCCTTGTGTAGAAATGTATAACATATTCAGTGACTTAGCATCCACCAGCTTTTCTGCAGTGGCGTCCACAAGTTTATAAGCCTGTGAAAGTGGAATTCTTTCTTCATCTCAGTTCCAAATGTCTTGCACCATATAATGATTCTGTGATTCTCTTATTCTAACCTGTGACCTGCACCCACCCCCTCCCCAAGCCTGGGGTAGTTTTTCCAACATCCTATCTGTGAAGCAATCGTTACAGTTTTCTGTTAAATATGCACTTTCTCCAAACAGAATACTTGAGTTGTGATCTCACTAAGGCTTTATGTAATGTAGCAATTCATGCTTGTTCCTGCATTCAACACAGCCTGTAAAGAAGGCCAATATATTGCAGCGCCTACACAATTGATTCCAATGACCACTAGTTCCCATTGTCCCAATTTCCCCACTCTATTACAAGTCGATAGAGTGCTTCAGGAAGTATATCCTGTTTAGCATTCATTAGTCAAGAGACTGAGTTCAAGAGCTGCAACAGTTGCAGGTCTATAAAATCCTTATTAGACCACGCTTGTAATATTGTGTTCAGTTCTGGTCACCACATTTTAGGAAGGATGGGGGTTCCTTAGAGAGAGTGCAGAGAAATTTACCAGAATGCTGACTGAATCTAGAGCTTTGCCTCATGAGGATTGGTTGTGCATTCTAGGGCTTTTCTCTCTGGAGGGAAGGAGATGAAAGATGACTTGGTAGAGGGGTACAACATGGCATGGGGCATAGATAGAGTGGACAGCCAGAAGCTTTTACCAAGAGCAGAAATAGCTAATACATGGGCCCATGATTTTACAGTGATTGGAGGAAAGTATAGGTGGGGGGATGATGTCTCAGTTTTTTTTTTATATATAGAAAGTATTGGGTGCATGGAATGCACTGCCAGGATGGTGGTAGAGACATTTACATTGGTGGCACTTAAGAAATGAATGTATAGAAAAATGGAGGGATATGGAGGAGGAAAGGATTAGATTAAACTTAGAGTAGGTTAAAAGGTTGACACAACATCATGGGCTGAAATGTTCTATATTCTGTCACTATTTGTCACCTTGTCCTGCATTGAGAGTTTTAGATATATGAATGGTAAGGTGTTTTGGTAATAGGGACTTGAGGGAGTGGTAAGGATGAGACCCTAGCCTTTTGGATTGTCTCACAAAAAAAGGATATTCTCACATTTATCTATGTTATATAGCATCAACCATATACTTAACATATCAAAATTGCATTGAATGTGTTTTATCTCCTCCTTATAACTTGCATCCCCATTTCATGTCATTTATATTCTATTCTTTCATCTACAACGATTGATGTACTGTATATCGTGAACATCTGAGGCCACTGGCAGTGATACCTGCAGTACCCGACTGCTCAGTGGCTGTAACCTGAGAAAATCTCATTTATTTCCACTCTGTTTCCTTCCAAAATCTCAATCCCAGCCAATATGTCACTCAGTGTGCTTTAATTTTACACACTAAATTCTGACTTGACACTTATCCAAATCAACGGGACCAACTGGTTCTCTGTAAATATTTCAGCAGTTTCTTCCTGACTATCTCCAGTAGTTAAGTCAACCTAAATCCATCTTCATCAACATAAATCTTTAAATCCTCTTTTGTCTAAACCCACTGTTGCCACATGCTTCAATATGGGCTTCAGCATTCCTCACTACTGTTGTAAGGCTAAGTAATCTGTATTTTTCTCCATCTTTAAATAACGAGTTTACATTTGTCACCTTTAACACTGCAGAAACTGTTTCACTACCTGAAGTATTATACAACCTTCACTCATCCCGTGGTTCATACTTTAGCCACGAGACCAGCCAATCTGTAAGAATCAAAAAAAAAGTTTTATGGGCTCAGGGAAGAGGGCTTCTCACCTTGTACGGGAACAATGCTTTTACAGATATGAAGGCGAAATGTGTTGGGCAATAGGCACTGGGAAAGTGGTGTAGATTCAAAAGAAGGATACCTGTTTCAAAGCCTCTACAATGGGAATCAACAATTGATGAGCTGCCTCAAATGTTCTGTACTGGATTTCGTCAAGAAGGAGCTGACAAAGTAGCAATTATCTGTTACATTTCTTTTTTCAATCCCTTTCTGAAGGAGATTAATGCTTTCCTTTTTGTGTTTTATTTCAGTCCCTAGATCGGGAGACAGTAAATGAGCAGCTTTTTATTTCCTAACGTCATCATAGTGTAAACGATGATGAAGAATTGGATGATTTTCCTGATCCCCAGCCAATTTTAATGGATTCTTGTGTGCTTTGAGTTCATGATATTTCACATCAGGCAGGTGCTATTTTTGGAGGTGGCTGTTGGAAACAAAACATTTTGGGTTGTAGAGGGTATCCTCACTATATCTTTACGTGGGTACTGGGACAGAGGTTTGGTTAAAGAGTATGACTACAGGGCAGAAAAAATGAATTAGTCCAATTTCCATTAAAAGGAAGCCTTGGAAACTAGGGATTTATCTAGACTATTAGAGTGGGAAGATACCGATTGCACGTCTCACCTCTACACTTCCACCGATGTATTTCCAGGGAAGCATTTAAAAATTACGCTCACAAAACATTTGAACCAATTGCACTGCTTGCACTTCAATGATTTATCTTTAGGGAGAAGTTTTGATTTGATCAGGATTTTAAAACAGCTAGAATCTCTTTCGTTACCTGCTTTATAATCTATCGAATGTTCAGTTTCATTGACTTTATCAGTGCTGACTGTTGGGTGTGCGATATGTTGGATGGGAGTATCCATTTGGTGCTAGTTACTATTTTACTAATACTGGTGCTAGTTACTATTGTACTAATACTGATAAATTACTATTTCTTACTTAGCTGATATGTGACATGCCTATTTAAGGTGATAATGTGTTCAACAGGCTTAACTGGTATTTTCCAATATAATGGGGCTGCAAAATTTAAAAATAGTTTTATTCCTGTTTATGGAACATGCTTTATCATTAGTGAGACACTCCTGCAATTGAGCGATGCTATATGTCATTGTCGGACAACATAGAAACAGGCCCTTTATTCTATACTAATCTGAATTTTCAAACAGCAGCTGCCAGAAAGAAAATTTATATTGCTTAGTAAAAATATACATTTGTGTTGTATAGGGTCAGTATTGGTCAGACAACAGAAATGCACCACTTCTCTTTAAACTTGAGTTATTTGAATTTTTATCATGTACAGCACACAAAATAATACTAACCCAATAATATTAACAGATAAAGTATTCCGTAGATGTACTCATTTGACATATTTGGGAAATGGGCCTTTAAAAGGAGAGAAGAAAAAGACAGAGAGCTATAGTGACATCAGTTTCAATTGCACAGTGTGCTGTTATTTGCACAGTTTGTTGTCCTCTTTGCTTTACCTGATCGTTCATTGATCTTTTTATAGTCATTATTCTACAGATTTGCGAGTATGCCCACAGGAAGAAGAATTTCAGGATTGTATATGGGTCATACAGCAGATGTACTCTAATAATTAAATTTTCTCAGAACTTTGAACTTTGAATTGCAAAGGGAATAGAGAAAATTTTCTGTGCTTGCACGCGAGATTCCAAGATGGTATGTTGCCTCCCTTGGGATCAAGGATGTCTCAGTGATGTTGGGATATTCTAAAGTGGAAGAACATATGCAGAAAACTAGATCAGGTCCTATAATCTGAATTTAAAGAATTCAGAGCAAAATTTCTTCAACAGTAGTAACCTCAGGATTATTTCCTCAGCAATATGCTTGTAAGTACATGGATATACTGGATGGATGCAGAGTGTTGAAGCTAGAAATTTAGATCCCTGTGACATTGGGACCAGTTTTGGGAAGGTGGGATCTGTACTCCAGACATCTGTTCAGGCAGGGTGGGAACCTCTTGTGCTGCCATTCGTGAATGCTGTTCAGGATGATTTAGATTAGGATGATAGAAGAATGGGGAAACTGAGTGGGGAGGCTTAGGTGGCATAAACGAGTATAGAAACAAAAGTCATGAAACAAAACCGCAAAAATAGAAGGCAAGGAACAAATAGGACTATAGTGCAAAAATTGCGAAGACGACTTACAATATCAGAAAGACAAGTTGCAAACATTGTATTAGTCACACACATAGATGAAAGTAGTTGCTATTACAGAAATACTGATATAACAGGATGGAAACTAGTCATCTAGGGGTATTCAATAATCAGACAGTACATGTAAAAAAATGGAATTAAATAGCCCTAGTGAGGAAGGAGAATCCAGATATGTTATGGATTGAACAATGGGAAAAGGGCAGGAAATCCACATGGATCGTACAATGGTGATTAAACAGAGTTGAGAAGGAACATATGTAGTTATTAAACAGGAAATTGTAGTCACACAATAAGATACAGTAGGATATTTACAGATCTTGTGTCAAAACGGTGGGGTGCTGGTGGCAGATCCAAATGCAAGACACAGACACTGAAGTACTATGAACAGGACTTGACTAGAGAGCTGGGACAAGAACACAGACTTGGGCTAGGACATTGGCTAAGCAACAGGACCAGAACCAGGAACTGGGAACTAGGAGCCTGATCTTGGACTCCCAGCTAGAGACTGGACAAGGACCCAGAACCTAGGTCTTGTCCCAGGCTCGGACTCCGGAACGAGGGCAGGACATGACGTGGCTACAGGACTGGGCATGGCTTGGGTTCCTCAAGGCGAGGACATGACGAGGCTTGGGTTCCTCGATGTGATGTGACGGGGCTTCTGTTTGGGTTACGAGCTAGAGACTGGACAAGGACCCAGAACCTGGTCTTGACCCGGGTTCGGACTCCAGAAATAGGCGAAGACATAACGTGGTCTTGGAAGAGAGGAACCTTGGAATACAAAGACGGAAACCTTGACTTGGTCTTGGGGAGGACTGGAACACAAAGCCTTGGTCTAGAGCACGAGAACACGGAGCTTTGGACTTGAGAGACAGGAGCATGGAACATAGAGCTGGGACCCCTCCTTGGGAACAGGACATAGGGCCGGGACTCATACACAGAATGCTGAACACAACGAGACGGTTCCCAACATTAGGTTGCGGCAAACGGCCAGACCTACCTTGCAAAGGCGTGGATAGAGATCCCAACATGAGGTAGCGGCAAACAGCCAGACCTACTTAGCGAAGGCGTGGACACCGAGACAGTTCCTAACACTAGGTAGCAGCAAACAGCCGGACTTACCTAGCGAAGGTGTAGACACAGAGATAGTTGCAACTCAACGATAGACAGTTCCTAATCTTGACATAGCAGGGATTAGGCCTCAGTCTGGTGGCTGAACTTGACAAGGTTGCAGGCAAGGCTCCAGACACAGGTTGCAGGCAAGACTTCAGAAGGAAGGGGAATGGAAGGGAACAGTCCAACCTCAGGGTAACGGCAAAGACGGCCTGGCTTACCCAACTGAGGCCAGGACAGGAAAGGACAGATCCAACCGCAGGGTAACAGCTAAGACGGCTTGACTTACCCCACGGAGGCGAGGACAGGATACTGACGAGACGAACCAGCTACCATACTCAAATCCAGGGCCACTTATATTCCCAGTCCCAAGGCAAGCATCAGGTGCCTATGATTAAGCCCAACTGAAACAAGGGACAACCAGAAGACCTGGAGTCCGGAGTCCTCAGACCGGACCGTGAACTGGAATGCGGACTTCACGGACCAACCATGCTATCTTGTCAACAGTCATTATGTGAAGACTTTAATATTCATAGAGATTGGGGAAACAAATTGACAACAATACTGCAGGGAATGAATCCAGTGAGTAATTTTGAATAGTTTTTTAGTTGAAACAATATGCTAAAAAGTTGAAGATAGAACATGCCATCCAAAACTTAATGTTGCATTGTGGCAAATAATTAATGAATATAACTTTAACAGAGTTCTGTATTAACATAGATGATTAAAGAGTTAACTTTCTGCAGATTGCTGAAAGAAGCATTGAAGGCGAAGGGTAAGAAGTTGTTGGATGGATTGGGAAATATTAAATGTGGGCAACTGCTGGCACTTGAATTGCAGTTGTTCATTCCACTCTGGTTCAAAAATGGGAAAGGTATCTCAACCATGGCTTACAGAAAAAAATTGGGGCAGTATTCGATGCAAAGAGGTTAAGAAATATAACATATCCCAAAATAAAAGAAAGAATTAGGAAGCATTTAGAATTTGGCTGAGAACAAAATTAAGGAGAGGAAGTAGTTGATGGAAGAAATTAAAGATTGACTTGAAAAGCTTCTATATGTTAGTGAAGAGGAATGGATCACCGAAGGCAAAGTAGGTCCCTTAAAGTCAGAACTGTGGATATTTAAAAAGAAATGTTAAACAAATTAAATAATCTTTTTCATCTGCCTTTACAATGGGAACTATATCTAACTGGCAAACACATTGGAGAACAAAATACATTGAAAGGAACTAAATGAAATTAACGTTGGTTGGGAAATGGTATTACAAAATTTATTGGGATTGCAAAATCCCCTCGCCTGATATTTATATGCTGGAGTATTTAAAGAGTGGATTTCAAAATAATAGCTACATTGTGAAGCAATTTTCAAGATTCTGTAGACTCTGGCTCGTTTACAGTATATACCCCAGTGCCTACAAAAAATGGAGTGAAAAGTAACAGAATACTTTTGAAAGGCCTAGTAGTTGTGGTATTTTAAAACTTTCTGAGTTTCTTCGATATAACCCCACATAGAATATCTGTGAAGAGTTGAAATACGTGAGATTAGCTGTAGGTTACCATGTGACCAGAAGCAACAGAGATATAGGAGCAGAATTGAATCCATAAGACCATAAGGTATCAGAGTAGAAGTAGGCCATTTGGGCAATGTGTCGTTCCCCCCCCCCCAACTCATTTATCATGGTTGATCCAATTATCCTCTCAGTCCTAAACTCCTGCGTTTTCTCCATATCCCTTCATGTCATGACCAGACAATGATGTCATGGTCGGGTCCGTGAAGTTTGCATTCTGGTACATGGTCCGGTCCACCGATTCGTATTCCAGGTTTTCTGGTTTTTCCTTCTTCTTTTTGGGTGCTCTAATTGAGGCACATGATTCTTGTTTAGGAAGACACATAAATACCGCTGGAGACCGGGGCTTGGCTGCTGCATCGTTCCTATCCAACCCCCTGTCTGAATCCCTTCTCTGCATTGCCTTGTTTCGCCTGTAGCCTTGCCTTGCCTCGCCTGTAACCTTCGCCTGCACCGCTGTCAAGTTCAACTGCCGGAGCAGGATAAGAAAATGTCTGCCGTTTTTTGGAACTATCTCTCTGTGTCCACACCTTCGCTAGGTAGGTCTGGCCGTTTGCCACTACCTAGTGTTGGGAACCGTCTGTGTCCACGCCTTCGCTAGGTATGTGTGGCCCTTTGCCGCTACCTAGTGTTAAGAACTGTCTGGTTTTGTTCAGCATTTTGTGTATGAGTCTAGGCCCTTCGTCCTGTTCCCAAGGAGGGTTCCCGGCTCTGTGTCCTGTGTATGAGTCCGCGCCGTACGTCCTGTTCCCATATGTTCCATGTTCCTGTCTCTCCCTTGACCAAGGCCCTGCGATCCTGTCTCTCCCTCGACCAAATCAAGGTTCCATGTTCTCGCCCAGCCCCATGCTGGAGTTCGCTTGTCCTGTCCAAGAACCTCGTCTCTTCGAAGCCACGCCCTAGAACCTCGTCTAGTCGAAGCCACGTCCTAGAACTTCGTCTAGTCCAAGTCACGTCCTAGAACCTCGTCTAATCCAAGCCAGGTCCAAGAACCTCGTTTAGTCCAAGTCCTGTCCAAGGCAGGCTTTGTGTTCTCGTCCTCTTCATGTGCCTCGGAAGTCCTGTAACCATGTCATGTCCTCGCCTAGATTCGGGGTCCAAGCCCGAGTCAAGATCCAGGTTTCGTGTCCTTTTCCAGTCTCTGGCTCGGAGTCCTTGTCCAGGTTCCAAGTTCCTAGTTCCTAGTCCAGGTCCTGCTTTCCTAGTCAAGTCCTAGCCCAACTCTGTGTTCTTGTCCCAGCTCCCAGTCTTCATCTAGTCCCGTCCCTAAATCTAGTCTAGTTCCTAGTACTTCAGTGTCTGTGTCTTGCATTTGGGTCCGCCATCAGCACCCCCCTTTATAACAGAACAGTCCAGCCAGACTTGGACCCAGTGACACATACACTGTCGTTAAACTATCGCCATCCTGGGTCCTCTCTTGCTGAATGCCCCCCCCCCACCCACCCAGGTCGCCGACTATCCTGGAAAGCCTGTTGGTCGCCAGGAGGCTCCCATCCAGGGAGAGGGGCGGGCAGTGTCCTGGTCTGGCCCGTGAAGTCTGCATTCTGCTTCACGGTCCAGTCCATCAATCCGTATTCCAGGTTTTCTAGTTTTCCTTGTTCTTTTGGGTGCTCTAATTGAGGCACATGATTCTTGTTTGGGCAAACACATAAATACCTCCGGAGACCAGGGATTGGCTGCTGCATTGTTCCTGTTCAACCCCCTGTCTGAATCCTTTCTCTGCCTTGCCTTGCCTCGTTTTGCCTCGCCTGAAGTCTTGCCTCGCCTGGAGTCTTGCCTCGTCTTGCCTCGCCTGAAGTCTTGCCTCGCCTGAAGTTTTGCTCGTCTTGCCTCGCCTTGCCTCGCCTGTAAGCCTTTCCCCACCTTGCCTCGCCTGTAACCTTCGCCTGCACCGCGGTCAGGTTCAACCGCCGGAGCAGGAGAAGGAACTGTCTCTCCGTGTGCATGCTTTCGCTAGGTAGGTCCGGCCGTTTGCCGCTACCTAGTATTAGGAACAGTCTGTGTCCACGCCTTCGCTAGGTAGGTCTGGCCGTTTGCTACTACCTAGTGTTAGGAACCGTCTCGTTGTGTTCAGCATTCTGTGTATGAGTCCCGGCCCTATGTCCTGTTCCCAAGGAGATGTCCCGGAACTGTCTCTCTGTGTCCACGCCTTCGCTAGGTAGGTCCAGCCGTTTGCCGCTACCTAGTGTTTAAAACCGTCTCGTCGTGTTCAGCATTCTTTGTAGAGCCCCGGCCCCAAGTCCTGTTCCCAAGGAGTAGTCCTGACTCTGTGTTCGGTGTATGAGTCCCGGCCCTAAGTCCTATTCCCAAGGAGGGGTCCCGGCTCTGTGTTCCATGTACCTGTGTTCCTGTCTCTGAAGACCAAGGCTCCGTGTTCCCGTGCTCTCGACCAAGGCGCTGTATTCCCATCCTTGCCAAGACCAAGGCTCTGTGTTCTGCGTTCCTGTCGTCCCAAGTCCAAGGTTCCGAGGTTCCTGTCGTCCCCAGTCCAAGGCTCGGCTGCTCCTGAGTACCAAGTCAAGGCTTCGTGTTCTCGGCCTGTCCCTGTGCTTCGTCCTGTGCTGGATTTCCCTCGTCTTGCCCAGGAGTCTCTCGTTAAGTCCTATAGCCTCACCCAGTCCTGCCTCCCAAGACCACGTCATGTCTTCGCCTAGTTCTGGTGTCCGATCCCGTGTTAAGATGTAGGTTCTGGGTCCTTGTCCAGTCTCTGGCTCGGAGTCCGAACCCAAGCCTTGTCATGTCCCCGCCTCGAGGGACCCGAGCCCCGTCATGTCCCCCGCCTCGAGGGACCCGAGCCCCGTCATGTCCCCCGCCTCGAGGGACCCGAGCCCCGTCATGTCCCCCGCCTCGAGGGACCCGAGACACGTCATGTCCCCCGCCTCGAGGGACCCGAGACACGAAGAATCTAAGCCCGAGGAACGCAAGCTATGTCCAGTCCTGTCGTCACCTCATGTCCTCGCCTAATTCCGGGGTCCGAGCCAGAGTCATGACCCAGCTTCTGGGCCCTTGTACAGTCTCTAGCTGGGAGTCCAAGCCCAGGCTCCTAGTTCCCAGTTCCTAGTACTGGTCTCGCTTGCCTAGCCAATGTCCTAGACCACGTCTGTGTTCTTGTCCCAGCTCCTAGTCGGCATCCAGTCACGTCCCTAACACTAGTCTCTAGTCCTGTCCTGTTCCTAGTACTTCAGTGTCTGTGTCTTACATTTGGGTCTGCCACCAGCGCCCCCCCCCAACAATTTATGACGGGAAGATGGCCGAGGATGCCGATCCTGTTGCACAAGGTGCTTTGTCGAGATGAAGGGCTTCAAGGCGGACGGACCAATACTCTAGTGGGTGAGCTCGTTTGTTCGACATGGATTTTGAGCGACATTCCGAAGGTGGTGTGGGCTTTCACGCAGACCATGGGTCTAGCGCGAGTTGAAGACAGTTGCGAGATGAGCTCCAACGTGTGCACATTTGGACTTAGTTAACTGTAAAGGGACAAACATAAAAGTTGCTGGTGAACGCAGCAGGCCAGGCAGCATCTCAGGAAGAGGTGCAGTCGACGTTTCAGGCCGAGACCCTTCGTCAGGACTAACTGAAGGAAGAGTGAGTAAGGGATTTGAATGTTGGAGGGGGAGGGGGAGATCCAAAATGATAGGAGAACACAGGAGGGGGAGGGATGGAGCAAGATTTGGACAGGTGATAGGCAAAAGGGATACGAGAGGATCATGGGACAGGAGGTCCGGGAAGAAAGACAAGGATGGGGGGTGGGGACCCAGAGGATGGGCAGGGGGTATATTCAGAGGGACAGAGGGAGAAAAAGGAGAGTGAGAGAAAGAATGTGTGTATAAAAATAAGTGTAGCCCCCCCCCCGGCCACCTTCAGGGTCGCTCGGCGCGCTGTCGTCTAGGGAAACAGCCTCGGCCCCGGCAAACTGGGTAATAGTTTGTGTGGATGCTGTGTGAGGTACCCACCCCGTCTAAATAACAGAAAATACACCAGATGCAATAAATGATATACAGTTTATAGATATTACTGGAACTATATAATTAAAAGAGAATAAAATATAAAAGGAAAATAGAAGGCGCCACACTTGTCAAAGTTCAATCTCTTCGTGCACAAAAACCGTTGGAGCTCAAGGACCTTCTTCTTCACCCTGCGACCCCTCGGACCACCTCGACTGGCCCCCTGGGACCAACAACGGTGGTCGACCAGACGCTCCACACGAGTCCGTCTCCGTCTCCTCGCCGAACGTCCCGCTCGGGGTCTGACCCCGTTAGCGGACTCACAGCACCTTGTCCATCCTCTGTCTCGCTCTCCCGCCTTCTGCCCCCAAACCCCGCGCATACAGTATCTACAAATACACCAAAACCAGAACAACTATCCCAATTGGTTAATAACGTATTTCTTATCACCCTCCAAACCACAATAAACTGCTAGCGCAAACTATCTCAGCGCTTAACACAACAAAGCCGCATTCCCCGGATTAACATAACAAAGACACCATTTTAATTAGCCTCCCCAGTAACATAAAAATCGAAACCCCCTTACATAAGTAACAGATGGGGTACGAGGGGGAAATGGGGCATTAGCGGAAGTTAGAGAAGTCGATGTTCATGCCATCAGTTTGGAGGCTACCCAGACGGAATATAAGGTGTTGTTCCTCCAACCTGAGTGTGGCTTCATCTTTACAGTAGAGGAAGCCGTGGTAGACATGTCAGAGTGGGAATGGGATGTGGAATTAAAATGTGTGGCCACTGGGAGATCCTGCTTTCTCTGGCGAACAGAGCGTAGATGTTCAGCGTAGCGGTCCCCAGTCTGCGTCGGGTCTCGCCAATATATAACAGCCCACATCGGGAGCACCGGACGCAGTATATCACCCCAGCCGACTCACAGGTGAAGTGTTGCCTCACCTGGAAGGACTGTTTGGGGCCCTGAATGGTGGTAAGGGAGGAAGTGTAAGGGCATGTGTAGTACTTGTTCTGCTTACACGGATAAGTGCCAGGAGGGAGATCAGTGGGGAGGGATGGGGGAGGGACGAATGGACAAGGGAGTCGCGTAGGGAGCGATCCCTGCGTAATGCGGGGGGGGGGGTGGAGGGAAAGATGTGCTTAGTGGTGGGATCCTGTTGGAGGTGGCGGAAGTTACGGAGAATAATATGTTGGACCCGGAGGCTGATGGGGTTGATAGATTGTTCCACAAAGCCAACAAAAAGGCAGGCAACAAACAGGAATTCTGCAGATGCTGGAAATTCAAGCAACATACATCAAAGTTGGTGGTGAACGCAGCAGGCCAAGCAGCATCTGTAGGAAGAAGTGCAGTCGACGTTTCAGGCCGAGACCCTTCGTCAGGACTAACATAAAAAGGCAGGCATAGCTAGGACCCATAGGGGTGCCCATAGCTACACCTTTAGTTTGGAGGAAGTGGGAGGAGCCAAAGGAGAAATTATTAAGAGTAAGGACTAATTCCGCTAGATGGAGCAGAGTGGTGGTAGAGGGGAACTGATTAGGTCTGGAATCCAAAAAGAAGCGTAGAGCTTTGAGACCTTCCTGATGGGGGATGGAAGTATATAGGGACTGGACATCCATGGTGAAGATAAAGCGGTGGGGGCCAGGGAACCTAAAATCATTGAAAAGTTTAAGAGCGTGAGAAGTGTCACGAACATAGTTAGGAAGGGATTGAACAAGGGGTGATAAAACCGCGTCGAGGTATGCAGAAACAAGTTCGGTGGGGCAGGAGCAAGCTGAGACAATAGGTCGGCCAGGACAGGCAGGTTTGTGGATCTTGGGTAGGAGGTAGAAACGGGAAGTGCGAGGTGTGGGAATTATAAGTTTGGTAGCAGTGGATGGGAGATCCCCTGAGCGGATAAAGTCGGTGATGGTGTGGGAGACAATAGCCTGGTGCTCCTTAGTGGGGTCACGATCAAGGGGTAAATAAAAGGAGGTATCCGCAGTTGTCGCTGTGCCTCGGCAAGGTAGAGGTCAGTACGCCAGACTACAACAGCACCCCCCTTATCGGCGGGTTTAATAATAAGGTTAGGATTAGTGCGTAGGGAGTGGAGAGCAGAGCCTTCCGAAGGAGTAAGGTTGGAATGGGGACAAAGTGCGGTGAAGTCGAGACGGTTGATGTCCCGTCGGCAGTTAGCGATAAAGAGATCCAGAGCAGGCAGAAGACCAGCGCGGGTTGTCCATGAAGAAGAGGAGGGTTGAAGACGGGAGAAGGGGTCATCGGTGGGGGTGGAAGAGTCCTTGCTGAAGAAGTAGGCTCGGAGACGGAGACGGTGGAAGTGAAGTTCCGCATCATGGCGAACTCGGAACTCGCTGAGGTATGGGCGAAGGGGTCAAAGGTGAGGCCCTTACTGAGGACAGAGCGCTCTGCCTCCGACAGTTGAAGGTCGGAGGGGATGGTAAAGACCCGGCACAGATGAGAGCTGGGATCAGAGGGGGGAGGGGGGAGGCTGGGGGTGTCAGTGGAGAGGGGATGGTTGGGGTGAGAGGAAGATGGAGCCTCTGAGGGCCCAGGAGCTGACGGTGGGATCTGAGGGAGACGGAGTTGCAGAGTGGTGGTGGGGGAAGGGGAGACGGGAGTCACAATAGCAGCACATAAAGACCCGGCCTGGAGTTCAAGGCTGGAGTCGCAGTTGGTGGTTGCGCAATCACTTTGAATGTGTCAATGGTCGTTGCTGGAGTCCGGGTTTTGAATATGCCCCGAGGTGTTGGAGCCGGCGAGATCAACGGCAGAGGCAATCTGAAGTTCATGCCTGCTAGTTTCATGGCCAACAGGCTCTGGAGTCCGTAGATTTAGGATCTTGCGATCTTTGCCTAACATGACAAAGTCAAAAAAACGGCGATTGCAGGCGTGAATCCGACGGAGGATGAAATAACGGGTAGGACCATTACGGACGGCGAAGAAAGTGTCCCGAAGGTGTGGAAGGGTCTGGGATAGGGACACCAAGTACCTCCTCACGGTTTTATCCCCCCTTGTTCAATCCCTTCCTACCTATGTTCGTGACACTTCTCACACTCTTAAACTTTTCGATGATTTTAAGTTCCCTGGCCCCCACCGCTTTATTTTCACCATGGATGTCCAGTCCCTATATACTTCCATCCCCCATCAGGAAGGTCTCAAAGCTCTACGCTTCTTTTTGGATTCCAGACCTAATCAGTTCCCCTCTACCACCACTCTGCTCCGTCTAGCTGAATTAGTCCTTACTCTTAATAATTTCTCCTTTGCCTCCTCCCACTTCCTCCAAACTAAAGGTGTAGTTATGGGCACCCGTATGGGTCCTAGCTATGCCTGCCTTTTTGTTGGGTTTGTGGAACAATCTATGTTCCGTGCCTATTCTGGTATCTGTCCCCCACTTCTCCTTCGCTACATCGACGACTGCATTGGCGCTGCTTCCTGCACGCATGCACAGCTCGTTGACTTTATTAACTTTGCCTCCAACTTTCACCCTGCCCTCAAGTTTACCTGGTCCATTTCCGACAACTCCCTCCCCTTTCTAGATCTTTCTGTCTCTGTCTCTGGAGACAGCTTATCCACTGATGTCCACTATAAGCCTATTGACTCTCACAGCTATCTGGACTATTCCTCTTCTCACCCTGTCTCTTGCAAAAACGCCACCCCCTTCTCGCAATTCCTCCGTCTCCACCGCATCTGCTCTCAGGATGAGGCTTTTCATTCTAGGACGAGGGAGATGTCTTCCTTTTTTAAAGAAAGGGACTTCCCTTCCTCCACTATCAACTCTGCTCTTAAACGCATCTCCCCCATTTCACGTACATATGCTCTCACTGCATCCTCCCGCCACCCCACCAGGAATAGGCTTCCCCTGGTCCTCACCTACCACCCCATCAGCCTCCGTGTCCAACATATTATTCTCCGTAACTTCCGCCACCTCCAACAGGATCCCACCACTAAGCACATCTTTCCCTCCCCCCCCCCCGCATTCCGCAGGGTTGCTCCCTACGCGACTCCCTTGTCCATTCGTCCCCCCCATCCCTCCCCACTGATCTCCCTCCTGGCACTTATCCGTGTAAGCAGAACAAGTACTACACATGCCCTTACACTTCCTCCCTTACCACCATTCAGGGCCCCGAACAGTCCTTCCAGGTGAGGCAACACTTCACCTGTGAGTCGGTTGGGGTGATATACTGCGTCCGGTGCTCCCGATGTGGGCTGTTATATATTGGCGAGACCCGACGCAGACTGGGGACCGCTTTGCTGAACACCTACGCTCTGTTCGCCAGAGAAAGAAGGATCTCCCAGTGGCCACACATTTTAATTCCACATCCCATTCCCATTCTGACATGTCTATCCATGGCCTCCTCTACTGTAAAGATGAAGCCACACTCAGGTTGGAGGAACAACACCTTATATTCCGTCTGGGTAGCCTCCAACCTGATGGCATGAACATCGACTTCTCTAACTTCCGCTAATGCCCCATCTCCCCCTCGTACCCCATCTGTTACTTATTTTTATACACACATTCTTTCTCTCGCTCTGCTTTTTCTCCCTCTGTCCCACTGAATATACCCCTTGCCCATCCTCTGGGTACACCCCCCCCCACCCTTGTCTTTCTTCCCGGACCTCCTGTCCCATGATCCTGTCGTATCCCTTTTGCCTATCCCTTTGGCTCCATCCCTCTCCCTCCCGCCTTCCCCTATCATTTTGGATCTACCCCTCCCCCTCCAACTTTCAAATCCCTTACTCACTCTTCCTTCAGTTAGTCCTGACGAAGGGTCTCGGCCTGAAACGTCGACTGCACCTCTTCCTAGAGATGCTGCCTGGCCTGCTGCGTTCACCAGCAGCTTTTATGTGTGTTGCTTGAATTTCCAGCATCTGCAGGATTCCTGTTGTAGCTGTAAAGGGCCCTTTTTTTTTTCTTTTTCCTACTAACTGTTCAGTAAAGCTGAAATTTGTAAATATACTTTCTTGATAATTGTATGCAGTGTACAGCCCATTATTTCTTGCCTTCGGGTGACTGCATGGGGGCAGTAATTACACAATATTCAAACAGATTGGGGTTCGGGTGATTGAGACATCTCAACCTCCCGGCATTGATGGGATCCACGTCATATGGACCCGAGACGTACAGAGCCTGAAGAATGGTGGTATTCTCACTGCTGAGTCCGGTGAATGTTAGCAAGGAACTAATGAGCCGCATCTCTCGAGACGCCGGTGAAAAGAGTTTTCAACTGTAGTGACAATGAACGGTAACGAGAGCATCTTACCTAATCACTGGATCTTCACTTGAATTGCCAGTAAATGACCATGGAGAAAATGTTGGTAAATGGCAATAGTTTGGATGCTTGAAAACATATGGTGGGCTGAACAGTCTGTTTCTGTTCTAAGTATATGCCTATGTAAATCTAAATTAATTATCAATCAATAGCCGATACACTTTTACTGGTATTTAAACAGCGGTTGTGAGTCATGGAAATGCCAGTTGCAGTAAAGCCTTAGCGAAGTTTGCATTCTTGATCCTCAGAATTCTGGTATCTAGTGCAGAGATCTCAGCTCAGCGGACTTTAAAATTTATATCCTTGTAATTTTTGAAAATGTAGCAGTACATCAATAATGTTTATGAATTGAACTTCGTTATTTCCTTGTTTGTTTGCTTTGTAGTGAAGGGATACTACTAAGTCAGCGCTGGGTGACTATGTAATCAGCCAGGAGTTGAATATAGAAATTGGGCTGTGTTCAGTAATGGAATAGTAGGGATGACTGGGAATAATACATGATTAATTGAAACACCTGGACTACATTCATTTTTGATCCAGAGCTTTCACATCAAGATGACCGAAACAGCGAAGCATCATCTCCCTGTTTATATGACTCTCAGAGAACTAGCATTCAGCAATCATAAGCAATATATGTTTGCTCACATCACATGTACTACAGCTGTGAAGATCCCTGCTGTTTGCGGTGACACTGTGGTGTCTGTCTTGGCGGCCAATGTCAGGTTGTCTTTCAGGAGTATGAACCGTTACAAGGCGGCGTGCTCCGATGTAGTGCTTGGTAATGCTCTGATTACTTGTGCGAACCAACTGGCCTGAGTATTCAAGAACATAACTGAGATAGGGCACAGTTTTGAGGTATTTGGAAGTGGGTATAGAGGAGATGTCAGGGGTAATGTGTTTTACGAACAATGGTGTGTGGAATGGGCTGACGGCGACGGTGGTGGAGACAGATACAATACGGCCTTTAAGAGACCCTTGGGTAGGTACATGGAGCTTAGAAAAATAGAGGGCTCTGGGTAACCCTAGGTAATTTCTAAAGTAAGTACATGTTTGGCACAGCATTGTGGGCTAAAGGGCCTGTATTGTGCTGTTGGGTTTCTATGACATTTTCAACCTCTCACTGCTGTAGTCGGAAGTTTCCACCTGCCAGTGCCTAAAAGAGTAGTGTGAATACTGTCCAGTATCTACTGTGATGCAATACTTAGAGAGTGTGGTCATGGGTAGAATGAACTTCTGCCTCAGCAAGGACCTGGATGCGCTGCAATTCTTCAATTGCCACAATAGGTCTGCTGCAAATACAATCTCAACAGCTGTTCTCATGATCTTAGACCACCTGGACAATAGAAACACATATGCAAATGCTGTTTGTTGACTGTAGCTCAGAGATTAACACCATTATTCCCACAGTCCTGATCGATAAACTACAAAACCTGGGACTCTGTACCTCCCTCTGCAAATTGATCCTTGGACTCCCAGTGGAAGACCACAATCTGTGCGGATTGGTGATAATATCTCCTCCACACTGACTATTAACACTGGAGAACCTCAGGGGTGTGTAATTAGCCCACTACTCTACTCCCTCTATACCCATTATGGTGTGGTTGGGAATATCTGAAATGCAAACTACAAATATGCTGATGATACAACCATTGTTGGTAGAATTTCAGATGGAAATGAGAGGGCGAGATGACAGATGGAGCGAGATATATCAGCTAGCTGAGTGGTGTCACAGCAACAACGTGCACTCAATATCAGTACGATGAAATAGCTGATCGTGGACTTCAGGAAGGGTAAGACGAGGAAGTACAAGCCAATCCTCAGAGGGATCAGAAGCGGGAGGGTGAGCGATTTGAAATTGTTGGGTGTCAAGATTGCAGAGGATCTAACCGGGTCCAAACATATTGATGTATTTGCAAACGTATATAGAAGGCGAGACAGTGGCAATATTTCATTTGGTATTTGACAACATTTGGTTTGTCCCCAAAACACTCAAAACACTACAGATGCACCGTGAAGAGCATTTTGCAGGCTGCATCACTGTCTGGTATTGGGGGAGGGGGGCGGCTACAAAAATTGTAAAATTATTCAGCTACGTCGTGGATGCTAGCTTTCATAGCATCCAATTCATCTTTAAGAAGCGCTTCCCGGGAAAGATGACGTGCATTATTAAGGACTCCCATCATCCAGGGCATGCTCCCTTGTCTTTGCTACTGCGAGGAAAGAAGTACAGAAGCCTGAAAACATACACTTGGCGATTCAGGAACAGCTTTTTCCCCTCTGCCTTAAGATTCTTAAATGGACATAGAACTCATGAACATTACGTCACATATATATTAAATTACATATAATAAATTCATATATTATTTCTGTTTTGCACTGTTTTAATCTTTTAAATATAAACATATATATATATACTTCCTGTAATCGATACACTTATTTATTTTTACTTTCTATATTATCATGTATTGCTTTTTACTAGTGTTGCTAAGTTAACACATTTGTGTGAAGGAAATGCATTGTTTCTTCAGAATCACTACAAAGTATAGTACAACAGTGCTATGCTATTGGTGTGAATCTATCATTCCACTGCTCTTCACAAAAACAAGCTACATTCTAAGCTGCTCTCCCATTGTTACCCATGTATGTATCATTAAAATTCAGTCCCGGCCTTCTCGATTGTCATTTAGCAATTTACATACTGAAATTGGACAAACAAATATGAGTGCACCCTGGGGAGGATGGTGTTTGTGATGTGATGGGCTCTGTTCAGAAAAGCACAGCTCCGCAGTTTGGCGATCACCTGAGTTTTAATAACATCAAGAAATTTGAATTTGCTGATCATCTCCGCATCAACTCCTCAATGAACAAAGACTCATGGAACCCCGATTTCCTTTTTCTGAAGTAATTAGTCAGCTCACTGGTCCTGCTGACGTTGAGTAAGATGTCGATATGCCACCACTGAGTCAGGTTTTCGATCTCCCTCCTGTATGCTGATACATCACCACCTTTGATTCGACCTACGACAGTGGTGTCATCAGTAGGATTTAATATCTCATTGAGGCTGTGCTTATCCATACAGTCATAAGTGTAAAGTGAGTAGAGTGGGGGACTAAGAACACAGCGTTGTGCTGCAGAAGATCGTGGAGGATATGTTGTTACCAATCTGAAGTGACTGTGGTCTACAACTGGGGAAATCGAGTATCCAATTGTATATTGAGGCGGGTCTAGAACCTATTGACTAGTTTTGAGGGGATGATGGTATTCAATGCTGAGCTGCAGTCGACAAGGAGCATCCTATCGTTTGCGTCTTTGCTGTCCGGATGTTCCAGGATTGAGTGAAGAGTCAATAAGATGGCATTTGCTACGGACCTTTTGCTCCGCTAGGGAAATTGGAGTAAATCTAAGTCGCTTTTTTTGTACGAGTTGGTATGCTTTATCACCAATCTCTCAAAAGACTTCATCACTGTGGATACAAGTGCTACTGGGCAATAGTCATTGAGATAGGTTACCACGCTTTTCTTGAGTATCGTTATAAATGAAGCCTACTTGAAACAGGTGGGTACCTCAGACAGCCGAAGCGAATGTTTAAACATCACAGTGAAAATTCCAGCCAGTTAGTCACCACAGCTCTTTAGCACTTGACCAGGTACCCCGTCTAGGTCGGATGATTTTCGTGGGTTCACCCTCCGGAGAGACTGTTCGCATGCCGGCTTTGGGGACTGAAAGCATAGGTCCATTGGGGACAGTTGGAATTCGTGATGTTTCCTTCATGGTTTGACAGTCAAAGCGAACAGAAAAGGCAATGAACTCATCTGGAAGCGAAACTCTGCTGCCGCCGATGTCGCCTCATTTAACGTTATAAGTGGTGATAGTATCGAATCCTTGCGACAAATGCCGAGCATCCTTCGTTGATTCAACTTTAGTCCGGAAATACCACTTGGCCCATGAGATGGCTTTCTGGAGATTGTATCTGTTTTAAATTTTCTTGGCTACCCAACATGAATGTGTCTGAGTTGGTTCTCAACAGATTGCGATCGCATGGTTCATTCGTAGCTTCTGAATGGGAAAGGCTCTGAATAATTTTTGTGGGGACACACTCGTCTACAACTGTTTGAATAAAGTCCCTGACTTCCACAGTGTATGCATTCAAATCACAGACAGGCCTTGAACACACCAATCCACTGAATCGAAATAATTACTTAGCCACTCTTCTGCCTCCCCCAACCAGATATTTTTTGTCCCAACCTCTGGTGTCATAAGGTCGGGGGGGGGGCGGCGGCATTGATGGCGGACCCAAATGCTCAGGACACAGACACTGAAGTCCTCGGAACAGGACTCGGTGTGTCAAGAAAGCAAGGGAAGTGGGGAAGAAAGGACGCTGGACATTGACACAGGCCCTGGACGAGACTAGGATGCATGGCCTGGGCTAGGACATGGACAGGGAACACGGAACCCGGACAAGAAACTAGGAATAAGGAGCCTGGACTAGGGACATGGGACTCCGGAACTAGGGCTTGGACAAGGACCAGGTACCTGGGTCTTAGTTGGGACTAGGAACCTGGATCTTGACACGGAACCGGAATCCGGGATTAGGCTAGGACAAGACGTGGCTAAAGGTCGGGACGTGGCTACAGGACTGAACGTGAGACTCCTGGACAGAACGAGGGAACTCCAGCACTGGACAAGGGAACTCTAGCACAGGGCTCGGCGATGTACTCTTGGGATGAGCGAGACACATTGACAGGACGAGAAAACAGGGCCTTGGTCTTGGGAGACAGGAACCTCGGAGACTTGGTCTTGGGAGACAGCAACCCCGGAGCCTTGGACTTGGAGCTCAGGAACATGGAACACAGAGCCGGGACCCCTCGTTTGGAGCAGGACATAAAGCCGGGATTTGTACACAGTGCACAGAACCAGTACCCCCTCCTTGGGAACAAGATCAAAGCCCGGGGTCTTTCTATACACAGAACACTGAACACGAAGAGACAGTTCTCCACTCAGGTTAGCGGCAAACGGCCGGACCTACCCAGTGGAGGCGAGGACACAAAGAGACTGTTCCCAAGAGAAGGTAGTGGGAAACGGCCGGACCTACCTAGCGAAGCCGAGGACACAAAGAGACAATTCCAAACAACGACAGACTTTTCCTTATCTTGACACAGCAAGGCCCCGTCTTCATTTGGCGTTCAACCTGACAGCCTTACAGGCGAGGACGCAGGCGAGACTTCAGGCGAAGGCTGCAGGCTTTAGGTTTCAGGCAAGGCTTCAGAAGGAAGGGGAAGGGAAGAGAAGAGAACAGTCCAGCAACTGAAGCTGAACCCAGGAGCTGTTTATGTAGCAAGCCGAAAATGAGAATCATGTGCCTCAATTAAGGCACA
Source organism: Mobula hypostoma (assembly GCF_963921235.1). NCBI lineage: Eukaryota > Metazoa > Chordata > Chondrichthyes > Myliobatiformes > Myliobatidae > Mobula > Mobula hypostoma. The sequence continues at coordinate 29,821,019 of NC_086101.1, forward strand.
CAACAGAACAAGGGAAAACTGGAAAACCTGGAATAAGGGTCGATGGACCGGACGGTGAACTGGAATGCGGACTTCAGGGACTGGACCATGACATCTGGAGCTTCTGCCAATATGCAGGGAGGAGAACGACAGCCAAGTGATCTGACTTACCAAAATGTGGTTTGTCCATGGAATGGTGGGTATTTCTTATTTTTTTAGAACTGTGGTCTAGTCTGATGGGACATTTCAGCTACCGGTTATATGTTTATAGTAACTGGGCAGGATTTTTTTTCAAACAAGCCCTAATGAAGTTCCGAATATGATTTGAATTTCGTCGGGATGGATTTTTGCCTGATTTGTGACGGCATCCCGCAGCATCTCAAGTGCTTGATTATAGTCTGTCGCTAGCGGTATGTAAACTGCGCTCAGGATTATGGAGGAGAAATCCCCAGGTACATAGAACGGACAGCATTTGACCATTAGGTGTTCAAGGTTGGGGGAACACGAGTTTGACAAAACTGCCATATCGGAGCATTGCCAGGGATTTATCAGGAGCGTTGGAGAATGAGGGGAGGGTTAATCGAGGGATACAAAATCATTTGGGATATAGATAAGTTAAATGTAAGCAGGCTTTTTCCTCATATGGTGAGTGAGACTCGAACGAGATGTCATGGATTAAGGGTGAAGGTGAAATATTTAAGGAGGCATGGGTGTTATCTTCACTCCGAGCGTGGTGAGTATGTGGAATGAGCTTGCCCGAAAGTGGTGAATGCGAGTTCGATTTGGACATTTAAAGGACATTTGGAAAGGTATTGGGATGGGAGGACTGGGGAAGGCTATGATCCTGGTGTAGGTTCATTGGACGAAACGAATTAACGGTGCTAAATGTGCGGCACGGACTAGATGGGCCAAATGGCCCGTTTCTATGTTATACTGTTCTATGATTCCATGATTCTGTGCAAATCATGAAAGAGATCGATATAAAGAAGCCAGAAAGGAACTCATGAAGGGAATTAAGAAATCCAGAACAGTACATGAAATGTTCTTATAAGTAGGATTAAAAAGATTGATTTTGCTGTCTAAGGAGATATTATGTAGAGTGGATCAGCATCGCCGGCACCTTTGAGGTATACAACAATAGCTCATTGGGATGTGTAAACCTCTTGCACATGCAGGAAAGATATTCCTCTGTCTTGACTGCCACAGACGCAGAGACAAAAGCCATAGAGAAGTACAGCGCAGAGGTAGGCAACTCGGCCCCTCTATTCCATGTCGAAAACATTTAAACTGCCTACTCCCAACTACATGGGGACCACAGCCCTCCATATCCCTACTATACAGATATCTATCCAAAGTTCTCTTAAACGTTGATGTCGACCTTCTATAGATCACTGATGCTAGCAGCTCATTTCACTCTTTTTGGGTCCTCTGAGTGAAGAAGTTTCAGAACATGTTCCCCTTAAGCTTCTCACCTGCGATCTTTAAGCTATGACCTCTGGTTGTAGTGTGAAATGTGAGGAGAATGTTATGAGAATGCAGGGTGACTTGGACAGGCTGGGTGAGTGGGCAGATGCATGGCAGATGCAGGTTTATGTGGATAAATATGAGGTTATCCACTTTGGTGGTAAGAACAGGAAGGCAGATTATTATCTAAATGGAGTCAAGTTAGGAAAAGGGGAAGCACAACGAGATCATGGTCTTCTTGTGCATCAGTCACTGAAAGCAAGCTTGCAGATACAGCAGGCAGTGAAGAAAGCTAATGGCATGCTGGCTATATCAAGGGGAATTGAGTATAAGAAACAGAGGTTATTCTGCAGTTGTACAGGGCCCTGATGATACCACACCTGGAGTACTGCGTGCAGTTTTGGTCTCCAAATTTGAGGAAGGACATTCTTGCTATTGGGGGAGTGCAGCGTAGGTTCACAAGGTTAATTCTAGAGATGGCGGGACTGTCATATGTCGAAAGATTGGAGCGACTGGGCTTGTATACTCTGGAATTCAGAAGGCTGAGAGGGGATCTTATTGAAACATATAAGATTATTAAGGGATTAGACATGCTGGAGGCAGGAAGCATGTTCCCGCTGATGTGTGAGTCCAGAAACAGAGGCCACAGTTTAAGAATAAGGGGTAGGCCATTTAGAACGGAGTTAAGGAAAAACTTTTTCACCCACAGAGTGTTGAATATATGGAATGCTCCGCCCCAGAAGACTGTGGAGGCCAATTCTCTGGATGCTTTCAAGAAAGAGATGGATAGAGCTCTTAAAGATAGCGGAATCAAAGGTTATGGGGATAAGGCAGGAACTGGATACTGATTGTGGATGATCAGCCATGATCACAGTGAATGGCGGTGCTGGCTCGAAGGGCCGAGTGGCCTACTCCTGCACCTATTGTCTATTGTCTACCACAGTTGAAAAAGCCAGCTTGCATTCACCCTATCTATCCCCTCCCAATATTGTATACTTCCATCAAATCTCGTGTCAATCTTTTAGTTTCTGAAGGATACCGTCCTAACCTATTCGATGATTCGTTATTATGTAGGTCCCCCAGACCAGGCAACAGCCTTGTAAATTTTCTCAGTACGTTTTCAACCTTGTTTACGACCTTCCTGGAGGTAGGTGACCAAAACAGCACACTATCCTGATTGAGCAGTTGCACCACCTGGGCCTCTGTACCTCCCTCTGTAATTGGATCCTCGACTCACTAACTGGAAGACCACAGTCTGTGTGGATTAGTGATAACATATCCTCTTCGCTGACGATCAACACTGGCGCACCTCAGGGGTGTGTGCTTAACCCGCTGCTCTACTCTCTGTATGCACATGACTATGTGGCTCGGCATAGCTCAAATACCATCTACAAAATTGCTAACGATACAACCGTTGTTGGTCGAATCTCACTTGGTGACGAGAGGGCGTACAGGACTGCGTTATGCCATCTAGTGGAATAGTGCCGCAGCAACAACTTGGTACTCAACGTCACGAAGACGTAAGAACTGATTGTGGACTTCAGGAAGGGTAAGACGAAGGAACACATACCAATTCTCATATAGGGATCAGAAGTGGAGAGAGTGAACAGCTTGAAGTTCCTGGGTGTCAAGATCTCTGAGATCTAATCTGGTCCCAACACATTGATGTAGTCATAAAGAAGACAAGACAGCGGCTATACTTTATTAGGGGTTTGAAGAGATTTGGCATGTCAACAAATACACTCAAAAACTTCTATATTTGTACCGTGGAGAACACTCTGACAGGCTGCATCACTGTCTGGTATGGAGGGGCTACTGCACAGGACCGAAATATTGGGCACTAGCCTAAAATGTACCCAGGACATCTTTAGGGCGCGGTGTCTCAAAAAGGCAGAGTCCGTTATTAAAGACCTCCAGCACCCAGGGCATGCTCTATTCTCACTTTTACCGTCAGGTAGGAGATACAGAAGCCTGAAGGCACACACTCAGCGATTCAGGAACAGCTTCTTCCCCTCTGCCATCCGATTCCTGAATGGACTTTGAAGCTTTGGACACTATCTCACTTTTTAAATATACTGTATTTCTGTTCTTGAACATTTTAAAATAATCTGATTTGCTTCAGGGTAACAACTCTCCTCCTCTGTAATCTATACAAGGTCGACGAAGTTGATGCCCCTTTGCCTTACTGCTATAGACACCGTGTTCGTCTACCAAGTAAATGTGGATGCAAAGAATGCATTTAAGATCTCCCCCATCTGTTTTGGCTCCACACATACATTACCATTCTGGTCTTGCAGTGGACCAATTTGGTCCCTAGCAATCCTTTTGCTTTTGACATACCTGCTGAATCCGTTAGGATTCTCCTTCACCTCGTCTGCTAGAGAAATTTCATGCCTTCTTTTAGCCGTACTGCTTCCTCTCTTAAATGTTCTCTTGCATATCTTGTACTCCATAAGCACTTCATTTGTTCCCACTTGCCTATACCTGCTATGGGTCTCCTTTTTTCTCTTAACCAGGGCCTCATATCTCTTCAGAACCAAGGTTCCCTACATGTGTTATCTTTACCTTAATTTTGTGACAGGCACATACAAGCTTTGTACTCTTAAAATTTCATTTTAGAAGGCCTCCCACCTTTCAAATACATCTTTGGCAGAAAACAGCCTGTCTTAATCTACACTTGCCAGATTATTTCTGATACCCACGAAATTGGCCTTTTTCTAATTTAGATTGTCAACCCGTAGACCAGACCTATATTTTGCATATTTACCTTGAAATTTGTAGCATTATGGTCACTGGATGCAAAATGTTCCCCTACACAAACTTTTATTAACTGCCCTGTCTCATTGCTAATAGCAGATCCAGTATAACCTGCTCTCTCGTTGAGACTTCTACGCACAGACTCAAAGATTCAAAAGTTTCAAAGGTACATGTGATGTTAGAGAAATGTATGCAATATACATCCTGAAATGCTTTTTCTTCGTAACCGCCTACAAAAACAGACGAGTGTCCCCAAAGAATAAATTACAGTTAAATGCTAGAACCCCAAAATCTCCCCCGGCTTCCGTCCCTCCCGCGCCTAAACAGCAGCAAGCAACAATCACTGCTCCCCCCACCGGCCAATAAAAAAGGATTGGCACCCGTCACCGAGCACTCAAGCGTGAGCAAAGCAACAGCAAGGAAACAGACTTGCAGTCCTCCAAAGACAACTTGTTCGCTGCGTTCTCTTTACAAATATCTTCTTCTAAATCGCTAGGACTGTTGGTGGTCTGTAATATAGCTCCATTATTATGGTCATACATCTCTTATTTCTCAGTTCCACCCTTAACGCCTCACTAGTCGAGTTCTCTAACCTTTCCTGACAGAGCGCTGTCGTGGCATTTTCCCTGACTAGTAATGCCACCCCTTCTCCGTTAGTCCACCATGCTCTGTCACATGTAAAACAACGGAACCCCAGAATACTGAGCTGCCAGACGTGTCCCTCCTGCAAACAAGTCTCACTAATGTGGCTACAACATCATAATTTCAGGTGTTGATCATCGTCCTTGCGTACGATACTTGCATTGAAGTAGTGTATACACAGCTCTGGCCACTGGTCGTACCATGCTCAACAATTTGATTCCCGACTTGTCTGATGTCTTACCAACATCTACCTCCACGAACTCTCCATTAACTGTTCTGGCACTCGGGGTCTCATCCCCCTGCAGCTCTGGTTTGAACTCCACCGTGCAGCACGAACAAATGCTCCCACCAGGATATCAGACTCCCTCCAGTTCAGGTGCACACCATCTCTTCTATAGATCTCACCTTCTTTGGAAGAAAGCCCAATGATCCAAAACTCTTATGCCCTGTCTCCTGTACCATCTCCTTTGCCACGTATTAAACTATAATCTTCCTAGTTCTGGCCCCACTAGCACGTGGTATGGGTAGCAATCCTGAGACTCCAACCCTAGAGGACCTGCCCTTTAACCTAGCATCTAACTCCCGAAACTCCCAATGTTGAACCTCGTCACTTGTCTACCCACATCATTGGTGCCTGCAAGGACTTCAACATCTGGATGTTCACCCTCCCACTTAAAAATGCTATGGCTCGACCAGAGTTATCCCTGACCCTGGCAATCGGCAGGGAAAACACCATCCAGGAATCTCGTTCTCGCCCACAGAATCTTCTGTCCATTCTCCTAACTAACCAATCCCCTATCATCACAGAATGCCTCTTCTTCCCGCTTCCCTTCTGGGTCTCAGAGCCAGACTTAGTACCAGAGATCTGACCGCTGTGACTTTCGAATATTTGCTTAACATCCCCCCCCCCCCCCGCCAACAATATCCAAAGTGATACACCTGGTAAATCAGGGGATGTTGAGGGGAATGGGGTACACAGAGGTCACAGGGGTACACAGGAGTCACAGGGGTACTCCGTGACTGGCTCCATAACCCCTTTGGCCTTCTGACTGTCAGCCAGCTTCCTGTGCCCTGCGCCTTGTGTATAGCTAGCTCTCTATATGTCCTACCTATCACCCCTTCAGCCTCCCGAATGATCCGGAGTTCATTCAGTTCCAGCACCAAATCCTTAACGCGGATTGTTAGAAAATGCAGCTGGATGCATGTCTTGCAGATGTAGTCGTCAGCGAGATTGGAGGTTTCCTACCGTCTTCACATATAGCACAAGAGGAGAACTTCACTATCCAACCTGGCAGATAGCTGAGCAGATATAAAGAAAAGAAGGAAAAAAAACCTTAACCTAGCGCTTTTATTTTCTTTGCTCTCGCTGACAAATCCTCGAAGAGCTAAAACCTCACGATCACCAGTCCGACTCTGTCCACTCAGGCGATGACCGCTGGTCTTGCTCCTGCTTTCCTTTAACTTGTTCTTGCTAATCAATCACAAACGCGGTTCGGTTGCTGATCTAAGCTCTGTTACGCCGCCGTGACCAGCTGCTGCCTTTTTCTACTCGGGTAGTGCACCTGAGTGAAATCCTCTCAATCTTCCGATGTCTGCTTGGTCGCTGGTCAAAGCTCAATATATATTGGCCAATAAAATTAGAAAAGAGGTGGGGAGTCACTTCTATTCCAACAGAGGGGAAAAAAGTATCCGGCATTCTCTATCCCGGAGGCCATGCCACTGTTTATGCAGAACAGAAATTGAAAGGTTTATTTGAGTTAGTAGAAAGGGGGGCAGTATTGAAAAATGCAGCCGACTTAGATCAGGTATGGGTATTTGAAGGCACAGCTGTGTGGAAAGTACAATAGTTGCTCCTGAACCCATGTCTACATTTTAATCAGTCATAGACACCGCCCGCATGAAGTCGCTCTATCTATCTCCCGGTATAGTGCTTCTAATCACACAATTACCGCCTTTATCTGCAGACTTTAGTTTGTGAGCGCAGTTAGCTAATGTGGGACATTGTCGACTCTGATTTATCTGACCGACGGACAGGTGTCATTTGACTCGTCTTGGATATCTTCTTAACCTTTTGTCCTCTAAATCTGCCCGTGAAGTCAAATGGAAAAATCCCCTTGGCCTAGCTTTTTTTCTACAGCGCATGGACATCAGCGAGTTCGACCGTTGGGAAGAAATTAACAAGAAAAGAGCTTTATACAGCGGGCGTCGTGTCAGAGTAGGAGGGCTTTGGCTCAACCGGGCTTTAGCGATAAAGGGTCCAGGCGAATTAAGTGACTTTTGAAGAATAGCAATAGGAAGTATATCTGGGAGGCCAGTGTTCTGCACTGGGTGTCGGATGTGTGATGTCCGGGAGACTCCCAGATTTCCGGACGGCCACATCTGCGCCAGGTGCGTCGAGCTGAAACTCTTTAGGGACCGGGATAGAGAACGGCAGATGCAGCTGGATGACCTTCATCTGGTCAAGGAAAGTGAAGAGGTGATAGAGAGAAGCTATAGGCAAGTAATCACACCGGGGCCTCGGGAGACAGATAAGTGGGTAACATTCAGAAGAGGGAAGGGCAAGAGTCGGATACTAGAAAGTACCCCTGTGGCTGTACCCCTTAACAATAAGTACTTCTGCTTGAATACTGTTGCGGGGACGACCTACCTGGGGGAAGCAAAAGTGGCCGCGATTCTGACACAGAGTCTGGCCCTGTGGCTCAGAACGAGAGGGAAAGGAAGAGTTAGCAGCAGTGATAGGGAGCTCTATAGTCAGGGGGTCAGACAGACGATTCTGTGGCGCAGGAAAGAAACACAGATGATAGTTTGCCTCCCAGGTGCCAGGGTCTGGGATGTTCCTGATTGCGTGCACGATATGTTGAAGTGGCAAGGTGAACAGCCAGTGGTCGTGGTACAGATTGGTACTAACAACATAGGTAAAAAAAGGGAAGAGGTCCTGTAACTAGAGTACAGGGAGTTAGAAAAAAAGCTGAGAACAGGACCACAAGGGTAGTAATCTCGGGACTGCTGCCTGTGCCACGCGACAGTGAGTATTGAATAGAGTGAGGTGGAGGATAAATGCGTGGCTGAGGGATTGGAAGAGGGGCCAGGATTTCAGATTTCTAGATCATTGGGGCCTATTTTGGGGCAGGCGTGATCTGTACAATAAGGTTGGGATGCACTTGAATCCGAGGAGGACCGATATCCTGGCAGGGCGGTTTGCTAAGGCTACAGTACTGGGGAGGGTTTAAACTAGAATTGCGGGAGGGTTTAAACTAGAATTGCTGGAGGGTGGGAACCGAACTGAAGAGAAGGAGGAAGGGGCGGTTGGCTGACAAATAAAGGAAACTTGTAGGCAGTGTGAGAGGGAGGATAGGCAGGTGATGGAGAAGGGGGTGCGCTCGGACTGATAATTTTAATGCAAAGAGTATCATGGACAAAACGGATGAGCTTAGAGCGTGGATCAGTAGTGGAAGCTATGACGTTGTGGCCATTACAGAGACCTGGATAGCTTCGGGGCAGGAATGGCTACTTAGAGTGCCAGGCTTTAGATGTTTCAGAAATGACGGAGTGTGTGTGTGTGTGTGTGTGTGTGTGGGGGGGGGGGGTGATAAAAGAGTTGGGGGCGTGGCACTGCTAATCAGAGATAGTGTCAGGTCTGCAGAAAAGGAGGAAGCTATGTAGGGATTGTCTATTGAGTTCCTGTGGGTGGAAATCGCAAACAGGAAGGGGAAAATAACTACTGTGTGTTTTTTAGACCATTCAATAGTAACAGGGACATCGAGGAGCAGATAGAGAGACAAATTCTGGAACGGTGTAATAATAACAGGTTTGTCGTAATAACAGATTTTAATTTCACAAATATTGTTTGGCATCTCCCTAGAGCAAAGGGAGTTAGATGCGTTGGAAATTGTTAGGTGTGTTCAGGAAGGTTTCCTAATACATTATGTAGATAAGCCCACAAGAGGAGAGGCTGTACTTGATCTGGTATTGGGAAATGAATCTGGTCTGGTGTCAGGTCTCTCAGTGGGAGAGTATTTCGTAGGTAGTGATCAGAATTCTATCTCCATTACGATAGCATTGGAGGGGGATAGGAACAGGCAAGTTAGGAAAGCGTTTAATTGGAGTAAGAGGAAAAGTGAAACTATCAGGCATGAATTTGAAAGCCGAAATATGGCAAATGTTTAGGGGATACCTGCGTGGCGTTCTGCATAGGAACGTTCCGATGAGACAAGGAAATGATGGTAGGGTACAGGCACCATGGTGTGCAAAGTCTGTTGGAAACCTAGTCAAGAGGAAAAGAAAAGCGTATGAAAGGTTAAAAAACCAAGTAATGAAAGAGATCTAGAAAATTATAAGGCTATCGGGATGGAGCTTAAGAATGAAATTATGAGAGCCAGAAGGGGCCATGAGAAAGTCTTGGCGAACAGGATTAAGGAAAACCCAAAGGCATTCTAACATTATGTGAAGAGGAAGAGGATAAGACATGAGAGAATAGGACCAATCAAATGTGACGGTGGAAGAGTGTGTATGGAACCGGAGGAGGTTGCAAAGGTACTTAATGAATACTTGGCTTCAGTATTCACTACGGAAAAGGACCTTGGCGACTGTAGAGATGACGTACAGCGGACTGAAAGGTTAAGCATATAGACATTAAGAAAGAGGATGTGCCGAAGCTTTTGAAAAGCATCAAATTGGATGTCACCGGGACCGGGCGAATTATACCCCAGGCTACTGTGGGAAGCAAGGGAGGAGTTTGCTAAGCCTTTAGCAATGACCTTTGCATCATAAATGGAGACGGGAGAGGTTCTGTAGGATTGGAGAGTTCCGGATGTTGTTCCCTTATTCAAGGAAGGGAGTAGAGATAGCCCAGGCAATTATAGACCAGTGAGTCTTCCTTCAGTGGTTGGTAAGTTGATGGAAAAGATCCTGAGCGGCAGAATTTATGAACATTTGGAGAGGCATAATATGATTAGGAATAGTCAGCATGGCTTTGTCAAAGGTAGCTGGTGCCTTAAGAGCCTGATTGAATTTTTTGATCAACACATTGATGAAGGTAGAGCAGTAGATATCGTGTATATGGATTTCAACAAGGCATTTTATAAGGTAACCCATGCAAGGCTTATTGAGAAAGTAAGGAGTCATGGGATTCAAGGGGACTTTGCTTTGTGGATCCAGAATTGGCTTGCCCACAGAAGGCAAAGCGTGGTTCTTGACGGGTCGTATTCTGCATGGTGGTCGGTGACCAGTGGTATGTGTCAGGGATCTGTTCTTGGACCCCTTGTGTTCATGATCTTTATAAATGACCTGGATGAGGAAGTGATGGGATAGGTTAGTAAATTTGTGATGACACAAATGTTGGTGGCGTTGTGGATAGTGTGGATACTGTGGAGGCCTGTCAGAAGTTACAGAGGGACATCGATATGATGCAAAACTGGGTTCAGAAATGGCAGATAGAATTTAGCCCAGATAAACGTGAGGTAGTTCGTTTTGGTAGGTCAAACATTTTGGCAGAATATAGTATTAATGGTAAGACTCCTGGCGGTATGGAGGATCAGACGGTCCGAATCCATAAGACACTCAAAGCTGCTGCGGAGGTTGACTGTATGGTTAAGAAGGCACACAGTGAATTGGCCTTCATGAACCGTGGGATTGAGTTCAAGAGCCGAGAGGTAATTTTACAGCTATATTGGACCCTGGTCAGACCTCAATTGCAGTACTGTTCTCGAACGGCCTGTATCGTGCTGTAGGTTTTCTATGTCTCTATGTTTCCATTACATTAAACAGACTATGGATATTGTTCCTAAACCGACAGATTGGTATCGAAGGTCGAGTTAACGTGGAGGCTTACCGAACTAACGCAACTAAAAGTGACCAAGAGAGGTAGACAACGAGGGAGAGAGTTCGAGATGTGGTTTATTACCCTCACTGTTGCAGATACATTTGAACGGTGGACGACAGATAAGCATAGGTGTCCGTGTAACAGTTCCGCCACAGGCTCAGTAACGAGCCTGGACCTACCTGGTGAACCCTCTTTTATTCCATTCACTCGTGGGAATTACGGTGCGTGGAGCTGACGCATTTCAAGCAGTTAGTAAGAACTGAACGTGTTGTTAGATGGATTGTGCTCTTGTGTAACATATTTTTCCCATAAGAGAACGAAGGGTTATAAAACAGACCGTACAGCGAGACGCTTCAGTGCGAGACTTAGACTGTGGCTAAAAAAGTCTTACTCCTATCCTTGTAAGATGGAACGAACGGCGGTGGTGGATGTCACGGTGTTTTGCTATCCGATTCTTGCAATTGTCGGTATCCCTGGTAAGTTACCTTGCTGATATCTCCTAGCTTTGATTTTGATTTCTCGAATTCTATTGGACTCTCTCATTTCCCCTGTGCCGCCATAAGTGCAGCTTCATCTGAGTTTATACTCCAGCGAGGCGATTTGTTGTTACATTTTGAGACGCAATACTCTGTAGAATTCAGAGGAACGGATAATCTGCTGGAGGAACTCATCGGATAGAGCAACACTCATTGGGGCAAAGGAATTGACAACGTTTCGGGTGAAAACCTTACATTGGCCGGCTTGGAAGATTTTCGTGTCTCTGCAGCTACCGAGCACGGAGATGACCCTGACTGGGGCAGAGACAGAAAACGGCTCAGCTATCAGTCTGGCAGGATGTGGACAATAATTTTACTGACGGTTGCTTAAGATATTGGGAGGAAGCAGAGCACACTTACTTTCAACTCTCCTCTAAAGGAACATTCATAGAAACTCAATGTTGGAAGGAAACGTCCTATCCAAATTCTCCGCGGTTTTATTGGCTTCGGATGTTGAATAGTTAGTAATGAATGGTCTCGATACGAGAAGTCTACAGAGTTTCCCTCTATAGCTATTGTTTGATCCACCAAGTTCCTCTAGCAATTATTTTTTGCATTGTCCCGTATGCCAACATCTGCAGTATCTCGTGCGTTCAGCGGAAAGTTCCCGTTTTGTTTCACATATCCTAGCCAATGGTACAGGCACTGTGGCATTTACTAAATAAGTTACCAATTTTTGGATTGTTCCGAACCAGTCGATTGCTTGAGTCTATGCCGCTGAGCAGTATCTCAGGTAATTTGCTTTTTCCTATCTTGTTGCAGCGAACGTGCTCTCACTTGTGATCCTGTCCCGGGGAGTGGGCGGTCTCTCCAGAGGAGTCATTCGTTACATGATAACAATGGCAGCGGCAGACCTAATGGTCTGTATGTTTAATGTTACCGTTGGAAATGTCCTTATCTATCATTTTCCGGATTCATTCCTGGCATACACATTTACTTGTCGCCTTTCGTCTTTTATACAAATATCCAGCATGCAATTTTCCGTCTGGTCGACAGTGGCATTCACATTTGACCGTTTCCTAGCCATTTGTTGCCAGAAACTAAAATCAAAATATTGTACGGAACGAAGCGCCGCTGTGATTCTAACAATTGTGTGTGTGTTCAGCTTTTTGATCCACATTCCAGCTTATTTCCGTTACGAACCCCGTTATGCCGTTGGTGATATACAACGGGGTTGTCGCACTGTAATGGAATACGTTACCTCGCCAGCATGGAAGGCTTACAAGTGGCTTTCCAAACTTTTACTACCATTGCTGCCACTACCTCTGCTATTGTTGTTAAACTTTCTCACCGCCCGGCACATTTTACTGGTGAGCAGAGCTCGCAAAACTCTGAAGCAGCGCGGGAGCTGTGAGACCTGTGACCCCGAGATGAAGAACCGGAGAATGTCCATCATTTTGCTCTTCGCTGTCTCGGGGAGCTTTATTACATTGTGGGCTCCAGTTCTGATACTTGACATATGTTTCGAAGTCACACAAAGTTTTGCGGTCAGTGCTCCGAGGTCATTGTATCTGGCAATTAGATTCACGCTTCTGCTGATGTATTTGAGTTCCTGTACTAACACTTGTATTTATGCATTAGTTCAGAGAAGATTTCGGGAGGAAGTAAAGAAGATGATTACATATCCATTTATTACCATTGTTATGGTTTATAAAGCAATTAAGCAGCTGCAATAAATTAGAGCTCATAGCTCAGTCCCTCAGTTCACTTAACTGGTTTGCAATTTCATCTCGAGCGGATCATCCGCAGGTTTCATGAACCCCTATATCTGAAGGAGTAGCTTATTTTACTTCTGATACTGACGCTCTTCACACTGGCCTTCTCTGCCAGCAGATTGACTCCGAATAAATGAGGCTCCGCAATCTATTACTAAGTTAAAACTCCCCTTACAGTTAAAATGACTGAGATTCAGTCCTAAGCTCCGGTATTGTGGAGTTTACACGTTCTACTCATGCCTCCAGGCACTCTGGTTTCCTCCAATATTCCGAAGGAGGTTAATTGGCCGCTGTAAGTTGCCCAGCGTGTAGGTGAATGGTAGGATACTCACAGAGTAATACAAACCTGCAAGGGAATACCACTCGGTGAGGCTGGATTGTGTTGAGACGCGGCAGAGATTCCATGAGCCGCATGATCGTATTTACTATAAGAAAACATTAATGTCAAGAATTAACATACACAACGACCTCACGTGCGAATGGGCCCGCCCTTTCTCAACCCATGGCTGGTTTTCTCTCAGGTAGAGTGGATGGAAATGAAGAAAAGGCAGACCGTATAAAACTATTTATTGGCTTAAGGGTGAGGACTAAAACGGCTAGGTAGAGTAAAGCTTTAAATAATTGAACGAAATGTTCAATGACGGATTAATCCGATTGTGGCCACCTCAACCACATGGCAATTAGATGAATAATACTGAACATGTCGGGCCGCACCTGCGGCAAGTGAAACACGGTTAGCGTGTCAGGTCGAAGAGTATTCGACAGCGATGCAGGCGGAAATTCCACCGGAGAGCAGAGGAGAATTCCAAAGGTTTTCCATTCCTGGCAGAGAGGTAGCAGAGATTTCAACACTAAGTCACAAAAGACATAACAGTAGATACTGGAAATCTAACTAAAACTGACAACACCGGAAATAGACAAGGATGTATTTGTGGGAAGAGAAACAGTAAACGTTTCAGTCCATGGTGTTCAATCAGAACTGCTTTTCTGTTAGATTTCCGCAGTTTGAAGCCTTTTTTTTTCGGTTTCACATATCAAAAGTGGCAGCTCACTGAGACTCTATTAAAACGGTGCATCAATCAGGTGATAATTTACCAGTCTCCGCATGAATATCAGGGTTGATATTTACTGTACAAAAGGAGACCAATTAGACCATCTAGTCCATTTGTACTAAATACTCTTTCCTGCCGACGGCTCCACTTCAATTGGTTGCGATTCCTTAATCTCTCAGCCGTGTTCATTTTAATTGAAATGATGGGGGTGGGGGATGTGCTTTATGATGCGGAGGGATTTACTCGTGATGAACTGGGTCATATCCATTACTTTTTACGGTTGTGTTTTTTTTTCATTCAAGAGCATTGGTGTTTCCATATCATGCTGTGATGCATTCCCTGAATGTACTCTCCACCATACAGTTTGTCAAAGTTTCAGATGCCACGCCGAATTTTCGCAAATGTCTACGGAAGTAGAGGCGCTGCCGTGCTCGCTTTGTAATTGGACAGGTAGTGGGCCCAGGGCAGTTTGTCTGAAATTATAACACCGAGGAATTTAAAGTTGTTGAATCCTCAGTCCAAATTTGAAACGCTAGGAGAAGGCGAAAGGTAACGAGATCGTGCAACACTGGTCAGAAATTATGCCCTTGTCAGAATCTTGTACAATCTACGGATTTATGTTTTATGCCCGAGAACTGCTGAAATTCAAGTATTACAAACCTTCTCATAGAAGTACATAGAAATAATTATTAAGTATATAGAAATAATTATTAAAATTGATGGACAGTCATCCGCCTTCAATGTGCAAATTTCTGTTACACAAGTTGAAATCAAGTTAATGTAAGTTACAGTACTGTGCAAAAGCCCTAGGCACATACAGTATAAATGCTCGCGTACCTAAGACTTGCACAATACTATATTTGTCAACGTGAAAGAAGGCTAATTTGTAAAGCTTGCGGGAGCAAAGGATGTTGGAATGTCGAGGGTGGTGCGCCGCGGGAAGCGTGTGGGTCAGGTGACAGACACCGAATGCCAGGGGTGAGGTGGCGCTGGTGCCTACAGTTCCAGACTCGTGACAACAGGAAGGACAAGTTGATTTCAAACAATTGGATTTGTTGATCATTCCATGATGTCTCTCTGGTGCGTCCCACTCCTTCTCCTGTGCCTTCCATTTTTCCCAACCTTGATTCTTCTCTCCCTGCCCCCTTCCCACTCTCAGTTCACACGAGAGAGCCATATCAGAATCAGGTTTGTCATCACTGACATATGTCATGAAATTAGTTGGGTTTTTGTGCAGCAGTACAGTGCAATATAGAAAATTGCTACAGTATTATGCAAATGCCTTAGTCACCCTAGTTATACTTGTGCCTAAGACTTATGTACCGTATGTTTAATTATTATTCAACCATACAGGAATACGGCCGAACGAATAGTCCTCCGGGGCCAAGGTGCGAAGCATAGACAGCACACAGCACATAAAACTTATGCAAGGTAGCAATCAATCTTAGAGGCACGGAAAAAAAATATATTTATTGCTCAAGCCCTTGAATAACATGTCCCTGAAATTGATGGTGCATAGGTGCAGTCGGCCGAATAAAATGGTTCCCGGCATTCTTCAAACGAAAGCACACGTGCGCACATACGCAATGGAGCTTGCAATTCCACTGACCGAATTATGGAGGGCAGCACTGATGGTGAAAGCCAGCCCCTATCTGGGCATGAATTCTGTGCCTCACCACCGCTCGCGCTTTCTCTCCTGTCCTACAGTAACAGACAAGCCAGTGGCCTGAGGCCTAGTCCACGCTAAAACTGAAGCCACGCAGCTCCCATCCTCGCACCTCCCCCAGTGTCTGAAACAGGCCTACGGCATTTTACATTATCAATGTCCAACAGTCTGGTTATTTCCTGGAAGGAGAATTGTTAAACACCAATGCATAGCTTGTAGGCTATTTTGTCAGATGCATAACCGGAAATAAGTATCATTAGCACAGAGATCTGTACTTGGCATTCCAGAATACTGTCGGTGTTTCTGAACTCTACCTTAAATAATCAATGCCATAGAGTTATCCAACATTAAAAGAAACTTACGGCTGACGCTTCCTGTAAGGACTCCCCGGCATTCAATCGAAAACTCTAAAATAATTTCCTTCTTCTACAAGGCCTTGTTCGTTTTCCCACAGTGGATTATGCCAATGATCTTATCACATCTTCTATCCACACCTTTGTTCACACCACCTCTCCTGAATGACAGATGAAGGGCAGTCTTCCATTGTTCCTAAATTTCCACCCACCAGCCCTTTCCTTCGATGGATTATCTTTCACAAGAACGTACAAATCCAGCAAGACCTTGTCAGCAGATTCATACACCCTGCCTCCCAACTCTCTTGGCGTGTTACAGGGATTACTCCAGTTATTACTCAGGTCACTTCATTTCCCTGAACCATAATATCGCAGCAGGGGCAATTCGAATCTTTTTCACTCCTGCAGGGAAGGCTAATTGCTCTATAGATAGCGGTTGACCAGACGAACTTGTCCAGCATTTACAAGATCTGCAAATGCTGGAATCCAGAGGAATAGCACTGGACAATTTTTTTTTCGAAACTGTTGCTTCCTTATAAGTTTATGTGGTCATGGTAAACCGCTTGAAGCTGAAAACAAATATCGTTTCCGATTACTTGTATTACATAGGAATTTGGAGAATCAAGAAATGAAATTTTATTGAAAATAATGCGTTTAAATGGTGACGCCCTGCAATAGTACAACTAAACTAATTAAGCTAATTCTGGGGCTGAAGTGGCTAACGCAAGAGGGCACACTTTTAAGGTGCTTGGAAGTAGGTACAAAAGAGATGTCAGGGGTAAGTTTTTTTATGCAGAGTGGTGAGTGCGTGGAATGGGCTGTCGGTGGCGGTGGTGAAGGCAAATATAATAGGGTCTTTTAAGAGACTCTTGGTTAGGTATATGATCCTTAGAAAAATAGAGGGCTATGGGTAACACTAACTAATTTCTAAAGTAAGTACATGCTCGGCACAGTTTGTGGGCCGAAGGGCCTGGATTGTGCTGTAGGTTTTCGATGTTCTATGTTCTAAAAATATTTTGTTGATGATTTTCCTTTGTACTCAGTTTTTGAGTCTTCTCGCTTAAGTGTCCAACAATAATCAGCCAGTACTGATGGATTCCCATTGCCCTGAAACGGTTTCCCCCTGATCATAATGCCCTAGTGAAATATTTTCTCACTGACAGACCAAGAAGTCTAAATGGGAATGCAGAAAATGAATCCTTAGTGACAATTTGCACTTCCTAGTTTGGTTTGCTTGAAGCATATTGTCATCTAGCTGCACTTAGTTGGGTGGTCTGCCTTTGCCAGGAAATTTCTCAACAATATCCTTGAATGACCTCCATGCAATTTTCTCCAGTCCGTCGAGAAGTTATTTGAATTGCATGTATTTCCTCATATCCATTCTCAGCAAGGCCTAGACTATACTCCTTCCTTCCTAATCTCAGGTCCTACCACTTGATACATATCAATTTGAATATCAATTTAGTTCTTCAGCTCCTGTCCATGTATAAATTAATCCCCTTTTCACCTTGATTGAACCTCCCTTTTGCTCGGGACATTGTTTTTTTTTAAGATTAATGCGTAAACTTCCTTGAGAGTTTTCTTAACTGTGCTTGCTAAGCACATTTCGTGCTTCACATAGGCGTTCTGATTCCTATTTTAGGTTCTTTAAATCGGCAGCACAGCAGAGGAAACAGCGAGCAGTTTCAAATTCTTGGGAATGCACATCTCGCAAAATCTTTCATGGTCCCAGAACACATTCTGCACAATCAGGAACGCACACGAACGTCTCTACTTTCTGAAGAGGTTGAATGGAGCTGAACTCTGCACATCTATACTCACGTGCTTCTACGGATGCGCAGTAGAGGATATTCTAACCTGCTGCTTCTCCACTTGGTAGGGAAACTGCATTCTGGTGGACCAGAAGACTATAAAACTGCCAGTCAAAATTGCCCAACGCATCCCTGGCACTGACCTACCTACCATCAAGGATGTAGACACAGAAAGGTGCTCGAAGAAGGCTAATAACTTCATAAAAAAATCCCACTTGCCCTGCTCATGATCTGTTTGCACTATTTTATCAGGGCTGATGCTATGGAGCATCCATGCCAGGGCAACCAGACTCAAAACCGGTTATTTTTCCCATGCAATAGGGCTGATAGTCAGCTTCACACAATAACTCGCCCCTCCGCAAACGCCCCCCCCCCCCCCACAACGCACCAATACAATATCATTTTGTTTCAGACGCCTTTTGTCCAGATACCCTTGTCCCTAGCGTCACGTTATGGACATACAATCTTTGTACATAAGCTATCTTATGCATGTAGGTTTACTGCATGTTCTATTATTGCATCCTTCTCCTTATTGTGTTTCTTTTTGTGTTGCATCGGTTCTGAAGTAACAATTATTTCGTTCTCCTTTACACTTAACTGTGTAGGAAGTGACATGAAACCATCCTGAATCTCTTATCTTTCCGGCTTCCTTTCTATTTCTCCAGTTCTCGTTGCTTTTGATTATACTTAAATTCCGTCCTGCTATCCAATTCCCCTGAAGGGTGCTGTCGTGATTTTTCACCCTTCCCCCCATGGGTCAGTCCTCGGGACTCAGCCCCTGCTTCTTACAGGGCGGGTGTTACACAAAGGGTCAATTGAGACATATTACTGAGAACTGACGTGAAATGTTTGAAATAGTTACTGAAATGGGAACACAATGGGAAATTTGAGAAAAAGGCCCTGAGTTCTAAGCACAAATGTTCTAGAAAAATCCCGAGTGAAAAATGTGGACTTCTAAGGTGTTGTTCCTCAGCGGCCTGTGTTGGGATCACTTCTCTTTATGCTGTATATAAATGATTTAGATGATGGAATAGATGTCTTTGTTGCCATGTTTGCAGATGATACGAAGATTGGTGAAGGGGCAGGTAGTGTTGAGGAAGCAGGCAGGATACAGAAGGACTTTGACAGATTAGGAAAATGGTCAAGGAAATAGCAAAAGAAATACAATGTTGGAAAATGCATGGTCATGCACTTTGGTAGTAGAAATAAATGTGTGGAATACTTTCTTAAAGGGGAGAAAATCCAGGAAACTGAGATGCAGAGGGACATGGGAGTCCTTGTGCAGAACACCCTGAAGGTTAACGTACAGGTTGAATCGATGGCAAGGAAGGTAAATGCTATGTTAGCGTTCATTTCCAGAGGTCTAAAATACAAGAGCAAGGATGTGTTACGGAGGCTTTATAAGGCACTGGTGAGGCCTCACCTTGAACATTGTAAATCGATTTGGGCCCCTAATCTTAGAAAATATGCGCTGGCATTGGAGAGGGTCCAGAGGAGGTGCACAAAGAGTTTAGGACTGTACTCTCTGCAATTCAGAAGGATGATAGGGGGATCTCGTTGAAACCTTTCGAATATTGAAAGGCCTAGATAGAGTAGATATTGAAAGGATGTTTCCCATCGTGGGAGAGTTTAGGACAGGAGGGCACAGCCCTTTCAAAACAGAGATGTGGAGAAATTTATTTAGCTAAAGGGTGGAGAATTTTTGGAATTTGTTGCAGCATGTAGCTGCGGAGTCCAGGTCGTTGGGTGTATTTAAGGCAGAGACTGATAGATTCCTGATTGGACATGGGATTAAAGGTTACGGGGAGAAGGCCGGGAGCTGGCGTTGAGGAAGAGAGAAAAGAGGTTCAGCCATGATTCAATGGTAGAACAGTCTCGATGGGCCAGATGGCCTAGTTCTGCTTGTACGTCTGATGGTCCTATGGTCTTAATAGCAGCTGTAGATGTACCAAATTATTTACAGTGATATGCTGCCCTTCTCCAAAATACCTCTCAATCGACGGCACACCCAGCTGCCACATCACGTTCCGTACAATTAGACTCAGAGTGCAATTTTCCAACTTCCAACATACTGGCTAAAAGGCTGTCCTGATTCCCACGTTCCCTGTGACTTTCACACGAATACAATCCTAATTAATATCGAGGAGGGTGAAATCCGCCACTAGTATTCTGCGATTTTGTATGTTTATATGCGCTTACTATGAGCAGACCTGCCACGTTTTAATGCCGATTGTCATTTTTAGGACAAAACATAATTCCTAAAAGTGATTATGAAGGCGCATGAGAAAAACGCCGCCGTCAACATGGTTTTCTCAAGGGAAAATCTTGTCTGACAAATCTGTTGGAATTCTTTGAAGAAATAACAAGTAGAATAGACGAAGAAGAATCGGTTGTACGCTTAGATTTTCAGAAGTCCGTTGACAAGGTGCTAACATGAGACTACCTAACATGTTAAGAACATTGGTATTGCAAGGAGGATACCATCATGGACAGGGCATTGGCTGATGGGCATGAGGCAATGAATGGGATTAATGAAAACCTTTCTGGTTTGCTGCAGGTGACTGGTGGTGGTCCACAAGGGAGAATGGGTGAACAAGTGGCAGATGGAATACATTGCAGAAATGTATGGTCATGCACTTTGGTAGAAGAAATTAAAGCTTGCCAATTTTGTAAATTGAGATAATATTTAAAAAAATCTGTGATGCAAAGCGACTTGGGAGTCCTCGTGTAGGATTCCTTAAAGGTTGAGTCGGTAGATGTTAGTATTCGTTCCGGGAGGACTAGAATATAAAGGTAAGGATGTAATGCTGAGACTTTACAAAGAACAGGGGAGGCCTCTCTTGGAGTATTGTAAGAAGGTTTGGGTCCAAGAAAGTATGTGTTGATATTGGAGAGGGGTTATATGGGTTTCACGAAATGATTCCAGGTTTGAAAGGCTTACCATATAAGGAACGTTTGCTGGTTCTGGGCATCTACTCACTGGAAATTAGAAGAATGAGGGCGACCTCATTGAAACCTATCGAATGTCGAAAAGTTTCCATAGAGTGGATGTGGAGCGAAGTGTTTCCTACGGTGGGTAGTCGCAGAGGGTACAACCTTTGAATAGAGGTTCATCCTTTCAGAACAGAGATGAAGAGGGATTTGTTAAACCAGTGAGTTGTGAATCTGTGGAATTCATTGCCACAGGTGACAGTAGAGGCGAAGTCATTGGTTATACTTAAGGCAGAGATTGGTAGATTCCTGATTAGTTAGGGGATGAAGAGATACGACGAGAAAGCAGGAGACTGGGGCTGAGAGAGAAAATGGATCAGCCATGAATAAGTAGCGGAACAGACTCTATGGGCCAAATAGCCTAATTTTGCTCCTATATCTTATGGTTTTAATGTATTTGAACAGGCAGGAACTGAAATAGGCAAGGCATGGAATGACACTGAGGCTAATGGGGACAGATGGTGGAAGAATAAATGGGTAAAAAATCGGCACGATCGTGTTGGGCTTGAAGACAAATTCTGTGGGTTACAGCGCTTTCACTCGGGGACTCCCTGTCCACCCCTCTCGTCAGATACCCTGGGTAGCTGTACCTCAGCATCCCGTTCGGTTTTCTATTAATCCTAAATTCATCGTAATCTGTATCTCCTTCACCCCACTTCCACATTTCTAAGATCCTTACCCCAATTCAATGGTTTACATGCACATCCAAGATAATTTATTGAGGACAATTGCCTGATCAACTTGCTGGTCTTTGGCTTAAAGAAAAGAGTGAAATTCTGAAAGGTATCAAGGAATTTACTGGTAGTACGTGGAAAAGGCACACGCACACGGACTCTATTCCAGACCTGATTAACAGTGCCTGGCTGTATAAGGCAGCGGCTCAACCCAATCTCCTTTTGTATAAATGAATACACCAATTATACTGTAAATAGTCACGGTTCAGAGGAAAATGGGAATGCGTATCAGCAACAGCTTTAGATTTTACACAGCAAGAGAAGTGTTGCGAGTTACATTTTAATGTGGAGTACAGAAATATCGCGATAAATAAAAATGCAATCTCTTGCTTTGTGAAAACTAAGTTACAACTTTTGAATATTGCCCTTTATCTATGTGCGCATTTGCTATGTGTCATCGAATTTAATGCTGAGCGTCCAAATTCGCATTGCTAATTATGCTAAGAATCTCTCCCAGTGACGGTTTAAGAAATGGAATCAACAATTGATCGTACGCAAAATAAGGGTTTTACACACCATGGTGCAACTTATAATATAACGAAGTACAGAAATTTCGCGAGCAGTTAATAACAAATGTAATCGCTTGTTTCTTTTTGTTAAACGAAGTAAATTACAACCATTTAATATTGCACCATATTTATGAGCGCATTTTGTGTATCACTCCGGACATAATGCTCAACATTCCAAGTCATATATATATATAATTACAGTAAAATGTTGTTTAAGTTTATTAAAATTCCTCAAAATAATTAACATTTTAATCTAAGATCTTTCAGTCTGAAAAGCCTCCCCTTTTCATTGGGCAATAAAGAACCTTCCGCTGCAGAAAATGAGAAAACCTCTGTAGATTTTTTGTAAACTTCGCCACGAAACTTGTGCTATTATGCTATTCAAAATGTCTGCACGTTGGAAATGTTTACGGTGTTTGCTGGGCCGTCCCTCTTTCGTGTACTCCAATCCTTGACACTCTACTGAACCCGGGGCCCCGCCTACCCGAGGCGGCGACGCAGAGTGGCCTCAGCTCAACCGCAGCTCGCGAAGTGGATAGGCCACGGGCGTTACTGGAGCGCAGGAGGCGGGACATCAGAAGCGCTCCTTATGCAGGTTCCATATGATTATTAAATATCCCACCCATCCATCCAGCATGGTCATTGACTTTCTACCATCAGGCTGGAGACTATCATGCATTAAAAAACAAGAACGGTCAGAATAAAAAAACAGATTATCGCCACAGGCCATTGTGTTTCTGAACTGCCGGCCGCATCATATTCTAAGTGTCACTGTGTTCCGCACCGCACAATAGTTAATATTAATGCGGTTTAGTTTGTCAGTTATGTGTAATTCATCTGCAGATTCTTTTCCCCCTTACCTTCATACGTTATTGCATGTTACGTGTGTTATGTGTTTTAAACCCTGGATTCAAGAAACGTTGTGTTGGTTCTATGTACATTTTATCGGTATATACTTTTTACGCACGAATGCAGTTAAATGACAATGAACCTGACTTTATCTTTGCTAACAGTCCGGGGGACAACTTTTACTGCTTTAAAAATTTCATGTTGTTGACTTTAAATGTGAATATGAAAGAAAATATACAAAATATTAATCGGAGGGAAACGATGAACGATTAATGAAGATTGTAATTTCATTCAAAATTATATCGAATTCCCCAACGTGCCCTATATGTAATACAATTATTTGCTCTACATTTGCAATACAGTTCCAGCGAGAGGTGTTCATTTCGGCACCTCATTGCCTCTCCCTGTGATCGAGTGTATTTCCTCCAGGTTCTCTGCTTTCCATCCACAACCCAAATTAGTTGATCAATTGAACACTATGAAATGGGTCGGATGGAAGAATTAGTGGGAAATTCACAGGCACATTTGCGAATAAGCAGTTTGGACACAATAAGGGGAATAGGATTGTAAGGGTTGCAATGCCAGGCGGTTCAGGCACGATTATCTCCTATATTGGAGTAAAGGATAAAATAAAGTTATATGTAATTAAAGATAGTAACTGGAAAACGCATTTTTGTTCACCGAAACATTAAAGATGTTACCAGGTTCGGAAATGGCCCAAGTGCGGAATGAGAGACACTGAAGCAGGTCGATAATTCACAGTCTTAAATAGGAACAGTGTTAAAGGGAAAATAATACAATAAACGCTAGGCCAAACTAAAACTCCCAAAAGGAAAACGAAGCCTACACTGCTGCTGAAAATAACATCTAAACATTAAACGAATACCGCTAGTCTTTGACTTGAAAGTCCAATATCTCAGGGAAGGCTAAATGCAAAACAGCAACGAAGCGTTGCTATGCTCTGTCCAAGCCTCGACAAGCACTACGAACACAAGAATAGAGTTACTTACTATCAAGTTTAAATAATAATTAGCTGACACTTACAAATTAACAAGCGCAATTGCCATATCTACTCCGCTGCCGAATCCGTCGTTGTGACAAAAGAAGACTTTATTGAATTTCTCAAGAAAGCCAATAAGCTCTTAATCACTTGCTTTAATTCGTCTCTCATTTTTATCCGCAGAAAATAAACGTGTTCGTGCAGGAACTCAAAACCCTTAGCATGTATCCAGACTGAACTGCAATGGTAACTGGATTATCATACGTTGTTGTTAAAATCTGATTATTGACGAAGAGCGCACGAATGAAACTTACAAAATATACCGTTCACAGCTGCCAGAAACAGCAATAAAACTCTGCCTCTCGATCTGTGGAACCATCTGTATAATTTGCCCATCGGGTTCCTCTTCTCACTCTATTGGCTTCTCATATAATATGCCTAATTGTCAGAGCGTTGAGTAGTATGATTAACAGCGGGTTAAATTGTTTCAAACCACCAAAGTGCTATCCTTTTCTGTGACGTGTAGAAATCTGGCATAATCTAAGTAGGCTAGACAAGGGAGATGCAGTGGATGTTGTATATTTGGATTTTCATAAGGCCTTTGACAAGGTGCCACATATGAGGCTACTTAACAAGATAAGAACCCATGGAATTACGGGAAAGTTACATACGTGGATAGAGCGTTGGCTGATTGGCAGGAAACAGAGAGTGGTAATAAGGGGATCCTATTCTGGTTGGCTGCCAGTTACCAGTGGTGTTCCACAGGGATCAGTGTTGGGGCCGCTTCTTTTTACATTGTACATCAACGATTTGGATTATGCAATAGATGGCTTTGTGGCTAAGTTTGCTGAGGATACAAAGATAGGTGGAGGGGCCGGTAGGGCTGAGGAAACGGAGAGTCTACAGAGAGACGTGGGTAGATTGGAAGAATGGGCAGAGAAGTGGCAAAGGAAGTACAATGTTGGAAAGTGTATGGTTATGCACTCTGGCAGAAAAAATAAACGGGCGGACTATTATTTAAATGGGGAAAGAGTTCAGAGTTCTGAGATGCAACGGGACTTTGGAGTCCTCGTACAGGATACCCTTAAAGTTAACCTCCAGGTTGAGTCAGTAGTGAGGAAGGCGAATGCAATGTTGGTATTCATTTCTAGAGGAATAGAGTATAGGAGCAGGGATGTGATGTTGAGGCTCTATAAGGCGCTGGTGAGACCTCACTTGGAGTACTGAGGGCAGTTTTGGTCTCCTTATTTAAGAAAGGGTGTGCTGACGTTGGAGAGGGTACAGAGAAGAGTCACTAGAATGATTCCGGGAATGAGAGGGTTAACATATGAGGAACGTTTGTCCGCTCTTGGACTATATTCCTTGGAGTTTAGAAGAATGAGGGGAGACGTCATAGAAACATTTTAAATGTTTTAAGCATGGACAGAGTGGATTTGGCAAAGTTGTTTCCCATGATGGGGGAGTCTATTACGAGAGGGCATGACTTAAGGATTGAAGGGCGCCCATTCAGAACAGAAGTGCGAAGAAATTTTTTTAGTCAGATGGTGGTGGATCTATGGAATTTGTTGCCACGGGCAGCAGTGGAGGCCAAGTCATTGGGCGTATTTAAGGCAGAGATTGATAGGTATATGAGTAGCCAGGGCATCAAAGGTTATGGTGAGAAGGCGGGGGAGTGGGACTAAATAGGAGAAAAATGGATCAGCTCATGATAAAATGGCGGAGCAGACTCGATGGGCCGAATGGCCTACTTCTGCTTCTTTATCTTATGGTCTTATGGTCTTATAACGATACAGTGGCACGGTATATTGTCCATTATATCTCGAGCAGCTATAAAAAAACATTGTGGGATATTTTCGAAGATACACAAGATAAGCACTACTGCTCCTCCTCCCGTCGCAGTTTCCTCCGTGCAATATTTTACTCTTATCCTCAGAAAACAAATGGTGACAAATCAATTGGAAGTGAACGCCACGATTAGCCAGATGGAACAATCAATGGAACAGAAATTGAGGAGCAGGTTGAGTCTATAGAAAGGAATTAAATTAAGGAATGAATCTGGGAAACAACCATCTTTGCGCTCATGGAGAATTAACCGAATCAGCAGAATTTGTAAATCACCGATGACCATGGACGGGATATAACGGATGATCCATTTGAGAAGTCCCGGGAAAGTATGACGATGGATAATATATTAGCTGCAGAAAAAGAGTTTTATTTACCAACAGTCATTTGTCTACGAAGACGTTCTTCCGACTGCTGCTCCACGATACTGAGTGGTCATTTGACTTTCAAGCCTGCTCCTTTCCAGAATGTAGCCGACGTGCATATTATACAAAAAGAAAACAAACTATAATGTTACATGCAGTAACTGATGATTAATGGATTCCTGCAACACATGAGTTGACTCGTCTAAGAGTTACGTACTGGAACATGTGTCGAACATGTCTGAGGTTTCAACCAACTCAATAACGAGGGTAGAAACAGGACAATTTGGCAGATAAATTCGTAGCTGAGAAGCTGGTACAGGGGATAATGCTTCAGTTTCTCGGATTGGGATCACTTCTGGAGGACGTATGGCCTGTACAAAAGTGTTGGGTTGCAAGAATCACAGGGGGAGCAACATTCACGCCTGCAGGCTTGATAGAGCTGTTGGGTGGGTTTAAACTACTTGTCAGGGGGGTTGGAGCCATATTGAAGGGAACCAGAAGAGGACCGATAGCAAAAAGCAACGATAGCGTGCAGTCAGAATGTCAGGAGGACAGGCAGATGATAAGACATGTAACTCTCGCTTCGCCTAGCGGCTTGATATAGGGGGTGATAACCCCCAGCCCGGCCAAACTTAAGAAATCTCGTTTGGGTTAGTGCTGCATGATGTGCCCCCTGTTACAAGTCAGTGCTCCGAAATAACAAACAGTACACAATATCCGATTAAATGATTAAGCTTTATAACTCTTACCTTGACTATATGGTTAGTAGCGAAACAAAATAAAAGAAAAAAAAAGAGCCCAGTCTTATTAAACAGTCTGTGCGCAAAGTTGCAGCTCAGCGATAAGCCGATCGTTCATCATCGACCTCCTCCGATCGTCGCTGCCCTTCGCACCCTCGCTCCGAGACCACCCAGTCCAGTGGTCTACCAAATCTCTCCATTCGTGTCTTCTCTCCTCATCTCTCTCTGGCAAAATCACGCGAAAAACTCCTTCTAGATTCACATACCAAGGCAACAAAATCCTGATTGGCTGACTTGCATAACCACAATCCTGTTATCTCCAGCCATAACCCAACATTGCTGCTACAGAGAAACCGTTACTTCAGCAGTGAATATTACAGAGAATCCATTTCCTTAGCCTTAGCAGTGAAACATTATACAGAAGCCATTACAGCGCGATACGGACAAAACTGCAGCCAACAGGGTGAGTATCAGAGCATTACGGATACAGAGTTTAAAAGAGCAGCAAATACGGTATTCAAAGTGTTGTATCTCAATGCACGGGGTAAAAGAAACAAGGTGGATGATCTTGTTGCACTATTACAGATCGTCAATTATGATGTTACGACCACCACTGAGTCATGCCTGAAGGATGGTTTTAGTAAGGAGCTGAATGTTCAGGGATCGAAGGGAGAAGAAGGTAGGCAGAGGGGTTCGTGTGGCTCTGCTGGAAAGGATTAGCATCAAATCCGTAGAAAAATGTGACATATGATCGGAAGATTTTGAACCTTTGTGGCTTAAGTTAAGAAAATGCAAGGGTAAAAGGACGTTGATGGCAGTTATATACAGGTCTCCCAACAGTGGCTGGGAGGTGGAGCACAGATTATAACAGGACATAGAAAAGGCGAGTCAAAAAGGCAATGATATGGTCGTCATGGGTAGTTTCAAAATGCAGGTCAATTGGGAAAACGAGGTTGGTAATAGATCTCAAGAGAGTGAGTTTCTTCAGTGTCTGAGAGATGGCTCTTTAGAGCAGTTTGCTGTGGAGCCTACTAAGGGATCAGCTATACTGTATAGGGTGTTACGTAATGAACAGTAGGCGATTAGGGAGCTTATGGTAAAAGAACCCCTAGGAACTAGTAATCACAATGTCATTGAGTTCAACTTGAAATTTGATCGTGAGAAAGTAATGTCTAACGCAGCAGAATTTCAGGGGATTAAGGGAAATTGCAGTGGTATGAGAGAGGAATTGTCCAAAGTAAATTGGAAGGTGCTGCTGTCATGGTTGTCAGTAGAACACGATTGTCGTGTGATTCTTGAAAACTAAGGGAAATGCAGTGCATATGCATTCCAAAAATGGAGAAGTACTCAAATGGTAAAAAGTACAACCATGGCTGACAGGTCAAATCAAAGCTATTGTAAAAACAAAAGAAAGGGCATACAACAAAGCAAAAACTAGTGAGAAGATAGACGATTGGGATGTTTTAAAAAATCTACAGAGAGCTACTAAAATCATTGGAAGAGATAAGATGAAATATGAAAGCAAGCTAACAAACAAAATCAAATTGGATAGCAAAAGTTTTTCCAAGTACGTTAAAATAATGAGAAATGACAGTGGACATAATACAGCAAGAAAATGAAGCAGGAGAAATAATAACGAGGGACAAGGAGATGGCTGATGAACTAAATGATTATTTTGCATCAGTCTTCACCGTGGAAGACACCAGCAGTATGCTCGATACTGTGTTGTGTGAAGGAAGAGAAGTGGGTGCAGTTACTAGTACAAGAGAGAAGGTGCTCAAAAAGCTAAATGACCTAAAGGTACAGAGGTCATCCGGACGATATGAACTGAGCCCTAGGGTTCTGAAAGAGGTAACGTTAGAGATTCTGGTGGCACTAGAATGATCTTACAAAAATCATTAGACTCTGGCATGGCGGCAGAGGACTGGAAAATTGCAAATGGCACTCCAACATTTAAGAAAGGAGGAAGGCAACTGAAAGGGAATTATAGACTAGTTAATTTGACTTCAGTGGTTGGGAAGATGTTAGAGTCACTTGTTAAGGATGAGGCGATGGGATACTTGTTGACACAGGACAAAATAGTACAAATTCAGCATAATTGAAGAACCTGTTGGAATTCTTTGAGGAGATTACAGGTAGGAAAGAGAAAAGGGATGCAGTGGAAATTGTATATTTGTACTTTCAGAAGGCCTTCGACAAGGTGCCACATATGAGACTGCTTACCAATTTAAGAATCTATGGAATTACAGGAAAGTGACTAACATATTTAGAACATTGGCTGCTGGTAGGAGGCATAAAATGATCTTTATCTGGTTGGCTGCTAGTGACTAGTGATGTTCCACAGGGGTCGATGTTGGGAGCACTGCTTCTTATGCTGTACTTATATAGAGTATATATAATTTAGATGATGGAATCGATGGCTTTGTTACAACGTTTGCAGATGATACCAAGATTGGTGTATGGGTAGGAGTTTTGAGGAAACAGATAGGATGCAGAAGGACTTAGGCAGATTTGGAGAATGGGCAAGAAAGTGACAAATGAAATACAATGTTGGAAAATGCATGGTCATGCAGTTTAGTAGTAGAAATAAATGTACGGACTACTTTCTAAACTGGGAGAAAATCCAAAAATCTGAGATGCCAAAGGACTTAGGAGTCTTTGAGTAGAACACCCTAAATATTATCTTGCAGGTCGAGTCCGTTTTGAGGAAGGCATTCATTTCAAGAGATCAAGAATACAAGAGGAAGGATGTGATGCCGAGGGTTTATAAGGCACTGGTGAGCCCTCACCTTGAGTATTGTGACAGTATTGGGCTCCTCATCGTAGAAAAATGTGCTGGCATTGGAAAGGATCCAGTGGAGGTTCACAAGGATGATCCCAGGAAAGAAAGTGTTATCATACGAGGAACGCTGGATGGCTTTGGGTCTGCACTCGCTGGAATTCAGAAGGATGAGGGGAGAATCTCATTAAAAACTTTCGGATGTTGAAAGGCCTAGACAGATTAGATGTAGAAAGGATGTTTCCCATAGTGGGAAAGGCTAGAACAATCAGCACAGACTCAGGATAGCGTGGCTTCCTTTCAAAACAGAGATGTGAAGAATTTTCTTTAGCCAAAGGGTGGTGAATTTGTGGAATTTGTTGCCACATACAACCGTGGAGGTCAGAACGTTGGGCGTATTTAAGGCAGGTTCTTGATTAGACATGGCATCAAAGGTAACAGGGGGAAGGCCGGGAATTAGGGTGGAGGAGGAGAAAAAATATGGATCAGCTATTCATTTTTTACTGATACATCAGGTCCTCTAGAGCTGACAATGTCATTGTAATTTTTCTTTGTACTTTTCCAACCTTATTTACATCTTTCTGTAGGTAGGAGATCAAAACTGCACACAATGCTGCTTCAGCAGTTCACCACTCTCCTTTTTCTAATCCGATTCCTTCCTCTCCACCCTGATCTTTTCATTTCCTTCCCACCTGGATACTCCCATCACCTTCCACCTATTTCTTTTCCCCTCGCTCCGCCTTTTGATTCTGCCGTCTTGCTCGTTCTTTTTCGGTCCTAGAGAAACATCTCGGGCCGGAGCGTTGACCGTTTCTTAGATACCACAGATACGCGTTGACCTGCTGAAGTCCTCCAACATTTTCTGTGAATTTCTTTGGATTTCAGCAATCTGCAGAGTTTCTAGTGTTTATCGTTTTCTGCTCCACTGCGTAGTCTCCTTGATGGATGCCTATCCTGAAGAGGTAATATTCTACTCTTCGCCGGGGGTTCAATGAGACCCTCTCTCACTGCTCGGTCACTGTGATCTCTGCTGCTCTCGACGACTCGACTCACATAAACTCGGAACTTACTGAGTGCAGGAGCAGCGGGACAAAGGTGAATCGCCCACAGAGGACAGAACGCTCTTGCCTCAGAAAGGGGAAGGTCAGGGGGCATTCTGAAGATCCGTCACGGATGAGAGCTGCGATCGTAGGGGTTAGGAGGGTTAATAGTGTCTGAAGAGAGAGGAGGGCAGAGGCTTTCAGGGAAGGCTCGTTGGGAGGAAGGGGAGACTCCAAGGATCCAAGAGCTGGCGTTGCGATCGGAGAGACACGGGATTGCAGAATGGTGTGGGGGAAGGAGAGACTGGAATTTCAGCGGCAGCACATGGATTCCTGGCAGGACGTGATGTCAGCAAATGCCCAGGCTAGAGTCGGAGTTGCAGCTTGCGCTATAGGCGCTTTGAAGGTGTCCAGGGTCATTGGATGCCGCATTGAAGGCGGTGGAGACCCGGTTCTTTATCTTCTCGGGACCGTGGGGAACGTCGATGTCGCCAGCAGTGCTTGCGGTCCAGCGACATCCGTAGCAGCCGTCGTTGGAGAGGCAGGTACTATCGTCTGTAGACAGGCGATCGTCCGATCCTTGCTGGACGTAAGAAAACGAAGAACCGGCGATTTAAAGCTTGAATCCAGCCGAGGATAAAGATTCGGCCAGGCCCATTGCAGGTGGAGAACAGAGAATTCCAGAATTGTGAGCGACAAGAATAGGCACACCAATATTCTGCTCATAGCGTAAATAGCGGCTTGTGGAGCTCGGCGGGAGCAGCAGTCATTTCTACCTTCGCTCCTCAGAGGTCCGAATCTAGAAGCTTGAAACGGAAGCCACGTGGCACAATATGGCAGCGAAGGCATGTTCCCAGGAAGGATACGTTGCTGCGGTAGCGGATCTCGGTGAGCACATGGTCTACGAGTCGGAGGGCAGCAGAAATCACAGAGGGGGAGCTGTGAGAGAGCTTTCACTGAACTCCAATCGAAGGGAGCATCCCTGGAGGAGACTTCGCATTGTAGTAGTAGAATGAGGGACACGGGAAAATCTGAAGATGCTGGAAGCCAAACAATAAGCATAAAATATTGGAGGAACTCAGCCGGTCAGGCAGCATCTATGGACAAAAAGTGAACAGTCGACGTTTCGGCCTGGACACTTCATCAGGACTGCAAGTAAAAGAGATGAGAAGTTAGAGCAAGAACGTCGGGGAAGGGAAAGAAGAAGAACAAGGTGAAACCGGGAGAGAAAGGGATGAAGTAAAAACCTGGAAAGTTGTTTGGTAAAAGAGATAAAGGGCTGAAGAAGGGGGAATCGGACAGAAGAATGAGAAGACAATGGAAGAAATAGAAGGGGGAGGGACACCAGAGAGAGCTGCAAGGGGTTCACGTTCCCCCATTCCCCTCTTTCAATTAAGGAAATAAGTTGAAAGAGAGGAATGGGGGAACGTGAAGGGAGCAATTACTTGAAGTTCGAGAAATCGATTTGCATGCCATCTGGTTGGAGGCTACCTAGAGGGAAGCCATTTCTTTCACAGCGAAAGATTGATATACCAGCATTGGGCGTAAGATGACAAACAGAGTTAATACACTCAGACAAAAATAATGATAAATAAAGAAGTAAAGGACAATTACTGATAACGTGAGTTGTAGAGTACTTTAAAGTAAATATATACGTTGTGGCATCGAGAGTTTATACTGCGCCTGCCACGGTCCTCACACGCTAGCAATTCTAACACCGAAGGAGCAGTGCCCACTAAGGTTATACATGCTCCAATATCGGGAAAGATTTAAATGCATCTTTTTTTCCCATTTTCAGTAGGAGGTGAAGTAATTTTAAACCCGAAGTATGATTTATATATGCAGTACACAATCCGATGAGACAAATGCGAGGCAAGATGCAGTGGGCAAACGATGTGCTGCAGACGTGGACGTTAATGCTCATGTCCATGGACCGTGGAAGTGACTCGCGAAAAACAGTGCACATTGGATAAATCTCTTTCCTGACATAGTGATGGAACATAAAGGGAGCGTGGCCAGTAATTAATGGGGGAAGTGCCGGCTTGCCAAGAACAGTCGCATTCGATAGGAAGGCAAGAGCTGTCACTCGTAGCGTCTGAAAAGTAGGTTAAATTGGTTAAATTATTCTGTTCTGAGAGAATCCGATGTCAACTGCGCAGCTTGGCGAATAGAATCTCTGCTCATGAAAGGGCTGCCTTATATTCGGTCTCCAACTCTAAGCAGATTCCCGCCGAAATTTCATGGGAGTAAAGATAATACGAGTCAAGTTATTGATACCGTTCTTTAATTCCTGTCTGAACTTGCTTTGGGTCATGGCGTAGATGCAAGTGTTGGCGCCTGCACTGATGCGTATGAGCAAAATCCCTACCTCGTTGGCAATGGCCGTGGGGCTTGTGAGATCATCGGCAACAAAATTAACTGTAACTCGAGTACAGATTAAACTCACAATGGCCGTTGTCCAGAGTAGTATAGACGAGGCAGACACGGTGAAGAGTAGGACGATGGATTTGCGTCGACTCTCTGCCTCACTGTCTTTGATATTCTGTCCCTTCAGGCGCCGACGAGCCTTGCTGGCCGCTACGATGTTCTTGACCGTTATCCCGTTCAGGAGAAGAATT
This sequence comes from Mobula hypostoma, assembly GCF_963921235.1. NCBI lineage: Eukaryota > Metazoa > Chordata > Chondrichthyes > Myliobatiformes > Myliobatidae > Mobula > Mobula hypostoma. The sequence goes on from NC_086101.1 coordinate 29,854,282, forward strand.
ATAGCGAAGGGGAGCAAACACAGAGAGATGCTGCACATCCAGGTGAAAGACATCCACCATTTAGAGGTGAAGTAGGCGGGTTTGGGCCGACATCCCCACTTCACATTAACCATGACATAGCGAGGTTCATACATGAAGTGAAAGGGGATGTATTTTAAGCAGCTCAACGCACACAATAACACAATAACCACTGCGGCCGTCTTATCCGTGCAATAACGTGGTCTCAGTTTCGGACAGCAAATGCTAACAAATCGGTCAAAGCTAAAGGACACGGTTAACCAGACGGAATAGTCCAGGGTAAGTAGCCGCAAGTGTATGTATGAAGGGCACACTGTGCTACGGGAAAGTAAGGAGGTAGGTGTGTAGTGAAGGTATATTTCTCGGAGCAAGACATGAAAGAAGAGCACCATCATGTCGGATATCGCCATTGCCATCATGTAACGCGTAATTCCTTTGGAGAGGCCACACTTTCCCCGGTGCAGGATCGCAGCCGTCAACATGTTCGCTGGGAAAATCACAACCAAATAGCAACTTAGACTGCTTTTAAATGATCGCCTTTCTGCAGTCATACAACATAGAAAAAGGCCCTTCACTGACTTGTTCCGCGCCGTCAGACTAACTCCTTACGTTCACTCTTCACATTTCCACCAACCGCATCCCCACCCGTTTTCTCCCCAGAATCTACGACACATATACAAATTGGGTACAGTTTAACGTGGCTAATTAACCACCTGTCGCAGGAAAATTTCACGATGTTCCAATATTCCAATAATCTTTTGAAAATTTATCGAACAGATGCACTGATGGTCTGCTTAGCCTCAGATGGCACTAGATCAGTGAATTAAATACTTAAACACGCTGGGCTCCAATTCGCTGCTACATTATTTTGGCAAAGCCATATCTACCCTCTATCCTGGGTTCTACAGTTTCATCGTTCAAGTATCCAATAGCCTGGAGAAGTTTTTTCACATTTACCACTGTTCTATTATTCCATAGCGCCAGCTTCATATCGAAGCATGTGGCCATACGTTTACCCACCAATTATCTCCTGGCCGTTTCCCTAGCCATATATTTCCATCTTGTGACTCTCAGCAGATGTAACCTTGAGACAACCTGTGTCAACGACTATATTGTAAATATTGTAGATACGGCAAACTTCCTCAAATTGCATTAAGGCTGCAATTACATCTCCTTTGTCGCAGAGGACGGAGAATTGACAGAAAATGGTCTCCTTTTCCATGTACCGCATATTTTCAATGAGAATGAAAATGATATTTTCTGAACTTCCGAATATCTTATCGTATTGGATGTATTCGCCACCAGCATTCTCCCAGAACTGTGTTAATTGTTAGGAAGATCAGCAGCTCAGAAGTTACATCATCAAATTGGGACTCCTGATGTGGCAGAGAAGGGGATAGCTTTTGTGAACAAATGAGAAGGTCTCTCCGTGATTTTGTTTTGCCATAAAACCTCACGGCATCAAGGAAATGTCGTCCCGTATCCCTAGTTCAGAGTAATGTCTGCCAACTGTGCTAATCCGATCCGAAAGCCGCTATTGCAGTCTGCTATTCTTCCAGATTTTCTGAGCCCGAGAATTGTGGACTGGAACTTAAGCGAAAGATTACATAGGACGTGACGATTAACTAATAGGTTGACGACGAACGTTTGCTCAGAGAGAGCGGGAGAGAAGCTAACCAGTTGCCAATAATCTGGCTGGAGATCGGCGGATGCTATGAAAAGAACATAATTACACAGATCCGTTGGGAAAAAGAGCCGTAACTCTGTAGCTGTAAACGGGGATCCCAAATATCGCCACAATGGGATAAGAAATTTCTTTCATGTAGAGAACTGGAGCTCGTCCCATTCTAAACGATTCGCAGTATCGACTGTTGAAAGCAGCTTGGCAACCTTCCTTATTAAAACCCCCATCAGTTCTCCAGTGGGTTCATGAAAAGAGAGAACAATGAAATTAGTTACAGGCTCTTTAACAAACATGTTTTGCGTTGTGCAGAAGTGATGAAATCTCACTTGTTTCCTGGTGGAGAAATACTCAAAGCAAAGAGGACGTGAGCCGCCGTTCCTTGCTTACCCAGCACTCCATCCAAATTACATCATGATGATCATGTTCCAGGGTGGTAGTTGCGTCATTAAGAAAATGGCAGTTATAGTCGATGATAGAGTTTTTTTGTAACGCAGGCAAATCCGAAATATAATCTGTTCTTGAAAACTTTCACCTGTAGGGCGTAGCAATGGCACGTAATCATTATTGGTGCTCAGATAGCATTTCTTATTTTGAGTTTAATGTTGGAGCTCAGGGAAACGGAGAGTAGAATTCATGTGGTGGGTGAAAGTCTGATCAGTCCATTGTCTTTGTTCGATAGCACATCGGGGCTCCGATGGCGCTGGATATCCCGAGATCAATGACACAATGTCGCCAACCCCGGTTCCAACAATCTCAAGCAGACACATACGTATGACTCCACCTCCACAAACTTCTGTTCCTAGGCCTTTGAACGACTTCAAACTGCAAGTTATGAGACATTCGCTGTAGCTTCTGCGTGGACTTCGGCTGTCAGCATCCCCAGACCGAAACATTACTCGCTGTTCCTGGGCTCCGGATTCTTCTTCACCCACCATTATTCTCCATCCCCGGGTCTCTGAGTCACTATCGTCATCCGTTACTTCCTCGAAGCCTCTGTTTTATTACCATCACACCTTCCTGAACACATCAACTATCCCCCATCTTCCTATGCCAGCAACTCCCTCCTCCTCGGATCCCAGCTCTAATCCTTCACGTGTCCACACCATTCTCTCCGAAGGTCGCCTGTCTGAGACGGAATGTTCTTTCCTCATCGACTTCTTTATGTTTGTCCCCCTCCACCCACACCTCAGTGCATTCAGTACTCGCCAAGACGCCTAGCACTTCTTCTGTCTCCTCCATCTCTGAGCCCACTCCTTTGGCTTCTTTCGCAAGAATTCCGGACCCGGCGCTGATGACCCCTTCTTCCGTCACTAACCCTCTCCCACTCTTGGACACTCAGATCTGGTTCTCTGCCTGCTCTGGATCTGTTCATTTCGGATTTCCTTCGAAACATTAACAGGCACGACTTCAACTCTCCTCTCTCCCCCTCGAAACTAGCCCCTCTAAAAGCACTATCCTCCACTCTTTCTGCACCAATCTCAACTTTGCCATCAAACCAACAGATAAAGGGGTGCCGATGTCGTGTTGCGGACTGACCACTCCTTTCTGAGACCAGACGGCAGCTCTGAGGCACCGCCTTTGCCTACTCCTTGAAGGGGACCCCACTGCAGACCATTAGAAAACTGCGTCCCCATCATCACGGGCCTCATCATCTCCGGAGAACTCCCATTCACTGCACCACCAATCTCAAAGTTCCCCTACCCCGCATTGTTTGCCTCTGTTTGCACTCCTCTGTCTGACAGATCTGATCCCCAGCTTCAATACTTTCATTCGGTCCCTCGCACTTTCTCTAGACTTCTATCGCTATGTGTAATGGTCTTATAGCCATATGCGTTTCTGGATTCTATTTACTCCTTTGTTGTTGTGTTTCAGCGATTAGATTGGAGCGATCGATGCGGACAGAGCTTCAGTTACGACATCCTCTAGGGCCTCTAGTCGGCTATCGGCGTGGCACTGACCTGAACTAAACTGCACACTCCTGGAGTCCTGGTTTGATGTTGATCTTTTATATGTTCGTTCGCTTTTTGTCGTTTGCCCATTATCTCGTTTCGCGCGTTGGGTTTTGATATATTTTTTTGTACAGATTCCATTTTCCTGACTGCGGTAGAACGAATCTCAGAGTTCTGAATAGATAGGAAATTTGATAAGAAATGTACTTTGAAATTTTGAGTCTTTGACTTCCACACCAATCGCAACCCTAACCTGAGAGAAGATTTCACACTTGCGCAGTGGTCCTTTTACTATACCCTTCAAATCCCTTCAAAAATCTATCATAATATTTACCCCAGCACTATCGCATGATTAAGTACTAGTTAGTACCTACACGTGCGTATCATCTAACTTCCCCAGAGCTGGTGACATAGCTTTACCGGTAAAGAATGACATCAAATCAGTGGAATGATGTGACATAGGATCGGAAGATGTTGAATCCGTGTGGATTGAGTGAGGAAACTGCAAGGGTAAAAGGACTTTGATGGCAGTTATATACTGGTCTCCCAACAGTGGCTGGAAAGTAGCCCACAGATTCAACAGGAAATAGAAAAATGCGACTAAAAAGGGCAATGTTATGGTAGTCATGGGAGATTTTAACATGCATGTCGGTTGGGAAAATTAGGTTGCATCTCAAGATAATGTTTGTTGAATGCCTACTAGCTGGCTTTCTCGTGAAGTTTGTCGTTGAGCCTATTGTGGGAACATAGACTAGACTGGGTGTTATGTAATGAACCAGAGGCGATTTGGGGGCAAACGGTGAAGAAACAGTAAACAGACAGTGATCGCAATATGATTGAGTTAGACTTGAAATTTGATAGGGATAAGATGAAGTCTGAAGAAGAAATATTTCAGTGGAGTAAAGGAAATTGCAGTGGTATGAGAGAAGTGTGGGCCAATGTAAATTGGAAAAGAGATGCTGGCAGGGATGAGTGCAGAACAGAAATGGCGAGAGTTTCTGGGGGAAAAAAGGGGAAGGTGCAGGATAGATGCATTCTAAAAACGAAGAAATATTCAAAAGGCAAAAGATGCAACCGTGGCTGACAGGGAAGTGAAGGCTAATGTAAAAGCAAAAGAAAGGACATACAGCAAAGTTAAAATTAGCGGGAAGATATACGATTGGGAAGCTTTTAATACCCTGCAGAAATCAACTAAATTAGCAGCGAAAAGACGAAATATGAAAGCGAGCTATCAAGGAATGCCAAAGTGGATAGTAAAAGCTTTTTCAAGGATGTAAAAACTAAGAGAGAGATGGACGTGGATATAGTATCGGTCGAAAATGAAACTGGAGAAATAATAACTGGGGACAAGGAAATGGAAGTTGAACTAAATGAGTATTTTTCATCAGACCACACTGTGGAAGATACTTTTACAATGGAGCGTTGGGAGCAGACCCAAGTGTAGGACACCGACACGTAGGTAGCATTAACAGAAGTGTATTTTTATTAATAGTTTCCAAGAAGGCCGGAGAGCGAGGTTTAGATGCTTACATGGACGTAAATGTTGGACAACGAAACGGAGGAGCCTGGACTTGGACTCGGAGACGGAACCTGGACTTGGACTTGGAGACGGAATCTGGACTTGGACTCGGACTCGGACACGGATCCTGGATTTGGACTCGGACTCGGACACGGAGCCTGGATTTGGCCTCGGACTCAGGCAAGGAACCTGGACTTGGACTCCGACCCGGAGTCAGGACTCGAACTTAGACTCGGAACAGGGACTCGAACTGGACTTGGACTCTGACATGGGACCTGGAATTGGACGTGGACTTGGACTCGCACACGGAGCCTGGACTTGGACTTGGACTCGCACACGTAGCCTGGACTTGGACTTGGACTCGGACACGAAGCATGGACTCGAACTTGGACACTGAGCCGGGACTCGAAATCGGGCACCAGACGACAAAACTAGACAACGACAGTCAATTGGTATCTTGGGTCAGAGTAGCGGCAAACGGCCTGCAATCCTCAGCTGCACACAAGAGCACAAAGCGCAACAATGACAAACAATTCGTATCTTGGTTCGGAGTAGCGGCAAACGGCCTGCAATACTCAGCTGGACACGAGACGACAAAACCAAACAACGGCTCAGCATCCCACGAAAACGACAGAATTCGCATCTTGACTCGGAGCAGCGGCAAACGGCCGGCTAAACTCAGCTGGGCACGTAAACGACAGAATTCACTAAGCAACCCCAAGCATTGAAGCATCTTAGAGTCCACTATTCTCCGCGGCCCGGAACATGCATTGCCGCACAGCTTAGGAGACGGACCATCAGTGAGTAGATGTAAGCAGGAGTTTTTAATGCTGCTGGTTCAGATGAAAATCAAGTACCCTAATCAAGGAGCCCCGTAGAACACAGGGAAATGGAAATTAACTGAAATGAGGAGTCAAGGGAACGGACTGTGACAGATCCTAACAGCGTACCAGAACTGAAGGGTTCAGGATGAGAAGTTAGTGTGCTACGATTGCAAGAGAGAAAGTGCTCAAATAGCTTTAAAAGCAAGTCACCCGGATCAGATGAACTGCACCCTAGTCATATGAGGGGAGCAGCAGTAGAGATTGTGGAGACATTAGTAATGATCTTTCAAAAATCATTGGATGCTGGTATCCTGCCAGAGGACTGGAAAATTACAAATGTTGGTCCACTTTTTAAGAAAGTAAGACGGCACGGAAAGTACTTTTTGACCAGTTACCTTGACCTCAGTGGTTGGGAAAATGTTGAAGTCAATTCTTCTGGATGAAGTTATGGAGTACTTTGTAACACAGAAAGATACGAAAAAATCAGTATGGTTTCCTGGAGGGAAAATATTGCCTGACGAGCCCATTTGAATTCATTGAGGAGATTACAACAGGATGGATAGAGGGGATGCAATGGATGTTGTATATGTGGTCTCTCAAAAGCCCTTTGACAAAGTGCCACACACAAGGCTGCTTGCCAAGCTAAGAACCCGTAGTATTAAATGAAAGTTAGTGGCATGGTTAGAACATTGGTTAATTGGTAGGAGGCTGCGAATGGGTATAAAAGGATCATTTTCTGGTTGGCTGACTGTGACTAGTGGTGATCCGCTGGGGTTGGTGTAGGGATTGCTTCTTTTTAGGCAATGTATCAACGATGTAGGTGATAAGATTTTTGCCAAGTTTGTAGACGATACGAAGATTAGTGGAGGGGTGGGTAGTGCTGAGGAAACACTAGGTACTCTGCAGAAGGACCTAGGCAGTGGCAAATGAAATACCATGTTGGAAAATGCATGGTCATGTATTTTGGTAGTCAAAATGAATGTGCTGACTTTTCTAAAAGGGAAGAAAATTCAAAACTGCTACATACAAAGGATCTTGGGAAATTTTGTTCAGAACACCCGAAAGGTTAACTTGTAGGTTGAGTTGGTGGTGAGGTTAGCAAATGCAATGTAAGCATTCATTTCAAGAGGCCTAGAAAAAACAAGCAGGGAGAAGACTAAATACCACAACACATAGAAGCAGAACTCAGCCATTCAGCCCATCCACCATTCCATCATGTCCGATCCCTGATCCCAGTCATCCTCATACACCTGCCATCTCACCATATCCTTTGATGCCCTGACCTATGAGGAAACTACTCCACCGCTCTATGGCAGAGCATTCCGGAGATCCACTACTCTAAGCCTATATAAAAAAAAATCCTCCTCACCTCTGTTCTAATTTGTCTCCCCTCCGTTTCTGAGGCTGTGCCCTCCAGTTCTGGATTCTTCCACCATAGGATATGTCATCTCCATATCCACATTATCTAGTCTTTTCAACATTCAGTAAGATTGAATGAGATCACCCCGCAGTCTTCTAAATTCTGGTGAGCACAGGTTCAAAGCAGCCAAAGGATCCTCATATGTTAACTCCTTAACATAACTCCATCTGGACTTTCTCCAATTACAACGCATCCTTTCTGAGATTTGGGGCCGATATCTGTTGACAATACTCCAAGTGTAGCCTGACTAGTGTCTTATAAAGCTTCAGTATTATTTCCTTGTTTTTATGTTCTATTCCCCTTTTATCACAGAATCAATGTTTAAATTAACCTTCTAGGAGTCTTGCTCGAGGACTCCTAAGTTCCTCTGGATCTGATGTTTGAACCTTCTCTCCATTGAGATATTAGTCCGCACTATTGGTCCTTGCATTCCAGTACATTTTCCAACCTTATATTCCATCTGCTAGTTTCTTTTGCCCATTCTTCCAATTGGTTCGTCCTGTTGCAATTACGTTGATTCCTGAGCACCTCTTGTCGTTCCAGTAATCTTCGTATCATCTACAAACTTTAACATAAAGCCATCAGTTCCATTATCCAAACCATTGACAAACAATGTAAGACGTAGTGGTCACAATATTGATCTCTGGGGAGCACCACTACTTACTGGCAGCCAAACAAAACATACCCGTTTATTCCCACTCGCTTTCTCTTGGCTATCAGAACTCACCTATACATGCCAGAATCTCTCCTGTAACGCCATATATTTTATCTTGTTACGTGGCCTTACGTGTGCCGCCTTATCAAACGCCTTCTGAAAATCCAGGTAAATGTAATTCACTGCCTCCACTTTGTCCAACCTGCTTGTTACTGCTTCGACGAACTCTAACAGATTTGACAAGCAAGTCTTCCCTTCACAGTAACCATTATCACCAAGTTCTGATATGGCCCAACGGCGGAGCGACAGACACTGAAGCGGGTCGATAGTTCAGGGACTTTAATGCGAACAGAGTTAAAAGGGAAAGAAAACAATAAACGCTAGGTCAAATAGTGCCGTTAGCTAAAACTCTCAAATGGAAACCGAAGCCTACACTGCGGATGAAAGGAATAACTAAATATAAAACGAAAACCGCTAGTCTTCAGAGACATGACAGTCCACTTATCAGGCAAAGCCGAATGCAAACAGGCAGGGAAGCTTTATAATGTTCAAATCTCGTCAAGCACGACGATGAAAAGAATTTAGTTAAATACTATCACAAATAAATAATAATTAGGTCATATATTCACGAGGGCAATTGCCGTATCTGCTGCGCTGCTGAATCCGCGATTGTGACAACACTGCTGACATTGACGTATTTTATCATTAGGCACCATTACTCCGAAGCCTCATACGTAATATTATACTCCAACACTTTCCCAAACACTGAGGTTAGTCTAACTGGCCTATAAATTGCGTTCTTTTGTCTTCCTCCCTCAAAAGGTGGAATAACATATTCAATCTTCCACTCCTCCGGGACCATACTAAAATTAAGTGATTCTTGAAAGATCATGACCAATGCATCTGTTATCTCTTCAACAAACTCTTACAGAGCTCTAGGATGTAGCCCATCCTATCCAGCTGACTTGTCCACCTCAAGATATCTGAGTTTGCCTAGCAATTTTGGGATGCTGAGACTTTATTAGGCACCGGCGAGGCCTCACCTGGAGTCCTGTGATTAGTTTTGGGCTCCTCATTTCAAAAAAGATGTACTGGCATTAGAGTGGATTCAGAAGAGTTTCAAAAGAATCTTTCTGGGAATAATTAGGTTATCATACGAGGAAGGTATAATGGCTGTGGGCATTCACTCGCTGGAAATTAGAAGGATCAGGGGATCTCATTGAAACCTTTCGAATGTTGAAAGTCCTGGACAGAGTAGATATGGAGAAGACGTTTCCCATGGTGAAATAGTCTAGGAAAAGAAGATACAGACTTAGGATAGACCATATACCGTGAGTGTTCAGTTAAAGCAGAGATGCAGATACATTTCTTTAGCCACAGGTTGGTGGAATTGTGGAATTTGTTCCTACAGGCAGCTGTGGAGTCCAAAGGCAGAGATTGATAGGTTTTTGATTGGATACGACATCAAAGGTTACGGATAGAATACTGGGGAGTGGCGCTGAGGAGGGGAAAAAGAATCAGCCATGAATAAATGGCGTAGGAGACTCGATGGGCCAAACGAGCTCATTCTACTCCTATGTCTTATGGTCTGATGGTTCTATTAAACCTCGTTGATTTGACCAAAGCAGAATGTTCAGCGCTAGGTATTACGGTGATGTGCCTAACACACTCAAGCATCTCAGCTTATTGAATAACTCTTTGTCCTTTTAGAGGCAGAACTGTGTACGTGTTTTGAGACAAGATTAATTGCCTCCCTTTCTCAACACTATGGAAATAATTTTCGTTCGTGATATTTTGCTTGGAATTTCAATAACAATATTTGGCATGTGTCTATCAGAGAGATTACTAATACCAAAGTAAAGGCAGAACAGCGAAAGGCTGATAGAAAATTCTAAATGAGTTACCAGGAACACCAACTATATCAAGGAGAGGGTAGTAGATATTTTCTAACTGAATAACTACCGGTTGTCCCATGTTCAGAGAGTAGCGACGTGTGTAAGGAGGTCGTTTGCATTTGAAGTTTTAAAATTATAGCTAAGAAAATTATTTTGATGCATAAGCAAGAGGAAATAATTGGAAGAGTGATTGTCGTAGTAACAAAGAAACCTAGATTACGGTTGCAGCTAATTATAGTTACTGCACATTAACTGCCATCTAAAAATGTAAGCAAAAAGACTTACAATTCAGAATAAATATCTATGCGATTTTGGATTTCCTGAAAAATGATGATTTTTTGTTACCGAATATGAAGATGTATTTTGATCGACGCATGCAAATAATCATGAAAAAATCCATACGTAGATACACGATCTGATATAGTAGAAATCTTTAGGTTTCATGTATACAGAATTCGCTCTTTTCACTTTCCATAAGGTTATTAATAATTAAAGTAGTCGCTAGCGTTAGGATAACAATCTGAATGAGGTATATTATCACTATAGAAATTATGTGAATGTTGTAATTCCCCGGAAGCATGATAGTTTGAACACACTACCATTGCAATAAATAAAGGAAAAAGGAAGTGGTGTTCAAGGCTCATGGATTCTTCACAAATCTGAATCTGGGGATCATGATTGCATTCCAAAGACCCTGAGTTTGGCTCTTCAGGCTCTTGCAGAAGATACAAGAAGAATCAAACCAAAACTTAAATTTAAGCAGATATTCGCATGAAATTGGAGAATTTCGCTAGTTCTTAGAAAATTAAGTTATCTGAAGACATTATGCAATACTTAAAGCTAGTGTAACTGTAAACTCGTTAACCCCACCTGAATCCCGTTGTCTAGGGTGAATAGCCATGGAACCCCCCCCCCGCCAAACAGTGTAAACGCTTGATGCAGATACTGTATGAGACCTCCCAAATATCAGCAGCTACACCAACATCAAACAATAGAAAAAGTGCGAGTAACGAAATATACTTTATAGCAATTCGTAATGATGGATTAGTTTCACCGAGGTCAGGATGTAGGTGAACGGGTTGTTGTCTGTTCTCACCTCAAACTTGGCCCGTAGAGATAGTCATTCAGCTCATCCACCACCGCCCATTTCAATGCCAGGAACTCCAACTTGTAAGTGGGATAGTTTCTCTCAGATGGTGACAAACGCTAAAGGCCTCAGCCCAGCGTCTTGATCCTGATATAAAACGGCCCGTAACCCCTCATGGCTTGCGTCAGTGTGTAGCACATAGAGCAATCAGGAGTCCGCAAAAGCCAGTACCAGCGCCTGAGCCAGCATCTTCTTCAGTGACTGGAAAGCCGCTTCACATTGGTTATCCCATCTCTGTCCGAAGGGCTCCGACGGGTTCAAATATTCTCCAACCTCCCGTCCCTTCCTCCCTTACTCTGTCCCAGGGGAGGTAGCCACGGAGAAGCTGCTTCAAGAGATGACTCACCTTGGCGTAGCCCTTCACGAACCTCCGATAGTATCCACAGAACCCCAGGAATGAGCGCAGAGCACTCACGGTCAGGGGCCTCAGTCAAGTGGTCACAGCTCCGATCTTAGCCGGGTCTATGGCTAGTCCATTCCGCAAGACGACGTGTCAAACATAGCTAACAGACGCCCGGCAGAACTGGCACTTGTCCAGGGAAAGTTTGAACCCTTCCTGCTCAGCCGGTTGAGCATCTTCATTAGTCTCGCTACGTGTTCTTCCACGGTGGAACCAAAAACTATGAGGTCATCCAAACATACCAAACTTCGAGCAGGTTCATATCCCCCATTGTCTTCTCCATGACCCTCTGGAAGGTTGCAAGGGCTCCCCATTTGCCCTGGGGCATCTTTTCGAACTGATAAAATCCCAAAGGGCATATGAGGGCCGTCTTCTTCTTATCGGCCTCACTCAGCGGGATCTGGAAATACCCAATGCTCAAATCCAACACGCTAAACCACTTCGCCCCACTCAAACAGGCCAGCGCGTCTTCGACCCGGGGGACCGTGTACTGATCCGGAACCGTGCACCTGTTCAGTGTTCTATAGTCCACACACATACGAACCTTCTCATTCTTCTTCCGGGCCACTACGATCGGAGACGCATAAGGGCTTCGGGACTCCGGGATGATCCCAGCCTCCTTCAACTTACACAAAAGCCGCCGCACGTCTTCAACATCTACAGGGGCCAGTCGCCGTGATCGTTCTCTAAACGGACTATCCTCAGTCACCCGTATGGCGTGGTGAGCGCTCCTGGATCAACTCACATCAAACTCGTCAAGGGGAAAAAAATTCTGCCATCGTCAACATCTTTTCCACCAGCCTCCGCTTCCAAGCCTCCGGCACAGGTGATGCCCCAAAGTCAAAAGCTTCAGCGTTCAACTTTGGTCTTTTTCCCGACAGTTCTCCCCCAAATGGCCTCATGTGGCCGCTATGAATCACCGTCACCGGGAGCAAATGCGCCAGAGGCATCCCTCGCTAAAAGGTGACCTCCCGTGCCGTAGTGTTCCTGACGATCACCAATAGCCTGCGTGCCTGTACCACCGACGGCTTCTGCAAGTCGGGTCTCACCAGCACCCCAGCAGGGAATCTCGACTCCCCCTGGAGCTCTCCCGGGGTGTCCACTTAAAGGGCTTCACCCTCAGGCATTCCCAAGAATCCAGGGATCCCCATCACTCTCGCTATTTCACCGGACCGTACCACCCTGGGGTTCGACTGGGCACACCACACAGTGCCTCATTCACACAGCGCGTCCCGCCCAGGGCGACCCCACGCTCCCTTATCGGGGCTGGGCGTGGTAAAATAAGGCGTGTTGTTACTGTTGCAGACTAGGTGAAGCAAATTCCAAGTGCCTATATAGATATATTAAGGGCACAACAATATAGCAAGAGGCAAAATTGGTACTCTGGAAAATCAGAGGACACATTTATCCAGGAGGCCGATAGAGATCGGGGGAGACCACAAATGTGTGTTTTTGCATCTACATTTAATCTAGAGACTGCTGCAGAGTCCGTAGAAGTAAGGGAAACCTGCTGTAAGGTTATGGAATTTATACGGGTTACAGAGCAGTAGATCCTTGCTGTCTTGCGGCAAATTAGAGTGGGTAAATCCCAGTTGATAAGTGGTTCCCTCGAACCCTGTGTGAGGTTAGTGCAGAAATTGCAGAGGTCCTAGAAGAAATATTTTCAAAGTCTTTATGTCACAACCATGGATACGGCAGCGCCGCAGATACGGCAATTGTGCTTGTGAGTATGCATGTGTCGGCTGAATATTATTTCATTGTGACAGTATTTAACTCCATTCATTCCGTTGCAGTATTTGTTGAGACTAGGACACAGCAACGATTCGCTGCCTGCATTGCACCTTGCCTGAGAAATTGGTCTGTCGAGTCAACTAACTCTGAAGTCTAACGGTATTCGTTTTATTTTTAGCTGTTCATTTCAGCCGTAGTGTAGGCTTCGTTTTCCATTTGGGAGTTTTAATTAACGGCCAGGAGGGTAGAGGACTGCGAGTCTGACATCAGTAGCGGGTAAATTATTCGAACGGGTCGGATATATCAGTATTTTGATAGACAGGCACAGATTAGGGATAGTTAACATGGCTTTGTGCGTGGTACGTCGCGTCTCATCATACTTACAGAGTTTTTTGAACAAGCTAACAGGAAAGCTAATGTAGGCAAGGCAGTGGATGTTAACTACATGGAGGTTAGCAAAGCCTTTGACAGGGTCCCGCATGGGAGGTTGGTCAAGAAGTTCCAGTCGCTTGGTATTCAAGATGAGGTAGTAAATTAGATTAGCTATCGGCTTCATGCAGAAGCCAGACTGGCTGTGGTGGGTGCCTCTCTGCCTGGAGGCCTGTGACTAGCAATGTGCCGCAGTGATCGGTGCTGTGTCCGTTGTTATTAGTCATCTTTATCACCGATCTGGATGATAATGTGGTAAACTGGATCAGTGATTGGCGCATAGGAGTTGGAATACATACTGTTAGCCCAGATTGTTTAAGTGTTTTTGATATTTCGATATACAGGTTTCTGAAACTGATTTAAATGATTGCAAAAACACATGTTGATATTTAATTCTACATATGAGGTAAAATACACAAAAGAACAATCGGAAGGAACTACACACTTGCAAACCTAATGAAGATCTTTGTATTTATTCACGATGAAATCAAATACTACAGCAGAGCACAGTCCCGGCCGGCCAATGCATTGCGTTGACTACAGTGTGGCATATTTGTAGTGCCACAAATTAAAACTATTTAATGTTGCAGCTGCACATTTCCAGCGACCCGCGTTCAATTCCGAACTATATTACTCTCCTTTTCCGACGTGCGTTTCCTCAACGTGATCCGTTTGCCTTCCACAACCCAAACTTTTGTGTTTGGTAGATGGGTTGGCTACTATGAAATGTCCCTGAACATATGTGTCAATATAGCCGTCTCAGTTTTACGTCTATCACATTGACTATCAACATTAGGAAATATTTCAGACAGTCTCTTCTTTGTCAAATAGTAACGATGTACAATTTTAAATTGAATTAGAGTGACTGGCACAAATCGAAGAAGAGTTAACCAACTTCAAAGTTCGCAACCAATCCTCCGTTATCAAGGTCATGTTAAGCACTCTTTCCCAATCTTGCTTAATCTTAAGTAAAGGATAATTATACTGCTGTAATAGTAAATTATAAATTTTCCCAATAAAGCCTTTCACTAAAGGATTCCTTTTTAAAATAATGTATAACAGGTAGGAATATTGTATATATTGAAAATGACTTAAATATGCTTGTAAGAAATGTCTGACCTGAAGATATTGCAAGAAATGTGAGTGCTGGAGAGAATATTTAGTTACTAATTTCTCGAAATAAATCAATTGACCTTCTTGAAACAGATCCATGAAGGAATAAACGCCTTTATTCCTCCAAAGAAAAAAGGTAGGATCACTAAGTGAAGGTTTAAATAAATAGCTTCGATAAATTAAACTAAGAAGGTTAATTTTTAGAAGATTAAAAAATTACGAAACTGGTATGAAATCTGTAAAGACTGCTTAATCATAGGATATAAATTTAGAATAGAAATTTTGGGTGGTTGTACAGGTAAGCAGGCTCCTGATAACGAAGTTAAGTAAAATTGTTTCACAGCTTTCATTTCCAAATCAACTCAAGGTGGTCGGTCATTTTTATCAGTCCCATATAACGAAGAACACACATAACGTATATTAACCACCCAATAATACATTCTTAAATTAGGCAGAGCAAGACCTCCATCGTTTTTTGATTTCTGGAAATGATATTTTCCAATTCTTGGTCTTTTATTATTCCAAACAAAAGATGAAATAATAGAATCAACCTGATCAAAAAACACCTTAGTTAACAAGTAGGAATATTTTGAAATGCATTTAAAATTTTTTGTAAGATCATCATTCTAACTGCATGAATTCGGCCAGCTAACTAAAGTGTAAATGCATTCCATCTACTAAATATTTACTTCAAAATCCACTAAGGGAACCAAATTAGCTCTATAAAGCTCTCCATAATTTTTAGTGATGATAATACTTAAATATTTGAAAGAGTTCGTAACTTTTAAAGGAATGTCATCATATATAGAAGCATAATCACTTAGAGGAAATAATTCACTTTTATTGAGGTTTAATTCATATCCCGAAAACTTTCCAAATTCATTCGATAATTTCAATAAACTAGGAATGGATTCTTCAGGATTCGAAACATAAACTAAGATATCATCAGCACAAAGGGAGATCTTATGAATAGTCTCATTTATGGAAATTACTTAAATATTTTTAACTTCACGAAGTGCAATAGCCAAAGGTTCCAACATCAGATTAAATAACAGGGGACTTAACGGACATCCTTGTCTTGTACACCGCGAGAGTCGACAAAAAGGAGATCTTCAATTATCAGTAATAACAAAGACAACAGGGCTTTTATATATCATTCTAATCTACTTATTAAAATTAGTACCAAAGTTGAATTTCTCTAAAATATTAAATTAGTATTTCCATTTAACTCTATCAAAGTCCTTTGCCGCATCAAGAGAAATAACACATTGGGAAGTTTTCGAGAGGGGTGAGTATATAACATTTAACAGTCGCCGGGTATAAGAGAAGGAATAGCGGCCTTTTATAAAACCTGTTTGGTCCTGAGAAATAATTTTTGCTAGAATACTCTCGAGTCGATTAGCCATTATTTTTGAAAGAATTTTAGCATCCACACTTAATAGTGAAATAGCTCTATATGAAGCGCAATCAGTAGGATCTTTATCTTTCTTAAGAATTAAAGAAATAGAAGCTTCACAAAATGTGGAAGGTAACTCTCCTAACAAAAAAGAATCTTTCCAACATACATGGAGAAAACAAATCTTCAATTTTTTAAGCTAAATCCTGCAGAAAAAACATCCAATTCAGGAGCTTTACGAGATTGCATTGTTTTGGTCGTGTTCTGTACTGAAACAGTTTTAGAAATCTATTTTCTCTATAATTTCTAAAGCTTTAAAAAATAATTTACAACCTAATAAATTGACAGTTTTGTTCGGTAAAATTCCTCAATATATTCACGGTATTTCTATATCAGACCAACATGTAATTACTCTTCCTTCAGTTAGTCCTGACGAAGGGTCTCGGCCTGAAACGTCGACTGCACCTCTTCCTATAGATGCTGCTTGGCCTGCTGCGTTCACCAGCAACTTTGATGTATGTTGCTTGAATTTCCAGCATCTGCAGAATTCCTGTTGTTTATGTAATTACATTTGTCATATTATTGGCCAGAAAGGCTATTTTATTGAAATAGAAAGATGCCTCTGCTTCCACTTTGATACAATGGTTCTCTCGGGTGATGTTATGTCTTAGTTTGGAGAAAATTAGAAGTCGAACTTTTGATCCTCGATTTGACGTTCAGAAAAGGTGGGGTTCTTTTGCCCGCTACTATCATTTGATTTGAGTTAATTAGGATGGTCCCTTCTGATTCTTGTGTAATTGGATTTGGTTGGCGGATTGATGTTTTTTTCCTTTATGGAAGTTTGTATGGCGTATAGCTCCGGGGTTGTGCTCCCAATGGTTTTTTTTTCCCTCGTTTTTTTCGGTTAGCAGGGTTTTTTTTTCTAATTAGTTCGGGTTCTTTTTTCCTTCTTTCTTATTTCAAAAAAAATAGTTTTAACATTTTGTTTTTTCTTATAATTATTGGTATACTGTTTAGCTTGGTTAATCAGTTATTTGATAGTTTAACTCTTATTGTACATATTGATATGTTGATTTGACTACTTTAATGTATTTTCTGTTGATTTTCAATAATAATTAATAAAAAGATTAAAGAAAAGAAATGTTCCTGGTGTGAGTCGAACGGGGAGAATTAGTGGCAACTTGACAGGCATATGGGCGTATAGACTATAAGGCTATTGGAGGTGAATGGGATTGAAAACTCTATCCTCGCAAGCAGCGGAGACTTGATGGTTCGAATCGCCCCATGTATCTCAGAGTAAAAGATAAAGTAAAATTAAATACAAGTAAAGAAGGTAACTTGGAAAAGAATTTTAGTTATACCAGGCATTAAGAAAACTTTATTGAATTTCTCAAGAAAGCAAAGGGGCTCTTAATCAAGTGTATTAATTCCACCCTGAATTTTGCCTGTAGTACCGCATAAATAAAAGTGTTCGTGCAAGAACTTAAAACTCTTAGCATATACCCAGTCTGTTCTGCAATGGTAAATGGGTCATTGTATGTTGTTGCTAGAAATTGATTATCTCCGAAGTGCACACTAATGAAACTCGCAAAATTTACCGTCCACAGCAGGATGAAACTGCTAGAAACAGCGATTAAGAGAACGATGGACTTTCTTCGGTTCTCTACCTCTTGATCCGCGGTACTCTCATTATTTTTGTTCCCTCGGAGTCCGCTCCTCACTCTGTTGGCATGTATAATATGCCTGATTGTCAGAGCGTTGAGTAACATGATCAACAGAAATGGTACAAATGGGGTTAAAACTGTTTCAAACCACCAAAATGCTATCCATTTCGGTAATGTATAGAATTCCGGTATCACAATACAGTACCAAGCTACATTATCAATTATATCTCGAGGAGCTACAGGAAAGTATTGTGGGATATTTTCGAAGATACATAAAATAAACACTACTGCGATCACTCGAGCCGCCGTTCTCTCTGTGCAGTATTTTATTCGTAACTTTTGACAACAAATGGTAACAAATCGATCGAAGGTAAAGGCCACCGTTAGCCAGATGGAACAATCAATGGAAAAGAAATTGAGGACCAAGTTAACTCTACAGAAGGGAGTTAAATTGAGGAATGAATTTGGGAAATAGCCATCTTTAAGCTCATAGAGAATTACCTCAATTAGCAGAACTAGTAAATCAGCTATGGCCATGGATACCATATAACGAGTGATGCATTTGGAGAGTCCACATTTTCCCCTGGAGAGAATGATGATGGCCAATATATTAGCTGCAGAAAACAAAATAAATAATATTCACCGACAATCATTGGTCTGGGAAGAAGCTATACCGACTGCTCCTCGGAGACAATGAGTAGATTATTTAACTTTCAACTTTAAGTCTTTCCGTAAAATAGCCGAAGTACACATCGTTCCGGGGAAAAAAACAGCATTATTACAGGCAGAACAAAATACTGCAGCACATGAGGACTCGACTGGCAGATTCCCCCGGGAACAAGTACAGGTTGCATTAAAGTCTGAAATTCAATGGAATCAGATCCCATTGACTTGACCAGAGAGGTCGGCTACCTGCAGGAAAGCTGTCAATAAGACTGAAAGGGCACAGAGAAATGTACAATGATGTTGACAGGACTTGAAGTCTGGAGGTATGAGAAAAGGTTGGATAGTTTAGAATATTATTCCCTTGAACATAGAAGAAAGAAGGAGGATTTGCTATAGGTATGAAAATATGAAGTGTATAAACAGGGTAAATTCAAGCAGGTTTTTCGACTGAGGGTGTATGACACTGCAACCTGGAGATCATGGGCTAAGGATGATAGATAAAATGTTTAAGGGAGAAGTTTTTCGCTGAGATAGAGGTGAGAGTGCAGAACCTGCTGCCAATGGACATGGCGGATGCGTGTTAGATTCATAATTACGAGGAATTGGATAGGTACATGGATGGGTCGGGTATGGAGGGCAATGGCTTGGGTGCGGGTCGATGGGACGAAGCACATTGATGTGTCAACAAGGGCTAGTTGGACCGAAGCACTGTTGTGAGGTTTCGATGAGTCTATCATCCTATGTATGTGTAACCTTGAGAATAAGATTAAGAGAAGATGAATCAACGATGCTAGAATGTTGAATTAGGCTCGATGGGACAAGTGGTATAATTCTGTTCCTATGTACAGTTTCATTAGGTTGGTTTGCAGAAAAGAATAATACGATTTTGGGTCTGTTTGACCTGGAATCTACCGCAGAATAATGCCGGGACAAATTCCCTCACTTTGTACTGAAAAACTGTCTTTGAATAGTGGCAATCTATTTGTTCCATGTATATATCAGAGCTGCTTAAACATCACACTGAAGGTGAGAAAATAGAATGGTTCTGTGTGCTGCAAATATCCCTTTACTAAAATACCAAAAACTCAATTTGTGTGTTATGATAATCTAATGTCATTGAAAATAATCTTAGACTCTCCATGGAAAATTAGATAATGTTATTTAAATTAATTGCATTTGTAATTTAGATCTAACTGGAAACCTGTAACTAGTGGCGTGTAGCAAAGATCGGTGTTGAGTATATTGCTGCTTATCATCTCTTTTAACGATTTGGGTGATAATAAGATTAACAGGATCAGCAAATTTGCCGATGACACCAAGATTGGGGGTGTCGTGGACAATGAATAATGGAATTATGGCTTGCAGTCAGATCTGCACCAGCTGGAAAATGGCAGATGGAATTTAATGCAGACTAGTGCGACGTGTTTCTCTTTTGGTAGGATCAACCAAAGTAGGTCTGACCAAAAAGGGCAAGGGAAAACAAAGGGATCTGGGAATACAGGGCCATAAAATGTTGAAATCAGTTTCACACGTAGTTACTGGGGTAAAAAAAAAAGGTTTAGATACGTTGGCCTTCACAAATCAATGTATGAATACAGGAACACACATCAAAGTTGCTGGTGAACGCAGCAGGCCAGGCAGCATCTCTAGGAAGAGGTACAGTCGACGTTTCAGGCCGAGATGTATGAATACAGGAGATGGAATATTATGTGTAAGTTGTATAAGACATTAGTGAAGTGAAATATGGGTTACCATTTGCAGTTTTGGTCACGTAGCTGTAGAAAATATGTAAATAAGGTTGAACGAGTACAGACTGCAATAACAAGGATGTTTCCTGCTCTGAAGGTCCTAAGTCATAAGTAAAGCTTGAACAGTTTAAAGCGTTTTCCTTTGAACGTAGAAGAGTTAGAAACGATTTGATGGATGTATACAAAAATAGGAAGAATATAGATAGGGTAAATACAAGTATGCATTTTCCACCGAGGTTTGCTGGGACTACAGCTAGAGCCCATGGGTTAACTGTGAAAGATGGAAAAGTTCAAGGGAATATGAGGGGGAACGTCTTCACTCAGAGGATCCTGAGAGTAATAAACGATTTCCCAGGAGAAATGGTGTAATCAAACTTGATTTCAACGTGCAAGAGAAGGTTGGACGGGCACAGAGATGGTATGGATAAGGAGGACTATCGTTCCAGTGTGGGTCGCTGGGAGTTCGACATGGACTAGATGAGCCGAAGGGCAAGTTTCTGTGCTGTAATATTGTACGACTCTGTGATTCCACGACCCAACCACTCAGTGATCCTTTTTAAGACCAAAACCATAATGACCATCAAAATGTCCACCAGCCAACTGAACAACTGACACCTGCCTTGACAGTAGTTTGGCATAGATTCCGAGTCATAGTGTTCTTCGAAATCCAAACAAGCCATTCATCCCCGAACACCCATGCTAAATAACTTAACCTCCTCTTCCAGTACCTGAAAACTGCTATTCCAGGGCTATTCAAAAGCTCGTCTAGACACCTTCAAAACGCTGTGAGTGACTCTGCTTCCACCACTTTCTTCGGCAGTGTATTCCAAGTGCATACCACTTTCTAGGTGGAAGAGGTGCGGTTAGGTTGTCCTGACTATTTCATCCTTTACTCTAACTCTATAGTATGCCCATTATACCCTCAATTTTCATGCTTTATTGTATAACCTTCATCACTTCAGATGCCGAGCTGTGCACTGCTTTAAGGCAAGAATGGGGAGGTGTGTGCTCTGTTGAAATGGCGTGCTTGTTCATGAAACGCCGAGAACGGTGCATTGCAGACATGTATGAGTTTACAGGTATGGCCATTCCTAAATTCCTCTGTACTAATCACTGCAACTGAGATTTAGTACAATATGATATAAATCAAATTATATAGTTATATATTTGTAACGCAGAACATCTCGGGTAGTCTGTTATTCCGGTGAACGTAAGTAGTTGATAATAAGACTTTTGGAGAACGGCAGGCGTGCTTCGATTTCCCTGTGGTAGACACAGTTATAATACTGCTTACGCGTTTTCGTCCTTTCGCACACACTGTGGAAGTAATATTCTTTGAGTATGTTGTTTCTATTTTCCATGCCAATAATTGTCTATCAAAAAGATTACTAATAGCATATTGGCATTTAACGGTAAAGACAGAGTAACGAAGTAATTATAATAATAATAAAATAATGTAAGCCCCTTACCAGGAACGCCTACTATAGCAAGGATAGGGTAGTAAATATTTTCTATCTGAAGGACGACCGGCTGTCCCATCTTCAGAGAGCAGCGCTGTTTTCTGTCAGTAAGTAAGGAGCTCGCTCAGTTTTGAATTCTGTAAGTAATACCCGAGAGAATTGTTAATGAATAAGCAAGACGGAGTGATTGGAAGAGAGACTGCTGTAGAAACATGGCAAACCAAATCATAATTTTTGCTGCTAATTCTAGTGACTGCACAAGAAGTGCCACCCGAAAAAAAAAGAAAACAAAAAGAATTATATTTCAGAACATACATCCATTTGATTTCGTATTCCCGGTGGCAATGATGAAATTTATGGATTCTGAAAACAAATTTTGAGAGAGACATGCACGTAACGGTGAAAGCAACTTGACATACATGTGATAGGTTGCAGCTCTTTATGTCTCTTTGTAATTCATATAAGGTTTCAAATGATAAAAAAAATGACGTTGCGTATGGGAACAGCAACAGAATCTGTTTCAGCAGTATAAAAATTATGGAAAATTTGTAACTCTCTGTCAGCAGTGCAGTTTAAAAAGTAAACAATTGCTACAATCATACGATCGAGGAATACTGCAGAACAGCGATAGAGCCTTAGGCCCATCTGGTTTGTACGAAACATCAATCTGCCCAGTCCTATGGACCTGCATCCGGACCAGAGGCCTCTATACATCCTTCATTCATGAACCTGTTCAAATTGATTTAAATGTTCAAATTCACCCGGCATCCCCGCATCCAGCACCTGCGTTGACAACTCTTACCCGACTCTCACCAATCTCCGAGTGAAAATGTTCCTCCTCAAGTTCCTCTTAAACCTTTCACATATTTTTCAAACCCATGATCTCCAGGTGTTGTCTCCCCTAACTGCAATCGAAAATACTGCTTGTATTTACATTTACCCGATCTGTATGGGAGCTATATAATTCCCTCAATCACAGGACTCTGCAGAGAGTCGTGCGGACAGCCCAACACATTTGTCGAGGTGATTTTTCCACTATTCAGGATATTTATAGAGTCAGGTGCGTAAAATGGGCCGGCAGGATCATTGGGGACCCGAATCATCCCAACCACAAACTGTTCCAGCTGCTACCATCTTGGAAACGGTAATGCATCAATAAAGACAGGACCAACGGGTTCCGGATAGCTTCTTCCACCAGACCAGTGGACATCAATTCACGCGAGTACAATTGCATTTTTGTGCTATATTGGTTGTCCTGTTCTACATACTATTTATTACTAATAATTAAAATTTGCTCATTGTACATTTAGACCGATACATAATGCAGAGGTTTTTACTCCACATTCACGTGAAGAAAGTAAGAAATAAAGTGAATTCAATTCCAAATTTTGCATATTTCTATCAAGTCTCCCCTCACTCTTTTCCATTTCAAGGAATAGGTCCCAACGTATTCAGCCTGTCCCCGTAACTAAAGTCCTAACGTCCTAGCATAATTATTGTCAACATTTTCGGCACTCTTACAATCTTATTGACGTTTTTCCTGTACGTAGGTGACTAAAGCTTTAAAGAATGTTGCAAATTGGGCCTGAACACGTCTTATAGAATTTTAGAATAACATCTCAACTCTTCTATTCAACACAGAGATTTATAAAGGGCAATGTGCCAAGAGCTTTCTTTTCGACCCTACATTCCTGTGACGTCACTGTCAAGGATTTATTGATCTGTCTTTCCAAATCTAGCTGTTCTACCGTACTCCTCAGTGCCCTTACTACTCACCATCCAAGAGTTACCTTGGTTGGGCTTCGCATAATGTAACAACTCATACTTGTCTGCATTAAATTCCACCTGTTATTTTGCAGTCATTTTCTTTCGCTGGTCGAGATTCGGCTGCAAGCTCTGATAGCCTTCGTTGCTGCCCATATCCCCAATGATTCAGTTAACTAATTATTATCCAGATCATTGAAACATAAAAACATATAAAACCAACAGCACAATACAGTCTCTTCGCACAATGCTGTGTCGAACATGTACTTACTTGGAAATTACCTAAATTTACCCATAGCCCTCTATTTTTCTAAGCTCCATCTACCTATCCACGAGTCTCTTAAAATACCATATCATATCCGCCTCCACCACGGTTGCCGGCAACCCATTCCAGGCGCTCACCACTCTCTAAGTAAAAAAACTTACCCCTTACATCTCCTCTGTACCTACTGCGCCCTCTCGTGTTATCCGCTTCAGCGCTGGGAAAAAAGCCTCTGACTATCCGCACGATTAATGCCTCTCATCATCTTATACACCTCTATAAGGTGTGAGCCGCGGTAGCTGGGCCTCCGGCACTGAGTCTGACCCTGTGGTGCAGAAGGGTGGGACGGAGAAGAGGAGAGCTGTCGTCATTGAAGACTCTATAGTCAGGGGAGCAGACAGGAGATTTTGTGGACTTGAGAAGGACACCTGCATGGTTTGTTGCCTCCCGGGTGCCAGAATCCGGGATGTCTCTGACCGGGTGCACGACATCCTGGTACGAGAAGGAAAGCAGCCAGAAGTCTTGATACATGTTGGGACCAACGACATAAGCAGGAAGAGGGATGAGGTCCTGAAGTGTGAGTTTCGGGAACTAGGCAGAAGGCTGAAGAACAGGACCTCTAAGGTGGCATTCTCAGGACTGCTGCCAGTGCTACGTGACAGTGCTGGTAAGAATTGGAGGAGATGGCAGTTGAATGCGTGGCTGAGGAGTTGGTGCAGGGAGCAGGGTTTTAGATTTTTATATCATTGGGATCTCTTCTGGGGAAGGTGGGACCTGTACAGATTGAATGTGTTGCACCTGGACTCGAGGGGGAGCAATATCCTTGCAGGTGGGTTTGTCAGCATGGTTCGGGAAGGTTTGAACTAATTTGCGAGGGGGATGGGACCCAGAACGATAGAGCAGTGAAAGAAGTACATGGAGTAAAACCAGATCTAACATACAGAGAGGCTTTGAGGAAAGAGAAGCAGAATAAATGGTGTAAAGGTAGTGAGGCAGAAGGGCTGAAATGTGTGCACCTCAATGTAAGAAGCATCAGGAACAAAGGTGATGAACTAAGAGCTTGGGTACATACATGGAATTATGATGTAGTGGCCGTTACAGAGACTTGCCTAGCACCAGGGCAGGAATGGATTCTCAATATTCCTGGATTTTAGTGCTTTAAAAGGGATAGAGAGGGCAGAAAAAGGGGAGGAGGGGTGGCATTACTGGTCAGGGATACCATTACAGCTACAGAAAGGGTGGGTAATGTAGCAGGATCTTCTTTTGAGTCAATATGGGTGGAAGTCAGGAACAGGAAAGGAGCAGTTGCTCTGTTGGGGGTATTCTATAGGCCCGCTGGTAGCAGCAGAGATAAGGAGGAGCAGATTGGGAGGCAGATTTTGGAAAGGCGCAAAAATAGCAAAGTTGTTACCATGGGTGACTTTAACTTCCTTAATAGTGATTGGCACCTGATTAGTTCCAAGGGTTTAGATGGGGCAGAGTTTGTTAAGTGTGTCCAAGACGGATTCCTGTCACAGTATGTGGACAGGTCGACTGGGGGAATGCCATAGTAGATCCAGTATTAGGTAATGAACCGGGTCAGGTCACAGATCTCTCAGTGGGTGAGCATCTGGGGGACAGTGACACCGCTCCCTGGCCTTTAGCATTATCATGGAAAAGGATAGAATCAGAGAGGACAGGAACATTTTTATTTGGGGAAAGGCAAATTATGAGGCTATAAAGCTGGAACTTGCTGGTGTGAATTGGGATGATGTTTTTGCAGGGAAATGTACTATGGACATGTGGTCGATGTTTAGAGATCTCTTGCGGGATGTTAGGGATAAATTTGTCCCGGTGAGGAAGATAAAGAATGGTAGGGTGATGGAACCATAGGTGACAAGTGGGGTGGAAAATCTAGTTGGTGGAAGGCGGCAGCATACATGAGGTTTAGGAAGCAAGGATCAGATGGGTCTATTGAGGAATATAGGGAAGGAAGAAAGGAGCTTAAGAAGGGACTGAGAACAGCAAGAAACGGGCAGGAGAAGGCCTTGGCGAGTAGAAACCATACAAACCATAGAAAAACTACAGCACAGAAACAGGCCTTTTGGCCCTTCTTGGCTGGGTCGAACCATTTTCTGCCTAGTCCCACTGACGTGCACACGGACCATATCCCTCCATACTCCTCCCATCCATGTATCTGTCCAATTTATTCTTAAATGTTAAAAAAGAACCTGCATTTACCACTTCGTCTGGCAGCTCATTCCATACTCCTACCACTCTCTGTGTGAAGAACCCCCCCCCCCCTAATGTTCCCTTTAAACTTTTTCCCCCTCAGCCTTAACCCATGTCCTCTAGTTTTTTCCTCCCCTTGCCTCAGTGGAAAAAGCCTGCTTGCATTCACGCTATCTATACCCATCATAATTTTGTATACCTCTATCAAATCTCCCCTCATTCTTCTATGTGCCAGGGAATAAAGTCCTAACCTATTCAACCTTTCTCTGTAACTGAGTTTCTCAAGTCCCGGCAACATCCTTGTAAACCTTCTTTGCACTCTTTCAACCTTATTTATATGCTTCCTGTAATTTGGTGACCAAAACTGAACACAATACTCCGGATTCGACCTCACCAATGACTTATAAAACCTCATCATAACATTCCAGCTCTTATACTCAATACATTGATTAATAAAGGCCAATGTACCAACAGCTCTCTTTACGACCCTATCCACCTGTGACGCCACTTTTAGGGAATTATGTATCTGTATTCCCAGATCCCTCTGTTCTACTGCACTCCTCAGTGCCTTACCATTAACCCTGTATGTTCTACCTTGGTTTGTCCTTCCAACGTGCAATACCTCACACTTCTCTGTATTAATCTCCATCTGCCATTTTTCAGCCCATCTTTCCAGCTGGTCCAAGTCCCTCTGCAGGCTCTGAAAACCTTCCTCACTGTCTACTACACCTCCAATCTTTGTATCATCAGCAAATTTGCTGATCCAATTTACCACATTATCATCCAGATCATAGATATAGATGACAAATAACAACGGACCCAGCAGTGATCCCTGTGGCACACCACTTGTCACAGGCCTCCACTCGGAGAAGCAATTCTCTACTACCACTCTTTGGCTTCTTCCATTGAGCCAATGTCTAATCCAATTTACCACCTCTCCATGTATACCTAGCGACTGAATTTTCCTAACTAACCTCCCATGCGGGACCTTGTCAAAGGCCTCACTGAAGTCCATGTAGACAATATCCACTGCCTTCCCTTCATCCACTTTCCTGGTAACCTCGTCGAAAAATTCCAATAGATTGATCAAACATGACCTACCACGCACAATTCCATGTTGACTCTCCCTAATAAGTCCCTGTCCATCCAAATGCTTGTAGATTCTGTCTCTTAGTACTCTCTCCAATAACTTACCTACTACCGACGTTAAATTTACCAGCCTATAATTTCCCGGATTACTTTTCGATCCTTTTTTAAACAACTGAACAACATGAACCACTCTCCAATCCTCCTGCACCTCACCTGTAGACAGCGACATTTTGAATATCTCTGCCAGGGCCCCTGCAATTTCAACACCAGTCTCCTCCAAGGTCCGAGGGAACACCCTGTCAGGTCCCGGGGATTTATCCACTTTAATTTTCCTCCAGACAGCAAGCACATCTTCCTTTTCAATCTGCACAGTTTCCATAATCTTCCTACTTGTTTCCCTTAACTCAATAGACTTCATGCCAGTTTCCTTAGTAAATACAGACGCAAAAAAACCTATTTAAGATCTCCCCCATTTCCTTTGGTTCGGCACATAGCCGACCACTCTGATCTTCAAGAGGACCAATTTTATCCCTTACAATCCTTTTGCTCTTAATATACCTGTAAAAGCCCTTTGGATTATCCTTCACTTTGACTGCCAAGACAACCTCATGTCTTCTTTAGTCCCTCCTGATTTCTTTCTTAAGTATTTTCTTGCACTTCTTATACTCCTCAAGCACCTTATTTACTCCCTATTTGCTATGCACGTCATACAACTCTCTCTTCTTCTTTATCAGAGTTGCAATATCCCTTGAGAACCAAGGTTCCTTATTCCTATTCACTTTGCCTTTAATCCTGACAGGAACATACAAACTCTGCATTCTCAAAATTTCTCCTTTGAAGGCTTCCCACCTACCGATCACACCTTTGCCAGAGAACAACCTGTCCCAATCCACGCTTTTTAGATCCTTTCTCATTTCTTCAAATTTGGCCTTCTTCCAGTTCAGAACCTCAACCCTTGGACTAGATCGACCCTTGTCCATGATCAAGTTGAAACTAATGGTGTTATGATTACTGGAACCAAAGTGCTCCCCTACACACACTTCCGTCACTTGTCCTAACTCGTTTCCTATAAGGAGATCCAATATTGCATCCGCTCTAGTTGGTCCCTCTATATATTGATTTAGTAAACTTTCCTGAACACATTTTACAAACTCTAAACCCTCTAGATCCCTAACAGCATGGGAGTCCCAATCAATATATGGAGAATTAAAATCTCCTACCACCACAACTGTATGTTTCCTGCAGTTGCCTGCTATTTCTCTGCAGATTTGCTCTTCCAATTCTCGTTGATTATTGGGTGGTCTGTAATACAATCCCACTAATGTGGCCATACCTTTCCTGTTTCTCAGCTCCACCCATAAGGACTCAGTAGACAAGCCCTCTAATCTGTCCTGCCTGAGCACTGCTGTAATATTTTCCCTAACAAGCTATGCTACTCCCCCACCTTTTATTCCTCTGCCTCGATCACATCTGAAATATAGGAACCCTGGAATATTAAGCTGCCAGTCCTGGCCCTCCTGTAGTCAAGTTTCACTAATTGCTATAACGTCATAATTCCACGTGTCAATCCACGCCCTCAACTCATCCGCCTTCCCCGCAATACTCCTAGCATTGAAATATATATGCACCTCATCAGATTTTTACCACCACTCACAACCTTTCTACTAGCGGATTTGCTTGAACTTTTAACATCATTTATTTTCACCCCAGCCACACTGTCAGCTCTGGCACTCTGGTTCCCATCCCCCTGCAAATCTAGTTTAAAGCCTCCCCAATAGCACTATCAAAACTCCCTGAAATGATATTGGTTCCCCTGTAGTTCAAGTGTAACCCTTCTCTCTTGTACAGGTCCCACCTGCCCCAGAAGAGGTCCCAATGATCCTGAAATCTGAAACCCTGCCCCCTATACCATTCCTCAGCCACTTGTTCATACTCCAGAGCATCCTATTCTTACCCTCACTGGCACGTAGCACACGTAGCAATCCTGAGATTACCACCCCGGAGGTCCTGCTTTTCAACTTCCTACCAAGCCCTCTATACTACTCTCCAGGACCTCCTCACTCTTCCTTGCTATGTCATTGGTACCGATGTGCACCACGCCATCTGACTGATCACCCTCCCACTTTAGGATGTCATGCCAGCGATCAGAAACATCCTTGACCCTGGCACCCGAGAGGAAACAAACCATCCTGGATTCTCTGTCACGACCACAGAACCTCCTATCTGCACCTCTACCTATCATGTCCCCTATCACTTCCGCTCTCCTCTTTTTCCACCCTCCTGTCTGCACTGCAGAGCCAGACTCAGTGCCAGAGATCCGGCTACTGCAGCTTCTCCCAGGTAAGTCATCGCCCCCCAACAGTATCCAATGCGGTATACTTGTTGTTGAGGGGAATGGCCACAGGGGAACCCTGCTCTGCCTGCCGTTTCCTCTTCCCTCGCCTGACAGTGACTCAATTTCCTGTCCTCTGCTCCTTTGGCGTAACTACCTCCCTGAAGATACTATCTATAGTCTCCGCATTCTCCCGAATGATCCGCAGGTCATCCAGCTCGTGCTCCAGTTCCCTAACGCGGTTTGTCAGGAGCTGCAAAGAACAGGAATTCTGCAGATGCTGGAAATTCAAGCAACACACATCAAAGTTGCTGGTGAACGCAACAGGCCAGGCAGCATCTCTAGGAAGAGGTACAGTCGACGTTTCAGGCAGAGCCCCTTCGTCAGGACCCTCGAAGGGTCTCGGCCTGAAACGTCGACTGTACCTTTTCCTAGAGATGCTGCCTGTCCTGCTGCGTTCACCAGCAACTTTGATGTGTGTTGCTTGTCAGAAGCTCAGCACTTCTTGCAGCTGTCGTTGTCAGGGACACCTGAGGACTCCCTGACTTCCCACATCCTGCGAGAGGAGCATTCCAACATCCTGCCTGGCATTCTCTCTACTCTAAACTATCTGAACAAAAAACTTACCGGAACCTACCGTGGCCTCTGCCTGGGTAGAATAGGGTAAAGAAAAAACCCCAAGGCATCCTTCAATTACGTGAAGAAAAAAAGGATGACAGGAGTGAAGGTAGGATCGATTAGAGATAAAGGTGGGAAGATGTGCCTTGAGGCTGTGGAAATGAGCGAGGTCCTCAATGAATACTTGTTTTCGGTATTCACCAATGAGAGGAACTTGATGATGGTGAGGACAATATGAGTGAGGTTGCTGTTCTGGAGCATGTTGATGTTAAGGGAGAGGAGGTGTTGGAGTTGTTAAAATACATTAGGACAGATAAGTCTCCGGGGCCTGACGGAATATTCCCCAGGCTGCTCTACGAGGCGAGTGAAGAGATTGCTGAGCCTCTGGCTAGGATCTTTATGTCCTCGTTGTCCACGGGAATGGTACCGGAGGATTGGAGGGAGGCGAATGTTGTCCCATTGTTCAAAAAAGGTAGTAGGGATAGTCCGGGTAATTATAGACCAGTGAGCCTTACGTCTGTGGTGGGAATGCCGTTGGAAAAGATTCTTAGAGATAGGATCTATGGGCATTTAGAGAATCATGGTCTGATCAGGGACAGTCAGCATGGCTTTGTGAAGGGCAGATTATGTCTAACAAGCCTGGTAGAGTTCTTTGAGGAGGTGACCAGGCATATAGATGAGGGTGGTGCAGTGGATGTGATCTATATGGATTTTAGTAAGGCATTTGACAAGGTTCCACACGGTCGGCTTATTCACAAAGATAGAAGGCATGGGATCCAGGGAAGTTTGGCCAGGTGGATTCAGAATCAGCTTACTTGCAGAAGGCAGAGGGTGGTGGTGGAGGGAGTACATTCAGATTGGAGGATTGTAACTAGTGGTGTCCCACAAGGATCTGTTCTGGGACCTCTACTTTTCGTGATTTTTATTAACGACCTGGATGTGGGGGTAGAAGGGTGGCTTGGCAAGTTTGCAGTCGACACAAAGGTTGGTGGTGTTGTACATAGTGAAGAGGATTGTCAAAGATTGCAGAGAGACATTGATAAAATGCAGAAGTGGACTGAGAAGTGGCAGATGGATTTCAACCCAGAGAAGAGTGAGGTGGTACACTTTGGAATGACAAGCTCCAAGGCAGAGGATACTTGGTAGTGTGGAGGAGCAAAGGGATCTCGGGGTAAATGTCCACCGATCCCTGAAAGTTGCCTCACAGGTGGATAGGATAGTTAAGAAAGCTTATGGGGTGTTAGCTTTCATAAGTCGAGGGACAGAGTTTAAGAGTCACGATGTAATGATGCAGCTCTATAAAACTGGTTAGGCCACACTTGGAGCACTGTGTCCAGTTCTGGTTACCTCACTATAGGAAGGATATGGAAGCATTGGAAAGGGTACAGAGGAGATTTACCAGGATGCTGCCTGGATTAGAAAGTATGCATTATGATCAGAGATTAAGGGAGCTAGGGCTTTACTCTTTGGAGAGAAGAAGGATGAGAGGAGACATGATAGAGGTGTACAAGATAATCAGAAGAATAGACAGAGTGGATAGCCAGCGTTTCTTCCCCAGGGCACCACTGCTCAATACAAGAGGATATTGCTTTAAAGCAAGGGGTGGGAAGTTCAAGGGGGATAATAGAGGAAGGTTTTTTACTCAGAGAGTGGTTGGTGCGTGGAACACACTACCTGAATCTGTGGTTGGGGCAGATACACTAGTGAAGTTTAAGAGACTACTAGACAGGTATATGGAGGAATTTAAGGTGGGGGCTTATATGGGAGGCAGGGTTTGAGGGTCGGCACAACATTGTGGGCCGAAGGGCCTGTGCTGTGCTGTACTATTCTATGTTCTATGTTCTAAACGGACTTGACTGGGAACTCCGGTCATGACTCGGAACTCGGGTCTTGGCAATGACTCGGTACCTGGGTCTTGACTTGGCTTGACCAGGCACTCAGACATGACTTGACGGGGGACTTGGATTTGGCCTGACCTGTAACTCGGACTTAGACTCAGACTCAGAGTTGACTAGACTTGGACTCTGCTTAGACACAGAGCCGGGACTCGTTTTTGGACGCAGAGCCGGAATTCTTTCTTGGACACAGAGTCAGGACTCTTTCTTGCACCGAGAGCCGGGGACTCTTCTTACTGCAAACCACCAGCGATTCTCAGCTGGCCAGGAAAGCGTTAGAATTCGTACCTTACAGAGAGCAGCGGCAGACAGCGAGAAACTCAGGTGGACAGGAAAACGACTGAATTCGCTAAGTAGTCACAGGCACAGAAGTAACCTAGAGTCAACGCCACTCGGTAGCTCCGATAATGGTCCGGACTTCCCGCACTGGCTGAGGTCACGTGTTTCTGGTAACCGGTTTCTGTTAACGAGCTTCTTGGTGTTGGTTTCGGAAGGGACCCCGGAGCTACTTTTATTTCCAGCCTGAAACGAGAATCAGGTGCGTCAGTTCAGGCGCCCAACAGAACAAGGGAAAACAGAAACAGCTGGACTGCGTAATCCATGGACTGGACCGTGGGCTGGATTGCAGAGTCCACGGACTGGACCATAACATTCAGCAGATATAAAATAAGGTGCAGGTCTATACTTGGTGCCCCATAAAGAAAAAAATCGTGATGGTACATTCAACGAATCTATCGTGAGTGACACATTTTTCACTTCTTGAAAAAAATAATGACAAACTGGCCGTGCACAGTTAAACAATTTATACGTGATCAGATGAATTAAACGCTGCGTTCTTAATGCTTCTGAATATTTCTAATCCTCGCAGTGCCGAATCATACTAGAAATTCTTCTGAGGTACTGTATAATGAACAGCAAAAATATAATTAGGGGATCAGTGTAGTTTTTGTACTAGCTAGAATCGTAGCTTCTCTCTATTTATGGAAAAAAATATAATTCAGCGGGTGAAATGAATTCACGTTCCTATTCTTTGTGCAAATGTGATTTCAGGAAATTCAGACATAGAATGGTTTTGCAGAGATATAGTACATTGAGATGCTTCAATTCAGATATTAGAAAGAATTGGCAAAAATGTCCGAGAAAAGAAGTTCTAAAATTCCTTTAGCTTGTTAAAGTAAATACCTTACTAAGATTTAAAAAAATCTGATTCATCGCCCTCAACAATGCAAATGATTAGTTATTTGTGCATAATGGGTAATGGGTATTGCACTTTATGTATGTTATGTTATAAATAAACTGAAAAAGAATAATTAACCCCTCCTGCTCTTGCTGATTGGGAAAAAACAAGTAAGTGTGGCTTATTTTAGGAGCACACATCAAAGCTGCTGGTGAACGTAGTAGGCCATGCAGCATCACTAGGAAGAAGTACAGTCGACGTTTCAGGCCGAGACCCTTCGTCAGGACTAAGAATTATTGTAAAATTATCAGCAGTGTCGAAAATAAGATTAACTTAAATAAGTCCTCATATAATATAATGTATTAGTGAAACAAGTAATGAACTGTGATTTCTGTCAATTCACTCCTAATAACGCTGCAATATGTTCATAGCTGTGTCTGGTTTACTCTGCAAAACTTGCCTATGCGATCACAAACAATTTCAGTGTATACTGAATTGGGCTGAATCTAACATTGCTGGCGCTGGCCGTAATCACAAGGTTATCTTTGGAAAAGTATGCTAAAAGCAATACTACTGTAGTCATCGGAGGGAGACCACCAACGGAAACCATTCATTTCATTCCGGAAACACCAAGAAATATGGAATAAAGTGATTCTTGCAACTGCAGATGTTGGGGGACGCCGACAACGCTTATGAATTGAAAATGCAAATATTTCACGCGGGAGTATACAATAGGTGAGAGTGCTCATATGTGGTCCAAATTTGACACACGGTTTCTGCAATCGTTAAGATAAATTGATGGCAATTGTGGCGTATTCTACAATCTTCTAAATCGATTTTCAGCAATGAACTAAATATTAAATCGTGATTGCTTCTAATACATTCCCCATAACTCCACAAGCCACTATTATTGCACATGGTTTGCAATAGCTAGGACATCCATCATTAGAAAATCATTTCGGCGACTGCAATTTAAAGCTGTTCTTGTTGGAATCTGCAACATGGCTGTCGATCGATATGCTTTGTGAAGGTAGCAATCACAAGATTTTCCGCGTACTGGTAGCATACTACCTGACAAAGTCATGAACGTGGCATCCATCAGCTTTGCATAATGTGATGGAACCAGACTTGCCCATTTCTCTTTGCAAAGTTGCTCTAGATATGCCAGCTTAGTTGGAAAGTGGCGGCGGACAAGAAGCTTAAGGCTTTTTCATAGATATCCGGTCGAGTTAAGGTCAGTACTCTGATTGAGCCACTCATGAACATAAATTTTCTT
This sequence comes from Mobula hypostoma, assembly GCF_963921235.1. Classification (NCBI taxonomy): domain Eukaryota; kingdom Metazoa; phylum Chordata; class Chondrichthyes; order Myliobatiformes; family Myliobatidae; genus Mobula; species Mobula hypostoma. Next base: position 29,888,624 of record NC_086101.1, read on the forward strand.
AATTTGAAGCCATTCAATGTTTACTCTAGCAGTGTGCATTGGGTCGTTGTCCTGCTGTAGACGAACTTACTCTCCAGTTTAAGCTTGTGGCAGGTTTTTATTAAACATCTCTCTGTATTGAGCAGCATTCATCATCCCATCAATCCTGACTAGATGTCTAATCCCTGCTTCTGTAAAGCATCCCCATAGCATGATGCTGCGTCCACTATACTTCACTGCAGGGATGGCGTTTCTGGCTAAAACGCAGTATTGGATTTAAGCCACATGTGTGGCTTAGAGCTGAAACCAAAAATTTCCATTTGTTTCTTATCCGACCGCAAGACCTTCGCAAGACATTCTTCCACATCTTTACATTATCTGTAATAAGACGTTTGCAAAGTTCTTAACAGCAAGGATCTGTTTTTATTTTAGGTAGGGCTTCTCTTTCTCACTTTTCTATTAATACACTTTTGCACAAGACTTAGAGCTTGTGGAGCCATAAACTTCATCTCCAGTTTCAGTCACAGACTTCTGCAGCTCACCCAGAGTGATGGTAGGTCTCACAATGCAATCTCTTGCAAGAGCCATTCTTCTCATTTTAATAAGTTTAAAGTGGCTGCCTAACCTAGGCAGTGTGCCTATGGTTTCATATTTTTTCTACTTTTTTTCGATTCACTGCACTGAACTCCGAGTTATGTTCAATGCATTTGAAATGGTCTTGTAACTTTCCCTAGATTTGTGCGTCTTTATTATTGCTTTCCTAATTTGTTTTTGAATGCACTTTCGTCTTCATTTTGGATTGATCTGTTAAAAATCTACAATACCGTGGGACCTCACAGAGATAGGGAATATGTATTCTGGTGATCTTCCACTTTTCTACATCAACAATATGGGGGAGTCGGTAAGGTAATGCACAGTATTGCATCTGAACAAAGTTAGCGTAGTAATTACAAAGGGGATAAATACTTTTTCAGCTTTGCAAGTTGGGAATTTAAATTGCAGTGAAATTATCCACAGGATTTTGTAATTTTTATTTTGATTTGACACATGACGTGTCCCTGGGCTTAAGTTGGAGCAACATGTACAGCCAGGCAGAAAATCTCCGTAATGCCATTCTGCAATGCTATAGCATCCTAACTTTAAAAAAAAATATTGGCTGGCCGCTGTGAATAAGGAGTTTACAGTCCCTTTTCACGAGCTGCGGTTTGTCTGCTGGTTTAAAATTATCACTCCGATTAAAATGCATAGCTGAATCGTAACTGGCACCTTGTATATTTTCTACCAAATATATTGAAGTTAGTTTTGGCGCCTTGATAGCGTAACGGATGGGCGACGCTTTTACAGTTCGCGGCTTTTCGCAGTTTAGAGTTTAATTCGGGCGCCATTCTGTTAGGAGACTATTCGTCCTTCCCGTGGAATGCCTATGCGTTTTCCGGTCCTCCGGCTTCCTCCCATATTCCAAGGTTGTACCAGGTAAGTTAGAATCCATTATACCGTGATTAGGTTTTGCTAATCGGTGTTATGCGGTTGCTGGGACGCTGATGGAATCGATTTGTTTCGATGTATTTACAAACCAGCAACTTGGGTGTCTGATGTATTGGAACGGTTTGATTAATTACTCGGAATATGTCCTACCTGACACAAAACATAAAATTTGCCAACAAATACAGATGTCTGGGACTTGATACTAAGTATTGTTCCAGAGTTGTTTCGATATTTGACGTCAAGCATTATTGAACGATTTCCCAAAATCGAACTGTATTGAATTGACTTTATTTCTGATATCTTTCACATACACGAGGAGCAAAAATCTTTACGTTATGTCTCCGTCTAAATGTGCAATGTGCAATCATATTAATTTATAATAAGTAGAAAAGTCAATATAGAGTACACACAAATCAGCGCGAGTTTATCAGACTGATGGCCTGGCGGAAGAAGCTGTGCCGGAGCCTTTTGGTCCTGGATTTTTTGCTGCAATGGCGTTTTAGGATGGTAGCAGCTGGAATAGATCATGCTTGGGGTGACTCGAGTCCCTAATGATCATACAGGTCCTTTTTACACACCTATGCTTGTAAATGCTTTGAGTCATGGGAAGTTCGCAACTACAGATGCGCTGTGCTGTCTGCACAACTCTCTGCAGAGTCCTGCGATTAAGGGAGGTACAGTTTCCATACCACGCAGTTATGCAGACAATCAGGATGCTCTCAATTGTGCCCCTCACAGGAAGTTGTTAGGATTTGGAGGCCCCACCAAATTTTCTCAACCGTCTGAGGTGAAAGCGGCGCTGTTGTGCCTTTTTTTTTAACCACACAGCAGGTGTGTCTAGACCATGTGATGTCCTCGGTGATGTGTATGCCGAGGAAGTTAAAGCTGTTTACTCTCTCAGTCCCAGACCCATTGATGTCAATAGGGTTTATCCTGCCTTGATTCCTCCTGTAATCCACAACTAGCTCCTTTGATTTTGCGACATTGAGCGAGAGGTTGTTTTTTTTTTGACACCACAGTGTCAGAGAGATGACACTGATTATTTCAATGGATAATTTCAATCGATTAATACGCATAAATTAAGATGTTATCTGGCCTGGGCTGGCACCAGTGGGATCAGCAGTTGGTCTGCTACCTGTCTTCACGAGAGAGAGAGATAAGGAAAACAATGGAGCAGCATTTGGAGATGTTGATGAAGGGACGGGAGAGAGTAACGGAAGGTGAGCTGTCAAGATCGGCTCCCCCTTTGAACCCTGAACTGTTTGAAGTGATGGACAGGCGATACCCCAGCAGGGGGATAAAAAGGGACAGGTTCGCTAAGGCAAGACACACACGACACCCGAGGTAACGAGACCCTGGAAGCGGTGCGTCTCTCACAAGTCGGTGGGAAGTTTTGGAAGGCCGGTTGCGGGACCAGGCCATAGACGCACAGGGTGGAAAGGCACGATCGGCGGGAACCTGGTGTGTGTCCACCCTTGCCTGGGTGCCGGGTTCACTGCAGAGAAACGATCGTATCTGGAAACGGAGGGGGTCACGGTCGGTGACCTCAGATGACATCACAAAGGGTTCGCCCGAAAGCTGACTGCTAAGGTCTGTGTGGAAGCCGATTGAATATTCATTCGTTTTGCTCTCTCTCTCCTCCCCCCCCACGCTGTCCATCTCCCACGGCAGCGATTACTGCGAACTGAACTAAACTGAACTGAACTTTGCGTCACTTTGAAACTGGTCAGTTACCCCTAGACAACGATAGAGCTTGATTGATCCTGTTATCTTAATTCTGTGTACATGTGTGTTAATCATTGCTGAACTGTTGCATTTATTATCCTTTTGCTTAGAGTACTGTGTTGCTTGTTTCTTTAATAAAACTTTCTTAGTTCTAGTAATCCAGACTCCAACTGAGTGATCCATTTCTGCTGGTTTGGCAACCCAGTTACGGGGTACGTAACACTGTTTACTCTCTCAGTCCCAGACCCATTGATGTCAATAGGGTTTATCCTGTCTTGATTCCTCCTGTAATCCACAACTAGCTCCTTTGATTTTGCGACATTGAGCGAGAGGTTGTTTTTTTTTGACACCACAGTGTCAGAGAGATGACACTGATTATTTCAATGGATAATTTCAATCGATTGAAATAACGGCATTTTATCACCTTTTGTTCGGAATCCCATCCATCAGAAAGAGGGGAATGCCATCCACAGTCATATAACCTACCTTGGCTCTCAGCGGCATGGAGTCATAAAATGCTGTTTGATTTAGTTTTCTTTCGGATTTCAGACAAAATTCAGAGTAGGACTAAACACAGCATTCGAGCACTGTAAGCGAATTGTTATTCAGAGCGGTAATTCTTCAGAAGCAGGGGGAAGACAACAATAAAGAGGCAAATTCAGGAAATAGCAGTGTATATATAATTTCAAGAACATTCAGGGCATAGATTTCATCATATTGGTGCCGAATCTCGTTTAAGGTTAAGAAATGGGGGTGCCCTGGAGCGAAGTTAAAAATAAATAATTCATGTCTTGAACAATCAGAGTGTAAGCACTCGGCTAAATTTACCCGACTTTAACTGGCAGTCTGGCGTACAATTATTGAACACTTAACACTGCTGTGCATTGCTGAGTCTAGGAATAGAGTACAAGAAGTCAAATGCGCATTGACGTCAGGTAAATAAAGGAGAATTCTTATTCCTAATTATTTGTACATTGATCTATATGTTGTGAACATATTTGTTGTGTTTCCCTTGATTTCTCTGTCAGGTTAATCGTTGCCTGCAAATTTGACCGTTTTGTTTACTTTTCTGTTAACATTTCCGACTTCGATGTTCTATAGAAAAAGTTGCGTCTATTGTGATAACTTTATCATGCTCCTTGAGCATTTTAGCAGATGTTTGCGATTAGTTTATATATGAACCACGAGAAATAATTTTCAATGTGCCATTGAAGCAAAGTGTTTTATATCAATTGTATGGATGTTTTTTTGTTTGCTTGGAAACAATGTTAAACCCATTTGTACCTTTTGTTTGCATGCTATTTTTGAATTCCCAGCCACTTGACAGATATTACTAGCACGTAGAGTGATACAGGTCTTAGATAACACAATATAGTGGGGAATGGGACCCTGAAATTGAAAATCAAAAGAAATTGATTATTTTATTACTGGCAATAGCCGTCAGTTTTATGTTCCGTGGATAATATCTTTCATATGTTCTCTATCCGTGTCATTTACAGGCGATCAATTATTAACAATTAATTATAGCGATTGTTTCTCTATTGCTGAAAAGTCTGGTTTTATGCTCAGGTGTTTTTGTGCTTACAGAAATGCATTTATTTATTCCGTGTCCCAGGCAAAATTCAGGGACCGATGAAAGAATTTAATTACGCATTCTATAGCTTTCCTGAGCAATTTATTTCAACATATTCACAGAATGAAATGCAAATGCATTCGTCAACTGAAACCTTTATTTCTCATTTGCCAGGTGTTTTAGGTTTTTCAAAAGAACGTTGTGGTTCAATAGCATCTTGTACTCTGCCTCATTAATGACTCCAAAATTGCAGGTTATTCTTAGTTTCGTGCATTTTATTAAACCGATGTTTTCAAACACTTGTTTAACTAAATAAAATAGATGAAACGAATATGTCTGGATTATTCTTAAATGGCTTCAAACTTAACCAAAGTTATTGTCTCCTTTCTTCACGAAGATATGTTAAATAAGCATAAAATATACCATGTCCAATCCAGATCTACTTTTTCTATTAAAGTTTCCCCAAGCACGGCATTTGAAACCCATGATGAAGGGTTATCACATTATAAATTAGAATTCCAGCGCAGTTTGCATGAACAGTTCGGATATTGCTATCTAAAAACGGTAATTATGAACTCAAGTAAAAATTAACGACATATTAGACTCGATGTGTTGTGCAGGACTGTAATAGAACAGAATATAAGAACAAATGGGTCATCAAAAGTGTTGTTCTGTTGTGCTATTGACTTTCAATCTGTGGAATCCGGTAAACTGAACAAAGCTCTGGCTGTCTTTGCTTTTTTAAAGGAATTTCACTTTATGATATGCAGAAACATTTTAAAGGTAACTGAAAAGGTGTAGCACAAATACAGGGGAGTTGTTTAACTCTTTTACCATAAGCTACTATAGATTGTGAAAGAATAGTTGTATGGTTAAAGGAAACGATGCGGTATCATTCATTGCGACAGTATGTGTGGGGCTCTAACGGATACTCAAAACGATGAATAAATTGAAACGCATGAAGAATATCAAAAAGTGTTTGAAATGTGTTCCCCAAACGAATATAATGGGTAGTGTGAGCAACATTGGTGAGCAGAGAAACAAATGCGGTTTTCATTGCTATTTATAAATTGCCTGTCATGTTTTACATTGAAATAATGAGGCGATAGCGCGGAAGTGGCGGGAAATGAAAGGGAACAATTGTGAGCCAACATGAAGTTTTCCAGATGAGAAGCGTATTTTCAGTATTATCTGATTAATTGGAACAAAACTTGCATTTTGAATGGATCTAGACTCCAGAGGCAAGAAACTACTCCTGAAGACAATTTTCCCTTTTGCTCTAAATGACAGTGCCAACACATGAATATTCACCATTTCCCCGTCTAGTCTAAAACCTCTTTATTCCATACCAACCGTTTGTTACTAACACTGGGAGAAAAAATGATAATCAGCATCTCCAGTCACTTCCACTGGCTACAACACGACCACACCACCAGTCACATCCCCCTACCTACCCCTTATTCCTTTCTGCATTCTGGAGGAACAGATTCATCTGTGATCCCATGCAACACCTATTTCTCTCCACTCAGCTGACACACCCGCAAATCAACTGCCACATTACTCCACGGGATAGAAGTTGAAACACTCATCCATTACCCTCCACTTCATCACCTCCTAGAGACTTAATAAGTTGCTGTATGTTTCACTTAGAACTCTTCCAGTTTGTATTAAATACTCAGGTTGTAGCCTCCTCAGCATTATTGCAACGAGGCTGAGGTTAGTTGATGGCTTTCAAAGAAACTCTACTCGTCCTCAAATGTCATCTCAAGCTCAATCGAATTGCATGTCATTTTCATTTTCCTCCCCACTTCTGCAGCGCACTCTCTGTCCTTGGACTTCTCCATTGTCTCAGAAAGCCAATCCCCAAAATAGGAAGACAGCAACTCCTATTCTACATGCATGTCCTAAAACACTCTCATCAGTAAAATGAATTTACCAAGTTGCGATAACAACCCCTTCCCTTTCCCATCCGCAGAGCTCTCCTCCTAGACATACTCGTCTGTACAGCTGTTTATATTCATCCTTTCCTCACATTTCCGTACGTACCTTCTCCCCGCGATCCATTCTTCTATTATCCTCTCCTTTTCTGTTTCCCAATACCTATTGCACCCGCCTCGTTTTACCGTATTCTGGAAAACCTTTTACTTCTGTCTCATTCTTAATGCAGAGTCTCGATCCAGAAGGTAGGTGATCAGATATTGCCTTCATGTATGCTGACTACCCCGCTGAGCCCTTACAGCGTTCTGTTTTCCTTTTAGTTGTTGTTGCTGTTTTTCTTATTATTCATACGAATAATTTGCAGCAGAGCCGTTCATGCTGCGGAAGCAAACATTTGTTACCTGGAGATAAAGAATCTCATGAACTTATTGAAAAATGTAAAAGCAGAAGGGTGGTGGTAAATGATGTTAACGTCCTAGAGCTGGGCTAGGGTTTGCATAGTACAAGTGTCTTAGAGGGGCAGAATCTCTATAGGCTTGAACGATATCGTAACAAATGGCAGCGAGGACCGGAGCGATCGTTAGTGTCTAATCCTGATCATATCACCCGAGCCGCAATTCCGAGATTATTGTGTGCAAATTATACCCTCTGTGTGTGAAATGTAATACAAATAAACACCAGGCAAATAAGGAAGAAAATTTCGATTGAACAGAAATAGGGGTAGGTATTCGATAGACATCCTCGAATATAACCTATATTATAGCCTCATAACTCTTGTTCTATTTATTAATTAATTTGTTCAGGCATGTTTGCACAATGCGTCATGTTATCTATGATCAGAGGTAATAAAGTAAGTGCCAATGTGTTTGTGTGAATCATAAATGAATTGTGATCTACTTATCCACCCTGGAGATTTCTTGGAACTATAACTAAGACATAAGTAGACGGAAGGAGATTCGTGTTTCTGTTGAAGAAACCTGACACGCCGGTTTTCATCGATTATGGATCTGCCTGTAATTGTGTTGGCAGAATACATTTACTATCCGATTCTTGCGGTAATTGGCATTCCCGGTAAGCCTATATTAAAACAGTCTGATTATTAAGATATATTGCCATATATTTTTTCAATCTAACGGTTAAATTCGATTTTTTCAAAATATGTCTGCCAAAATCTAAGCTTATTCTTCATATAACTGAAATGAAATTATCTCACAAGTTTTTTCTCCAATTGTAATATTAATAAATTACGGCCATGATATTTGAAAGAGAGCCAATTGTTCGACTTATTTGTTTATTTGTGCATCAGATGCTCATTATTTTCAAAGTAGAGCCCAAATAACACGGACAATTGTAAGGTATGTAGAGCTAAAAAATCAAAAACTGAAATATCAACTCAGCTCAAAATTATTCTTTCTCTTTGCTCTGTGCTTCGTTGAACTGCCTTTCGATGTATTACAGCCAGCAGTCCTTTGCACAATGTGATGGAGCAGGGTTTGCTAATTGTAAAATTGCATAAGCTGCCAGGTTAGTTATGGAGCGGCGTTCGAAAGCAATCCTAAGGTTTGACAGCGATGTTCGATCGGGTTATGGTTAGCATTCTGACCGACTACCGAAGGACGTCAATTTTCTTCAATTGAATGCATTCTATGGTTACTATGACAGTGTTGTTTTGGATCGCTGACCTGAGGAAAGTCGCACTTTCGCCCCAGTTTAAACTTTCTGGCAGAGGATCACAGGTATTGTTCCGGGATCTCACTGTATGTTGCTGGGCGGTACTTACAAGATTCCTAGTCTTTGCTGCTGAAAAGCATTCACATACCATGATGCTACCTCTGCCATACGGCTGGTGTTACCTGGTTAGTAACTCAGACTTACACCACGCGAACTGTTTCCTTTTGAGGACAAGAAGTTCCACTTTAATCTCATTCGATCACAAGATCTTCGTCCGGACTTTACAGTATCTTCTAAGTGATGCTTAAGGATGTATTTTTTTATAGCCAGGTCTTCTTCTTTGCCACTCGTTTATAATTACCCCTTAACCGCAAATCGTTGGGAATTGTGGAGTTTTATCTCCAGTTGCAGCCATTGACTTTTGCAATCCAGTCAGAGTGAATTTTGGCGTCACAGTAGCCTCTCTTACAAATGCCAATCTTCTCTGGCGAATAGGTTTGGAGTGGCGGGCTGACTTCTGTAGAATGATTGTGATTTCCTCTTTTCTCATTCGGTCACAATGGAATTTACTAAGCTCCGAGACATGTTCAGTTCCTTTCAGTTGGACCCGAAGAAAGTTAACATAATAATTACAATGGTATGAATACCTTTTCCTGCCAGATAATTTTGGTTTTTACATGTTAATAAATTGTTTGCAGGGTTTACAGTTTTTATTTTGATTTGACATGATGCACAACGCATTGTAGAATCGCTCAAAAATCCTGCGATATATTTTAAATTTAGAACATCGGTGTGTAAAATGCAAAAACTAATTGTGGGGGCTGAATACTTTTTCAAGGCAGTGTAGTTCCCTAAGTTTTGCTTTCCCATCCTTATACAGATGACGACCATAGATATTTTGCATATGATTATGATTAACGTCAATGTCAAGGACTTTTTGCTCTACATCTAAAATTGTGGCTGAGTTATCATAGCGTCTATTATCCATAGTGAAATAAAATTTACCTAAATGCAGTTTTTTCAGTTAACCTTATTTTATTTACAATGATCCATTGCAGTGATTTGATGAATGAATCTGCATGGGTGCATGCAAAATGAAGATTCTTTAATGTATAACGGTATACGTGACAATAATTAACTAATTTACTACTCAAAATTGCACTACGTACAGGCACAATAAATACAGGCACAATGATAAAAGAAATAATCGGGTGTGCTTTTCAATATGATTCCCGGAATTCCAAGGCGTTGAATTAGTTGTTGAGGAAACCAGCATATTCTAATTTATACAATTGATTATAAGCCTGCTACACTGTCAGCACTGATGCACAGGTAAAAATAAATTACCTGTACTTCTTCCAAAACATTTTCCCTTGAATTAATTAGTGCAGCGGAAATGTTGTGTTGATGAAAATCGTGCTTATTATACTGAAAGTGAATTCAGTTATATGATGGCTTAATCGAAATTTCTTTCGACAGCCTACATTTCGTATGCTAAATCCAATAAGTGAAAGTAGTTTTCGAACCATTTGCACTTTTGATAATTAATCCCATTTCATAATTTTCAAAGAGCAAAAATAGATGCAAGTGAACAAAAAATTCGTTCTGTTGTAACAAAGGGCGACCACTCTGCTATTCTCCCAGGAGTTACGTGCTATTAAACGCATTTCCTCTCTTCTTTTGCAGCTAATTTGGTGACAATCTTCAATCTGTCGTCAGGCAAATGCGGACTTTCCAGCTGCATTACACTATATCTCCGTTGGATGGCAGTAACTGATCTAATGTTCCTGATACTTGGTACATTATATTATCATGTTAAAATGGTGTATCTTCCATATTCATTCCTCAATTACACTCCTGTCTGCAGTCTTCATCTCGCCCTCATGTACATTTCAATTGATTGCTCCGTCTGGCTGACAGTCGCTTTTACATTGGATCGCTATGTTGCAATTTGTCTCCAGAAGTTCCGAACAAAATATTGCTCTAAATCAATTGCCTCAATGAGCATACTGGTGCTTTGCGTATTGTGCGCTTTAGAAAATATTCCAATATACTTTCTTTATGAGCCTCGGGATATAATTGACAGAGTTCCGTGGTTTTGTAGTGTAAAATCAGGATTCTATACTTCACGCTATTGGTTTACATTCTTATGGATAGAAACCATATTTACTCCATTTTTGCCATTTCTTTTAATCTTCCTTCTCAATTCTTTGACCGTAAGGAATATTATATTGACAAGTAGAATCAGGAAGAAACTTCGAAAATCCAAGGTTGATCGTAACCAGACTGACCAAGAGATTGAAAACGGACGGAAATCAATAATTTTATTGATGGCAATATCTGGCAATTTTATTTTGCTGTGGATGGTGACGTTTGCCTGCTTCATCTGTGTGCATTTTACCGATAATAAATTTGCAGAAACAAATTACACCAACGCCTACAACATCGCGGAAAAGGTTGGATACATGCTAAGGTTTCTGAGTACTTGCACAAACACGTTCATTTACGTGGTATCGCAGCGAAACTTCAGAGAGGAATTGAAGAATATTATTCTGCGTTTATTCTCCCCCGTTACCAATTTATTTTAATACGTTTCATTACATCCACGCAATACAATGATTTTGCATTTCATTTGGCTCATGAACTCAAAAAGTAATTTTGGAAAGTATCTTATTTTAGTGCCTGGCATTTGTTTCTAAAAGGGCAGTGGGAGCTTTGAAATTTTATTGGATATTATATGGAATATTATATCAAACTGCAGAAAATTCGTGACATTTCCGAATTTGAAATAAAACAATTCATACAAAGACATCTATTCTAAGTTGAGGTATATTCAATGCTAATTTCAGCAGGGAAGAAGAATTTCCCCTCATGTGAACGGAGAAGCAGAACCTCTAATAAAACATAACAGGATAATGCTGTAAAATCCTAGCACACGACTCAATTGTCAAAGACAAATAGGTGCATTTAAAATTACGGTTGTTCAACTTAGGATGCACTGGTTCCGGCCCGAAACGTCGACCGATCTTCTCCACGAATGCTGCCCGACCTGCTGAGTTCCTCCAGGGTGTTGTGAGAGTTGCTTTGACCCCAGCATCTGCAGATTATTTTGTGCTAACGTCTAATCCTGCCAGCAGTCTAGTAAATATCTTCGGAATGCTTGCTTGCCTTTTCCAAGTTGCCCATTTTTGAAGTAGACAAGTATTACAGTTGAAGGCTTTGCATCAAAAGGGTCCCGAGAAAACTGGAGACAGGGAGTGGTGCTGAGTGTTTTGAAATCATTTATTTGATTTGTAGAACTTAAGCTTAAGAATTTAGAGCCAAAGGTACAACAAGTATAGGCAGGATGGTAGGTCTTTCAGTAGAAAGCTAATCCTGCAATATGGGAGAGAGATGACCTAACGGGACTGAACAGCAGTAGCCCAGTTAGTGACATGCGGTCGGTTCTGAGGCTCAGCAGGAAAGGGTGAAGTCAGGTAGAGTCAGTAACTAGCGGGTGGACAGGAGAGTTTGTGGCCGCGAATGACACGCCAAGGTAATGTACTAAATCCCAGGTGCAAGGGTCATGAATGTCTCAGATCGGCTGCAGAATATTCTCAGGAAGAGGCGTGAGTAGCCAGATGCCGTGGTGCAAATTGACACCAATGACACAGGTAGAAAGGGGAAGAGGACATGCGTAGTGAGTATAGAGAGTTAGGAAAGAATCTGAAGAGTAGGACTTCCAAGGTAGTAATCTTTGGATTCTTCCCAGTGCCTCATTCTAGTCAAGGCTGGAGTATGATGATCGTTCTGATAAATGAGTGGCTGAAGAAAAGGTGCAGGGGAAATATTTCAGGCCCTTAGATGACTGGAACCATTTTTTGGACAGGGGTAACCTGCACAAGAGGAAGGGGTTGCACTTAACTGGAGAGAAGACACTATAGTGGCTTGGGAGGTGGGATGTTCGCCAGTGTTTCACGGGAGAGGTACTTGGGATGATCCTTTGGTCCTCATATCTGAAGATGACGTACCTTCAAGAGAGTGAATCCAAGAAAAGCATTCCGTCCGTACAGAGTAGCTGAACGAGAACTGATGACGTGTGCCGACTAACTGGCTGGTGTTTTCATTGATATTTTCAGGCTCTCGCTTCGGCAGTGTCTGGTACCCATCTGCTTCCTGCAGGCTTCTGTCGAGCCAATGCACAAGAAGAGCGTGGAAGCCTGCTAAGGGACTATCGCTCAGTGGCAATAATATCCACAATGTTTTGAGAGGCTGGTGCAGGAACATATCAGTTCCTGTCTGAGTGGTGACTTGGATCCAGTCCAATTCGCATACCGAATCAACAGGTCGACAGCGGATGCCCTCTCGTTGGCTCTTTACACAACCCCGGAACATCTGGACAAGAAAGATCCATAGCTCACGATGGTCGTCTTTCGAGTACATCTCGGCATTTAACAGCATCAACCTCTCAAAACTAATCAGTAAATTCCAAGAACCGGACCTCAATACGCTCTTGTGCAATTGGATCCTAGAGTTCCTCACTTGTAGACCCCGGTCCGGATTGGCATAAACATCTCGTTCAGAAGACCCAATCAGGAGCAGCGCAGGGATGTGTACTTAGCTCCCTGCCCTACACACTTAACACTTATGAGTGTGTGGCTAAGCACAGCTCAACAACATGTATATGTTTGCTGATGACACCACTGTTGTGGCTGTATGAAACGGAATGATGAATCAGCATACAGGAGGGAGACTGAAAATTTGTTGAGTGGTTTACAAATACCAACCTCACACTCAATGTTAATTAGACCAGGGAACTGATTGTAGACCAGGAGAATGAAACCTGAGGTCCATGAGACAGCAATCATCGGAGTATCAGAGGTGGAGAGGATCAGTAACTTTCAATTCCTAGGCGTTACCTGTCCTGGACCTGTCATACGAATAGTATTATTAAGAAAGCACTGCAGCGCCTCTACTTACTCAGGAGTCTGCGGAGGTTAGGCATGTCATCGAAAACCTTGGCAAACTTCTATAGATGTGTGGTGGAATGTGCGCTGACTGCATTAAGGCCTGTTATGGGAACAAAATTACCTTTGAGACGGAAATCCTAAAAAACGTGGTGGATTCGGCCCAGTACGTCACACGTAGAACCTTCCCAACCGTTGAGCACATCCACATGAAACGTTGCCGTAGAAAAGCAGCATCCATAATCACAGATCCTCACCACCCAGCCCTTTCTCCATCCTCGCTGCTGTCATCAGGAAGGACGCACAGCTGTCCCAGGAGTCGAAACACCAGGTTCAAGAATTACCCCTCAGCCATCAGTCTCTTGAACAAAAGGGGATGGCTATACTCAGACACGGAAACTCTTGTATTGTTATTTCATGCTCATTATTTCTATCTGCATTTGCACGGTTTGTTTACAGTGAACAGTTCTTGATGATTACAGTTTACAGTTGTTGTTCTATAGATTTGCTAAATATGCTTCCAGAAAAAAAAAATCTCAGGATTGTATGTTGTGGCATGTTTGTACTCTGAGAATAAATTTTACTTTCAGCTTTGAACCTTGAACTTAAAGTAGTTTGACATGGAGAGGAGAACCGGAAGACCAGGTCAGAAAGTGGAAGGATGGAGAGAAAGCTAGATGTCAGGATCATTAAAAACAGCCTGAAACAAAATTATAAATATGATGGGATGGATACATTGAAGTGTGAAGTGCGAGGCGCATTTTTTTAGCAAAGCTAGTGAACATAGAGCATGACTCATGCATGGAACTATGATGTTGTGGCTATTACAGAGACTTGGTTGAGAGTGGGATAGGAATGGGTCTTTAATGTCCCAGGATTCTGATATTTCAGAAAGATAGAGAGAGACGTATGAGAAGTGGGGGAGTTGCATAACTCATGTCCCTACTAATCGGGGACATTAACACAGCTGCACGCAGACGGGATATAATACAGTGCTCGTCCACTGTATCTATATGGGTAAAACGCAAACGTAGGCAGGGAGCAATCATTCAGTAACATGGCGGCAAGAAATCTCCAAGCCAAGCTGAGACCAGAGTGACGAGGCACCTTTCCCCCAGCATCTTGTTAGTCAATGTGCAGTCACTGGAGAACAAAACTGAGGACTTGAGGGCAGCATGGTTGTGAAAAGAAGCGTTTTTGTGTTCTTTGACTGAGTGAGACGTGACTTTCTTTGGGCACACCACAAGCAACGATGAAATTGGACCCTTCGTAAGGGTCTCGTCGTGAAACGTCGAACGTACCTCTTCCCAGATGCTGCCTGGCCTGCTGCGTTCACCAGCAACTTTGATGTGTATTGCTTTTTTCCTCCTTTCTGTCTTTCTGCTTAAGTGTGCTTCTGGGACTGTTAGAATCTGCGATAGAGATCCTCAGAGTGATCTAGCGCTTTTCTGTCACCGAGAAGATTCCAGGAAGTGACCGCAGATTCGGACGCTCTCGATGAGAAGACAAAAGGAGACAAGGTTTGAGCCGATGTTCCACTCCATTTCGCCGTTTAAGGCGTCTAATAATCGCCGATTATATCATCGAGCCAGATTGACACATCGAAGCGTATGTGGAATGCGAGAGTTTCAGCGCAGATTGTCTGACTTTTGATCGCAGTCGGAAAAGGAGTCCGTGAGTGGCCTATCGCTGTGTAGCTCGCTGTGGCCAACGTGTAGGCCTCTCTGCCTTGTGTAGTGTCACTCTCTTCTCTTTCGTGATTTCGTAGGATGATAGCGTGTCTCTGCGTTTATGGATTGAACTATTGTGTTTAGTGAATATAGACGTTTTCAGACGTTTGGTTTTATATTCTGTTTTTGTTTTAAATCACCCATTCCTTTTCAGTTTGGTTGTGCGAGGGCAGGGTGTTTGGGGTGGGGAGTTGATGTTCTGTTGTGTTGTGTTAGTTGTTTTTGTTTTTTTTGTGGGGGAGGGAATGTTTATTGAGGGTCGATGTTCATGTTCCGTTTTGTGAGGGGAGGGCGGTTGTGTTCATAATCGGGATGATGTACGTTTTTAGATGGGGTGGTGACTTTGCTGTATCTCTTTGAATGAATTTCGTGTTCTATCTTTGTTTCCTGGCTATCCAGAGAATGCAAATTTCAGAGTTGCATATGGATATATACTTCGAGAATGAATAAAACTTTGAAGCTTGATCCTTTCAAAATCATCCTGCTCAGATGTGGTATCTGGCCAAGTAATAAAGACCTGTGCCTATCAACAGGTTGGAATGTTCGCTGACTTCTTATATTTCTTGTTCCAGCAGACTGAAGTATCCGTCTGCTTCAAGCAGGCTTTAATTACACCGGTGCCAAAGAAGAACGTGGTAACCAGCCCCAATATCTATCGTTCATTAGCACTTCCATCCACACTGATAAAGTGTTTTGATAGATCGGTAATGAAGCATATTAACTCCACGCTGAGAAGCGACTTGGATCCGCTCAAATTTGTTTCCCAGAGTAATAGGTCCACAATTGATGCCATCTCTTTCGCTCTTCACTCAACCCTGGAACAACTGGACAGTAAAGATGAATGCACGCAGATTGCCATAACTCACAAGCCAGAAACTGCTCCATGTGGTGCAATATTCTTTGCTCAAACAAGTTTTGAGTAAATTAATTTCCTCTTCATATTCTGCTTCGCCAATTGCTTGCATCTGCAAAATTTTCAAAATGATTTAAAACAATTGGTTAAAAAAAAGTATCCAGCAGATCAGGCAACACACAGAGTGGTAACCATAGCAACAAGCTCTGCAGCCCACAATGTCTGTGCCAAAAGTGTTTCCCACACCATGCACATGATCCATATCCCTCTTTGATCCCGGCCGCTCATCCTCTGTCTCTATATCTTTGCACTGAAGATACTTATCAATAAAATGCCAGTTAACATAACGTTTAACGTTCACCATCTCATGACCTTTAAATGAAATGTGCAGCCTGGAGGCCAGGTAGCCCGGAGAGGGAGCATAAGTCCATGCTGGACTCCCATTTCTCGCCGTTTAAGCGTCGGGAAAGATTGAAGTCTCCGAAAACAAGGGCAAGGGCCATCTATGTGTGGGTAACCCGTCTCTCGTTGCTCCCAGATGAAGGTGCCTGCATTCAATCATTTTCTCCTCCCTCTCACTCGATCCTCCGAAGAAAGATGAGGGAGTCTTGGGTCTTGGACAAAGTTCGATCAATATGGATTGTGGATTGGACTCTATAGCTCACGTTGTGACGTCTTTCTGCCTTGACCTTTTGTCCCCGTTTTGATCCGGGCGGAAATGCTCTGCGTCCTGCAGTTGACGAACGGCACAGCACTGGACCGAACTAAAATGAATATGCCTGGTCTATTTAGATGACTTTGGGTTTGATGTTTTGTACTCTGTGGTTTTGACGCTCTTTTTTTTTTGGCAGTTTGCGTGAGTTGTCTTCTGTTTGCGCATGATGGTGGTGGTGGTGGGGGTGGTTTGTTGGTGTTTTTCTTTAAAGGTGTTCCATGAATTTCTTTGTTTCCTGGCTGTCCGAGGGAAGACGAACCTTAGGGGTTGTATATTGAATACGTACTTCTGAAACCCGGGTTTCCTGGGGCTGCATACACCTAGGGAATACATTATTTCCATCCATAACCCAAACATTGCTTCTACAGAATGAAAAATTATGTTACCAGTGAAACCTTTGCCAGCGTGCTGCAGTTAGATAATAAATGCACTTTGAATCTTTGAGTGTATTACAGAAAAAGAAGCCAGGTATCCTGTAAGCTGAAAAGAATATCTCCATATGCTGGAAACACTCAACAGGTCACACAACATCCGTGGAGAGAAAAACAGATAAAAAGTTTCAAGGATACTTATAGTGCATGCGGAGTAAGGCTTGGTGGAAAAGTCAGAAACTGGCATGTTTCACATGGAAGAGGAAGGAGAGGAAGGGAGAATGCAGCGGGAGCTTATGATGGGCTGAGTACACAATTTTGCCATGGGAGCAGTTAATATAAAAACCGTCATTTGAATTCATTTCTGGCCTGATGATTCCAGGACTTACCTTGATCCTTCTTCTCAAGTTGTGAAATAGTCTACCATCAACAACCTCTTGGCAGCATGTTTAAGTGACTAATTCTCAGAAATGTGATTAGTTTTTTTTCAGAGGTATGGCTATCCAACATTTTCCACCTCTGTAAGACTCACCCAGGAGGTCTGAGCTGCTCCTATTGGCCTGGTAAGATTAGGGACAAGCTCACGGAAAGTGGTTTTAAATACTGTCATAGTCTTAAAGAACTTGAGCTTTCCATTGTCTCTGATGATACCTAAGCTACAAGTGGGGATTCAAGAATCCTTGAGACCATCTGTTTTGCTGTAGTTAGCAAGTAGCGTGTCAGATCTGTTTAAATTACAGTTGAGTACTTAAGCAGAAATTTGTCCTTCAGGTGTTGTGTGTACTGGATTACTGAACTTCTGGGCACTGCAGTAGAGAATAATTGTGAAAAGCGAATCTCTATATTCACAATGGGTATCAACTTCCATTGCCCTTGCAGCCAATGGCTAAAGATTTGCACATCATATCAGCTGATGAAACAGCAGACGCCGTTCCTTTAAGAGATGTGAAGTAGTTGGACACAGGGTATATTGTATTACAAAACAAATCAACATTGCTTTTAATATACAGCTAATACATTAGAGCAGGACGAGACGAATCACACCAGTTCAGAGAATTGTCACACATTGGAAACAATCTATGAGGAAAGTTGTCGATGTGAATAATGGAACTACTAAGGCTGTCACTATAGTAACTAAAACAATTAAACAAAGGGCTAAGTCTATAACATATAGAAGTATGAGGCCACTCAGGCTATCGTGTCTGCTGCAATATTTTATCATGGCTGATCTTTTTTTTCAAACCCATTGTCCTGTCTTCTCATAAAATTCAACTTGGTTACTGCTCAGGAACGTACAAATCACTGCCTTAAGTACATGCTTTGGCAAAGAATTCCACAGATTTTTCACCCTTTGGCTGAAGAAATTGCTGCCCATGTAAGCTTTAAAGATGTGTCCCCTCAGCCGGAGTCTGCTCCTTCGGAACGTAAGCTTTCCTGCTGATGGAAACATTCCCTTCACATGAAAACGTTAAAACAGGGACTCTACACGTGAAAAGTTATCATACTGACATGATAAAATCTGACAACCATACGGCACGTTCTTTGTTCTTGGACTGTGAAATAATTGAAAACTAAAAATATTGGTATTGGTGATTTTTTTTTACCTTGTCTTTGGGCGTGCTCAAGACTGTCTTGGTTTGTATAATCAGAGGGGTGGGGGGGGGGCGGGGAGAGAGAAAGAGAGAAAGAGAGAGAAATGGAGAGAGAGATAGTGTGTGTGTGTGTGTGTGTGTGTGTGTGTGAGAGAGACAGAGAGAGAGAGAGAGAGAGAGAGAGAGAGAGAGAGAGAATGAGAGAGAGAGAAAGATGGTATGTGGTTCAGTGTAAACTGAACAGGCCTCTTCATACTCCTTTTAACAGCTGAATAAGAATGTTTCTGTTTGATGGATTATCTTGTTCCACGACTTAGGATAAATATTCAGCAGATGAGCATTCCTGCAGGTGAAATTGGACCAACTGTCAGAAACAATTGGAAGTGAATTTGCACAGATGCACAATTTCCTGAAAGGCAAAAAATGGCTACGAGGCGTCAACTGGGAGAAAACGAGAAGATGACATTGAAGAGACTGGACAAGATAGTGGCAGTAATTAACAACGACATATCAATTCTTGAGGAAAGAATTCTGGAGATAAAGTAACGACAGGAGCCTAATCAAACTGTCAAAATACTCAAGGTAGTTATAATGTAAAATAGTGTGGCCTGGATTTGGGAATTGCATCAATTTTGATGCTAATGTTGTTTTATCCTTTTCCTCGTCTAGGACGCAGAAAACTTCGTCACAACGTATGCCCTCTTTCATTGTGTGGAGCGTGAACTGTTGTTTTAATCTTACTGTTTGCCTACGCTATCCCTGTACCAGTTGGGTTGTCCAGAGCCACGAGGTGCAAGGGTTTAATATTTGGTAACCAGTAAAGTCTTTGATGGTTTTTTGTTGCTATTTCTCAGAATGTGGGAAGACATGAGGAGAATTACCGAGGCACGTAAGATAACAAAGTGGTACGTGCGCTCTCTCTCTCTGTCTCTCTCTCACTCTCTCTCTCTCTCTCTCTCTCTCTCTCTCTCTCCCCGTCTACGTGTGTGTGTGTGTTTCTGTTGCACGCATGTGATAGTGTGTTTATGTGCAGTGTATTTATGTGCAGTTGGTACCCTATTCAGAGGCTATGTGGGGAAATAGGTTCTAAGGAATTCATTATAATTTAGGTGATCATCAGGTATTTCTTTAATGCAAGCTAATCTGTAAAGCCTATCAATATCGAAAACAGCATTTCTAAATTCCCTTCCTGTACCCCTGTAGCCATACTGATATTTACCAGTGATCCCCAACGTATTTCAGAAGTAGTAAGCCGACTCCATGCTTGATTATGTGAAATAACTTGGGCATGTTATCTTTAAAAAAAAGTAGTTCTTCCTCCGTTCGACCCAATATTTACCACTCTGTCAACCAAACTGAAATAGTTAACCTGGTTAGCTGCACATCCCAGAATTATGAAGCATGTTGTGAAAAGTGGACACGTTTCTGTGTACTGGTCCTCATTCCTCACGGTTAGTCTTGACAAGTTGGCCACACAGTCAATTATCCCCCGTATATTGTGGTAATGTGGAAATTGCAGGACAGCATCTATATTGGTGGATTCATACTTGGCGGGATTGAAGCTTTCAATGTGAGGAATAGGAAGCTGGAAGTAATGATATTGTGCCACTGTTGGTGGAAAAGGCATATCGTAGAGTATGTGAAGATGGTATGATATAGGAGAGTGCCATGAATGGATAGAAGAAGAAATCAGGGATTAGGAACTCGAGTACAACGTTAGAGTGAGGATGTAATTGAAGGTTGCAGAGTTGTAGTTTGAGAGATGGTGTGAATGCGATTTCAGCAATCTAGGTGAAGAGGGATCTGTCGGGCGGTTGCTCAGTGATGGTGGGGTACCTGATAGGTCAGGTAAGTTCTTTTTTTCCAAGAATGTGGTAACCAGGAATTCTCACAATTGCCCAGACTAAAGTCTTATCCTCAGACTTGTGGAGAGCTCTAGAATTTATGGTGTGCAATCCATAATGTTATTCCATTATTAAACCTTTCAAAATGCATCAGCTCAAACTTGTTAGGATTGAATTACATCTGCATTTCTCCCACTCGATTTATCAGATGATCAGTATTCTTTAACGTTTGATAATGTAACACTCGCCTTGCCAAGTGGCATGATCTCGGGGTGATAACCCCCTGCCCGACCAAACCTTAGCACTCTTGCTTGGGTGGATGCTACGTGTTGTGTCCCCTGTGTAACATCAGTACCCCGAAATAACGTTCAGTCCACAATGTGCGGTTAAACGATTAAGATTTAATATTTAAGTATGTGGTTAGTAGAGAAACAAAAGAAAAGGAAAACAAATGAAAGGAGCCAATGATCTCATAAACATGTCCAGTGTAGAAAAGTTGGAGCACACGGATTCCCTTTCGCTGATCCTCCGTCGCTCGTCGTCGACCCCTGGGATCCCACCCCGAGCCCGGTCCCAGCGGGTTCGGCAAACGTCTCCTCAAGCCACCTCTTCTCTCTTCATCCTCTTCGCTCCTTCTCCCCCAAGCCCGCGCATCTAATAGCTTTCACACAGACAGAAAGAAAAACGTCTATCCCAATTGGTTAGCAAACTGATACAAGTCCCGTTATCATTAATTATAATCCAAACATGCTGCTACAGAGAACATTACCTCATCAGTCAAAAATACAGAGAAGTCACTTTATTAACCTTAGCAAGTAACATGTAACAAACCTCTTACAATGATAAGAGCATAAGACCAGAAGTATCGTTGCAGAAGTAGACCATTTGGTCCATCAAGTCCGCTCCACCATTTCATCATAATGGATCTAATTTCCTCCCAGGCAAGATTTTCTGCCCTCTCCCCGTATCCGTTCATGTTCTGAACCATCAAGATCTATCAACCTCTGCCTAAGGTTGACCATAATCATTGTCCACAATCATTGTCCACAATTAGTTCGTCTCCACAGCTGCTTGTGACCAAGAATTCAGCACACCCTAGTTCAAGAAATTCCTCCCAATGTCCCTTCTAAAACGATGCCTCTCTATTCAGAGACGGTGTCCTATGGTCGCCGACTTCACTACCACAGGCAACATTTCCGCATGCACTCTATCATTGCTTTTCAGCATTCGATATGTTTTAATTAGGTCAGCACTCATTCTTCTGAATTATCTTAAATAATGCCCCAGATCCGTCAAACGTTCCTCATATGACAAACAATTCAATCCTAATATCATTTTCGAGAAACTCATTTGAACCATCTCCAGTTTCAGCACATCCTTTCTAAGATAATGGTCCAAATCCACTTATAATATTCCAAGTGAGGCCTCAACAGTGCCTTATAAATTCTCAACAATGCACACTTGATTTTATATTCTAGTCCCCTTGAAATAAATGCTAACATCGCATTTGTTGTTCTGAACACAGACTCAAACTACAAACTAACTTTGAGGAAATTGTGCACGAGGACTCCCAAGTCCGCTTGCGCCTCAGTTTTTTTTTGTATTTCCTGTCCATTTAGAAAATAGTTAACCATTAAATTTTTTCTACCAAAGTGAATAATCATATACTTCCCGACACAGTATTTCATCTGCCATTTCTTTGTCCATTCTCCAAATCTGTCTTGTCCTTCAATATCCTCTCTATGTCCTCAAAGCTACTTGCCCCTCCACCTATCTTCATGACGTATGCATACTTTTTTTTATCAAAGCCACTAATTCCATCATCCAAATCATTGACTGTAACGTAAAAAAGTATCGACTCCAACATAGATCCCAATGGAATATCAATAGCCACAAGCAGCCTACCAGAAAAAGGCTCTCTTTAATGTGACTCCCTGCCTCTTTCCAGCCTACCACTGGCTTATCCACGCTATAATGCTTCCAGTATTACCACTGGCTTGCAGCTTGTTAAGCGGCCACGTGTGACACCTTGTCAAAAGCTTTCTGAAAATCCATTTGCATAACATCTGCCTATTCTCCTTTGTCCATCTTGCTGGTTGTTTCTTCAACGAATTCCAACAAATTCGTTAGTTTTTCCCTTGAGGAAACCACAGTAACTACGGCCTACTTTACCATATGCCTCTAAGTAGGCTGACACCTCATCTTTGATAGTCGACTCCAGCATCTTTCCAACCACTGTGGCCAGACTAACTGCCCTACAGTTTCGTTTTTTTCTGCCTCTCTCCCTTCTTGAAGACTGGAGTAAAACTTGCATTTTTACTTCTGGAACAATTCCAGAATCTATTGATTCTTGAAACAACATTACTAATAGCTCCACAGTCTCTTCAGCCACAAATTGCACTCGCACAGCTAACGGTACGAGCTAACGGTTTAAAAAGTTCGTCTGTTTGTCGAGGTAAGTGGGTGAGTAGACTTATTTTTCCTGTTTCATTCCTGTAGAATTAGATAGCATGCCTGCAGGGTTAGTACTTTGTTCAGCGTGTTAGATGTGGGAATCCTGGGAGACCTCCAGCCTCCCTAATTGCCACATCTGCGCCAGGTGCACCGAGATGCAGCTCCTCACAGACCGTGTTAGGGATCTGGAGCTGCAGCTTGATGACCTACTGCTTATCAGGGAAAGTGAAGTGGTGATAGACAGGAGCTACAGGGATGTAGTCATCCCCAGGTTATAGAAGGAAGGAAAATTCCCGGAAAGTGGAGAGCACCCCTGTGGCTGTCCCCTTCAGCAACAAATATCTTGTTCTGGATGCTGTTGAGGGGGATGACCTAACAGGGGACGCCCACGGTGACCGGGTCTCTGGCACTGAGCCTGGCGCCTGGCGCTGTTGTGCAGGAGGGAAGGAGGGAGAAAAGGAGCGCCGTAGTCAGAGGGGATTCGATAGTCAGGGGAACAGACAGGAGATTCTGTGAGCCTGATAGAGATACCTGCATGGTGTGTTGCCTCCCAGGTGCCAGGGAACCCGATGTCTCGGATAGGGTCCAGAACATTCTGAAGGGAAAGGGCGAGCAGCCAGTTGTTTTGGTATATGTTGGTACCAATGACATAGATAGAGAAGTGCGGTGGTCCTGAGAGAGATTTGCGAGAGTTAGGAAGGAAGCTAAGAAGCAAAACCTCCAGGGTAGTAATCTCAGCATTGGTACATGTGCCACGTGCTGGCGAGGGCAAGAATAGTAGGATCAGGCAGATGAATGCGTGGCTGAGAGACTGGTGCAGGGGTCAGGGCTTCAGATCCTTAGATCATTGGGATCTCTTCTGGGGGAAGAATGACCTGTTCAAAATGGATAGGTTGCACCTGAACCCGAAGGGGAGCAATATACTGGCGGGAAGGTTTAATAGAGCTGTTAGGGAGGGTTTGGCAGTGGGATGGGAACAGGAATGATAGAGCGGAGGAAGGGGAAAACAGAAATAAATCTAAGATAGTGAACATTAAAGATGTCAGGAAAGACAGGCAGGTGATGTGGCAAGTGTAGCCATTGGGATGAGTTGCAGTGCAATAAAGTGGCAGTGCAATCAAAGCGGAAAGTACCAAATACTGCACTTAAGGTGTTGTACTTAGAGCTGACATAGGATTGGAAGGTGCAGAATCTTAATAGGTTGAGCTAAGAAATCGCAGGGGTAAAAGCACCCTGATGGCAGTTACATACAGGCCTCCAAACAGCTGCAGTGATGTGAACTACAAATTATATCAGGAAATAGAAAAGGCTTGCCAGAAGGGAGTGTTATGATAATTGTGGGGGATTTTAACATGCGGGTGGATTTGGAAAATCAGGTCGGCACTGGATTTCAAGAGAGATGATTTGTAGAATGTCTGCGAGATGGCTTGTTAGAACAGCTTGTTGTTGAACCCACTAGGGGATCGGCTGTACTGGATTGGGTATTGTGTAATGAACCAGAGGTGATTAGAGAGATTGAGGTGAAGGTTCTCTTAGGTGACAGTGGTCATAACATGATTGAGTTCACTGTGAAATTTGAAAAAGAGAAGCCGAAATCCGATGTGTCGGCATTTCAGTGGAGTAAAGGAAATTACAGTGGCATGAGAGACGAACTGGCCAAAGATGACTGGAAAGGGACACTGGCGTGAAGGATGGCAGAGCAGCAGTAGCGAGAGTTGATGCGAGAAGTGAGGAAGGTGTAAGACAAGTATATTCAAAAAAAGAAGAAATTTTCGAATAGAAAAAGGATGCAACTGTGGTTGACAAGAGAAGTCAAAGCCAAAGTTAAAGTAAAGGAGAGGGCATACAAGGAAGCAAAAAATTAGTAGGAAGACAGAAGATTGAGAAGTATTCAAAAGCTGACAAAAGGAAACTACGAAGGTCATTAAGATGGAAAAGATGAACTATGAAAGGAAGATAGCAAATAATATCAAAGAGGATACTAAAACCTTTTTCAAGTATATAAAGAGTAAAAGACAGGTGAGAGTAGATATAGGACAGATAGAAAATGATGCTGGAGAAATTGTAATGGGAGTTAAGGAGAAGGTGGAGGAACTGAACGGAGGAAGACATCAGCAGTATACCGGACACTCAAGGGTGGCAGGGAAGAGAAGTGTGCACAGTCACAGTTACGACAGAGAAAGTACTCAGGAAGCTGAATAGTCTAAAGGTAGATAAATCTCCCGGACCAGATGGAATGCACCCTCGTGTTCTGAAGGAAGTAGCTGTGGAGATTGTGGAGGCATTAGCGATGATCTTTCAAAAGTCGATAGATTCTGGCATGGTTCCGGAGGAGTGGAAGTCTGCAAATGTCACTCTGCTATTTAAGAAGGGGGCAAGGAATCAAAAAGAAAATTTTAGACCTGTTAGCTTGACATCGGTGGTTGGGAAGTTGTTGGACTCAATTGTCAAGGATGAGGTTACAGAGTACCTGGAGGCATATGACAAGATAGGCAGAACTCAGCATGGATTCCTTAAAGGAAAATCCTGCCTGACAAACCTATTACAATTTTTTGAGGATATTACAAGCAGGTTAGACAAGGTAGATGCAGTGGATGTTGTATATTTGGATTTTCAGAGAGTCTTTGACAAGGTGCCACACATAAGGTTACTTAACAAGATAAGAGCCCGTGGAATTACGGGAAAGTTACATCCGTGGATAGGGCGTTGGCTGATTGGCAGACAACGGAGAGTGGGAATAAAGGGATGCTATTCTGGTTGGCTGCCGTTTACCAGTAGTGTTCCACAGGGGTCCGTGTTGGGGCGGCTTCTTTTTCCGTTGTACATCAACGATTTGGATTATAGAATAGATGGCGTTGTGGCTCAGTTTACTGATGATACGAAGATAGGTGGAGGGGCCTATAGTGCTGAGGAAACAGAGAGTCTGCAGAGGAACTTGGATAGATTGGAAGAATGGGCAAAGAAGTGGCAAATGAAATACAATGTTGGAAAGTGTATGGTTATGCACTTTGGCAGAAGAAATAAATGGGCAGACTATTATTTAAATGGGGAAGGAATTCAAAGTTTGAGATCCAACGGGACTTGAGAGTCCTCATGCAGGATACCCTTAAGGGTACCCTCCAGGTTGAGTCGGTGGTGAAGAAGGCGAATGCAATGTTGGAATTCATTTCTAGAGGAATAGAGTATAGGAGCAGGGATGTGATGTTGAGGCTCTATAAGGCACTGGTAAGACCTCACT
Organism: Mobula hypostoma; assembly: GCF_963921235.1. Classification (NCBI taxonomy): domain Eukaryota; kingdom Metazoa; phylum Chordata; class Chondrichthyes; order Myliobatiformes; family Myliobatidae; genus Mobula; species Mobula hypostoma. The sequence goes on from NC_086101.1 coordinate 29,914,738, forward strand.
TGGAGTACTGTGGGCAGTTTTGGTCTCAACACACTTGATAGGTCTTATACTTTTACGTCTTATCCTCTTGCTCTTCACATAGTTGTAGAATGACTTCAGCTTTTCCTGAATCCTGCCCGCCAAGGCCTTCTCACGGCCCCTTCTGGCTCTCCTAATTTCCCTTTCAAGCTCTTTCCTGTCAGCCTTATAATTTTCTAGATCTCTAACATTACCTAGCTCTCTGAAACATTTGTAAGCTTTTCTTTTCTTCTTGACCTGATTTACTACAGCCTTTGTACACCGCAGTTCCTGTACCCGACCATAATTTCCCTGTCTCATTGAATATTATGCAGGATAACAATATTTTTACCAATTATATAAGTAGTTAAAGGGAAGACAGAGCTGATATTCGATCAGTGGATAACGATGTTTGTGAGATAGTAATGGGGGACAAAAATGGCAGGTGAACTTTGCATCTGTCTTCACTCGGAAAGACACTAGCAGTGTTCCTGAGTTCTGGGAGTGTCAGGAAGCAGGGGTGAGAGTCAACCATAGAACCATAGAACCATGGAAACTACAGCACAGAAACAGGTCTTTTGGCCCTTCTTGGCTGTGCCGAACCATTTTCTGCCTAGTCCCACTGACCTGCACACGGACCATATCCCTCCATACACTTCCCATCCATGTATCTGTCCAATTTATTCTTAAATGTTAAAAAACCCGCATTTACCACGTTGTCTGGCAGCTCATTCCATACTCCCACCACTCCCTGTGTGAAGAAGCCCCCGCTAATGTTCCCTTTAAACTTTTCCCCCCTCACCCTTAACCCATGTCCTCTGGTTTTTTTCTCCCCTTGCCTCAGTGGAAAAAGCCTGCTTGCATTCACTCTGTCCATACCCATCATAATTTTATATACCTCTATCAAATCGCCCCTCATTCTTCTACGCTCCAGGGAATAAAGTCCTAACCTATTCAACCTTTCTCTGTAACTGAGATTCTCAAGTCCCGGCAACATCCTTGTAAACCTTCTCTGCACTCTTTCAAACTTATTTATATCCTTCTTGTAATCTGGCGACCAAAACTGAACACAATACTCCAGATTCGGCCTCACCAATGCCTTATACAACCTCATCATAACATTCCAGCTCTTATACTCAATACTTCGATTAATAAAGGCCAATGTACTAAAAGCTCTCTTTACGACCCTATCTACCTGTGACGACACTTTCAGGGAATTGTGAATCTGTTTTCCCAGATCCCTCTGTTCCACTGCACTCCTCAGTGCCTTACCATTAACCCTGTATTTTCTACGTTGGTTTGTCCTTCCAACGTACAATACCTCACACTTGTCAGTATTAAACTCCATCTGCCATTTTTCAGCCCATTTTTCCGGCTGGTCCGAGTCCCTCTGTAGGCTCTGAAAACCTTCCTCACTGTCTACTACACCTCCAATCTTTGTATCATCAGCAAACTTACTGATCCAATTTACCACATTATCATCCAGATCATAGATATAAATGACAAATAACAATGGACCCAGCACTGATCCCTGTGGCACACCACTAGTCACAGGCCTCCACTCAGGGAAGCAATTCTCTACCACCACTCTCTGGCTTCTTCCATCGAGCCAATGTCTAATCCAATTTACCACCTCTCCATGTATACCTAGCGACTGAATTTTCCTAACTAACCTCCCAACCGGGACCTTGTCAAAGGCCTTACTGAAGTCCATGTAGACAATATCCACTGCCTTCCCTTCATCCACTTTCCTGGTAACCTCCTCGAAAAACTTCAACAGATTGGTCAAACATGACCTACCACGCAGAAAGCCATGTTGACTCTCCCTAATAAACCCCTGTCTATCCAAATGCTTGTAGATTCCGTCTCTTAGTACTCCCTCCAATAACTTACCTACTACTGACGTTAAACTCACCGGCCTATAATTTCCCGATTTACTTTTCGATCCTTTTTTAAACAACGGAACAACATGAGCCACTCTCCAATCCTCCGGCACTTCACCCGTTGACAGCGACATTTTAAATATTTCTGCCAGGGCCCCCGCAATTTCAACACTAGTCTCCTTCAAGGTCCGAGGGAACACTGTCAGGTCCAGGGGATTTATCCATTTTAATTTTCCTCAAGACAGCAAGCACCTCCTCCTTTTCAATCTGTACAGTTTCCATGGTCTCACTACTTGATTCCCTCAATTCCATAGAATTCATGCCAGTTTCCCTAGTAAATACAGACGCAAAAAACCTATTTAAGATCTCCCCCATTTCTTTTTGTTCCGCACAAAGCCAACCACTCTGATGTTCAAGAGGATCAATTTTATCCCTTACAATCCTTTTGCTCTTAATATACTTGTAAAAGCTCTTTGGATTATCCTTCACTTTGACTGCCAAGGCAACCTCATGTCTTCTTTTAGCCCTCCTGATTTCTTTCTTAAGTATTTTCTTGCACTTCTTATACTCCTCAAGCACCTGATTTACCCCCTGTTTCCTATACATTTCATACAACTCCCTCTTCTTCTTTATCAGTGTTGCAATATCCCTTGAGAACCAAGGTTCCTTATTCCTATTCAATTTGCCTTTAATCCTGACAGGAACATACAAACTCTGCACTCTCAAAATTTCCCCTTTGAAGGTTTCCCACCTACCAATCACATCTTTGCCAGAGAACAACCTGTCCCAATCCACGCTTTTTAGATCCTTTCTCATTTCTTCAAATTTGGCCTTCTTCCAGTTCAGAACCTCAACCCTAGGACCAGATCTATCCTTGTCCATGATCAAATTGAAACTAATGGTGTTATGATCAATGGAACCAAAGTGCTCCCCTACGGAGACTTCTGTCACTTGCCCTAATTCGTTACCTAACAGGAGATCCAATATTGCATCTCCTCTAGTTGGTCCCTCTATATATTGATTTAGTTAACTTTCCTGAACACATTTTACAAACTCTAAACCATCTAGACCCCTAACAGTATAGGAGCCCCAATCAATGTATGGAAAATTAAAATCCCCTACCACCACAACTTTATGTTTCCTGCAGTTGCCTGCTATCTCTCTGCAGATTTTCTCTTCCAAGTCTTGTTGACTATTGGGTGGTCTGTAATACAATCCCACTAATATGGCCATACCTTTCCTGTTTCTCAGCTCCACCCATAAGGACTCAGTAGAAAAGCCCTCTAATCTGTCCTTCCTGAGCACTGCTGTACTATTTTCCCTAACAAGCAATGCTACTCCCCCACCTTTCATTCCTCTGCCTCGATCACATCTGAAACATCGGAACCCTGGAATATTAAGCTGCCAGTCCTGCCCCTCCTGTAGCCAAGTTTCACTAATTGCTACAACATCATAATTCCACGTGTCAATCCACGCCCTCAACTCATCTGCCTTCCCCGCAATACTCCTAGCATTGAAATATATACACCTCAGAAGATTTTTACCACCACTCACAACCTTTCTATCAGCGATTTGCTTAAACTTTCAACATCATTCATTTCCCCCCCAGCCACACTGTCAGCTCTGGCACTCTGGCTCCCATCCCCCTGCAAATCCAGTTTAAAGCCTCCCCAATAGCACTAACAAACCTCCCTGAAAGGATATTGGTCCCCCTGTGGTTCAAGTGTAACCCGTCTCTCTAGTACAGGTCCCAACTGCCCCAGAAGAGGTCCCAATGATCCTGAAATCTGAAACCCTGCCCCCTACACCAGTTCCTCAGCCACTTGTTCCTCCTCCAGAGCATCCTATTCCTACCCTCACTGGTACCTAGCACAGGTAGCAATCCTGAGATTACCACCCTTGAGGTCCTGCTTTTCAACTTCCTACCAAGCTCTCTATACTCACTGTCCAGGACCTCTTCACTCTTCCTTGCTATGTCATTGGTACCGATGTGCACCACGACATCTGGCTGGTCACCCTCCCACTTCAGAATGTCATGCAATCGATCAGAGACATCCTTGATCCTGGCACCTGGGAGGCAACAAACCATCCTGGATTCTCTGTCACGACCACAGAACCTTCTATCTGCACCTCTAACTATCGAGTCCCCTATCACTACTGCTCTCCTCTTTCTCCCCCCTCCCCTCTGCACTGCAGAGCCAGACTCAGTGCCAGAGATCAGTCATTGCTGTTACAAGGAAAAAAATGCTTGACAAACTCATGTAGTCAGCTTGGCCAGATGGACTACATCCCAGAGCCCTCATTTAAGTTGCTGAAGGGATCACGAATGAAACAACCATGATCTTTCACGAAACACTTGATTACCGCATGGTCCCGGAGGTCTGGAATATTTCAAATGTCGTTCCGCTCTTAAGGGAGGAAGGCAAAAGAAAGAAGTTACCGGCCTGTTAGCCTATTTAATAGAGTACAGATGTCAGTACGAAATACGCCTGCTAGTTGGAAATTACCTATATTTACCCTCGCAGTAGAGCAAGGACAGACGTGCTGCTGGTTCTGATTAACAATAAGATAATTGAACGTCCACGATAAAATCAACCCCTGACTATACGTTCTACCTTATTATTTCCTTTCACTTCATTGTCTGTCTGTACTTTATTTTTGCTCCAACTGCACTATCCTCTTCTTCATCGGCTGAATCTTTCAATGACATTACTTCAAAGTACTGATGTATTGAAATAGTTGAGAGGCGAAACAATGTTTCTTCAATATACTTCGGTCTATGTGATCAAGAGAAACCAACTTTCGAATCCTATATATGCAAACCATCAAGGACTAATTAAGCGGTTCCACGAGAAAGGCCGTGTATTTTGTTTTAAAGCAAATAGAATATAGTTCTAATTGAGATTTACGCGGTTTATCATTCTACAGTCACCGTTAGCAATGCTAAAAAAACTGTCGTTCGCTATTGTGCTGTGATGTTTTACAGAAGTCAGCTACAAATAGGTACGGGTATCTATTGCTTGCAAACATTTTGGAACAGTTTAACCGAATATTGGAAAACATTTTGTAGTAAGCTTCGGGAAATCAATGTCAGCTTATTGTTTCTCATTTCAAAAATTTGGTCATTATTTCTGTCGACTTCAAACTACTCAAATTTCCCAACAAACCACAGAACGCGTATAATCCCTAGAACATTCAATGCAGTCTGGATATGGACAGTTATTTCTTCACAAATTCATATTTTTGCTCGGTCATACAGGAATCTAGAAATAAACATTCCCGCCATTACACAGCAATGTGGAAATATTTTCTTGGAGCGATTCATACAGCTGAAAAACAGCGAATGTGACTCGATGTAATCTGTTCGCACCCAGGCGCTTAAGCAACGAAAATTTTCACGTGGTGTTTATGTGTCTCCTGAGGGTTTTTTTTCGGGTAAAAGTAAGGCACTACTTTTAGAAATAGGAAACTAGCAGGCAAAACCGTATTTCGTAACTGCAAACATGGAGCGATCAGCAATCTTACAGATTGAGGAAATTTACTATCCTATTCTTGGATTGATTGGCGTACCTGGTAAGCTACTTAAGATAGCTGAATCATTATTAGACACCTGTAACATGCAATTTATTGCTGCAATGCTCTTACCTATTGTATTGATATTTGTTCCTTGTTCGAAATGTCCGACTTCAAAATGAGAGCGCCCCTGTTCGAGTTGTTCTCCGACGGTTCATTGAGCAAAGTGAAATAAGTGTATTAACGTAAAAGAACAATCTTGCAGTTTTGTATGTTGATAAATATATAATTTTATTGGGCTGTGTGCATACTGTTCGAGGGCAGGGAACGTACATTGATTTCGTTTCATTACAGGAGTGGATTTTCCGCCATACGCGTGATTACTGTTGTTTCTCTCGATTAATCAGAAATACAAAACTCGTTAAAGTCACTAGGAGAGGTGTAGCCTTGTCTGCATTACAAGCAGAACCTGCACGGAACTTCACTCTGTATCACGCAGCAGCACGGCAATATTATTCCTAACTCTTACTTATGTGCCCGAATTTCTTACCAGGTAGAATTTTGGCTTCAGTAATTACAATGTACAAATGCTTTTTAAAATAAAGACCGTAAGACCAACAAGGACAGTAAAAAAAAATAAAATCTGATATTTGGTAGCGTCTTGCAAGGAGAACTCAGTTTGTTTCGACTTCAAGCACTTATTCCACCCCTAACAGAACTGCAGACTGAGACTTATAGCATTGTCCTTATCGCATGAAGATCAGCTTTACTAGCTTTATTTGGTTTATTATAATTCAAAACCGTACGCTATCCGTAACACAACTATAGCAGGGACTTATAGGTTTGTTTTTATTACATGGCCTCCATCGCTGAGGTTCAACGCAAAAAGTGGCAAGTAGTTTGCTTTTAGGTTGCTATCGATAATTTCAGTCCACAGTCCAAGACTGTTATGGTCACTAACTTTCTGTGGTTCAATTTCAGCAATGATTTTATTTCACCTGAATTTACGCTGGAGGAAGATTTATCCTAGTTGAAGAATTCAGAGAGAGAGACCTAACAAATTATCACCGAGAAAGGACATGTATGAAAATCTCAGCAGGCATAAAGTTGGATAGATCCAGAAGGCCTAATAAGATATTTATCTTAATTTTCTTGCATTTTGTTGAGAAAGCAGGAAGAAAAACGCGGGCGAATATAATATGAGTGGTAGGAAGCTTTTCGAAAATAATCCTGAAGGGCAGATTTAATCTTCACATAGAGATACGAAGATTGATTAGAAACAGTCTGCACGGCTTTATTGACGATAGATCCTGATTACCAATCCAATTAAACCTTTTGACGATGGGTTTTCTATGTCGCTGAGTGGTGTGTATTGTTTAGATTTAACGGTCCTTGATAAGTTTCAATGTTATGGATTGGCCGGAAGCAATTATAGACCATAGGATTCGGAGCAATTTGGCAAATGATAGAGGGTGTTGGTGGAGAATTGCCTTTTCAGTTTGAAGCCGGTGAGCATTTATGTACAATCGGATCCATTCTTAGTCCATCGTTCTTGTCGTAAACCTTCACATTCAGTCAGGTGAATGCAAGAAGTATGATTAATAAATTTATTGATGAGGATGGGTACTCTTGACTTCATAACCATTGTGCCGATGTAAGAAAATTAGACATATAAGTGAAAGAGGGAACTTAACCTTGACAAATGTAATTTGATTAGTTAGGGAGGACGAGTAACACAAGGGGACAGACAGGTCTCATTACAAATGTCTAAACAGGAGATCACAACAATTACACAAGGCTGCTAAGAATGCCTCGTGACTACCAGCATTAATAGAGGCATAAAATATAGGAACTGGGAGACTTGGTACACCAATATAAAATATTAATCAGAACACACAGCAGTGCGCGTTACGTCTGTGACTCACACTATGTGATATGCAAAGTGCGAGATTGAACCGCAAAGGGCGCAGAAGACATTCCCCTGGATTGTACCATGAAACTCTAGATGAACTGATTTTTTTTCTTTGTAGAAAGCTGAAGGAAATGCCAACTGGGTATTACAAAATTAGGAAGAGCATACATTGCTAATAAGGAGCTTCCATCTCAGCAGGTGTGACCTGTCAACTGTGTGCATAGGTTTGATGCATGGGAGATGTAAATGGCTGAAGGTCCTTTCCGTGCATTTCATGGGACGGCAGAGTCGTACTCTCACAATATTTGAAAGTCCAGATCATACAAGGACAATGGGGTTAGTGTGGGTGGTACTTGATGCCTGGCACGTAAATGGCAGGCTGATGGAACGGAGAGCGGGTTTTAGACCTGAAACGTTAACGCTGTTTTTTTTTTTACCTCCACAGTTGTTGCTTGACATCCTCTTCTGAGATGATTTTAGATTTCCCTCATGTGAAGTATCTTTTTACTTAATTTTTTCACTGGAATGAGTATCCTTGCCAAACCAATTTATGTTAAAACTATATCACCAAGGGAAGCGTCTTTGCATGTAGCTTTTATCGAGTTGCATGCATCGGTGGATGACGAGTCTTGGAAATCCGACATAGTAATGTTCACAGTGAATCCAATAAGTGTTTCTGAAAGAATTTGCGCTTGAGAAGGGAACTCATTCTAAACTATGAAGGAAGAAAGACTGCATGTTCTGAAAGACTATATCAACATGTCCTAAGTGCTGGAATAACTCAACAAGTCAGGCAGCATCTAAGGAGGGAAATTAGTCATGTACATTTCGGAGAGGGATATTTCTTAAGGCCTAATGTCTTATTCTGTCTACCCTCATTCGAGATAACGATACGAAGAAAGATGAAGGCATAGGTAACGTTGAAGAAGCAGGCAGGCTGAAGAAGGATTTAGATAGATTAGGAAAATGGACATAGAAGTAACAGACGGAAAATAGTGTCGGGAGGTGTATAGTCATGCACTTTGATAGAAGGAATATAAACACAGACTACTTTCTAAACGAGGAAATCATTCAAAGATCCAAGGTGCAAAGGCTTTTGGGAGTCCTTGTGCAGGATTGTCTGAAGGTTAATTTGCAGATTCAGTTGGTGGTGAGGAAGGCAAATGCAAAGTTAGTATTCATTTTGATGGCACTAGAATATTAAACAAGTATCTAATGCTAAGTGAGGCTTTATAAAGTATGGGTGAGGCCTGACTTTCAGAAATGTGAGCAGTTTTGGTCGCCTTGTTTAAGAAAAGAATGGGTTTAAATGGGGTTTGCTAGAATGGTTTTGGGAATGGAGGGAGAAATAAGTGTCTCTGGGCCTGTGCTCGCTGGAATTTAGAAGCATGTGGGGAGATTTCTTTGAAACCTATCGAAACCTAGGTGGTGGATATGGAGATCATGTTTCCTAGGGCAGGGGAATCTAAGACCAAAGGGCACAGCCTCAGAATAAAAGGATAGAGATGACATGTAATTTCTTTAGCTAGAGGGTCATAAATCTGTGGAATTAGTTTCCAGTGGTGCCTGTGGAGAGCAAGTCAATGGGGGTACTTAAGACGGAATTTGCTATGGTCTTAATTTCTGGTGAGAAAGCTTGTGGGAAGAAGGCAGGATAATGGGGCTGAGAGGGAAATGGATCAGCCATAATGAAATTGGACAGTGAAATGCCGTAGAGATCGATCCCTGAAGAAAGCAGGATGTATGTGGGGTGTGTGTGTGGGGGGAGGGGAGGTTTGCTCAGTGGTAGGATCTCATTGTAAATTACGGATTTACAGAGAATGATCTGTTGGATATGGAGACTCACTGGTGAGAGTTACGGACAAGCGGAACCCTATTCCTGTTATGGCGACGGTAAGATGCGGCCAGTGCAGATGTACAAGAAACAGAGTAGTTCAGGCAATCAGGTCAAGTTGCAATCATATGTGTCATTTATGAAACCGCAGCTGCCTATTCTGCACACTTTTAATTAAACTGGGAAATACATTGTCAAGCTGGAAAGGCTGCAGAAGAGATTTTCTAGGATTCTGCCTGGACTAGAGGATCAGGTGATAGGGAAAGATGGCCACACTGGGATTTTTTATTCCCTGGATCGTGTAAGAATGTGAAGTGGTCTCACTGAAGTTTACAAAATCATGAGGTATATGGATAAGTCGGATTGTCATAGACTTTTCTCCAGGGTTGAGGAGTCCAAACGTAGAAAACAAATTTAAGTTTTAAAAAGTGGGGGTGGGGCCATTATAAAGAGAACTGAAATGTATCTTCAAGCGGAGAGTAGATAGAAGCCGGACCTGGCTGCCAGATAAAATGCTCGGGGCTGGAAAAATTGTAACATTTAAATGCAAATGGATGGCTATGCAAATGAACGGAACTGCCAAATATGGTTTCTGTGATGCTCTGCTCAGTAAGATTACATTCTACCTCCGTTACTTCTACAGTATACTGGTCAGTCGCACAAGTCTGAATTGAACTGAGGCACAAAAACTCACCTCACCACCGGTCTTTTTCGAAATAATCAGTTAAATATCGGTCAATAGATGATATAATTGCATTACGTAAAGAAATGTGCACGGCTTAACGCCTCGGATAAATATTATTAATCAAGATTTGTGTGTTTTGCAGCTAATCTGTTGGCAATCGTTATCCACTCTCGAGGAAAATGCGGTCTCTCCAAATGCATCACGCGTTATTTACTGGGAATGGCAGTAGCTGACTTAATGGTGCTTTCATTTGATGTCATCTTATATGAAATCATTGATGGCTATTTTCCACATTCTATATTCAATCAAACTCCTGTTTGTCGAGTCATACTGACCATGCTGTTTGTTTCCATTGATTGTTCCGTGTGGTTAACTGTGGCATTCACTTTCGATAGATTTATTGCTATTTGTCACCAAAGGTTATGAGCAAGGTATTGCACTGAAAAGAATGCGACTTTAGCGATAGCGGTGGTGTTTTGCTCAAGCGCTGTAGAAAATATCCCATTCTATTTTATATACGAACCTCGAGAAGTAATTAATAATATTGAGTGGTCCTGTTATGTAAAGTCAAGCTTCTACACTTTACCCATTTGGGCTGCATTTCTGTGGCTGGAAACGATTTTGACCCCCTTTTCCCCGTATGTGTTAATCTTGCTACTAAATTACCTGACCATCAGGCATATTGTACTCGCGAATCGAGTGAGGAGCGGACTACGAGGGTGCAATAGGACCGCGAATCACACTGACCCAGAGATGGAGATCGTAAAAAGTCAATAATTTTGCAGCTTGCCATATCTGGAAGTTTTATCCTCTTGTGGATGGTTAATTTAATATGTTTCATATGCGTTCAATTTACGGACACGCAGTTTTTGGAGGCAAGTTACAATGACCCTTTCACCATTGCGGAGTTAACCGGCTATATGCTGAAATTTTTGAGTTCTTGTACAAACACTTTTACCTATGCAGTGTCTCAGACAAATTTTAGAGAGGAATTGAAGAATGTGATCAAATATCCTGTAACTTTTATTAAAAAAACAAGCAATTGCAATAAATGACATACCAAACTATATCTCGCAGTAACAACATGGATTGCATTGAACAGAAGGGATCAATAATCTTCAGACGTGGAAAAGCAGAAGGTGAACTTCAACTCCATCCGAGGGTCTCCCAAAGGTGTGCTGAATTACAAAGAATACAATGCCACGAGAGAAACGTCTTAATTACATGCAACACGCGCAAAATGCTGCTGGGAATCATGAGGTCGGGCAGCTTCCATGCAGAGGAATATACAGTTGACCATTATCAGGACATCTGGCCAAAATACTGTTCCTTTTTCTTATCTCCTTCGTCTCGGCCGCATCTCTCCCCAAGTCGAGGATTCCCGTCCCGGAACATCTCAGACACCCGCCTTCAAAGAGCGCAAGTTCCCTTCCACTTTCAATGATGCAGCCCTTCTCCGTTGCTCCTACATTTCCCTAATATCTGCGGTCACGCCAACGTCAGTGTTCATAACAGGTTTGGGGCACCCTAACTCCCACGAGTCTACGTATCTAACACACCATTCTCTGTAACTTCCACTATCTATAACGGGCTCCTACCACTAAGCAAATACCACCCCCCCACCCCCGACACACACACAAACACACACAGGCACACATTCCACACTTTCCAGAGGGATCACTCTCTATGGGACTTCTTTTTCCATCCGTCCTTTCTTCCCATTGCTCTCCTTCCTGGCTTTTTTCTCTGAAAGAGGGACAAGTGTTGCAACTGTCTCTATACCTCCTGCCCTCCAGCATTCAGGATCCTAAACAGTCGTTCCGTTTGAGTTGGCACTTCACCCGTGGTCATCTGCGAGGCCTATTGCTCCCAGTGCGATCTGCTCTACATTGATGAGACTGCACGTAGGTTGCGAGATTGCTTCGTCGAACACATTCGGTTCCCCTAGCACAAATAGCAGAATGAATTCAACTTCGTATTCCCATTTCAACAGGTCGGTCCATAGTCCCCGCTACGCCACTACGAAAGCAAACTAAGTTGGAGAAACATTGTATTACATTACGTCTAGGTAGCCTCCAAAATTATGGACATCGATTTCTCTAACTATCAGTGATTTCTCCTTTCGCTATTCCGGTTTCAAACTAATCTATTTTCTTCTCCTTACCTGAAAATCACTGATGCCGCCCCCCCGTCCTACCCGATCTCCTATAAGATTCTTCTCCCATCAGATCTCTTCTTTCTCAGCCCTTTGTCTCTTCCAGCTAATAAGTGCCAACCTCTTTCTGCATCTTTTCCAACCCCCACAAAAGCCTCGCCGCGCCTGGTTTCACCTGGCACGAGGCACACCCTTCCTCTCATCCGCTCCTTCTTTTGGCCTTTGCCCCTTTCATAACAAACCTGATGAACGGTGTCAGCTCGAAACATCGGCTGTTCATTCCTGTCTATAAGTGCTGACTGACTTGCAGAATTTCTTCAGCAGTGGTGTGAATTGTTCATGGTTTTCAGCATCTTCAGGTTGCTTAGTATCCTTGTGGTGATTAATTTCATGTAATCAGCTGGAGAGTCCCAACGGGTCATGTAGCTTCTGGGATTGGAGGCGGAGTATTTGTGAGAAATCGTCGAAAATTTCGAGCGGAAACAAATTTAGGCACCCCCCCTACCCCCGCCCGACACACACACACACACACACACACACACACACACACACACACGGAGATGTTGCGCGACCCACAGATGCTGTTCAATTCGCTAAGATCTAGCAGAGGATGGCTGCTCCAGATTCCAGCATTTGCATTAGTTTATGTCTTTACACGACCTGATGATGTTGTTGGATCCAACCCTTCGTGTTGATGCATTTTCCCAAAGTTCTGGGTTTTCAAGCGCACCTGTAACCATTATATAGTGCGGGACAACGGGGGTTCCACGTCGCGCTTTCCTTCTAGCAGTAGAAAGCATATCATATCCCGAGTTTTAATTGAGTTTCAGTGAAGGAAGAGCATCAGGACTTCGACCGTCCGGATAGCATTTTCACAGCTGTGGGAAAAAATAAAATTTGAAATGATCCAAATTGTTCCAAAAGGAACATTGAATAGAGTAATTCGCGGAATTCCTTTGAAATTGTTAAACGTTAAAAGCACGTAAAATGCTTAGAATATGGAGCATAGAACATAGAAATCTACAACACATTACAGGACCTTCGGCCGACAATGCTGTGCCGACCATGTAATCTATTCTATAAACTGACTTGAATTTCCCTACCGCATAGCCCTCTATTTTGCTAAGCTCCATGTACCTATCTAAGAGTCTCTTAAACGACCCTATTGTATCCGCCTCTACCACCGTTGTTGGCAGTGCATTTCACGCACCCATCACTCTGTGAGAAAAACTTACCCCTGATATCTTCCTTGTACTTACTTCCAAGCACTTCAAAGCTATTCCCCTCTCGTGTTAGTTATTTCAGCTCTGGGCAAAAAAGCCGCTGGTTATCGACACGATCAAAGCCTCTAATCATGTTATATATCTTTATCAGGTCACCTGTGTTTCTCAGTTGCCAAACGGAGTAAAGACCAAGTTCACGACTCTCCAATCCAGGCAGCATCCTTATAAACCTGATGTCCATTCTCTCGATAATATCAATATTCTTCCTGCAGTGAGGTGACCAGAAATTTACACAGAATTGTAAGTGGTGTCGAACTGAGATCTTACATAGCTGTAATATTACCGTACGGTTCTTGAACTCAGTTCCTATATTGATGAATGCGAACACACCATATGACTTCTTAACAACACTGCCAACCTGTGCAGCAGCTTTGAGTGCCCCATGGAAACGGATCGAAAGATCGCGCTGATCCTCCATACTCTAAGAGTCTTACCATTAATATTATAAACTGTCTTCAAATTTCACCTACCGAAATGAATTTCTTCACACAGATCTGGGTTGAACTCCATCTGCCACTTCTCAGCCTATCAATAGGATCCTATCGATGTTGCACTGCAACCTGTGATAGCCCTTCAGACTATCCACAACACCCCAACTTTTGTGTCAGTAGGAAACTTACGAACAGACCGTTCTACTTCCTCATCCAGGTCACTTATAAAAATAACAAAGAGGAAGGGTCTCAGAACAAATCTGTGTGGAACACAATTGGCCTGCGTCCTGTGTGCAGAATAGGAACCATCTACAACCACGATTTGCCTTCTGTGGGCAAGACAATTCTGGATCCACAAATCAATGTCTACATGGATCCCATGTCTCACTACTATCTGAATGAGCCTCTCATGGGGAACCTTATTAAATGACAGGTAAATCCATATACAATACATCCACTGCCCTGCCTTCATCAATGTGTTTTCTTACATCCACAGAGAGTTCAATCAGGATTGTAAGGCATGGCCTGCCCTTGAAAAAGCCATGTTGAGTAACCCCAATGAGATCATGTCTCTTCACTCCAAATGCTCATAAATCGTGGCTGTTGCGAAATTCTCTAACAACTTGCCCACCACTGACGTAATACTCACTGATCTATAATATCCTGGGTTATCTTTACTCCCTTTCTTGAACAAGGGAACGATGTTTGCAAACTTCCAATCCTCTGGTACTTCTGCCGTCTCCATTGAGGATGCAAAGATCATCGCTAGAGGCTCAGCAATCTCTCCCTCACTTCCCACTGTAGCCTGGTGTATGTCTCGTTCTGGACCCCTAATACCTTAATACATTTCAAAAGCTCCAGCACATCCTCTTTCTTCATATTTATACACTCAAGCGTTTTAGTCTGCTGTTCGTCATCTCCACAATTGCCAAAGTCCTTTTCACCGGTGAATATGAAAGCAAAGTATTCATTAAGTACCTCCGCTACCTGCCCCAGTTCCATGCACCTGATTGCACTATCGCTCCTCATGCTCCTATTCTCACAACGCTCATCCTCTTGTCGTTCACGTACTTCTGGAATGCTTTGGGGTTTTCCTGAATCCTGTTCGCCAATGCCTTCTCATAGATCCTTGTAGCCTTCCTACTTTCATTTTTAAGCTCCTTCCTGGCATCCTTGTAATTTTCTAGAGCTCTGGAACGTTTGGAAAGCTTTTCTTTTAACTAGAGTTTCTACATTATTTGTACACTATTGTTCTTTTACCCGACCATCCAACCCATGCCTCAATGGAACATACCTACGTAGAATATCATGCAGATTTCCCCTGAACATTTGCCACATTTCTGCCCTGCATTTTCCTGAGAATATCTGCTCCCAATTTACGTTCCCCAGTTCCTGCCTAATAACATCATATTCCTCCCAATCCCAATTAAATGTCTTCTCAAACGGTCTGCTACTATCCCTCTCCATCACTGTGGTATAGGGGATAGAGTTGTAATCATTGCCTCTAAAATGTTTCTCACCGACAGATGTGACACCTGACCAGGTTTATTTCCCAATTCCAGATCAGGTGTGGCCTCTCCTCTCGTTGGCTTAGCGATATATTGCGTAAGAAAAACTTCCTGAACACACGTTACAACTCCACTCCATGTAAACCCCCCTGCTTTA
This sequence comes from Mobula hypostoma, assembly GCF_963921235.1. Classification (NCBI taxonomy): domain Eukaryota; kingdom Metazoa; phylum Chordata; class Chondrichthyes; order Myliobatiformes; family Myliobatidae; genus Mobula; species Mobula hypostoma. The sequence continues at coordinate 29,930,096 of NC_086101.1, forward strand.
AGGAGGTGCCAGTCAATATTGGGGACGTTAATGTGACCCATCACAACAACCCTATTATTATTGAACAGTTCCAGAACCTGCCTCCCTATCTGATCTTCGATGTATCTATTACCAGTGGGGGAATCTATATATAAAAATAAACACCTGTGGAGTTATTACCCCCTTCCTGTTTCTCACTTTCACCAAAAATCGTATCTATCAATTGCTCCTGGACGATCCCAAGTTCATCCAACTCCAGGTCCTTCATGCTTGAAATTATACTACGAGTGTGATTGGCATTAAGACAGTGATCTAGGTACAAGGGAGAATCCTTTCTTGGTTCACGATTAATACTCTTCGCTCCTTGATTAGTCCAACTGTGTGACGCAATGCTCCAATATCGTTATCAGAATATTGGTATGTGCATTTCTGTTAACCATCAACTCTCCACGAAATCTTCGTTGTAATTAATGCAATTCAAAGTCCTACAGATTTCATAGCCCTCTTGATGCTCCATCCAAGGCACAGGTGTGTTAGAACATAAAATAGTACAGCACAGTATAGGCCCTTCGGTCCACATTGTTGTGCCGACCGTCAAACCCTACCACCCATATAAGCCCCCACTTTAAATACCTCCATATTCCTGTCTAGTAGTCTCTTAAACTTCACGAGTGTATCTGCCTCCACCACTGACTCACGCAGTGAATTCCACGCACCAACCACTGTCTGAGTAAAATAACTTCCTCTAATATCCCCCTTGAACTTCCCACCCCTTACCTTAAAGCCATGTCCTATTGTATTGAACAGTGGTGCCCTGGGGAAGAGGCGCTGGCTATCCACTCTATCTATTCCTCTTAATATCTTGTATACCTCTATCATGTCTTCTCTCATCCTCCTTCTCTCCAAAGTGTAAAGCCCCAGCTCCCTTAATCTTTAGTCATAATCCATTCTCTCTAAAACAGGCAGCATCCTGGTAAATCTCTGTACCCTGTCCAATGCTTCCACATCCTTCCTATAGTGAGGCGACCGGAACTGGACACAGTACTACAAGTGTGGCCTAACCAGACTTATAGAGCTGCATCATTACCTCGCAACTCTTAAAATCTATCCCTCGACTTACGAAAGCTAACACCCCATAAGATTTCCTAACTACCCAATCTACCTGTGAGGCAACTATCAGGGATCTGTGGACATGTACCCCGAAATCCCTATGATCCTCCACACTACCAAGTATCCTGCCATTTACTTTGTAGTCTGCCTTGGAGTTTGTCCTTCCAAAGTGTACCACCTCACACTTCTCCGGATTGAACTCCATCTGCCACATCGCAGCCCGCTTCTGCAACCTATCAATGTCTCTCTGCAATCTTTGACAATCCTCTACATTATCTGCAACACCACCAACCTTTGTGTCGTCTGCAAACTTGCCAATCCACCCTTCTACTCACACATCCAGGTCGTTAATAAAAATCCCGAAAAGTAGAGGTCCCAGAACAGATCTTTGTGGTACACCACTAGTCACAACCGTCCAATACGAATATACTCCTTCCATTAAGACCCTCTGCCTTCGACAGGCGACAATTCTGAATCTACCTGGCCAAAGTTCCCTGGATCCCATGCCTTCTGACATTCTGAATAAGGCTACCATGAGGAACCTTGTGAAATGCCTTGTTAAAATCCTCCTCAAAGAACTCCATCATGCTTGTTAGACACGATCTTCCCTTCACAAAGCCATGCTGACTGTCCCTCATCAGAGCATGATTCTCTAAATGCCATTTCTATCTCTAAGAATCTTTCCCAACAGATTTCCCACCACAGACGTAAGGCTCACTGGTCTATAATTACCCGGACTATCCCTACTATCTTTTTTGAACAATGGGACAACATTCGCCTCCCTCAAATCCTCCGGTATCATTCCCGTACACAACGAGGACATAAAGATCCTAGCAAGAGGCTCACCAATCTCGTCCCTCGCCTTGTGGAGCTGCCTGGGTAATATTCCCTCAGGCCCCGGGGACTTATCCGTCCTAATTTATTTTAATACCTCCAACACCTCCTCTGCCTTAATATCAACATGCTCCAGAATATCACTCATATTGTCCTCACTGTCATCAAGTTCCCTCTCATTGGTGAATACCGAAGAGAAGTACTCATTGAGAACCTCGCACACTTCCACAGCCTCCAGGCACATCTTCCCACCTTTATCTCTAATCGGTCCTACCTTCACTCCTGTCATCCTTTTGTTCTTCACATAATTGATGAATGCCTTGGGGTTTTCCTTTACCCTACTCGCCATGTCCTTCTCATGCCCCCTTCATGCTCTTCTCAGCCCCTACTTAAGCTCCTTTCTTGCTGCCCTATATTCCTCAATTGACCCATCTGATCCTCGCTTCCTAAACCTCATATATGCTGCCTTCTTACACGTGACTAGATTTTCTCCCTCACTTGTCACCCATTGTTCCTTCACCCTACCATTCTTTATCTTCCTCACCGTGGCAAATTTATCGCCAACGTCCTACAAGAGATCTCTAAACATCGACCACATAGTACATTTCCCTGCAAAAACATCATCCCAATTCACACCCGCAAGTTCTAGCTTTATAGTCTCATAATTTTCCTTTCCCCAATTAAAAATTTTTCCTGTCCTCTCTGATTCTACCCTTTTCCATGATAATGCCGAAGGCCAGCGAGTGGGGGTCACTGTCCCCCAGATGCTCATCCACTGAGAGATCTGCGACCTGACCCGGTTCTTTACCTCATACTAGATCTGGTACGACATACCCCCTAGTCGGCCTATCAACATACTGTGACAGGAATCCGTCCTGGATGCATTTAATGAATTCTGCCCCGGCCAAGCCCTTCGAACTAATCAGGTGCCAAACAATATTAGGAAAGTTAATGTCACCCATGATAACAACCCTGTTATTTTTGCACCTTTCCAAAATATGACCGCCAATCCGCTCCTCGGTATCTCTGCTGCTACCAGGAGGCCTATAGAATACTCCAAATAGAGTAACTGCTCCCTTCCTGTTCCTGACTTCCACCCATATTGACTCAAAAGAGGATCCTGCTACATTACCCACCCTTCCTGTAGCTGTAATAGTATCCCTGACCAGTAATGCCACACCTCCTCCCCTCCCCCGCCATCCCACTTAAAATACTGAAATCCAGGAATGTTGAGAATCCATTCCTGCCCTGGTGCCAGCCAAGTCTCCGTAATGGCCACTACCTCATAATTCCATGTATGTATCCAAGCGTTCAGTTCATCACCTATGTTCCTGATGCTTCTTGCATTGAAGTACACGCACTTTAGCCCTTCTACCTTCCTACCTTTGCACCCATTATTCTGCTTCCCTTTCCTCAAAGACTCTCTATATGTTAGATGTGGCTTTACTCCATGCACTTCTTTCACCGCTCTATCCCTCCGGATCCCATCCCGCTTGCAAATTATTCTAAACCCTCCCGAACCATGCTAGCAAAACCTACCTGCAAGGATATTGCTCCCCCTCGAGTTCAGGTGCAACTCATCCAATCTGTACTGGTCTCACCTTCCCCAGAAGAGATCCCAATGATCCAAAAATCTAAAATCCTGCCCCCTGCACCATCTCCTCAGCCACGTATTCAACTGCCATCTCCTCCAGTTCTTACCATCACTATCACGTAGCCCTGGCAGCAATCCTGAGAACGCCACCCTTGAGGTCCTGTTCTTCAGCCTTCTGCCTAGTTCCCGAAACACACACTTCAGGACCTCATCCCTCTTCCTGCCTGTGTCGTTGGTGCCAACATGTATCACGACTTCTGGTTGCTTCCCTCTCGTACCAGGATTGCGTGCAGCTGGTCAGAGACAACCAGAACCCTGGCACCCGGGAGGCAACAATCCATGTGGGTGTCCTTCTAACATCTACAAAATCTCCTGTCTGCCACCCTGACCATAGAGTCTCTAGTGCCGACAGCTCTCCTCTTCTCCGTCCCACCCTTCTTCACCACAGGGTCAGACTCAGGGTCAGATTCAGTACCAGAGGCCCTGCTGCCGTGGCTCACACCTGGGCAGTCGTCCCCGCCAACAGTAACCAGCACGGTAAACTTATTATTCAGGGGAATGGCTACAGGGGTGCTCCGCACTACCTGTCTACTCACCTTCGTTTTCCCCCCTCTGTCTGTCACCCAATGACATGCTTCCGGCAGCCTATGTGTGCCTACCTCCCTGTAGCTCTCATCTATGATTGCCTCATTCTCCCTTACGAATCGGAAGTCATCCGGCTGTTGCTCCAGATTCCTTACATGGTCGTCCAGATCGCCCAGCCGTATGCATTTCTGGCAGATGTGACTCTGCGGGAGAAGTGAGTTCCCCCAAGGCTGCCACATCTCACATGACAGGCACATCACCGTCTCCGGAGGCATTGTAAAGACTAACTGGGAACAAGCTCATCCTCCGCCACTTCTTGTCGAAGCCTCTCGAGTCAAAGCCTCAAAGCTCCACTCCTTCACTGGCCCACTCACTCACTGACCGCTTTCCACAGTCCTCTCCGCTTGAGCGACCCCTCTACTCATTTGTTTGAGCTGTTCAAACTGCTTGGTCACCTGACCACGATCGCCTAATCAACTGCTTTCTGCTGAGTCTGAGCTATTCAAATCTTGATTTACTTGATTGCACAGTCTTCTTATTATAAATCAAGATGTAAGTTGGAGCTTGATGATCTGTTGCGTGAATGCTAATTACTAAATCTGCTCTCATAGCTGTTCGAGACAATATAATGAGAATTATCTGGAGTTTACGAAAGCAGAATTATATGCGGGAATCGGGACTTCTGCTTTGAACCAAATCTCCTTCATAGATGACGTTGACTCTTATCCTCTCCATAGAAAGTTAAACATACTGGAGAATTGAATAAAACTTCAGTTTTTATAAACTATTCACTCCATCCTGAAAAACATAAGATTATATGTCTTCTCCATTCATTTGGTAGGTCCTAGGCTGCATGTACCTCTATTTCTGTCAAGCAGTTAGATCCTTAATTGAGTAAAACAGCTGTTACTCTTCTCCTCCTGTAAAATCAAAGAAAAAAAGAATATGCACAGTGCTTATTCAGAGGCACTTCTCAATTTATAAGAAATAAAACAGACTTCGTTACAAAATAAAATTGTAATAACCTTTCGTCTCAAGCGTGCACCCATGTTAATTTCACAACAATGTCTGACAGAAAATGATGTCACTATATTTGGAAACAACTGCCGAATGCAATAGTATTGAAACCACGAATTGCTTAATTGTGAATCAGAGAATTGGCTTCGGTGGCTAGTGGTTCGTGGTATGAAACATTCTGCTGTGCTGGAGGAAGGCTCAAAGCTTAAGTTTGCATGTTCTAGTGAAAAAGTACTTTTGATTTACATCGCTTTGGCAAGTATGTGATACAAAGCAATACATCAAAGTAATCTCAGGATTACGACACATTTAATGCACAAGTATGTACATGAACTAACAGTGAATTAGTTGAATTCAGGTGTGAAAGTGTTGTTTCTGAGAGAGGGATTTGCATTCCTAAGACTGGATCAGTGAAGTTTAGACCTAAGCAAGTCAGATGGATTCCATCAGGGCAGGACCTGAACTAAGCTCCCCACGATAGCTTTGCCCAAGTTGCTGGGGTGGACTTCTATTAGAATGGCAATAGGTTAGACACTTGAGCAGGTAACTGGAAGAGAGAGCAAGGACAGAAGCGACAGTCAAAATGTAAAAGACGAGGATAAGAAGGTGGTCGACAAAGTGGGCACCAAATATATGTCGGGTCAGTGTTGAGGATGCCGCATCAGGAGCTCCGGATGCAGCAGATGACAACAACAGACACACAGCTGAAGTGCTCCTTCATTTGGAAGGATGGTGTTGGACCGTGAATGGAGCTGAGAGGGGATATGAAAGGAAAGGTCTAGCACTTCTTCCGCCTGCAGGTATAAGTGCCAGGAAGATCAATGGGAAAGGACAAGGGAGCAAGGGAATCCCTGTGGAAATACAGAGTTAGGGGAAGGTGTGTGTTGGTAAAGATTTGTTTGCTGGTAGAGTCACGTTGCAGGCGGCCGAAGTTGCGGCGAGTAATGTACTGGATGCGGGGGCTTATGGGGCAGTAGGTGACACTATCTCCCTGTTAAGAGGGCGGGACGGTGGGTTGAGCGCGAATGTCTGGAAAATGGAGGGCATGCGAGTGAGGACAGAATCAATACTGGAGGAAGGGAAATCCCGTTCATTGAAGTAGGAGGACATTTCAGACATCCTGGGCAAAGAGAAGGGCTCAGCCTGGGAGCATGTGTGGTACAGAAGAAGGAACTAAGAAATGGGAAATGGGAAATAGGAATTGCATTTATACAGAAGATAGTGTAGGAAGGGGTATAGCCAAATAAGCTTTGGGAGTCAGCAGATTTATAAGACCATAAGACGAAGGAGAAAAATTAGCCCATTTGGCTCATCGACTCTGCTCGATTCCTGTTCCACTTGCCCTTCAATCCCATTCTCCTTCCTTATCTACATACAATTTGACACTCTGAATCACCGAAAATCTATTCACATCCGCCCGAAATACATCCTGTGACCTGGCCTCCACAGCTGTTTAGAACAACGAACTCCATAGATTCATTACCCTCTTGCTAATGAAATTCTTCCTAATCTCTGTTCTGTATGGACGTCACTCTATTTTGAGGATCTGCTCTCTGGTGCTGGACTCGCCTACTACAGGAAACATCTACTCCACATCCACTCTATGCAGGCCGTTCAACATTCGGAAGGCTTCAATAAGCTCCCCCGTCATTCATCTAAATTCCAGCGAGTACAGGCCCAGACCCAACAAAACCTCCTGGTATGATAAACCTTTGATTTCCGGAGTTATTTTTGTCAACCTCTTTTTTGAACACTGATCCTTTCTTAGGGTCATCATCATCATCATCATCAACATCACATCCTTTCTTAGATAAGAGAGTCAAAATTTCCCACTATACTCCAATTGAGGGAGGAGGTGTAGGGGCAGGTGTAGCACTTTGTTTCGTTTGCAAGGTTAAGTAACAGTAGAGAGATCAGTAGGAACAGATGAAATATTTCGGACACTTCCCTCCCATTTCTCGATCTCTCTGTCTCTATCCTTGGAGACAGCTTGTCTACTGCTATGTTCTTTGAACCTGCCGATTCTCACAGGCATCTGTCTTCCCAGCCTGTTACTTGTAAAAATACCATCCCTGCTCTAAATTCTTCTGTCTCCATTGCATCTGAACTCAGGATGTGGCGTTTTTATTCCAGAACTAAGGAGTTGTCCACCTACTTCAGAGAAAGCAGCTTCCCTTCCTCCACCATCAACGGAAACCCTCAGCCATATCTCCTCCATTTTGCGCACGGCTGCAGTCATTGCATCCATACCACCAGGGACAAGGTTCCTCTTGTCCTCACCTAGCACTCCAGCAGCCTCCACGTCCAGCATATAATTACCCGTAACATCCGCCATCTTCAACGTGATCCCACCACCAAGCAAATCTTTCCCTCCACACACCGCCCCCCTCCCGAACCCCACATTCTGTTTTCTGCAGGGATCGCTCCCTGTGCAGCTCCCTTGTCCATTCGTCTACATCTCTGATTTCCCTCCTGTTACTTAAACTTGCAAACAGAACAAGTGCTACACCTGCCGCTACGCTTCGTGCCTCACGTCCGGTCAGGACCCAAACAGTCCGACCATGTGAGGCAACACTTCGGCTGTGAGTCTGTTGGGGCGACTACTGTATCCGATGCCCCCGCTGTTAGCCCCTGTATGTCGATTTGACTCAACAAAGATTGATATCTCCCAGTGGCCACCTGTTTTAATTCTACTTTCCATTCTTATTATGACATACCATCTACTGTTTTCTCTACTGCCACGATGAGACCACACTCAGGCTGGTAGAGAATCACCTTACATTCCTTCTGGGTAGCCTCAAAACTGATGGCATGAATAAGGATTTCTCGAACTTCTGGTAATTTCCTACCTCCCCTTGCCCACTCCCCAATCCCATTTCCCTTTTTCACCATTTCTCCTTACCTATACATCATCTCCTTCTGGTGTTCTTCACCATTTTCTTCCTCTCCTTTCAGATACCCTCTTCTCCAGCGCTTTATCACCAATCGACTTTCCAACTCTTTACTTCACCCGTCCTTCTTTCTCTGTTTCGTCGATCACATACTACCTTATATTTCTTCTTCCCTACCTTCTTACACTGACTTCTCATCTTTTTTTTTCTCTCCAGTCTCGATGAAGGATCTCCCCCCAAACGTCGACTGTTTACTGTTCTCCATAGGTGCTGCCTAACCTGCTGAGTTCGTCCTACTTTTTGTTTGTACTACTCTCTTTTCGATGACATTAGATGTTAAGCTCCGAACTATAATCTTTTGTTTTCAGTCACGACTCAGTGATGTCAACAATGTCATGCCTGCTAATTCCTAACTGCGCTAAAATATAGTCTGCCTTATCCCTTATATCACATTCAGACCTGTACTTATAATCCTTTTCCCTTTTGTTCCCGTCACACTGCAACTCATAAACTATATCGGGGTGCAATTTTTTTAAAATAAGACAGAGTGATCGAGAAAATGGAGAGTGATGTGAGAAATGGACCAAATGAATTTAAGGGCAGGGTGGAAGTTGGAGGTAGGTAATAAACTTAACGATTTCAGCATGTCTGCATGAAGAAGCACTAATACAGTTGAGAATGTAGTGCAGAAAGAATTGGGGAGAGTTAGCAGTGAAGGCTTGGAAGATGGACTGTTCCACATAGCCAATGAAAAGGCGGGCAGACGGAACCCTTTGTGTGTGCCCAGTGTTACCGCTTGGGTTTGGAGAAAGTGGGGGTAACCAAAGGAGAAATTGTTGACTGTGAGGACCCGATGTGTCAGACAGACGGAGGGTGCCGGTAGAGAGGAACTTGTCGGGGTTGTTGTCGAGTAAGAAGCCGACAGCATTAATGCCTTCGTGAAGGAGTGTAGAGGTGCACAGGAACTGGAGATCCATGGTGATATTAATACAACCAGAGCCAGAGAAGTCAAAATTATGGAGCTAATCAAGAGGGTGTGAAGTATGTGGGAAGTGAATGAACCAAGAGGGATAATATGGAGCTGAGGTACGCGGAGAAGATTTCTATATGGCAGTGGCAGTCGGAATCGATAGGCCTGCCTGGACACTCAGGTTTGTGGATCTTCGGCAAGAGGTATAAGCAAGTAGTGCGGGCAGGGAACTATGACGCTGATGAGAGTGGATGGGAGAGGTGATGAGGATGGCGATGCTGTCGGATACAACAGCCTGATGGTCCTGAATGGAGTTCCTTTCAAGTGTTAAGAAAGCGCTGTCTGAGCGTTTGCTCCCTGGCCTCAGCAACATTGAGATCAGTCCGCCAGAATACAACGGCACCCATTTTGTCTGATGGCTTGTTTCTGAGGAAGTGATTTTTGTGGAGAGAATGAAGGACATGCTTTTAGAGGTAACGTTCGAAAAGGAGAGGGAAGAGCTGAAGTCGAAGCGATTGATTGCTTGCCTGGAATTAGAGATGAAAACATCCCGTGCAGGTAGAAACACAGAGAGCTGAGATCAAAGAAGGAAGCGAGTTGATGGCGACTGAGGAGTGCCGAGGGTTGGAGTGCTCATGATGGTAGGATGGGAGGAAGAAGGAGGCTCCAAGGTCCCAAGAGGAGATGGAAGAACCTGAGAGATCCGGGGTTGGAATGTGCAGGAAGTGGAGCCCGGGGGCCCAGTGGCAGTGAGAAACGTCTTGGCCTGGAGGTGGAGGTGGTCAAGGTCAGTGCTGGTGCCCGAGATGAACGCTGTGAAAATCACAGTCTGAACACGTCCGGGGTCCTTTGAAGTTGGATTGGTGACAGTGGGAACCACGATCTGGAGGCGTCCAATGGAATCGAAGTCTGAGCTGCATGTGGCAGAAGTCGTGGTCAGGAGTCGGCCGATCTTTGGATCCTTCCTGGAAGCGTGAATGGTGAAGAACTGGCAGAGGGTGCAATGTGGGAAGGTCAATGGCAAAGGGTTGGAGAGTGAGGCCCAGAGTTGTGGCAGCGACAGATACAGGGCCCGCATGTGTCATCGCATTGACTGATATGATGACTGATTTGATTTGTAACAGTTATGTTTACAGAAACAGAGCTTTAGAGTGCTTGGGTGCGAATGTAACATCAGAGTTATTTAACTTTCAGTAAAGCCGGTCACAAAACGGAAAAAGGATGAAGTAACAGTGATAGAAAAACAATGAATAGAATAATGAGGAAAATATGAATTCCAAGAATCAAGATGTCAAATTTGTATGGGGGAGCTAAAAGTGGAGAGTGGGAAATCTAAGTGATGGCAAAGGGTTAATAAACAATGTTTTTATACTGGATCCTTCGGGGGAGAGCGACGGAAAATACATTTAGTAATTTAGTTCTAGAATGACAGATTGTTTGTATGTCTGGAGTTTAAAACTAAATAAATTATAAAGGATTAATCCATAAGTTCACTATAATGTTAATTCATGGCATAAATAAACAAGAATGGGTTGCATTTTTTAAACTTTGCTGTGCTGTTCAAATTGAAGCAGGAATTATAGATCATCGATGAAATGCAAAGGAAATTAGAAATGCTAATAGGTTTAAGGGCGAAAAATATGTGAAGTCCAGAAAGCGGCTCAAAACTAAATTCGAAACCTTTTCATGATTCAGAAAATGGCTTGATTGAAGTGGAACGAGACTTAAGAGTTATCTTAGATTTTTCTTAAAGACTGCAAATTCGCCCTTAGATAGACAAAGAAAGAAGGTAGTGAACTCATGTGTAGGTTAGGAATGATGGACATTCTAATGGGGAACAAATGAGGAGCAGGCCATTAAAGACGGTGTCACAGATGTGTGCAGAACAAAATCAAGCCGTACGCACTTTGCACCTATTCTGGCAATCAAACCTACCTATTCTAATACCACGCTTGCATTAATTGAATAAGCCCTCTTCGCGCTGCTTAGTTCAGCACCTGTTCATATGCCTCTAAAATTCTGTTTCTCTTCCTATTTCCACAACGTCCTCCGGCAGTTGGTATCCTCATCAGATATTTTCTCTGAAAGACTTACCCCTCTCATTCTTTTCTGCGCCCTGCAGTGTATTTGCGTCTTTGGTGCTGGCTGCACAAATAACCAAATATATCTTGGAACACGAGATAAAGTGAATACTTAAATCACGCCAACATATGAGTACGGAAAATACTATGAGGGAAATTGAAAAGAATTAGTACAGATAAATCTCCAGAGCCTTATTGTCTGAAGCTTAGAATATTTGACCAGTTGGCCTGAAAGCTAAGGGATATATTAGATACCAATTTTCAGCATTACTTTGACTATAAAGGAGTTTTTAGCTACAGGACGTAGATAGAAACCAATGGATTGTGGAGTAGCTAGCCTGACGATAATTGTAGAGATAATCCTGGAGGTCGTTCTAAAGGAGGTTAGAGCAGAGCACTTGCAATGTCTGGATCGGATAAGGGTAATATGGTTTCATGTAAAGGAATGTATGCTTGAGAAATTTATTTAAAAAAACCTTGTGGATAAACCTTGCAGAAAATATGACGAAAACCAACAGATGTGACTCATTTGAACTGTCAATGTTTTTACTATGTTCCATTAGGGAAACAAAGTACATGAGTTTGGGATAGATTATTGATATGAATAACGAATAAACTTCTCCTAGTTGAATACCATAGACACCAGTGATGGAACCCCAGCTTTTCATGATATATATTAAAAATTAAATTATGGAATACAGTGAATCCAAGTTTGTGAGTAACACAATACTTGAAGAAAGGTGTATTTGGTAGATGAGAGTGTATGCAGAAATATGTCATGAGTAGAATAACTTGGGCAAATGTAAGGTTATACACTTGGTGTCAATAATAAGAAACAATATTGCATGAGTCACAACAAAACAAAGGGTGAGGGGCAAGGAGAGTAGGTGCATCCTTTGTATCAGATTTGGACGGTGCACTTTCAGGTCCATACGGCAACTAGAGAGGCAAATAAATATACGGCTGGTCTTTGTCAGGAGATAATTCGAATTTAACAAAATCTGTGTTGTTCTGCAATTTTAGATGGCCTTGAGGAGACTGTTCTCAATGATAGTGTGCATTGTTGGTCTCCTTATATGAAGATAGATTTTCTTGGAGGAAGGAGCAAAGGTTCGACAAACTTATTTATGGGGTAGCTGGACAGCCAAGACATAAGAAATTGGGTTAACTAGACATATCTATTGGAACAGAACAATAAATAGGAATCTTGCAGAAACTTGCACAATTCTAACACAACACCACATATTAGATGCAGGATGGTTGTTTCTGGTAGTCGAAGAATCCAATATCAGAGGGTCAGATTCTAAGAGTAATGAACAAGCAATTAAGGAATAAGATTAGAAGTATCTTGTCCAAGAGGGTAGTAAGCCTGTGCAATTCTTCACCTCAGGAAGCTATTGGAACTGTTCATTATTCAGATGTATATACTATCTAAAATTCTCACAAAGAAGTCTTGGAATTCTATTATTCTCTCATTTCTGGTACATTAACTGCAGGCCCGTGATCAAGAACATCTTTAGCTCTATGGTAGACTGAACACTAGCGGCTCATGTTAATGAACAACATGAGCTTGATCCAGAGCCAAATCAGCTCTGTATCACATAATTCTTCCTTACCATGAAAACTCCCGGAGATCAGCTGATGCTAATCAGGAGCAAACTGTTCTACTCACCAAAAACCCATTTAACTCTTCTACTGTTTCATATCATTTGTTCAATATCCATGCCTGATGATGCTCGTACATATCTGAAATGAAGTATCAAAATGAATCAAATGTATAATAAATGCAGTTAACATTTAAGCAGCAATGACTCATTTCGAAATCTATGCCAAGTAGACTATATTGCTTGCAAGGTGTTGTTTCAGTACATTCACCTTGATCTGCTACTGTTCCACAAATGAACCAATTTATTCCGCTGATTGTCAATTAATTTGTGTGATCATTTTCACTGTGGATTTTCATCCATTTTAATTTCCTGTTGAGGAACTGTACTGGTTAATGTAATATGTCTAAATCACTGACTTCTCAATTTGAATTTGATTTTCTGAGATGTTCAGCCCCCTTAGAAATGATATCTATGAACATAAAATAAAAGCGATACCATTCTAGATGAGGGTGGGACTCGACTGGGATCACTAGGTGTGTGCATTTGCTTCAATAAGCACCAAATACGAACCTATGAATAAATTGTCAGGAGGATTAACGTTATACCTATCACAGAAAAAAATGATACAGAAAATAACATTTAATTGCATCATGCACCTGATAATGACAAACAAATGGGACTCTGCCGTTAATGTCAGTGATATCTCCATGTCATTTGAGGGGTTCAAACCAATATAAATAAGGCATAAGTTTGAGATCATAACGTTCACAAGCTCATACAGAATTATATTTCCCTCTAAATATGGAGTTGCCGGTAATTTTACTGATAGAAAATATTTATTATCCCAGTCTTGCACTGGTCGGTGTTCCTGGTAAGCTGCTAATTTTCTATTGTTACCTTTCTCGATAGTCGTTCATTATTTAGAGGTAAACACGAAGAATTTTGCAGATGCTGGAAATTCAAGCAACACACATCAAATTTGCTGGTGAACGCAGCAGGCCTGCTCCGTCCACCAGCAAATTTGATGTCTGTTCCGTTATTTAGAGGTACGTGCTGCCATTGCAATGTTAAGATTGGTTAGTTGCTCTTAATTTCCAGAGATTAACTTTTGACTTCAACAACTAACACAAGCGGTCAGAGTATCCTGTTGTACTGTAACCCGATTGTAGTACACTTTGAGTATTAACATTGTCCCCCCATCGGGCATGATGGAGATTAATAAATTGTTCTGCAGCTTTGAGTTGAGGTCAGTTTTTTAATCGAATGGAAACACCAAACCAAACCTAAAAGGCATGTTCAAAGATTGCTCAGCAATGACGAAGCAACATTTTTGTTGTGAAATACACAAAAAGAACTGCAAGAGATTCTTCTCCCTCCCACAAAAGTACAAATCAATATCGGTCCCAAAATCTGCAACTTGACAGGTTAGCAGTCCAGCATCAGGGCTTCAGTTTGTTGGCGAACTCTATGAAAATGCATGACAGTGGCGATGACAGGTGACAACTGCATGTTGAAATTAATTTACTGCAAGCTACGTTGTTGATCCTACAAATGTGTGCAATGTTGTAAACTTGGGTTGGCTGTGTTGGGAAAACTAATTAGGCGCACCTGACTACTGGCAACTACTTCTTGGATACCGTCATTCCAGATCCAAGCTTTGAGATTATAATACTTTTACACATTTTATCTGTCCTTTCAGCATCTTTGCTAACTGCTGATTTTTAACAAATTGGATAAGAAAGGTATTCTGGTGGTTGATTTTATTGTGTTAAATTATATTCAATTCTATTAATTCAATTGAAATGAAATTGGACACACAACATAGGTCCATGCATCTTAACTTGTTCAGTGCTACGGCTAATCGTTTTCCTGCTCATCAACAGTCAGTGATTGCTACTGCCCTTGCGATATGCAAAGGAATCTTCCTTATGTGGAAGGAAGGATTGATGTCTGGAGAATTTACATTCTGTACTCCTAATGTTCCACAGTTCATATTAAACTTCCAGTAATCATAGGTTAACACTGTCAAAGTCTGAATATGCACCAGCAAGTCATCAAATACTTTATTTCCCTATTCCACCCCTGCCTCTCTATCTCTCCCTCCTTCTCTCACTTTCACACACATTCACACTCAAACACATACACACGCGAGCAACAGAATTATTTTCATTAATACTGCCACATCAGCAGTTCCATCCAGAAAGAACAAAATGGAAATTCAGATGGCCACTATGTAGTTGGGTTCATGTTAGCTGTTTTCTTTGAAATTAAAAACAATTGGTGGAAAAACTGATTAGATCTGGCAGTGTCCATGGATAGACACTAAGATAGAGTTCTATTTTATCAACAGATCACTGATCATCCAGCTATATATTGAAGAATTCTCATCATGTTATCTTCTTTTTCAGCTAATTTGTTGGCGATCCTTATTCTTTGCCGTGGAAATTGCGGTCTCTCCAAATGCATCACCCGTTACCTAGTGGGAATGGTGGTGGGTGATCTTATGGTCCTGATATTTGAAGTTATATTCCATGAAATAGTAGACGGTTACTTTTCATATTCTTTCTTCAATCAGACTCCCGTATGTAGGGTTATTCTGACTCTGTTGTTCGTTTCTGTTGATTGCTCTGTCTGGCTAACTGTGGCTTTCACATTTGATCGGTTCATAACTATTTGTCACCAGGTATGGCAAGCAAAGTATTGCACTGAGAAAACTGCTGCTGTGGTGATAAGTGTGGTGTGTTCTTTAAGTATTTTAGAAAACGTTCCATACTATTTTATTTATGAACCTCGAGAAGTGATTGACGAGATTGCGTGGTCCTGCTATGTAAAGTCTAGCTTCTATATTTTACCTGTATGGGCAGCATACTTGTGGTTAGAAACCGTTCTAACACCACTTGCACCATTTGTGTTGATATTCCTACTCAATTCACTAACTATCAGACATATCTTATTGGCCAATCGAGTAAGAAGTGGACTCCGCGGAAAGAAAGGTGGCGAGAATCACACTGATGCAGAGATGGAGAACCGAAGGAAATCAATAATTTTGCTGCTTGCCATTTCTGGTAGTTTCATATTGTTATGGGCAGTAAATTTAATATGCTACATACAAGTGCAATTTACAGATACTCAGTTTTTACAAGCCACTTACAACGATCCTTCTACGATTGCAGAATTATCTGGCTATATGGTGAAGTGCATGAGCTCTTGTATAAATACGTTTATTTATGCGGTTTCCCAGAGGAAATTCAGGAGTGAATTGAAGAATGTATTAGTATTTCCACTGCTTCTGATTACTCGTGCAATTAGCTTAGCAAAATTAAAATGTTGCTATTTTTTCAGAAATGTTATTGAACCAAGTTAATATGTTTTGTTATGTACACACAATATGGAGAGCAAACAAGAGGAAAAGTGGATTAAATAATGAAAGATTATGACACAGAAGTCCATCTTTTTTGCAGAAGTCAAAAGTTAGCTATCCTGTTTAATACCGATGTAATGAAAATCTGTTGTATTTCATTCGTTGCTCTTTCCTGGTTGAGTAGTAATGGTTGCATGTAAAGGAAGCCCTACACATGTGTTAACTGTTACATGAAATTATTTTATTGAACATATGAAGAATAAAATATAAATAGAAAAAAGAAAACACTTCATAAGATAGAGGAGCTAATAAAGTAATACCTATCAACGGAGTCAATCCATACAATGCCAGGTGGACCTGAGAAGTCCGACAGCCTTTTCTACTCTTCTAGATTTTTCTCGTCATTCATTCATTCATTCATTCCTTCACACACACACACACATACACACACACACAAACACACATACACACAACAAGTTGTTTGGAAGGAATTTGGAAGAGATGATGGTGGACAGTAATGTCTGGAGTTTCCAGGAGCAATAGGGATGTCACAGGATAGATACAGACCAAAGAAGAAGTATTTTGAAGCCAGGATGATGCATACCTGGCAGACAGGAGTAGTTAAAGTTAACAGAAAATCAGAAGAGATAGCATATAATAGAGCAAAAATAATATGAAACTAAAAGATTGGAAACTTTCAAAACCAATACAAGACAACTAAAATACCATAATCAGGGAAAAGATTAAATATAACGGTAGACCAGCGAGTAAGATCAAAGAGGATTGTTGTTGTATGAATGAAGTCACCGGAGAAAATTACGTTACGTGAATGAAGTCACCAGGGAAAATTACTGGTCGATACAAAGCAGCTTCTTTAGTCGACAAAACAAGGTACAGCAGATATCATATGAAGACGCTTGCAATGGAAAGGTCTGCTGACCCAACACCAGGCCCCATATTTTATGTGCCAAACATCAAAGGAAAACTCCATATTTACAATGTATGTACAATGCTTTCTTTTTTGAAACTACATACAACCTTAACACCTTCACACCTCCTGATTCATATCCACACCAAGGACATCCATAATGAATATTAATCAGCATTGTCTGGACTGAGACAACCCACTGATCAAAGCAGCACTCCAAATTAAATGCACAACACATTTTCAGATGTGACGACTGGTACACAAAGTCAATTGTTAAATATGTTTGTCCTAAATCCAAACATCACTCTAACAAGGGTATCAAAAGTTTTGTTTTCAGTTATATCATTTCTATTCACTCCTCATTCAGATGCTGTGTGCAAACCTTTTTCAGTCTGAAATGCCATCGAAATTGTGGAACGTGCTGTCTCTGCTATAACTGAAATCCCTCCCCATCGATTTTCCCCAATATCTTTTCTGTTTTATGCTATTAGACGAATCATCTGGCTTCAGCAAACAGCCTTCATTGCAGAGTACCATTACCACCACACTTTAGCCTGCTATACACGGGTTCTGTCATGCTCTCGGTGTCTTACTTCCTTCGCGTATCCTGCTAGTAATTTTTTGTTTAGCTGTGGTCAGGGTCTGGTGTTGCCACCTAGTGTTCATCTCTTAGGTTTTCTGTAATTACATGGTTACTGGGTGCACTTGATCCCCGATCTGTCTGTGGGAGTAACAATAATGTGGGTCACATGGTTTAACCCGAGTCCAGAGTTTCCACAGTCTTCCCAGCTGATTCTGCACACAAACACAAGTGTCACATATAAAACATACCATCTGTTGTCCTATCCATCTGGGAGCAAATCCTGCCTTTACACGCAGTACCCCGCACTAATTCCTTTTCCTTCGGCTCTCCCTGGTCAGCAATATGCTGATGTTGTTTTGCTCAGTCCTAAGCATTTTAATTTGGATACAAAGGCCTTCCACATACTGTGTTATTCTATCCCTGTAAGTCCCAGGCTTGTCATAACTGGTTGTTACCCGATAAGGGAGTTGCATTCCTCGCCCCATCAATAATTTGTAAGGGCTGAATCCCAGCATGCAGTTTGTGGTTGCTAGTATATTAACTCACGTCTTCCCGTGTCAGCTATAGCCTTGGGTAAGATATTCTTGATTGTTCGGTTGATCCTTTCTACATTTCCTGAACTCGGAGGGTGATAGGGAACTGTTGTCGAATCCCTAACAGTCGGCACATTTCCTTATTCAGTTTCCCTGTATGCTCGCTGATCCGAGTCCAAGTGAACTACAGTTCCACACCTTGGGAGGCACTCCTGAAATAGAATGCGTTGGGAAAGCCTCTACCGACCTAGAGAACTGATTCAAAATTACTTGACAGTAGCTTCCCCCCCTGCATTTGGGTAGAGGCCCTGTGAAGTCCATCTGAATATTTTCCCAGTGTCCCCTTGGCTGTGGTTGTACTGCCAACTGTAGCTTTCTGTCCTTACCGGAGTTATGCTGGGCATAAATGAAACAAGGGTGGCAGAATTTTTCAACATCCTGGCCAATCCCTAGCACCATCAGTCCTGCTGGAGGGTCACGATCATGTTCTACCTCTCCTGATGCATCACCCCATGATATAACTTCAGTAGTATCTACCTCATATATGGTGGTGCCACCACTCATTTCTCCCCGTGTGTCCAGCTCCCATCTGGTCCTTCCTTCTTTCGCAATTTCTCCTTCTCTTCTGCTTCCCCCACTTCATGTAATTTTACTAATCTGGCTTCTGTCATTTCATTCTACACAGTTGTAATTTCAGTGGCCTCTTGTTCCTCTGCTGCTTTCTTCGCAGTAACTCATTGCCTTTCTGCTCCTTACGCTTCCATTTGTGGTGAGCTTTTAGGTTAATTACAGCCACCTCATCTTGCTGTATCCCTAAAATACTGGCTATCGCCCCTACTTTACCTGCTTCAACTTCCGAAGCGATTAGTAATTCATTTGTATATTGTAAGTGTGTCAACAGGGACAGTGTTAGCTTGAGCTTTTCCAATGTCTGGCGCCCTACTTTATGTAAAATGGCTGGACACAGGCCATTCAGGATTGCTGCAGGGCCCGCCACTATGGGATGCAATCTCGGCATGGTCTTAAGGGTGATTTAACCTTCTGTTAATGGATATGATCAATTGGGGTTCTTTACTGGCCGTATAGACGAGTTAGCAGTTGCCACAGTCTCTCTGAGAATCCAGGTGTTTTAGTTCCTTCACTTTACCCTACAGGGCAGTCAGTGCGTCAGTTTTTATAGGGGTCTACTTATGTGGTTTATACAGACACCACTCTAACTGGATTTATCTTTACTTGACTACAATCCTGCTTGCATCTACCCTACACTACCAGGAACTGTTCTCTCCAGTCTCTAATGATCGAGGCAGCTGCGACTATGCTTGCCCGTTTGTGTATTCTGTTGGTTGTACATGTTCTCTACCCCTGATTTGTCCATATCATTTCACCCTTCCCCAATCTATAATGGTCCCTGCTTCCCATCGGATGCCTATGCCAAGGATAGGGCCTACATTATTTGGACAGACCCAGAAATACACTGGAAACCGCACCCTGCCGATTTTAAGTATTTGCGACTCGCTTCATTCTGCTCTCACTCCTACACCCCTAATATAAGTAGCCTGTTCGGTTGCTGGCAAGACTAGGTCAGTTATCGATACCGATGCCTCTGTGTCCACTAACACATTACATTGACGGCCCCCTAACAACGCTGTTGTGTACATCCGCGGGTCACCAGAGCTGGCAGTGGAGACGCTGCCATATCCTTTTCAGACCTAGGAGCTGTCTTTACTCGCTCTATGAACACGTCACTGGTCGGATTGGTCAGTCTGGGCACCCAAGTGGTGAGACATTGCGTGGCTGCTGTGACGTTCACCTGTTTTCCTCTCCTCCTTTTTGGATACTGCCTGGAACCATGCCCCAAAAGGCCGCACCGTCAGCATTTCAACTCCTTTATCCTCCTACGTCTGTTCCAGTATTTCTTTGTTTCGTGCATTGGTTGCCGGCAAACAAAACGAGGGATTCTCGGGTTCTGGGTCATCAAAGCAACGGCATCCACTTTAGCCAGTTTACACGATTTCTCTTGCACTTTCTTTGGTCTGCTTCACTGGCCAACGAAACTATCGCAGAGTCGGACGACCCCACTGTTATTGCTAAATCTAAAAGTTCCCGGTGGTCTCAGCTCAGGCCATCCTTCATTATTTTCAGAAAGAATTAGTCGACCCTCCCTGGATTACCCAACCCAGAATACTCCTCACACACTCAATATTTATGTTCTGCATAATCTATGGCTCTCTCTTCACCTTTTTGAATCACTGCCATTATCGTTCCCCAGTTACTCTCACCTCCCTCAAAACGCTACCACACTTCCCTTTAAAAAAGCGGTATCTTTCTGCATTGCTGGCATTTGCGGTACTTGCCCATGTACCATCCCACACCCCCTGGGCCACCCTGTCCCACATATTCCTCGGGCACCTCGCTTTTACCAACACGTGCATATACCTCCACGGTGCCTAGGGGCGACTCGAGTAGCAGCAGTACTCTCAATGGATACAATTAAATATTCTCATTTCAGCCTGATACAGTACAGCTAAAAAGTACACTGCTTCCAAAGTCAGATCAGTCAATAAAGATCTCTTAATGCGTTTAACGAGCTATCGCTGATTAAAACTGACAGAAACACCACTGATTCCATGGAGGAAGCATGGTTGTAGATCGGGGTTATAAGTGTATTAAAGAAAACGAAGTTCTAAGTCCCTAATGCCGTCTATATTGCTGGCAAACGTGAAGTCTCTGGTGAATAAAATCGATGATCTCAGAGCTTGGGTGCTGAATCCGAGGGTCATTAGGACCGCGTTTGTCCTTTTTTTTCACGGAATGTTGGTTAACCCCTTCTGTACTGAATGCAGCAATTCAGATTGACAGGTTTACTATACACCGTTAGGATAGATCTTGAGAGTCTCTCCAAAGCAGGGGTGGAAGGGTATGCCTCATGATCAGCTCTTCTTGGTTCAGTAATATATCAGTGCCGTCCCAGTTCTGCTCACCAGACCTGGAATATCTAGCAATTAAGTGCCATCCTTTCTACCTACCACAGGAGTTCTCCGGGGTTACTTTGTGAGCAAAGTTACCGCAGGCTATTGTCAATCAGGATTTGGATGATCTGATGAAAGGGATCACATGCATGAAACAACACACCTTAACGCCGTCACCATTGTTTTGGGACATTTTAACCAGGTCAGTATGAAAATAATTACTGAGCAATTATCATCAACAGATCCCTTGTAATACTAGAGGAAACAACACACTGGACCATTGATACACCACCGTAAAGAATGCTTACAGTGCTATTCCACGCCCTCACTTTGGGAAATTGGATCAACTGGCTGTATTTCTACTCCCTGAGTATAGACAGAGACTGAAAACTGCAGCACCAATAGTGGGGACCAAGAAAATACGGACAAGGAAAGCACAGGAGCGCCTACAGGACTGTTTTCAATCGGTGGACTGGACTGTATTCAAGGGATTCATCTTCGAACATGGATGAGCATGCTGCAGTTGTTACTGACTTCATTAAACCTGTGTGGATGAGAATGGGTCTACAAAGACTTACTGTACATCCCCAAACCAAAAGCCGTGGATGAACCAGGGGCTCTATTATTCCCACAATAGCTGAAGGCTAGCGACCCAGGTATGATTTGCGGAGGGCTATTTCCAGGATGAAGAGACAATTTTGAATGAGGATGGAGGGGGATATCGGATGCACACAACTCTGGCAGGGTTAACAAGACATTACTTCCTACAAATCGAAACGCATTAGCATGAATGGCAGCAATGCTTCATGACCAGATGAACTCAACACCTCCTATACCAGCTATGAAAGAGAGAATACAACTACAGCTGTGAAGATCCTTGCTGCACCTGATGACCCTGTGAACTCAATCTCAGAAGCCGACGTTAGGCCGTCTTTAAAAATAGTGAACCCTTGCAAGGCGGAATGTCCTGATGCAGTACCTGGTAAAGCTATAATAACCTGTGCCAAACAGTTGGTGGAGTATTCAAAGAGATTTTCAGCCTCTCACTGCTACGGGCGGAAGTTCCCGCTTGCTTCAAAAAGGCAACAATTATACAGGTTCCTAAGAAGAATAATGTGAGATGCCTTAATGACTATTTGCCCGGTAGCACTCACATATACAGCGATTAAATTCTTTGAGAGGTTGGTCATGACTCAGCTGAAATCCCGTCTCAGCAAGCACCGGGACCCATTGCAATTTACCTATCGCCACAATAGGTTAATGACAGATGCAATCTCAATGGCTCTCCACATGGCTTTAGACAACGCAAATACCTATGTCAGGATGATGTTCATCAACTATAGCTCAGCATTTAATACCAATATTCCCACAATTGTGATTGAGAAATTTCAGAACCTGGGCCTCTGTACTTCCCTCTGCAATTGGATCCTCGACTTCCCAACCAGAAGGCCACAATCTATGTGTGGTGGGGATAACATTTCCTCCTCGCTGACGATCAAGCATCTCAGGTGTGTGGGCTTGGACCATTGCTTTAGTCTCTATATATCCATGACTGTGTGGCTAGGCATAGCTCAAATAACATCTATAAATTTGCTGATATTACAACCATTGTTAGTAGAATCTCAGGTGGTGACAAGAGGGCGTATAGGAGTGAGATATGCCAACTAGTGGAGTGGTGCTGCAGCAACAACTCAGCACTCAACGTCAGAAAGACAAAAGAGCTGATTGTGGACATCAGGAAGGGTAAGACAAAGGACCATATACCAATTCTCATAGAGGGATCAGAAGTAGAGAGAGTGAGCAGTTTCAAGTTCCTGGGTGTCAAGATCTCTGAGGATCTAACCTGAATGCAGCATATCAATGCAGTTATAACGAAGGCAAGACAGCGGCTATAGTTCATTAGGAGTTTGAAACGATTTGATATGTCAATAAATACCATGAAATGCTTCTATAGTTGTACCGTGGAGAGCATTCTGACAGGCTGCATCACTGTCTGGTATGGAGGGGCTTATGCACAGGACCGAAAGAAGCTGCAGAAGGTTGTAAATCTAGTCAGCTCCACCTTGGGTAATAGCTTACCAAGTACCCAGGACATCTTCAGGAAGCGGTGTCTCAGAAAGGCAACATCCATTATTAAATACCTCCAGAGACGAGGACATGCCCTTTCTCACTGTTACCATCAGGTAGGAGGTACAGAAGCCTGAAAGCACACACTCAGCGATTCAAGAACAGCTTCTTCCCCTCTGCCATCATATTCCTAAATGGACATTGAACCCTTGGATACTACCTCACTTTTTAAATATATAGTATCTCTGTTTTTGCACGATTTTAATCTATTCAATATACGTATACTGTAATTTATTTGCTTATTTATTTACTTTTAGTATTATTATTTTATTTTGTGTTTTTTTTCTTCTATATTATGTATTGCATTGAACTGCTGCTGCTCAGTTAACAAATTTCACGTCACGTGCCATTGATACCAGACTTGATTCTGATATCTTTTGGAGTGCATCAGGTGAATTTCAACCATTTCCTCGAGCCTGCGCCAGTATTCTAATTTTTCACATGCGATTTTAATGAGGGCAACTGTGACAAAAATTTTGTTTCTCTCCGGGGATGAACGGTTAATGAATGATCGTAATCAAGGTCAAGGACTGGCTCGGATCATCAGGGCTCTCAAGCTGACGTTGCTTGATTTCTATAGGTGCCTTCCTGACTAATATTTCTGGGTAAAACCTCCCCCTGAAATATCTCCACACTAAGCAAAACATAAAAGGCGGGTACCAGTTAAGCAGCACGTCCTTAAAACCGCAAAGTATATACTCTGTGATCTGCCGCTTTTGAGCACCTGATCTCATAATGTCTACTGTATTCCTTTGCATCACACTCGCAAAACGTGTATTCCAAAATGCAGCTCCTTGAACGAGTACACACCCTCCCACTCTAGCATCCCGAACCGTCGGTAAACACCCTTCGCAACTGGCAGCTCCATCTCACCAAATTAACACGTGAAGTTTCCTCTATATGTAAGATGGTGAACACACATTCACGCGCATACAGCACATTTACATCTACCACTTCAGCTCCCCGTGTTCGTGGTAGCCCGTGTTCCTGTGCACCACCGATCCACGTGTGAGTGCTAATTTAAGAAAAAATCACCCACTTCGACTGCTAAGATCACTGACTACACGATGGGTCACCAAGGTATCCCACTCCTGATTTGAAATGTTGTTGGGTGAATGAAGTCACCGGATGAATTACTAACAAAAAATACAAAGCAGCTTCTTTAATTAACAAAACAAGGTACAGCAGGCATCACATGGAGACGTTTTTGGCGGAAAGGTCAGCTGGTCCAACAAGGGGTATATTTTATGCACCAAACGTCAAAGGACAACTCCATATGTACAATGCATGGACAATGCTTTCTTTTGTGAACCTACATTCAAACTTCATAGCTCCTGATTCACATCGTCACTACAGACATCCAAATAAATTATAGACCATAAGACCATAAGACAAAGGAACAGAAGTCGGCCATTCGGCCCATCGAGTCTGCTCCGCAATTTTATCATGAGCTGATCCATTCTCCCATTTAGTCCCACTCCCCCGCCTTCTCGCCATAACTTTTGATGTCTTGGCTACTCAGATACCTATCAATCTCTGCCTTAAATACACCCAATGACTTGGCTTCCACTGCTGCCAGTGGCAACAAATTCCATAGATTCACCACCCTCTGACTAAAAAAATTTCTTCGCATTTCTGTTCTGAATGGGCGCCCTTCAATCCTTAAGGCATGCCCTCTCGTATTAGACTCCCCCATCACGGGAAACAACTTTACCACATCCATTCTGTCCATGCCTTTCAACATTCGAAATGTTTCTATAAGGTCTCCCCTCATTCTTCGAAACTCCAAGGAATACAGTCCAAAAGTGGACAAACGTTCCTCATATGTTAACCCTCTTATTCCCGGAATCATTCTAGTGAATCTTGTCTGTACCCTCTCCAAGGTCAGCACATCCTTTCTTAAATAAGGACACCAAAACTGCCCACAGTACTCCAAGTGAGGTCTCACCAGCGCCTTATAGAGCCTCAACATCACATCCCTGCTCCTACACTCTATTCTTCTAGAAATGAATGCTAACATTGCATTCACCTTCTTCACTACCGACTCAGCCTGGAGGTTAACCTTAAGGGTATCCTGTACGAGGACTCCCAAGTCCCGTTGCATCTCAGAACTTTGAATTCTCTCCCCATTTAAATAATAGTCTGCCCGTTTATTACTTCTCCCAAAGTGCATAACCATACACTTTCTAACATTGTAATTCATTTGCCACTTCTTTGCCCATTCTTCCAATATATCCAAGTCTCTCTGCAGACTCTCCGTTTCCATGGCACTACCGGCCCCTCCACCTATCTTCGTATCGTCAGCAAACTTAGCCACAAAGCCATCTGTTCCATAATCCAAATCGTTGATTTACAATGTAAAAAGAAGCGGCCCCAATACGGACCCCTGTGGAAAACCACTGGTAACCGGCAGCCAACCAGAATAGGATCCCTTTATCCCCACTCTCTGTTTCCTACCAATCAGCCAGCGCTCTATCCACGTATGTAACTTTCCTGTAATTCCATGGGCTCTTATCATGTTAAGTAGCCTCATGTGTGGCACCTTGTCAAAGGCCTTCTGAAAATCCAAATATACAACATCTACCGCATCTCCCTTGTCTAGCCTACTGGTAATTTCCTGAAAAAACTGTAATAGGTTTGTCAGGCAGGATTTTCCTTCAAGGAATCCATGCCGGGTTCTGCCTATCTTGTCATATGGCTCCAGGTACTCTGTAACCTCATCCTTGACAATCGACTCCAACAACTTCCCAACCACCGTTGTCAAGCTAACAGGTCTATAATTTCCTTTTTGCCTCCTTGCCCCCTTCTTAAACAGCGGAGTGACACTTGCAATCTTCCATTCCTCCCGAATAATGCCAGAATCTATCGACTTTTGAAAGATCATCGCTAATGCCTCTGCAATCTCCACAGCTGCTTCCTTCAGAACACGTGGGTGCATTCCATCTAGTCCGGGAGATGTATCAACCTTTAGACTATTCCCCTTCCTGAGTACTTTCTCTGTCGTAATTGTGACTGCGCACACTTGTCTTTCCTGCTACCCTTGAGTGACCGGTATACTGCTGATGTCTTCCTCAGTGAAGACTGATGCAAAATATTCCTTCAGTTCCTCTGCCATCTCCTTATCTCACATTACAATTTCTCCAACATCATTTTATATCGGTCCTATATCTACTCTCACCTGTCTCTTACTCTTTATATACTTGAAAAAGCTTTTAGTATCCTTTTTGATGTTATTTGCTACCTTCCTTTCACAGTTAATATTTTCCCTCTTAATGACCTTCTTAGTTTCCTTTTGTAAGGTTTTAAAAACTTCCCAATCCTCTGTCTTCCCACTAATTTTTCCTTCCTTGTATGCCCTCTCCTTTGCTTTAACTTTGGCTTGACTTCTCTTGTAAACCACGGTTGCATCCTTTTTCCATTCGAAAATTTCTTCTATTTTGGAATATACCTGTCTTGCACCTTCCCCATTTCTTGCATAAACTCCAGCCACTGCCGCTCTGCCGTCTTTCCCGCTAGTGTCCCTTTCCAGTCAACTTTGGCCAGTTCCTCTCTCATTCCACTGTAATCTCCGTTACTCCACTTAAATACCGACACATCAGATTTCGGCTTCTCTTTTTGAGATTTCACAGTGAACTCATTCATGTTATGATCACTGCCTCCTAAAGTTTCCTTCACCTCAGTCTCTCTAATCACCTCCGGTTCATTACACAATACCCAGTCCAGTACAGCCGATCCCCTAGTGGGCTCAACAACAAGCTGTTCTAACAAGCCATCTCGCAGACATTCTATAAATTCTCTCTCTTGAGATCCAGTACCGACCTGATTTTCCCAATCCACTCGTATGTTAAAATCCCCCACAATTATAATAACACTGCCCTTCTGACAAGCCTTTTCTATTTCCAGTTGTAATTTGTATTCCACAATCCTGCAGCTGTTTGGAGGCGTATAAATAACTGCCATCAGGGTCCTTTTACCCCTGCAATTTCTTAGCTCAACCCATAAAGATTCTGCACCTTCCGATCCTATGTCACCTCTTTCTAATGATTTAATATCATTTCTTACCAATAAAGCCACGCCTCCCCCTCTGCCTACCTTCCTATCCTTCCGATACGTGTGTCCTTGGATGTTCAGCTCCCAGAGACGTGCAGCCTTTAGCCACGTCTCAGTGATGGCCACAATATCATACCTGCCAATCTGTAGCTGTACGACAAGATCATCCACCTTATTCCTTATGCTGTGTGCATTTCAGTATAACACCTTAGGACAACTAATTGGTACTTTTTGCTGTGATTTCACTGCAACTTTATTGCACTGCAACTCATCTCAATGGCTGCAAAATTGCCCCATCACCTGCCTGTCTTTCCTGACATCTTACTGCTCACTATCTTAGATTTATTTCTGTCTTCCTCTTCCTCCGCTCTGTCACTCCGGTTCCCATCCCCCTGCCAAATCAGTTTAAAACCTCCCTAACAGCTCTATTAAACTTTCCCGCCAGGATATTGGTCCCCTTCGGGTTCAGGTGTAATCTGTACTTTTTGAAAAGGTCATACTTCCCCCAGAAGAGATCCTAATTATCCAAGAATCTGAAGCCCTGCCCCCTGCACCAGTCTCTCAAGCCACGCAATCATCTGCCTGATCCTACTATTCTTGCCCTCACTAGCACGTGGCACAACATTTAATCAAAATTTTCTGGACTGGGATTCGCAGCTTTTCAGAACCATCGTTCAGAGCTGCGCTCCAAGTTAAATGCACACCACATTTTCAGATGTGAAGACTGGTAGACAAAGTCAATTGTTAAATGGGTATGTACTAAACCCAAAAATCACTCTAACAAGGATATGATAAGTTTTGTTTTCAGCTATGTAACTTTGAAAAGAGAGACGAAACTCCATATTTGACTACTGTAAAACGACCCTGGAGAGATAGTACTGGGATCAAAGAAATGCTCTGTGAACTTAATGAGTACTTTTCACTTATAGAAACCATGTTGACTTTGGCCTATTTTATCATATGTGTCCAAATATACGAGAGCATATACTTAACAATCAACTTGGGCAACTTCCCAAACACCAAATTCAGATTAAATTTCCTGTTATCTGCCTCCCTCCCTTCTTGAAGATTAGAATGCCATTTGCAAGTTTACAGTGCTCATGAACCATGGAAGAATCTGGTAATGTTTGAAAGATCATTGAGAATGCCTCAATAATCTCTTCAGAATCTTCTTTCAGAACCCTGGGGTCTATTCCATCTGGTCCAAGTGACCTTCAGACATTTGAGCTTCCAAAGTATCTTCTGCCTAGTAATAGCAGTTGTGCTTACTCCTGCCCCTGACACTCGCGAAGGTCTGACACACTGCGAGTGACCTGTACAGTGAAGAGGGATGCAAAATCCATGTTTAGTTTGGCCGTCGTTTCCTTGAATTCCATTACTACCTCTCCAGAACTAGTTTCCATCGTTTCGATATCTATTCACGCATCTCTTTTACCCATTATATATCTGAAAAAAGTATTTTGATATGCTCCATCATATTATTAGCTAACTTACCTTCATATTTCACCTTTTCCCTCCTTTTGGCTTTTTTTTTGCTTTCTGTTGGATTTTAAAAGCTTCCAAGTCCTTCAATATATACCCTCTCTTATGCTTCTATGTTGTTTTTGTCTTCCCTTGCCAGCCACAGTTGTGTCATCCTGCCTTTCGAATTCTCCTTCTTTGGAGTGTATCTGTCCGGTGCCTTCCGAATTTCTCCCAGAAACTGCACCCATTGATGTTCTGACTTCATCACTGAAAGTGTCCCATTCAAGTCAACTTTGGCCAACTCCTCTAATGTGCCTCTATAATTTCCTTTACCGGACTGTAATACTGGTACTTCTGAGTTTAGATTCCCCTTCCCAAACTGAAGCGTAAACTCCATAATATTATGATCACTGCCACCTTAATCACCCTAATTTACTTCAGTTCATTACACAAAACCCATTACAGAATAGTCTTTCCCCTAATAGGCTCAACCGCAAGCTGTTCTAAAAAGGCACCTTGTAGGCATTCTACAAATTCTCTCTTTGGGATCCAGGACCAATTTGATTTTCTGAATCTACTTGCATATTGAAATTACTATTTATGAGTGAATCACTGCCTCTTTGACATGCCTTTTCTGTCTCCCATTGTAATTTAACATCCTGACTGCTGGTTGGAGGCCTGAATTTAACTACAATCAAGGTTTTTTTTACTCTTGCATTTTCTTAAATCGTTCTGCAATAATTCTACATTTCTCAACATATGACTACTCTTTCCAAGGATTTGATTTCATTCTGTTTTAACATCAGACCCTCCCCAAGTTTTCAGTCTACTTGCCTGTCCTTTCGATGACATAAGAAGAGCCTTACTGTGCTGTACTATTCTGTGTTCTGTGTTCTATAAGAAACATAGAAACATAGAAACATAGAAAACCTACAGCATAATACAGGCCCTTCGGTCCACAATGTTTTGCCGAACATGTCCCAACCTTAGAAATTACTAGGCTTACACATAGCACCCTATATTTCTAAGCTCCATGTACCTATCCAAGAGTCTCTTAAAAGACACTATCGTATCCGCCTTCACCATCGCCGCCGGCAGCACATTCCACGCACTCACCAGTATTTGCTTAAAAAAAAACTTATCCCTGACATCTCCTCTGTACCTGCTCCTGAGCACCTTAAATCTGTGTCTACATGTGACAACCACATCGGCCTTGGGAAAAAGCCTTTGACTATCGACACGATTAATGCCTCTCATCATCTTATTCACCTCCATCAGGTCACCTCTCATCCTCCGTCGCTCCAAGGAGGAAACGCCGAGTTCACTCAACCTATTTTCATAAGGTATGTTCCCCAATCCAGGCAACATCCTTGTAAATCTCTTCTGCACCCTTTCCATGGTTTCCACGTCCTTTCTGTAGTGAGGCGACCAGAACAGGGCACAGATCTCCAAGTGGGGCCTGACCAGAGTCCTTGAAATCTGCAACATTACCTCTCGGCTCCTAAATTCAATTCCATAATTGATGAAGGCCAATGTACTGTATGCCTTCTTAACAACATAGTCAACCTGCGCAGCTGCTTTGAGCGTCCTATGGACTCGGACTCCAAGACACCTCTGATCCTCCACACTGCCAAGAGTTTTACTATTAATACCATATCCTGCCATCATATTTGACCTACCAGAATGAGCTACTTCATACTGATCTGGATTGAAATCCATCTGCCACTTCTCAGCCCAGTTTTGCATCCTATCAATGTCCCGCTGTAACCTCTGACAGCCCTCCACACTATCCACAACACCCCCAACCTTTGTGTCTTCAGCAATCATACTAACTCATCCCTCCACTTCCTCATCTAGGTCAGTTATAAAAATCACGAAGAGTAAGCGTCCCAAAGCATATCCCTCATGCACACCACTGGTCCCGGAACTCTATGCAGAACATGACCCGTCTACAACCACTCATTGCCTTCTGAGGGCAAGCCACTTCTGGATCCACAAAGCAATGTCCCCTTGGATCCCATGCCTCCTTACTTTCTCAATAAGGCCTGCATGGGGTACCTTATCAAATGCCTTGCTAAAATCCACATACACTACATCTATTGCTCTTCCTTATGTATAGTTTTAGTTACAAGGTTCCCAACTATAATCTTCTTTCAGCTATGGACCAGTAAATCCCACAATGTCACACCTACCAATTTCTAACTGCGCTACAAGATCATCTACCTTATCCCCTATGCTACTTGTATTCAGAAACAGCACATTTTGTTCTGCCACAAAAAAAACAAAATCTGCAGATGCTGGAAATCTAAGCAACAGACACGAAATGCTGCAGGAATTCAGCAGGTCAGGCGGCATCTATGGAAAAGAGTACCTTTGATATTTTGGGCTGACACCTTCAGTAGGACTGGAGAGAAGAAATTGAGGAGTAAAGTTAAAAGTAGAGGGAAAGGGACAGAGAAATACAAAGGTGAAACTGGGAGCGGGGTTGGTGAAGGAAAGAGCTGGGAAGTTGATTGGTTAAAGATATACAGGGCAGGAGAAAGGGGAATATAATGGGGAGGACAGAAGGCCATGGAAGAAAGAAAAGAGGGAGGAGCAACAGAAAGAGGCAATGAACAGGCAAAGAGATAAAGTAAGAATTGGAAAAGGGGCTGGGGAGTGGTGAAGGAGAGTGGGGTGGGAGATATTACTGAAAGTTCGAGAAATCAATGTTCATGCCATCAGGTGGAAACTAGCAGATGAATTGAAATGAAATGAATTGAATTGAATTGAATTGAGTGATATTTATTGTCATTATACATAGTACAATGAAACTCTGTTTAGCTTCCTCTCAGGGAATTAAATAAAGTGGAATATATAAAAAAGGAGTAATTGAAAAACAGTATTAAATATATAAGTAACAGAAAATAAGTTGCAGCTGTACCAGAATATCACAATGATGAACAAAATTCCGTTATTACAAGTAGTTGAATCCCTGTGTGTACAAGTGTGTGTTCACAGTTTCAGTCATTGTTCTCTGGCAGTGGTGTGATGGAGGCCACAACCCTGGGATAGAAGCTGTTCATCAGTCTATTTGTTCTGGCTTTTAGCGTCCTGAACCTTTTGCTGTACCGCAGCGGGTCAAACAGGGAGTGGCCGGGGTGTGTGGTGTCCCTGGTTATGCTGATTGCTTTCTTCCTTAGTCTGCTGGAATAGATGGTGTACATTCTTGGCAGCTCCATCCTGACAATTCGCTGGGCCGCCTTCACCACGCGATGCAGGTCTTGTCGCTCATCGGCTATGCAGCTGGCATACCACAGTGGCGCTGGTGGTCAGGATGGTTTCAATTGTGTTTCTATAGATTTTAAGCAACAACTTTTGTGGGAGTTTGGCCTGTTTGAGCTTTCTAAGGAAGAAGAGTCTTTGTTGGGCCTTTTTTACAAGCAGCGAGGTGTTGATAGTCCATATCAGCTGCTTCGACAACAAAACTCCAAGGAACTTTAGGTTTTCCACACCTGCCACTACCTCTCCATGTATACGGGGTGGGGGGGGGGCGGGGTGTAATCTGTCCTTTGATCTCCTGAAATGAATGATCATCTCTTGGAATTAAGGTGTAATTCCTCCAACCTGATTATGCCCTCATTTAGTTCTGCTTTCATTACTATTTTAGATTTTGCTCACATGTTACACTCCAACTCATCTCACTGATTACATTTTTGTCCTGTAAGCTCACTTTCTTTCCTAACAGTATCACTGCATATTGCATCGAGTTGTATAACAAATGCAACATTCTCAGCTTTATAATTCTGATTCCCATTCCTCTACCAATTTAGGTGAAACTTTATTCAATAGCTCTTCAAAACTGCCCAGAAGGGTACAGCCTCTCTACCCCCAGCACCCATCCCAGGGTTCAGGTATAACAGGTTCCCTTTGTACAGCAGGTCATTCCTTTCCCAGAAGAGATCACAATGACCCAGGATTCTGAAGCCCTGCTTCCTGTACCAGTTACCGATCCACACATTCATTTGCAAAGTTTTCCTATTTTTCGCTCATTGGCACTTGGCATAGGCAACAATCCAAAAATGACTACTCTGGAGTTCCTGTTTTTCAAATTTGTACCTAATTCTGAAAATTTTACTTTCAGGATCTCCTCCCTTTTCCTACCTATATCATTGCTGTCAATATATACCGACATTGCAAGATACTCACCCTATCCCCTTAGAATATCGTAGAGCAGATGTGAGATATCACTTTCCCTCGCACCAAGGAGGCAATGTACCATTCGGTCTCTTTCACGTCTACATAATCTTGTGTCTGCTGCTCGAACTATTACTTCTGCAGTCCACTTCTTCCCCTCCCTTTTGAACCACAGCGCTGGACTCAGTGCCACAGACCCAGTAACTGTGTCATCTCCACACCCCCTGGTAGATCACCGCCTAATAATGTCCATAGTGATTATTGAAGTGAATGGCCACAGGTGTGGTCTTCACTGGCTGCCCACTTCCATTCCCTCTCTTGACAGTTACACAGGTACGAGCCAACTTAGGGGTAACCACCTCCATACAGCTCTTATCTGTCACTTCCCGAGTTTCCCGTATGGTCTAAAAGTCAACAAGTTGCAGTACTAGTCCCTTAATGTGTTTCTCAGAGGACCCGCAGCTCTGTCCCCCTATGCAGATTGGTTGGCTGGCAGACCGGAGAATTCCCATTTCTTACACAAGTACATAACACAGACCATGGAGCCATTCCCACCGCTGTAACTATGCACTAACAGATGAGGAATGAAGAGGAGCAAACTTACCAGAAACGTACCTCACCCAAACCTGTTCTCACTTATGCCTGTTGAACCAAAGCCACCCGACTCTAATACTGCTCCACTCACACAATGACTTCTCTGCTTGGCCCTACATTATCTTTATTTTTCATTGCTAATGAACCGTGATTTCAGTGGGCCATCGGAAACAGTCGAAAGCCTGAAAAATCTACTTTTTAAACACTCTCTCCCCGACCTGACAAACCTACTGGAATTCTTTGAGGATAGAGCAAGCAGGCTAGACAAAGAAGAATCGGTGGATGTTGTGCACTTTGATTTTGAGAACGGCTTTGAAAAGTGCCGCACATGAAGCTACTTAATAAGATAATATGTCATGGTATTGCAGGAAAGATATTATCCTGGATAAAGGACTCATTTATTGGCAGAAGGCAAAGAGTAAGAATTCACTGGTTGACTCGAGGTCTGTTTTGGGACTGCTGCTTTTTACCATATATGCCAGTGAATTGGATAAAAGAATTGACGCTTTTGTGTCCAGGTTTGTGGATGATACGTAGATAGGTAGAGGCTGAGATAGTGTCGAGGAACTAGCGAGGATGCAGAAGAAATTAGAAAAATGGGCGAAGAAGGGCTGATGGAATATCGTGTCAGGAAGTGTATGATCATGGACTTTGGTAGAAGAACAAACGCATGGACTGCTTTCTAAAAGGGCAGAAAATTCGAAAATCCAGGCGCAAAGGGACTCAGGAATCCTTGTGCAGGATTCTCTAAAGATAATCTTGCAGGTTGAGTCGGTGACAAGGAAAAGTAAATGTAATGCTATCATTTATTTTAGATTAGATTATGGAGACACGCAGTCCTCTTTTTTATTGTCACAATATTTGGAGCGGGTTATAGATAACAGACAATAGACAATAGGTGCAGGAGTAGGACATTCAACCCTTCGAGCCAGCACCACCATTCACTGTGATCATGGCTGATCATCCACAATCAGTACCCTTTTATGCCTTCTCCCCACATCCCTTCACTCCACTATCTTTAAGGGCTCTATCTAACCCTTTTTTGAAAGGATCCAGAGAATTGGCCTCCACTGCCTTCTGAGGCAGAGCATTCCACGGAACCACAACCCTCGGTGTGAAAAAGTTTTTCCTCGACACCGTTCTAAATTGTCTCCCCTTTATTCTCAAACTGTGGCGTCTGGTTCTGGACTCCCCCAACATCGGGAGCATGTTTCCTTACTCTAGGGTGTCCAATCCTTTAATAATCTTATATGTTTCAATCCGATCCACTTTCATCCTTCTAAATTCCAATGTATACAACCCCAGTCGCTCCAGTCTTTCAACATATGACAGTCCCTCCTCCATCCCAGGAATTTACCTCCTGAAACCTACGCTGCACTCCATCAATAGCTAGAATGTCCTTCCTCAAATTTGGAAACCAAAACTGTATACAACATTCCAGGTGCGGTCTCACCAATGCCCTGTACAACTGCAGAAGGATCTCTTTGTTCCTATACTCAATTCCCCTCGTTACGAAGGCCAGCATGCTTTCTTCACTGCCTGCTGTACCTGCATGCTTACTTTCAGTGACTGATGAACAAGGACACCTAGATCTCGTTGTACTTACCCTTTTCCTAACTTGACACCGTTCAGATAGTAATCTGCCTTCCTGTTCTTGCCACGAAAGTGGATAACCTCACATTTTTTCACGTTAAACTGCATCTGCCCACTCACCCAACGAGTCCAAGTCACCCTGCATTCTCATAAGATCCTCCTCATATTTCACACTGTCACCCAGCTCTGTGTCATCTGCAAATTTGCTAATGTTACTTTTAATCCCTTCATCTAAATCATTAATGTGTATTGTAAATAGCTGCGGTCCCAGTACCGAGCCTTGCGGTACTCCAGTTGTCACTGCCTGCCATTCTGAAAAGGACCCATTAATCCCTACTCTTTCCTTCCTGTCTGCCAGTCAATTTTTTATCCATGTCAGTACCTACCTCCCAATACCATTAGCTCTAATTTTGTACACTAACCTCCTATTTGAGACCTTATCAAAGGCTTCCTGAAAGTCCAGGTACACTACATCCACTGGCTTTCTTATGTCCATTTTCATAGCTACATTCTCAGAAAATTCCAGAAGATTAGTCAAGCATGATTTTCCCTTCTTAAATCCATGCTGACTCTGACCTATTCTGCCACTGCTATCCCAAAATGCCGCTGTTACATCTTTTATAATTGACTCCAGCATCTTCCCCACCACTGATGTCAGACTAACTGGTGTATAATTGCCTGTTTTTCTCTCCCTCCTTTCTTAAAAAGTGGGATAACATTCGCAACCATCTAATCAGCAGGAGCTGATCCTGAATCTATAGAACTTTGGAAAATGATTACCAATGCGTCCAAGCATTGAAATAAAGAAGCAGGGATGTAACGTTGAAACTTCATAAGCCATTAGTCAGAGCGCACTTTAAGTATTGAAAGTAGTTTTGGCCCCTCATCTAAGAACGGATGTGGTGGCGTTGGAAATGGTGCAAAGGAGACTCACGAGAATGATCCGGGGTATGAAAGGGTTAACGTAAGCATTTTATAGCTCTGGGCCAGTACTCGCTGGAGTTTAGAAGAATGAGAGGAGTTTCATTGAAGTCGAGCAGTTACTCAAATACCTTGATCGAGTGGTAATGTAGAGAATGTTTTCTAGAGTGGGGGAGTCTAGGAGCAGAGTGCACAGTTTCAGAATACAGAGACGGACATTTTGCACAGAAATGAGGAGGAAGTTCTTATAGTAAGCGGGTGGTGAATCTGTGGAATCCATTGCTTCAATCAGCTATGCAGGCTAATTCATGTGTTATTTAATTCGGAGAGTGATAATTCTTGATTATAGTAAGGGCCTCAAAGGTTATGAGAAGAAGTCGGGAGAATGGGGTTGAGAGTGATAATAAATCAGCGATGACGGAATGGAGGAGCAGACGCGACAAGTCGAGTGGCTAAATTGCTCCCATATCTTCTTCTCTTATGATTATAACAACTGATCAAAACTGCACACAGTAATAATTTTAAATTTTTATATCACAACATAGTTTACGATTCTTTTAATTGAATGGGCTCGTCCGGATAAATAAACGTTAGGCATGATAAAATCAATGGTTTAAACATTCCTAATTTTTTAGGACTAAAAAGTCGACACCTTGGGTTAATTCCGCAAACAAAGATATTGTTAATGGTTAGTCATAATTGTGAGAAGATATTTGAATATGCTAAATGCCTATGCAATTGTTTTGTCCTTGTTTAGTAATTAGCAATCTCCAGCATCAATACACTTCGTGTCTCCATTTGCAAGGCAGGCTGTGCAGGAGCACGGAAAGGAATGTGTGGATGAGAAGTAGACCATAAGAATGTTAGCCAGCCATGAAAAATAGAATAAACTGAGGTTATTCACTGAACTATAACTGCGCACTGAACAGCTCTGGAAGTTTGTTGTGCTATACAGCTCATTACAGGAAGAAGTTCAGGGCAGTTGACAATACGCAGCAAATTGGGAGAGCTTTCCTCTGTTGTCATTTCATGAAGTAAAGTACATCTATTTACCTCCACTTCCTTTGTGCTCGGTCTATTAACACAGTTAACAATTTTAAACTTTCGCTTTCTCTGGAGCAGCTCACGTCTACATTTGCTTTACGTGCATTTCATTTCACCCTACTGCGAAGCAAAGGCTAGATGGAGGTATGTTGTTGAGATGCGTCATGCTATTTGTTTTTAGCTGCAGATGTGTCTTGGGATTTCTTGTGCTTTTTTTTTTCTTTAAAAATTCCTAAGTAATGACAAATGTTTTGCAACGTTCATGTGCCATTTCAGAATTCCATCGTTATAAATAGGAGATAATTTCTAAAGCAAAGGGCAGTGGTTTGACCATTAACAATCAACACAGAGTGTAACCAAATATGGGACTACCAGTAATCTTACAGGTAGAGAACGTATTCTATCCTTTTCTCGCAGTCATCGGAGTTCCCGGTAAGATGTTTAAACAAACCTAGCGCGTTTTTTTTTCTTTAGGAACTTATGATGTTTCCATTTTAACTTGGTCTGTTTTATTTACAAACAATATTATCTAGTTTTAAGAGCGATCAGAACGTTCCAAATTTCGACCAATATAAAAAAAAACAGCACTCTCGGAGTTAAGGTTGGGTGAATCCAGATGAGCAGTTTGATAGATTGCGTTTGAGTAAAGTATTGGTGACAAAAGGCGCAGTGAAACAGCGATTCGCCTGGTGTTCTCTGGACCGAAATGTATGTACAGTATGTTTAGATTATAGAGTAGATTCTACAAAATGCACGTACCCCTGAGTCCGTTTCCGAGCTTTACTCGCCTGTGGAATACTATCGTAGTAAAATTGGCATCACGGATATATAACTTTGCACTCGAAAGTGGAAGCCTCTGCATTAAGCCTACTCCGTTTATTCTAGCCTGAAGCTTTCAAAGCGTTCCAAGTACGAGCTGAAAGCGATAACATTCTCTTCCATTACATACGATCAGGGGATTAAGAAATTAGTTTATACTGAGGTCACTGGGAGGGGAAAAAAGCACATTGTAGAGAAAATTAAGTAGAGGCTGAGCTTATTTGGTTCAATTGTCAAGGACAAATACTTCTCTAAAATTTTAGGTGATATGCATTTTGGCATTGTAACACGAGCGCAGATGACAGTGATTTTAGTTTTACTAATACAAACTTAATGGGAACAAGTGAAAATAATAAAAGTTGGACGGCATCTTGTTTAACCAGTGCTACATGATTGTCTAAGTTAATTTAAGGTCAAACCTCTGATTATCTTGTAGTAGTGAAATCCCTCCGACCCAGTGGGCATGAAGCTTTCGGCTAAACAAAAGTTTTTAATATATGATTGATCCAGGAATCGTGCGACTGCTGCTACTTACATTGCAAAACGCGAAATAAATTGGAGCTTAGGGCATAAACAGGATTCAATCATCTCAACTAATGCAATTTTAAAGTTGCTTTATTTACCAGCAAGGATGGATGATTTCATCTCCAATTTGTGTTTTCTGCGCTGCTTCGGGCAGTCATAAAACATTGCGTCCAAAATGAATATTTCTCGATGCACATGTAATAAATTAGTTTTCATTATGTTGAGTGGGAGAGGAATCTATTTAAATTTCGATAATTTTAACTACCGTGTTTGTTATTCGGGTGATTTAACTTTGACGACCACCGTGAATCACGTGTAAAAAAGACCTAAAGAAAATAAATAAGTTGAAACCTTCAGCATATCAGGCAGCTTTTATGGAATGAGATACATTCAGGGTCGAAGTGTCGCCAGCACAACTCTCTTCATCAGAACGCTGAATCTGTTCAGCGTTACTTTCTCTGATGAACATATTTCCTAATGGAAAACCGTATACAATCGAAGTTTCTGGCCAAGACCCCATATCAGGATTCCATGGGTCTCGACCGAACCGTCGACTGTTTACTAATTTCCATAGATGCTGCACGGCTTGCTGAGTTCCCGCAGCACTTGTGTATGTATTATTTTGATTTCCAGCATCTGTAGGTTTTCTCCTGTTTATATGTCTAAATGATGTTTGAAAAATTCAGTGTGTTTTGCATCATATAGATAATGTAATGAGAATATAATTTTCATCAGCATTTTCTCGATGTTCGAAACGTACTTTTATTCCAAAGAATTACAACCTAACATGTTATAAATATACCGTTTGACTGTTTTGCCAGTAAGAAAAGTTTCTATGTCCCTGCTTAAACAATAACAATGCCAAATTACACCTCTGCTGCTTGGTTAGCTCAGGCTGGATGCATAGCAGTTCAATACTGCTAATTTGAGGAACAATCATTATTGTATTAAGAAACGATTCGCAAGAAAACTCTGAGGGACTTTTTATGGCGGTCCAGTTTCTAGGCCTAGAACTAAAACATCAAATCTAGTAAGAGTTCAAAATTATCACAAAGCCTTTTTAATGCCGTTGTCGGTACCTGGATCCTTCGGCTAGGAAGTCTGTTTGTCAGCAATTCGCAAGACGTTTATGCAGAAGTATATCGACCTGTAGGGCTGCAGATCTCAACTTGGAATGTAAGGCAGGGACGGTAGATGAGCCGAACGGCTTCTTGCTAGGTTCACTGTAAATCGTCCATAATTGTTGCCTGTGTGCCGAAGATATTTCATAAGCCATTGCAACGGTACATGGTTTCATAGTTAAGTAACTTTACGAAGGCAAACATATCAGTTACAAGAACTTCTGAAAATCAGAGTGGAACCACCGATGCTAAATTTCTCAAGTAAAATTTAAATTGCTGGGAATACTGAATATATGAAACACATTTTTGAAAGAGAATCATATTAAAATTTTTGACCCTCAAAAAAAAAGCATCTCTGATAACAAGAGTTAACGCTGTTGCTCTTTCCATAGATACTGGTTGACCCATTATGCGTTTCAATCATTTTCTGTTTTTATTTGATTCTCATTAAACGCAGGTTAAAAGTTTAAAAGCTGTTCGGCGTTCTGAGTTCTCAGATAGAGGCAGGCAGCGACACTATCCCGCTCGTAACAAAGTTTCAGCATTCCACGTTGGTAAAATAAATCTTAAATATATATATACATCTTCAGTTTTTTTCTACCAAAAAAAAACGTTTACCAGGAGAACACTGACGATTAACGAATTCGTTTCACACTGGCATTTTCTGAATCGTTCACAATAGACATGTAATGTACAGCAATGCATGAGTGTACTTCATAATTTCTAATCTTAAACACAGTCTTTGGAATAAAAGTGAAAATATAAGATGTTTCCGTGGCAGGAACAGTCAGCCCATTATCTCATCGGATTTAAGAAAGTTGTAAAATTGATTTTGTAATTTTCTTTGCAGCTAATTTTGTGACAATCGTCATTTTCCTCCATGGAAACTGTGGTCTGTCAAAATGCATCACGCATTACCTGGTCGGCATGGCAGTGGGCGATTTAATGGTCCTAATATTTGAAGTCATTTTGTATGAGATCAAGGAGAGTTATTTTCCATATTCCTTCCTGAATTACACGCCTATTTGCAGTTTTAATCTGTATTTGTTTTTTGTTTCCATTGATTGGTCTGTTTGGTTAACGGTGGCTTTTACTTTTGACCGATTTATTGCCATTTGTCACCAAAATCTGAGAACAAAATACTGCACTGAAAAGATCGCGACTGTAGTGGTAGCAGTGGTGTGTTCATTAAGTGTTTTAGAAAATGTTCCATACCATTTCATATATGAACCTCGTGAAATAATTGACAATATACCGTGGTCTTGTAACGTAAAAGGAACCTTCTACACTTTACCTATTTGGGCCGCATTTCTGTGGATGGAAACTGTCCTAACTCCATTTGCACCCTTTGTTTTGATCCTTCTCTTCAATTCATTAACTATCAGGAATATTACACTGGCCAATCGAGTGAGACGTGGACTTCGGGGTAACAAAAATGAGGATAATCATCCTGATCCAGAAACGGAGAACCGAAGGAAATCAATAATTTTGCTTCTTGCCATATCTGCTAATTTCATGCTCTTATGGATATTAATTTTGATTTGCTATATATATGTGCAATTTACCAATGCTCAGTTTTTAGCAACCACTTACAACAAACCCTTCACCATTGCAGAACTGTCAGCGTACATGCTGAGGTGTTTGAGCTCCTGCACAAATACTTTTATTTATGCTGTGTCCCAGAAAAGGTTCAGGAACGAATTGCAGAATATGATTACTCGTCCTTTTAGTTTTATTAGATATGTAGCTAAATGCCAAGTCTAAAGACGCTTAATTATATGGGATGTGAAGTTGTTCAAGTGACACATCGCACTCGGGAATCTAAAGCGAAAACGAGAACATGTCAAAATATATCGAATAATATTGAGCACAAAGCACAGGTATCTGAAGTTAGGCCGATGAAATTCCTATTGTTGTTTATACTATGCCAAATGTAGTAATGGATTAATTGAAAGCACACCGAGAATTTTCGGCAATGATAATGGGTGAGGTAAAATAACAACACTTAAAAC
Organism: Mobula hypostoma; assembly: GCF_963921235.1. Lineage (NCBI taxonomy): Eukaryota > Metazoa > Chordata > Chondrichthyes > Myliobatiformes > Myliobatidae > Mobula > Mobula hypostoma. Next base: position 29,971,584 of record NC_086101.1, read on the forward strand.
ACTCTTTTAGAAAAACTGCAAATGCCAGAAATCAGAAATGAGAGTTGGGATCATGTTGCAATCGTACATAACAGTCCTTATATCGCACTTAGAATGTTGGGTACTTGTCTGGTCACCTCATTTTCAGAATTTCGTGGTGTCTGACTGAAGCTTGTATCAAATATTGCACCTCTGGGATTTCGGGTGCACCCCAAAGACGCCTTTTTATATTTCCAATCAGAATGTATTATTATTTGCAAGATTCATGGATGAATTTGGTGAACATGTAGATGCTACGATTAATAATTGTCTAGACGACACAGAAATAGCGGCATGTAGCAAAGAAGGCTGCCGAGAGTTAGAGCGGAACACTTAAGATACAAACGGGGCTAGATCACTGGCAAACAATTTCATCCAGACAAATAAGAGCCACAAGTCACTAAAGGAGGTCGAATTCTGGTTGGATATAGAGAATTCATTGTAGAAAGTCCGGATGTACGCAGAAATAAATAAAAAAACTTCAGTGTGCACGTTTGCCTAAAAGTGGTAAAGTTGATTAGAATAGTTAAAAATGCATGTTTTTTTCGCCCGGTCATTGAATCAAAGAGTAAGGACTTCATGTTATAGCTTTGCATAACATATTTTAGACCGCACATGAGTATCGTGTGCATTTATTTCGCAACATTACTGAAATTCTGTGGTGCGGCTTTCATGCCTACCGTGTCTTCCTGACAGATTCGAGCTTAATCACACATAATGAATATGGCTTCTATAAAAATGTATTCATTTAACGTTCAATGAAGAATTTGACCATAATGATTTAAGTTTTGATTTACACTTTCAGTAATTTATCCCACGCACACTCTACCGATGCATCAATTATTTCTTTTCGATCGGGAATGTACTATCATGTAGAACTAACGACGACATTATTCCTAGGAGGTTCTAGTGAACATACAACATGAAGAATATTCTGTAATATCATGCAACATTTTACACAGAACATATTGTACATTACACTACAGGCCTTTCGGCCCACGATATTTTGCCGTAATTTAACGTAATCGAGGATCAACCTATTCCTTCCCACACACAAAACACTATTTTTTTCTCTTCTCTGTGTCTAAGAGACACTTAAAACACCCTAATGCACGCGCCCTTACCTCCACTTTTGACAGCGTGTTCAATACACCGAAAGCTCTATTTAAAGAAAAAACTACCCCGGCATTCCCTGTACTTTCCTCAAATCACCATCAAATTATGCTTATTATTATTAGTCATTGCTAGATTTGGGAAAAAGCTCAACTCTTCTCTCTGCCTTTCGTCTTATTATTTTATACAGCTCCTTCAAAAAAACGCATATTCCCGTTCGTTACAGATAAACAGCCCTAGCTCTCTCAGCCTTTCCTGATTGCATATGCTAACTGATTCAGGGAATGTCTTTATAAGTCTGCTCTACACCCTTCCTTTACTTTCCACATCCTACCGATAATAAGACACTCGGACTTGAACACAGAACTCCAGTGCGGTCTAACTAGTGATTTATTGGGATGCAAAATTATCTCACTATTCATGAGCACAATCTCCTTACCAATGCACGAAAATGCACCATGTGCCTTATTAACGATCCAATTATCTTCCACATCAACTTTGAGGTATTTACAGACGTGGAATCCAAGATTTCTCTCTCAACTATGCTACGAATCCTGCCGGAAACCTTGTGGTAACCTTTAACTTCGATCTCCCAAAGTATATCACTTAATACTTTTCTGGACTGAAATCCATCTGCCTTTTCTCAGAGCAGCTCTGCATCCTACTAATGTTGTGTTTTAACTGCGATAACGCTCTACACTATTAAGAAACACCTCCAATATTCGTGTCATCTTCAGACTTACTCACCTGCACATCACTACCTCATTTAAGTCATTTATGAAAAAGACGAACAGCAGGTGTCGCAGAGAAAAAAAATCTCTGCAGAACACCCTTAATCACTGAGTTCCAGACAGGATACGTTTGATCTACTATCACGTGTAAAGTGTTGGTGGTCTTCAAAATGTCAGGTAACATATGCAGAGGAAAATGAACTGTAGGTATGCTAGCCGATACCCATTTTCAGAACGCTTTGTCGAAGCGTTGGCTCACTTGGAAGGTCTGTTTACCGAGAAACATCGCCTTCTTCTACTGGATCATGCAACTAAACACATCTTTCCCTCCACATTGTGACGGAGAGCGCTCAAGAAACATACTGCTTCCACACGCGCCTTTACATCACACAAGCATTGCCTTGTCATTCTGCTACCATTGTACTGAATGTACCTACTTCAATATCTTCGCCGGTATATTCTCTTAATGCGCTCGGGTTGGTTTTAAAGTGCATTTGCCGCCATACACGACGGAATATTCAATTTATTTGATAATGGGGATGTGTATATGATGTTTTGTATACTGTCTTTAGGGTAGCTACTTCCGCTTTTTTTTGTAACATAATTGTACTGCATTGTAGGGTGCATCATATTCTAATTCATGTGTACTCTTAAGCTAATGGTATGGGCAATTAAAAATACCATGTCGTGGTGACCAATAAACAGAGCTGTTACTGTATTTTCTGATAGATTTCCTTTTGTAAATATTGCCAATGGTCTTATTACGATTTTCGGCTTTTTCGCTCTACGTTTGATGTGTACCACCTGATAAACAGACTTGCAGAAAAGTTCTGAGCGAGTCCAGCCATTTTCCTTTGGTCAGATCCCACGTATCTACCATATTGTCGTAATGGGGGACGTTGGGAACGGACCCAAATGCAAGACACAGACACTGAAGTACAAAGAACAGGAACGGACAAAACTAAATGACGGAACAGGACGCAGACTAGGAGCAGGACCAGGACGAGGGACTGGGAACAAGGAGCCTGGGCGTGGACTCCGAGCCAGAGACTGGACAAGGACCCAGAACCTGGGTCTTGACTCGGGCTCGGACCCCTAAAACAAGGCGAAGATGTGACGAGGCTTGGGTTCTTGGAGGCCAGGCGAAGATGTGACTAGGCTTGGGTTCTGGGAGACCAGGTGGAGACGTGACGAGGCTTGGGTTCTTGGAGGCTCAGGTTCTTGGAGACTAGATGAGGACATGACGGGGCAAGGGTACTTCGAGGCAACTCCTGGGCAGGACGCTGCACTCCAGCCCACGGAGGTAAGGACATGGAGGGATAGACCCAACCGCAGGGTAACGACAAACGCCCTGGCTTATCCGACGGAGGCAAGGGACAGGAAGGAGGCTAGGTCCGGGGTGGCTCCAAGACTTGAGGTAGCCGGTAATCTCGGCGGGCTACAGAACAGCCAAATCCATATCCATATACTAGCCTTCCACAGCTGGGTTGCTTCAAGGGGAGACTGACGAGACGAACCAGCAACCGCACGCCATCCCAGGGCCACTTATATTCCCAGCCCAAAGATGAGCATCAGATGCGCATGGTTAAGTCCAACAGAAACAAGGGGCAGCTGGAAGACCCTGAGTCTGAAGTCCGCGGACCGGACCGTGTACAGGAATGCGGGCTTCGGACTGGACAATGACACGTATAGTGGCAGCGGTGGGATGGAAAGTAGCAAAACGTTGCGTTTTATGGAGAGAAGTATGAGATTACGCTCCCAAGTCAGGTAACGTCCAGGGTTAAAAAAAAAGTAGCCGCTTGGGAAGCTGCGGAGACCTCAGAGGAAAAAACCTTTCGTCCCATGGCCAAACTTAGGTCCGAAGAAAAAACACCTGCAAGTAGCACTACCTCCGAAACACCTTCGAAAATCTGGTCAGATTTTTTTTGCCTGCCCTGTAGAGAAAAGTTAATGCTTTTATAATTGAAGTAAAAAGCATGCTGAAGATTATTGGAAAAGGTAAACGCATACATTGTATTTTCTATGTATTACAGTATTTACAATATTTACTCAACAGTATTTCAGTATTCACTCAAATGCACACATTATATTTTCTATATTTACTATGTAACCACTGCTAGCTGAATAGAGGGTATTCACTATGTAGCCATGACTTTTGGTCTAATCACTATTAATTCATGAAGAGAACTAGAATGAAACCAACTAGGAAGATAACGGTGGCGAGTAAGGTAATGAAATATGTGGCAGTATGTCAAAACAAGACCAATTAAGAAATAACTGTGGTTAGGGATGAGGGGACACCTGGTCTAAAAAGTAAACTAGGACATAATTAAATTGGGGAGTAAAACAATAGTGGAAGGTCGAGAGCGGATGTATTGATGATATGTGATCATAGGCCGTCTGGATATGATAATGTAGCTAAGATAGGAGATTGCTATAAAAAATGCTGTGTAGAAGCCTCGATGGGCAGTCAGCTACTAGCTTTATGATTGTCTCAGCTTTGAATTGCAAATTAAAGTTTAAAACGTCTTGAAGGATTTTCTGCGTCTCCTTGTTGTTTGTAAGAAACGAGAAACCACGACAAGACTAGGGTCAGCAAAGATCTCATCATGATCAGCCCTGAACGTTGCGAAGAAATGTTTCAACAACATCCTTGAATGCCTGATTGCGATTTTCTGCAGTCCCGCTAGAAGTTCTTCGAATTGCCGGTTATCGATGACCGTTTGATTAATGGACCAACAAAAATGCCTTCCTTTATTTAATTTTCTGTAATTCTGGGATACATCCCCCTAGACTATCGGAATCCTTCAGTTAAGTATTTGTGACTGGTAACAACAGATTCCATCTTGCAATCTGCAACTCAGTAATTCTGCTTTGGCTTTTTTAAACCAAAGTCACTGCCCAGGTTTTACAGGAGTGGAGAACCCAGGGAGAGATGACCCAGTCTTCTTGAACATGCAGAAAGAAGACTTGAGCTCACCCCTTCAGGGTGTTTTAGAAATAGGTATAGCGGTAGGATAGACCACAGTTGATGGAAGAAGATCCATAGAAAACGCGAAGGCAGAGTGCACCGAGAGAGCACGACAGCAAGACGTGAATAGTATAGCGGGAACTGTACTTTGTAATAAAGGCATGTTGCTGAATGCAGACGATTAGTTGTACAGCTCTGCAAAGGAAAACATCTGGGGAAAATAGTTGGGACGGCTTTCGAGTTACAGCGGAGCCAAGAGGTCCTTCTGTACAGGGTCCTGGTGAGACCACACCTGGAGTACTGTGTGCAGTTTTGGTTTCCAAATTTGAGGAAGGACATTCTTGCTATTGAGGGAGTGCAGCATAGGTTCACAGGGTTAATTCCCGGGATGGCGGGACTGTCATATGTCGAAAGATTGGAGCGGCTGGGCTTGTATACTCTGGAATTTAGAAGGCTGAGAGGGGATCTTATTGAAACATATAAGATTATTAAGGGACTGGACACGCCGGAGGCAGGAAGCATGTTCCCGCTGTTGGTTGAGTCCAGAACCAGAGACCACAGTTTAAGAATAAGGGTTAGGCCATTTAGAACGGAGTAGCGGAAAAACTTTTTCACCCAGAGAGTCGTGGATATATGGAATGCTGTGCCCCAGAAGGCTGTGAAGGCCAAGTCTCTGGATCCTTTCAAGAAAGAGATGGATAGAGCTCTTAAAGATAGCGGAATCAAAGGTTATGGGGATAAGGCAGGAACTGGATACTGATTGTGGATGATCAGCCATGATCGCAGTGAATGGCGGTACTGGCTCGAAGGGCCAAATGGCCTACTCCTGCACCTATTGTCTATTATCAGTTTCTACAAACGCCATGGCGTGGCGGTCCGAGAAAGAAAACACATTAGACACGGCTGCACTTTCAGTGGATTGGCCAACGATCGAATGGATAGTTCGGAAGGGAGTGCACGTGGTGAAGTATTTGTAGTCATCCAAATAGAGACCACACCAATCCTTCCTGTACATAGATGGGGGGTGGGGGGTGCTGGTGGTGTCTGCGAGAATAGTTGTCAAGAGTCGGTCAATCTTTAGCCATGACATAGAGTTTGAACTGTTGCCTCTGAGCTTGATACATGAAGAAGTGAGGATAAAGAATGTGATCAAGCTGATGTGGGGTAGCAGAGAAGGAGGAAACGAATGACAGAGATGTATTTAAATACTTGGTAAAACTTCTGGAACAATCTCGGTTTCGAATCATGAAGCTAGCCTTTAGGAATGAAATCAGACTTCCGTAACGTAACTTCTCCCCACGATACATTCTTCTCCTATCCTCTCTTTTTTTTTCCCGCAATCAGAGACCAATACCTATTGCACACGCCTCGTTTTACGTAATTCTGGAAAACCTTACACTTTTGCCTCATTCTTAATGCGCAGTCTCGATCCAGAAAGTAAGTGAACGGATTTTGCCTTCATGTATGCTGACTACCCCGCTGAGCCCTTCCAGTGTTCTGTTTTCCTTTTAGTTGTTGTTGCTGTGTTTCTTATTTTCTTAAGAAGAATTTGCAGCAGAGCCGCTCATGCTGCGGAAGCAAACATTTGTAACCTGGTGATAAAGAATCTCATGAGCTTATTGAAAAATGTAAAAGCAGAAGTGCGGTGGTAAATGACGTTAACGTCCTAGAACTGGGCTAGGATTTGCTTAGTGGAAGTGTCTTAGACGGGGCAGAATCTCTTTCGGCATGACAGGTATCGTAACAAATGGCAGCGAGAATCGACGCGATCGTTAGTGTCTTATCCTGATCATTCCACCCGTCCTGCAATTCCGAGATTATTGTACACAATGTTATCCTCTGTGAGTGAAATGCAATAGAAATAAACACCAGGCAAATAAGGAACAGAATTCCGATTGAACAGAAATAGGGGAAGTTATTCGTTTGGCATCCTCGAATATAACCTATATTATAGCCTCATAACTCTTGTTCTATTTATTATAGAAAATGTTCAGGCATGTTTGCACAATATGTCATGTTAACAATGATCAGAGGTAATAAATGAAGTTTCTATATGTTTGTGTGAATCGTAAATTAATTGTGATCTACTTATTCCACCCTAGAGATTTCTTGGAACAATAATTAAGACATAAATGGACGGAAGGAGATTCGTGTTTCTGTTGAAGTAACCTGCCACGCATGTTTTCTCCGATTATGGGTCTGCCAATAATTGTGCTGATAGAATACATTTACTATCCAATTCTTGCGGTAATTGGCATTCCCGGTAAGCCTATATTAGAACAGTCTGATTATTAAGATATATTGCTATATATTTTTTCATCTAACGGTTAAAGTCGATTTTTTTCAAAATATGTCTGCCAAGATCTAACCTTATTCTTCATATAAATGAAATGAAATTATCTCACAAGATTTTGCTCTATATGTGATATTAATAAGTAACGCCCATGATATTGGAAAGAGAAACATGTTCGACGTATTTGTTTATTTGTGCATCAGATGCTCATTATTGTCATAGTATAGCCTAAATAACACGGACAATTGTAATGTATGAAGAGCTAAAAATTCAAAAAAATGTAATGTCAGCTCAGCTCAAAAGTATCCATTCTCTTTGTTCTGTGCTTAGCTGAAGTGCCTATCGATGTATTACAGCCAGTAGTCCTTTGTACAATGTGATGGAGCAGGGTTTGCTCAATGTAAAATTGCATAAGCTGCCAGGTTAGTTGGGGAGCGGCGGTGGAAAGCAATCCTAAGGTTTGACAGCGATGTTCGATCGGGTTATGGTTAGCATTCTGACCGACGACCGGAGGACGTCAATTTTCTTCAATTGAACCCATTCCATGGTTACTCTGACAGTGTTGTTTTGAAACGTTGTCCTGACATAAGTCGCACTTTCGTCCCAGTTTAAATTTTCTGGCAGAGGATCACAGGTATTGATCCAGGATCTCACTGTATGTTGCTGGCAGTTCTCACTAGATTTCTAGTCCTTGCTGCTGAAAAGCATTCCCATAGCATGATGCTACTTCTGCCATACTTCATAATACGGCTGGTGTTACCTGGCTAGTTACCTAGACACACACCACATGAACTGTTTCGTCCTGAGAACAAAAAGTTCCACTTTAATCTCATTTGATCACAAGACCTTCGTCCTCATCTTTACAGCATCTTCCAAGTGATGCTTTGTAAAGTTTTTACGGCAAGGATGTATTTCTTTTTTTAGCCTAGGTCTCCTTCTTTGCCACTCGTCTATAATTAGCCCTTAACTGCAAATCGTTAGAAATTGTGGAACCATGAGTTTTATCTCCAATTGCAACCATTGACTTTTGCAACTCAGGCAGAGTGAATTTTGGCTTCACAGCCGCCTGTCTTACAAATGCCAATCTTCTCCGTCGAGTAAGTTTAGAGCGGCGGGCTGACTTAGTCAGAATGATTGTGATTTCCCCTTTTCCCATTCTGTCACAATGGACTTTACTAAGCTCCGAGATATATTCAGTTCCATTCAGTTGGAGCCGAAGAAAGTTAGCTTAATAATTAAAATGGGATGAATACCTTTTCCTGCCTGACAATTTTGGGTTTTACATTTTAATAAATTGTTGACAGGGCTTACGAGTTTTGTTTTGATTTGACATGATGCACAACGCATTGTAGATTCGCTCAAAAATCCTGCGATGTATTTTAAGATTAGAAAATCAGACAGTAAAATGTGAAAATAATTGTGGGGGCTGAAGAATTTTTCAAGGCAGCGCCGTTCCCAGAGCTTTGCCTTCCCATCCTTACACAGATGAATATCAGAGGTATTTTGTATATGACTATGATTAACTTCCATGTCAAGGATTTTTTTGCTCTTCCTCTAAACTTCTGGCTGAGTTATCATAGCATCTATTGTCCACAGTGAAATAAATTCATCTATGTGATGACGCATTGCTAAATGCAGTTTCTTTAGTTAAGCTTATTCTATTTACAATGATCCATTGCCGTGATTTGATGATTGAATCTGCATGGGTGCATGCAAAACGAAGTTATTTAATTTATAATGGTATATGTGACAATAATTAACTAATTTACTACACAAAATTGCACGACGTGCATATATAAATAGAGGCACAATTATAAAAAATAATCGGGTGTGCTTTTCAATATGATTCCCGGAATTTCAAAGCATTCAATCAGTTGTTGAGGAAACCAGCATATTCTGTATATACAATTAATTATATGCCTGCTCTGCTGTCAGCACTGATGCACAGGTAAAAATAAATTACCTGTACTTCTTACAAAACATTTTTTCCTGAATTAATTAGTGCAGCGGAAATGCTGTTGTGTTAATGACAAATGTGCTTATATAGTGAAAGTTATTTCTGTTATATGACGGCTTAATCAAAATCTCTTTCGACAGCCTACATTTCGTATGTCAAATCCAATAACAGAAATTAGTTTTCGAACCATTTGCACTTTTAATAATTAATCCCATTCCATAATTTTTGAAGACCATAATTAGACGCAAGAGAACAAAAAAAATCCTTCCATTGTAACAAAACGCGACCACTCTGCTATTTTCGCAGAAGTTACGTGCTATTAAACGCATTTCCTTTCTTCTTTTACAGCTAATTTGGTGACAGTTTTCATTCTGTCCTCAGGAAAGTGCGGCCTCTCCAGCTGCATTACACTATATCTGCGGTGGATGGCAGTAGCCGATCTAATGTTCTTAATACTTGGCACATTACATAATCATACTACAATGGTGTATTTTCCATATTCATTCCTCAATTATACTCCTGTCTGCAGTCTTCACATCTCCTTCATCTACGTTTCAATTGATTGCTCCGTCTGGCTGACTGTCGCTTTTACGTTTGACCGCTATGTTGCAATTTGTCTCCAGAAGTTCCGAACAAAATATTGTTCAAAATCAATTGCATCAACGGTCATAATAGTGCTTTGCGTATTGTGCGCTTTAGAAAATATTCCAACGTACTTTTGCTTTGAGCCTCTGGATATAATTGACAGAGTTCCGTGGTCTTGTAGTGTAAAATCAGGAGTCTACACTTCCCGCTATTGGTTTACATTCATATTGATAGAAATAATATTTACTCCATTTTTACCATTTATTTTAATCTTCCTTCTCAATTCTTTGACCGTAAGGATTATTATATTGACGAGTAGAATCAGGAAGAAACTTCGAAAATCCAAGGTTGATAGTAACCAGACTGAACAGGAGATTGAAAACCGACGGAAATCAATGATTTTATTGATGGCAATATCTGGCAATTTTATTTTGCTGTGGATGGTGACGTTTGCCTGTTTCATCTGTGCGCTCTTTACCGGAAATAAATTTACAGAAACAAATTACACCAACTCCTTCACCATCGCGGAAAAGGTTGGATACATGCCAAGGTTTCTGAGTACTTGCACAAACACGTTTATTTACGTGGTATCCCAGCGAAACTTCAGAGAGGAATTGAAGAATATTATTCTGCGTGTATTCTCCCCCGTTACCAATTTATTTTAATACGTTTTATTACATCCACGCAATACAATGATTTTGCTTTTCATTTGGCTCATGAACTCAAAAAGAAAATTCGGAAAGTATCTCATTTTAGTACATGGCATTTGTTTCTAAAAGAGCAGTGGGAGCTTTTAACTTTTTATTGGATATTGTATGGAATATTATATCAAACTGCAGGAAATCCGTGACATTACCGAATTTGAAATAAAACAATTCATACAAAGACACCGATTCTAAATTGAGGTATATTCAATGCAAATTTCAGCACGAAAGAAGAATTTCCCCTCATGTCAACGGAGAAGCTGAACCTCTAATAAAACATAACTGGATAATGCTGTAAAATCCTAGCACACGACTCAATTTCCAAAGACAAATAAGTGCATTTAAAATTCCTGGTTGATCAGCTTAGGATGACCTGGATCAATATCAATCACGTTTCGTGGTCTTGCAAAGGCAGGAAGCAGATATCATACAAAGTGGATTGGTGCCGTAACGTAATTCCACATAGGAGAATAACTTATGCCGTCCTGGCGTCAGGTAAAAGATCGCTGTGCACGTTTCTTAGTTTCGACACCCGATCCAATGGAAGTATACTTAGGAGGCGAATGCAAAACAAACGGACGTGGAGACTCAGGCGATATTTCCCTTTGAAATGCAAAAGAAACACAGCCAATTTCAAATAAAGGAGATTTCTTGGAATACATAGAAAAAACAAGCCGTATACGTGGACAGACTAAACCACTATTATTATTTCAGGTTGTTAGACCTGGCGAGTTCCGATACGATTTGAAACGTTATTTTTTCAGATTCTTTTGGTACCTGTCGTTTCAGCTAACCACTCACTTATGCAATTATTGCCATCTTGCTGCTTTACAAAAATAGTTAGCCAACTGTTGCAGTACTGAGAGTAATTCTGACGGTCGCATTTCCAGAAGGACATGACGAACATGGAAATGTTGCAGACGAAAATAATCGGGATGATGCCTTGATTAGAGGGGGCATTCTTTAAGGAGAGTTTGGACAAACATTTTTTGTTTTCTCTTAAGGTTGCACTCTGAAGGGAGAACCCGTTCGTATGACTAATAACCTCTAATCCTGGCAGCATTCTGGTAAATAACTTCGGAATGAATGCTTGTCTTTTCCAAATTGCCCATATTTGAAGTAGACAAGTATTACAGTTGAAGACATTGCATCAAAAGGGTCCCGAGAGAACTGGAGGCAGGGAGGGGTGCTGAGTGTTTTGAAATCATTTATTTGATTTGTAGAACTTAAGCTTAAGAAATTAGAGCCAAAGGTATACCGAGTATAGGCAGGATGGTGGTTCATTCAGTGAAAAGCTAATCCTGCAATATGGGATTGCAGAGACTGCAGGGTGCCTAGCGGTATTGTTGATGACTATGCCTGCAAGAGGCGCACCCAACTTCAGCTCCTGACTGAGAAGATCACTGAATGGAGCTGCAGCTGTATCTTGGGGGTGCGGGGGTGGGGGGCAACAACCTCATTGATGAGTCTTTTGCTGCGATGGCCACGCCCTGAGTGCGAGCATTGGACAGTAGATGGGTGGCCACCAGGAAAAATAAGTGGAGTAAGCATTTGTGCAGAGTTACTGAGTGGCCATTACCCTAAGCAACGAGATTCTACTGAGAGCGATGGCCAAACGGGACGCAACAGTCGTAGCCCAGTCAGCGACACTGTGGTCGGTTCTGAGGCTCAGCAGGGAAGGATATAGTCGGGTAGACCTAGAATGATTGTCAGTAACTAGCGGGTGGACAGGAGAGTCCGTGGCCGCGAATAACACGCCAAGGTAATGTACTAAATCCCAGGTACTAGGGTCAAGAATGTCTCAGACCGGCTGCAGAATATTCTCAGGAAGGGACGTGAGCAGCCAGATGTCGTGGTGCAAATTGACAGGAATCACACGATGGAAGAGGACATGCGTAGTGAGTATCGACAGTTAGGAAAGAATCTGAAGAGTAGGACTTCCAAGGCAGTAATCTTTGGGTTCTTCCCAGTGCCTCATGCTGGTCAAGGCTGGAATATGATGATCGTTCTGATAAGTGAGTGGCTGAACAACTGGTGCAGGAGAAAGCTTTCAGTTTCTTAGATGACTGGAACCTTTTTTTGGACAGGAGTACCCTGTACAATAGGAAGGGGTTGCACTTAACTGGAGAGAAGAGAATATAGGGACTTGGGGGGGGGGGGGGGAGGTGGGGGGTGGGGCGGGATGTTTGCTTGTGTTACACGGGAGAGGTACATGGGATGATCCTTTGGTCTCAGTATCTGAAGATGAAGTGCCTTCAAAAGAGTGATTCCAAGACAAGCAATCGGTCCGTGCAGAGTAGCTGGACGAGGACTGATGACGTGTGCCGACAAACTAGCTGGTGTATTCACGGATATCTTCAAGATCTCGCTCCGGCAGTGTCCTACCCATCTGCTTCAAGCAGGCTTCTGTCGAGCCAGTGCACAAGAAGAGCGTGGAAGCCTGTCTAAAGGGCTATCGCTCAGTGGCACTTACATCCACAATGTTTTGAGAGGCCGGTACAGGAACATATCAGCTCCTGTTTGAGTGGTGGCTTGGATCCACTCCAATTCGCATACCGAAGCAGCAGGTCTACAGCGGATGCACGCTCATTGGCTCTTTACACAAACCCCTGTAACATCTGGACAACAAAGATCCATACCTCATGATGGTGTTCCTTCGATTACAGATCGGTATTTAACAGCATCAACCCCTCAAAACTAATGAGTAAATTCCTCAGTACACACTTCAGCAATTGGTTTCTGGATTTCCGCATTTGTAGACCCTGGTCCGGATTGGCATCGACATCTCGTTCAGCAGACCCAATCAGGAGCACCGCAGGGATGTGTACTACTGCTCTAATCGCTTTACACTTATGAGTGTGTGGCTAAGCACTGCTCAACACCATGTACATGTTTGCTGACAACACCACTGTTGTGGCTGTATCAAAGGGAATGATGAATCAGCATAGAGGAGGGAGACTGAAAATTTGGCTGAGTGGTGTGTAAACACCAACATCACACTCAGTGCCCATTAGACCCAGGAACTGATTGTCAACCAGAAGAATGAAACCAGACGTCCATGAGACAGCAATCATCGGAGTATCAGAGGTGGAGAGGATCAGTAACTTTCAATTCCTAGGCGTTACCTGTCCTGGACCTGTCATACGAATAGTATTATTAAGAAAGCACTGCAGCCGCTCTACTTACTCAGGAGTCTGCGGAGGTTAGGCATGCTATCGAAAACCTTGGCAAACTTCTATAGATGTGTGGTGGAAAGTGTTCTGACCGTCTGCATTAACGCCTGTTATGGGAACAAAGATATCTTTCAGCCGGAAATCCTACATAACGTAGTGGATTCGGCCCAGTACATCACTCGTAGAACCATCCCGACCATTCAGCACATCCAACATGAAACGTTGCCGTAGAAAAGCAGCATCAATCATCAAAGATCCTTACCACCCGTCCTTGCTCCTTCCTCGCTGTTGCCATCAGGAAGAACGGTCAGCTGTCCCAGGAGTCGAACCACTAGGTAAAGAATTATCCCTTATCCAGGCAAAACTCCGATACGGACTCTGTTATATTATTATTTCATGCTCATTATTTCTATCTGGATTTTCACGGTTTGTTTACAGTGAACAGTTCCTGATGATTACAGTTTACAATTGTTGTTCTATAGATTTGCTAAGTGTAGTTCCAGAAAAAAAGTATCTCAAGGTTACATGTTGCGGCATGTATGGACTATGATAAGAAATTTCAATTTCAGATTTGAACCTTGAACTTAAAGTAGTTTGGCATGGAGAGGAGAACCGGAACACCTGGTCAAGAAGTGGAGGGATGGAGAGAAAGCTGGATGTCAGGATCATTAAGAATAGCAGGACGTACAGTTATAACTACGCTGGGATGGTACGTTGAAGTGTGACGTGTGAGGCACATTTTTGGAAAAGCTAATGCATATAAAACATGATTCAGTGCATGGAACTATGATGTTGTGTCTATTATAGAGACTTGGTTGAGAGTGGGATAGGAATGGGTCTTTAGTGTCCGAGGTTTCTGACATTTTAGAAAGATAGCGAGAGAGACGTATCAGAAGTGGGGGAGTTGCATAACTCATGTCCCTACTAATCGGGGACATTAACACAGCTGCAGGCAGACGGGACATGATAGAGTGCTCGTCCACTATATCTATATGGGTAAAACGCAAAAGTAGGCAGGGTGCAATAATTCAGTAGCATGGCGGCAATAAATCTCCAAGCCAAGCTGAGACCAGGGTGACGAGGCACCCTTCACCCAGCATGTTGTTAGCCGATGTGCAGTCCCTGGAGAACAGAACTGAGGACATGAGGGCAGGATGGTTGTGAGATGAGGCATTTTTGTGTTATTAGACTGAGCGAGGCATGACTTTCTTTGGGCATGCCACACAGACATCTTCTCGATTTTCTGTATGGACCGAACTGCTGATTCGGGGACGGCAAAATGTGCAGGGGTGAGTTTCATGATAAACTCTCGTAGTGCACCAATGCGACGGTTTTGTCGAGCTCATGCTCTCCGAACTTGAACACCTAACGATCATATGCTCTCCATTATATTGAAAAAGGAAGTTCTCCATAATCCTGACCGCAGCTTAAATACCACCATCCGGAGAAAATAACTAAACCATTGAGGAACAGTATGATGCCATTTCGAAACAAGAAACCGTCCATCCCCGCGCATTTCAAATCAAGGTCTGGGACTCAGCCAGGCTTGTTTGAAGACCCCCCTGCCCAATTACCATCAGCATATATTCTGTTGCGGTGATGCTCCCAACGTAATACACCACTTTTAGTTTAAGATAAGGAATGCCGGACGTTCCACGCTCAGACCACATTTAGACAAATCGGATCACTCGGATCACGATAAAGACAGAAGCTAAAGAGCAACGCACCAGAAATTAGGACAACAGTGAGATGGTCACGGGAGGCAGAGGATCGGCTATGGGATTACTTCGAGTCAGTGCATTGGGCCGTGTTCAACCTATGGATCAGAATGAATATATCTTGGTTCTCACTGACTTTATTAAAACATTACTAGACTATTGCAATATCTACTGTTCGTGATTTTTATTAATGACCTGGATGTGGGGGTAGAAGACTGTGCTGGCAAGCTTACAGACGACACAAAGGCTGGTGGTGTTGCAGACAGTGGAGAGGGTTGTCAAAGATTGCAGAGAGACATTGATAGGTTGCAGAAGCGGACTTTGAGTTGCATTAATTACAACGAAGATTTCGTGGAGAGTTGATGGTTAACAGAAATGCACACACCAATATTCTGATAACTATATTGGAGCATTGCATCACACAGTTGGACTAATCAAGGTGCGAAGAGTATTAATCGTGAACCAAGAAATGATTCTCCCTTGTACCTAGATCACCGTCTTAATGCCAATCACACTCGTAGTATAATTTCAAGCATGAAGGACCTGGAGTTGGATGAACTTGGGATCGTCCAGGAGCAATTGATAGATACGATTTTTGGTGAAAATCAGAAACAGGAAGCGGGTAATAACTCCACAGGTGTTTAATTTTATATATAGATTCCCCCACTGGTAACAGATACATCGAAGATCAGATAGGGAGGCAGGTTCTGGAACTGTGCAATAATAATAGGGTTGTTGTGATGGGTCACATTAACGTTCCCAATATTGACTGGCACCTCTTTAGAGCAGGGGGTTTTACATGGAGTGGAGCTGTTACGTGTGTTCAGGAAGTTTTTCTTACGCAATATATGGCTAAGCCAACGAGAGGAGAGGCCACACCTGATCTGGTATTAGGAAATAAACCTGGTCAGGTGTCACATCTGTCGGTGAGAAACATTTTAGAGGCAATGATATGGGTAGAGCTGCATAACTCTGAGGGGCAGAAAACATTGATAGGATGCAGGAGTGGGCTGAGAAGTGGCAGATGGAGTTCAACCCGGAGAAGTGTGAGGTGGTACACTTTGGAAGGACACACTCCAAGGCAGATTACAAAGTAAATGGCAGGATACGTGGCAGTGTGGAAGAGCAGAGGGATCTGCGGGTACATGTCGACAGATCCCTGAAAGTTACCTCACAGTTAGATAGGGTAGTTAAGAAAGCTTAACTGTGTCCAGTTCTGGTCGCCTCACTATAGGAAGGATGTAGAAGTATTGGAAAGGGTACAGAGCAGATTTACCAGCATGCGGCCTTGTTTAGAGAGTATGCATTATAATCAGAGATTAGGGGAGCTAGGTCTTTACTCTTGGAGAGAAGGAGGATGAGAGGAGACATGATAAAGGTGTACAAGATAATAAGAGGAATAGATAGAGTGGATAGCCAGCGTCTCTTCCCCCGGGCACCACTGCTCAATACAAGAGGACATGGCTTTAAGGTAAGGGGTGGGAAGTTCAAGGGGGATATTAGAAGAAGGTTTTTTACTCAGAGAGTGGTTGGTGCGTGGAATGCACTGCCTGAGTCAGTGGTGGAGGCAGATACACTCGTGAAGTTTAAGAGACAACTGGACAGGTATATGGAGGAATTTAAGTTGGGGGCTTATATGGGAGGCAGGGATTGAGGCTCAGCAGAATATTGTGGGCCGAAGGGTCTGTACTGTGCTGTACTATTCCATGTTCTATGTTCTATGTAACCCTACAATGTCATTCAGATACTTCGCCAAGCAAAAACAATGGATGAACTATGAGATCTGCAATCTGCTGAAGGCAAGAAAGGTACAAATATCAGATACGATCTCCGGAAAGCTATCTCACGGGGAAAGTGGCAATTCCGGACTAAGCTTGAATCAACGAGGAACGTTCGAGAGTCAAGCAGAGCTTGTATACTGTTACTCCTTACAAAGTTAAATCACGCGCCAGACGCGACGACATGACCTCGCTTCCAGATGGACTTCATGGCTTCTATACTCGGTTTGACCGACCAAAATGTGGAGGAAGCATCCCGAGCACCCAGGGCCCCTGATAATCCCGTGTTTTCAGTTTCTGAAACAGACGTGCGATTAGACCTCAGGAAGCTGAACACGCGATTCCAGGATCGAATTCAAGAAGGAGTGAGAACGTACAACGCTTCCTTGGTCAGTCGAAATGTTCCAGATAGTTCAAGAAAATTAACCTTTTTTCCCTCTTTTCTGTCCTTCTTCTTAAGTGTGTTTCTGGGGCTGTTAGAACCTGCGATGGAGATCCTTAGAGTGGTCTAGCGCTTTTCTGTCACCGAGAAGTTTCCAGGAAGCGACGCAGACTTGGACGTTCTCGATGCAAAAAAAGAGATACAGGGTTCAAGCCGATGTTCCGCTCCATTTCGCCGTTTAAGGCGTCTAATTATCGCCGATTAAAGCATTGAGCCAGATTGAGACATCGAAGCGAATGTGGAATGCGAGAGTTTCAGCGCAGATTGTCTGCTTTTTGATCACTGTCGGAAAAGGAGTCCGTGAGTGGTCTATCACTGTGTAGCTCTCTATGGCCGAAGTGTAGGCCTATCTGCCTCTTGTAGTGTCACTCTCTTCTCTTTCGTGATATCGTAGGATAATATCGAGGTTCTGCGTTTATGGATGAACTATTGCGTTTAGTGACTGTGGAGGTTGTCAGATGTTTGGTTTTTATATTCTGTTTTTGTTTTAATCACCCTTTCCTTTTCGGTTTTGTTGTGCGAGAGCAGGGTGCTTGGGGGTAGGCCGTTCGATGTACTGTTAGGTGTTTTTTTGTGGGGGAGGGGTTGTTTATTGAGGGTCTATGTTCATGTTCCGTTTTGTGAGAGGGAGGGCGGTTGTGTTGATAATAGTCAATAGACAATAGAAATAGGTGTAGGAGTAGGCCATTAGGCTCTTCGAGCCAGCACCACCATTCACTGTGATCATGGCTGATCATCCACAATCAGTATCCAGTTCCTGCCTTCCTGCATTACCTTTGATTCCAGTATTTTTAAGAGCTCTATCCATCTCTTTCTTGAAAGCATCCAGAGACTTGGCCTCCACAGCCTTCTGGGTCAGAGCATTCCATACATCCACCACTGTCTGGGTGAAAAAGATTTTCCTCAACTCCGTTCTAAATGACCTACCCCTTATTCTTAAACTGTGGCCTCTGGTTCTGCACTCACCTATCAGCGGGAACATGCTTCCTGCCTCCAGAGTGTCGTTACCCTTAATAATCTTACACGTTTCAGTAATATCTACTCTCAGCCTTCTACATTTCAGAGTATACAAGCCCAATCGCTCCAATCTTTCTATATATAACAGTCCCGCCATCCCGGGAATTAACCTTGTGAACCTACGCTGCACTCCCTCAATAGCAAGAATGTCCTTCCTCAAATTTGGAGACCAGAACTGCATGCAGTACTCCAGGTGTGGTCTCACCAGGGCTCTGTACAGCTGCAGAAGGACCTCTTTGCTCTTATACTCAATTCCCCTTTTTATGAAGGCCAGCAGGCCATTAGATTTAGGTAATCGGCAGGACGTACGTTTTTTGATGGTGTGGTGAGTTTGATGTTTCTCTTTGAACAAATTTCATGTTCTTTCTTTGTTTCCTGGCGTAGAAAGGACATTTCAGCCTTGCATTTCGATACAAGCTTCGATAATGAATAAAATTTTGAAGCTTGAACTTTTGAAAATCATCCTGCCCAGATGTGGTACCTGGCCAGGTACCAAAGACCTTTGCCTATCAACTGGCTGGAATGTTCACTGACATATTAAATTTCTCATTTCGGCATACTGAGGTATTCGCCTGCTTCAAACAGGTTTCAATGATAGCGGTGTCCAAAGAAGAACGTGGTAATGGCCCTCAATATCTATCGTTCAGAAGCGCTTCCATCTGCAGTGATGAAGTGATTTGATAGATTGGTGATGAAACATATTATCTCCTCCCTGAGTAGCGACGTGGATCCGCTCCAATTTATTTCCCAGAATAATCGATCCACAACTGATGCCATCTCTTTGGCTGTTCACTGAACCCTGGAACAACCGGACAGTAAAGATGACTGCACGCAAATTGCCATAACTCACAAACCAGAAACTCTCCTTGTGGTGCAATATTCTCTGCTCAAACAATCTTTGAGCAAATTAATTTCCTCTTCATGTTCTGTTTCGCCAATTGCTTGCATATGCAAAATCAGCAAAACGATTTAAAATAGTTGGTTTAAAAAAGTATCCAGCAGATCAGGCAACACACGGAGTGGTAAGCATAGCAATAAGCTCTCCAGTCCACAATGTCTGTGCCAAAAGTGTTTCCCACACCATGCACATGATCCATATCCCTCTTTGATCCCGGCCACTCATCCTCTGTCTCTATATCTTTGCAATGAAGATACTTATCAATAAAATGCCAGTTAACATAACGTTTAACGTTCACCATCTCATGAGCTTTAAACGAAATGTGCAACCTTGAGGCCAGGTAGCCTGGAGAGAGAGCATAGGTCCATGCTGGACTCCCACTTCTCGCCGGTTTAAGCGTTAGGAAAGATTGGAGTCTTCGAAAACAAGGGCAAAAGGTAAGCATATGTTCAGCGCCATCTCTGTGTGGATAACCGGTCTCTCGTTGCTCCCAAATTAAGGTGCCTGCATTCAATCAGTTTCTCCTCCCTCTCACTCGATCCTCCGAAGAAAGGTAAGGGAATCTTGGGTCTTGGGCAAAGTTTGATCAATAAGGTTTGTGGATTGGAATTTGTAGCTCACGTTGTGATGTCTTTCCACCTTCGCTTTTAATCCCTGTTTTGATCGGGGAGGACCTGCTCTTTGCCCTGCAGTCGACGAACGGGACAGCACTGGACCGAATTGAAGTGAATATACCTGGACTATTTAGATGACTTTGGGTTTGACGTTTTGTACTCCGTGTTTTTGACGCTCTTTTCTTGGCAGTTTTCGTGAGCTGTCTTCTGTTTGCGCATGATACTGGTGGTGGTGGGGATGGCTTTTTAGTGTTTTTCTTTAAAGGTGTTTCATGAATTTCTTTGTTTCCGGGCTGTGTGTGGAAAGACAAACCTAAGGGGTTGTATATTGAATACGTAATACTGAAACCCGGGTTTCCTTGGGCTGCGTACGTCTAAGGAATACACACTCCATTACTCCAACCGTAACCCAAACATCGCTTCTCCAGAAAGAACATTAAGTTACCAGTGAAACCTTTCCTAGGCGCTACACTTAGATAATAAATGCACTTTGAATCTTTGAATGTATTACAGTAAAACGAAGCCAGGTGTCCTGTAAATTGAAAGGGGTGTGCTGGAAACACTCAGCAGATCACACAACAGCCGCGGAGAGAAAAACAGATAACAAGCTTCATGGATACTTTTAGTGCTTGCGGAGGAAGGCTTGGTGGAAAAGTTAGAAACTGGCACGTTTCACGTGGCAGAGGAAGGAGAGGAAGGGAGAATGCAGGGGGAGCATATGATGGGCTGAATACACAAATTTTCCATGGAAGCAGTTAATTTAAAAACCGCCATTTGAATTTATCTCTGGCTTGAAGATTCCAGGACTTATCTTGATACTTCTTCTATAGTTGTGAAATACTCTGCCATCAACAACCTCTTGGTAGCATGTTTTAGTGACTGATTCTGAGAAATGTGATCAGTTTTTTTAAGAGGTATAGCTATCCAGCAGTTTTCACCTCTGTAAGTCTCACACAGGAGGTCCGAGCTGCTCCTATTGGCCTGACAAGATTAGTGACAAGCTCATGGAAGGTGGTTTTAAATACTGTCATAGTCTTAGAGAACTTCAGCTTTCCATTGTCTCTGATGATACCTAAGCTAGAAGTGGGGATTCAAGAATCTTTAAGACTATTTGTTTTGCTGTAATTAGCAAGTGGTGTGTCGCATCTGTTTGTCCAAACTGGTGAATTACAGTTGAGTACGTAGGCAGAAATTTGTCCTTCGGGTGTTTTGTGTACTGGATTACTGAACTTCTGGGCACTGCAGTGGAGAATAATTATGAAAAGAGATTCTCGATATTGACATAGTGCGTTAACTTCCGTTGCATTTGCAGCCAATGACCAATGATTTGCATATCATATCAGCTGATCAAACAGTCGACGCTCTTCCTTTCTTTTTAAATCTTTTTATTAAATAAGTATACAAAAAGGTAAGCCATATAGACACTACTACATTGTTAGAATAAAATAAAATTACAGAAGATATTAATACAAAAAAACTACAAACAATATAATTTAAACATAACATACCAAGGTAACATAATAGTATACTAATTTTATATATATATCAATGGAGAAAAAGAAAAAAAACCCCAAAAAAACCCACCGTGCAACTAACTAAAAGCAACGCAAAGCAATGGGCTAACTTGAAACCAAACAGAGTTAAACTTAAAATCACGTCCTCAATCCCGACCTCCATTAAAAACAGTGAAAAAAACAAGAAGAGTATATATTACATTAAATGAAAATATTGAATAAAAGATCTCCAAGTCTGTTCAAATTTAAATGAGGAGTCATAAAGATTGCTTCTAATTTTCTCCAAGTTCAAGCATAATATCGTCTGAGAAAACCAAAAAAAGGTAGTTGGAGCATTAAGCTCTTTCCAATGTTGTAAGATACATCTTTTCGCCATTAAAGTAAGAAATGCAATCATTCTACGGGCTGAAGGGGAGAGATACTGGAAATTTTAGGTAGTCCAAAGATAGCAGTAATAGGGTGAGGAGAGATATCTATATTCAATACCTTGGAGATAATATTAAAAATGTCTCTCCAAAAAGTTTCCAAAGTAGGGCAAGACCAAAACATATGAGTTAAAGAGGCTATCTGCCCCGGACATCTATCACAAAAAGGATTAATATGAGAATAAAAGCGCGCTAACTTATCTTTGGACATATGTGCTCTATGAACAACTTTAAATTGAATTAGGGAATGTTTAGCACAGATAGAGGAAGTATTGACTAATTGTAAAATCTGCCCCCAGTCATCCACAGAAATGGTAAACCCCAATTCCTGTTCCCAATCTACCCTAATCTTATCAAATGGAGCTTTCCTAAGTTTCATAATAATATTATAAATCATAGCCGATGCACCTTTCTGACATGGATTAAGGTTGATTATAGTATCTGAAATGTATGTAGGAGGGAGCATTGGAAAGAAAGAAAGTATAGTACTTAGAAAATTTCTAACTTGTAAATATCTAAAAAATGTATTCTTGATAAATTATATTTATTAGATAATTGTTCAAAAGACATAAGGGAACCATCTAAAAATAAATCCAATAACCGTGAAATACCCTTAGTCTTCCAAATTTGAAAAGCACGATCCGTAAAAGAGGGAGGAAAAAATATGTTACCTAAAATAGGAATCGCTAACCCAAATTGATTAAGATCAAAAAATTTTCTGAATTGAAACCAAATACGCAAGGTATATTTAACTATCGGGTTAGACACCTGTTTAAGGCGTTTCCAATCAAAAGGAAGAGAGGAACCTAAAATAAAGCCAAGTGTAAAACCCTGAACAGATTGTAATTCCAATGCTACCCATTTAGGAATGGGTAGTATATCCTGGTCCAGTAACCAGAATTTCATATGTCGAATATTAATTGCTCAATAATAAAATCTAAAGTTAGGTAATGCTAAGCCTCCATCTCTCTTAGCTTTCTGTAAATGTATTTTACCCAGTCTCGGGTTTTTATTCTGCCAAATAAATGAAGAAATTTTAGGGTCAACTTTGTCAAAAAAAGATTTTGGAACAAAGATTGGTAGCGTCTGAAATATATATAAAAATTTTGGCAAAAAAAAACATCTTAACTGCGTTAATAGGACCAATCAAAGTTAAATATAAAGGAAGCCATTTAGATGAAAGTTGAGTAATATGGTCTATTAATGGTAAAATGTTAGTCTTAAATAAATCTTTGTATTTACAAGTAATTTTAATCCCAAGATATGAAAAATAATTATTAAAATAATTATTAATCAATTTAAATGGAAATTTATAATATAAGGGAAGTTGTTTATTAATCGGAAAGAGTTCGCTCTTACTAAGATTTAATTTATAACCTGAAAAAAGACCAAATTGTGCTAATAACTCTAAAACAGCCGGGATGGATTTTTGAGGATTAGAAATATATAAAAGTAAATCATCAGCATAGAGTGATAATTTATGGGACTTTAAGCCCCGAGTTATCCCAGTAATATTTGGAGATTCCCGAATGGCAATTGCAAGAGGTTCTAATGCAAAATCAAATAATAAGGGACTAAGAGTACAGCCTTGTCGAGTACCTCGAAAAAGATGGAAAAAAGGAGAACTTAAAGAGTTAGTACGGACCGAGGCCACAGGAGAATAATATAAGAGTTTAATCCAGGATATAAATTTCAAGCTGAAATTAAACCTTTCAAGCACCTTAAATAAATATGGCCATTCTACTCTATCAAAAGCTTTCTCGGCATCTAAAGAGATAACACACTCAGGAACATTTTGTGAGGGGGTATAAACGATATTTAACAGTGTACGAATATTATAAAAAGAGTAACGACCTTTAATAAAACCCGTTTGGTCTTCCGAAATAATAGAAGGAAGTACTTTTTCTAGTCTATTTGCTAATAACTTAGAAAAAACTTTAGAATCAACATTTAATAAAGATATCGGTCTATAAGATGCACATTGAGCAGGGTCTTTATCCTTCTTTAGTATTAGAGAAATTGATGCTCTATTAAAAGATTCAGGAAGTTTACCAAGTTTCAAAGAAGCCTCAAAAACCCTACAGAGCCAAGGAATCAATAAAGAAGCAAAACATTTATAAAATTCAACGGTAACCCCATCAGGGCCAGGAGCTTTCCCCAAATTCATAGAAAAAATAACATTCTTAATCTCATCCATGGTAATAGGAGTATTTAACATAGAAGCCATATCCTGTGAAATCTCAGGGAAATCTAACTTATCTAAAAAATCATTCATATATTTAGAATCTCGAGGAGACTCTGATTGATATAAGGAAGAGTAAAAATCACAGAAGGTTTGATTAATCCCCACATGATCAAATATTAGTCGATCATTTTGGTTATAAATCTGATTAATTTGAGATTTAGCATAATTAGACTTCAATTGATTAGCCAACAGTTTACCAATTTTGTCACTGTGTACATAAAATTCACTTCTTGTTTTCTTTAATTGGTTTACAATCGAGGACGAGAGTAATAAACTGTGTTCCATTTGAAGTTCAGTTCTTTGTTTATATAACTCCTCAGAAGGAGCTATAACATATTTCTTATCAATTTCCTTAATCTTGTCCACAATTACCAACTCCTGCTGCTTCTGCTTCTTCCTCAAAGCAGCAGAATACGAGATAATCTGACCACGAAAATAAGCTTTAAAAGTATCCCAAAGAATGTTAACAGAAATATCCTCTGTATAGTTAAT
Source organism: Mobula hypostoma (assembly GCF_963921235.1). NCBI lineage: Eukaryota > Metazoa > Chordata > Chondrichthyes > Myliobatiformes > Myliobatidae > Mobula > Mobula hypostoma. The sequence goes on from NC_086101.1 coordinate 29,996,272, forward strand.
TGCAAAAAATAGATCAATCTGTTCATTCATAAAGTTAACAAAGTTCGAGTCCTGAAGCAACAGTGAATTAAAACGCCATTGTCTATTATTTTGTATATTGGCCAGAATTTTCATAGAAAGCTTAAGTGGAGCATGATCCGAAATGGTTATAGAATCATAATCACATTTAATCACTGAGGGAATAAGACGAGAATCAATAAAGAAATAATCAATTCTTGAATAGGAATGATGAACATGTGAAAAAAAAGAAAAATCTTTTTCCTGAGGATGCAAAAAGCGCCAAATGTCCGTCGACCGAGAATCAGAAAGAAATAAATTAATCCAAGTTGTAGATTTATTAGGTAAGGTCCGTAAAGGAGCCGAACGGTCCAAAGCTGGAGACAAACAGGTATTAAGATCTCCGCCCCAGATCAATGAAAACTCATTCAAATTCGGAAACTGATTAAATAATGATTTATAAAATTCCGGACAATCCATATTAGGAGCATAAACATTAACCAAAACTGCTTTTTTATTAAATAGTAAACCACTAACCAATAGAAATCTACCATTCGGATCAGAAATAATATCATGTTGTATAAAAGTAACCGAGGAGTCTATAAAAATAGAGACGCCTCGAATCTTAGCATTGGAGTTCGAATGAAACTGTTGGCCCTTCCAGAATTTAAAAAAACGTAGTCTGTCCCCTCTCTGCACACGGGTCTCTTGTAAAAATAAAATTTGTGCTTTAAGTCTCCGGAACACTTTAAAAACTTTTTTCCTTTTAATAGGATGATTAAGACCATTAGTATTCCAAGAGACAAAATTAATAATAGACTCCATAAACCCTAAAGTCAACCCACAACAAGGAGGATTGACGATAGGCTCGACCCACGAACCCGGAGAGGGAACAGAACATACAAGAGATACCGGGAAGAAGAACGCAACCCATACTTCAATAATGTATATAGCCCAAGAAGAAAGAAACTAAAAAGTGAAGCCCCTCCCACCACCCCCCACCCCATGTCCCAAAAGCTAAGTCTAACGCAGACCAGCCCGAAAGAAGCAAGCACTAAAACTACCCCCATGACTTTCGGTATACGCTCCCTAAAAAAACAGTGTAAATATAAAAAAGATCAGCTGATTATAATACAGTAAAAGAATAAAAAAAGATAACTCAATTAAAATTAACACATAACAAAATAAAAGCCAGAAAATATATGAAAAAAACCGCAATAAACCCCAGACCCATGAATAAACAGAACAACAAAAAAAATAAGATTATTAACCTAAACTAGTTATAAAAACCTACAAAACAAAATAGATTTAAAAAAAACTACAAAATTTAAGACCACAAAGGAAATACGTAAAATGACAATAAGGAAGTAACCACCCAGAATCCCCTGGGAAAAAGAAAGAAATGACGCAGTTAAAAAGAAAGTTTAGCAACCATATTAAGTAACCAAAAAAAAATAAACTTTTCTGCCCACATAAGGCAAAAAAAAAATTAAGACTGACAAATTCACAGCCTCCGATCAGCGGAGATAGTTAAAAAATTACAATTAAGATGTTAATGGTGAAAATTGATCCAAATAACCCTGGGCATCCGATGGAGAGTCAAAAAAACGGAGGGCTCCATCCGGCGTACGAATCCTTAGACGTGCAGGGTAAAGAAGCGCTGGTCTTAAATCCATCTTGTAGAGTTCCGACATCACAGATCTGTAACGAACCCGTTGATCCCAGATTGGTTTACTGAAATCTTCCACGAATCGGAATTTAAGATCCAGAAAATCAATGAAACCCTTAGATCGAACGAATCGAAACAGTTTCTCCTTGTCTTGAAAGTAATGAAACCGTAAAATAACATGTCGAGGTCTATCTGACCTAGGCGAGTATGATGGAACTCTGTGAACACGATCCAATAACGGTGGTTGGTCAGGAAATACAGTAGGAAATGCATCTTTTAAAAGTTGAGAAAAATACTTCATAGGGTTATCAGATTCAACAGCTTCACGCACCCCAATCATTCGTAGATTCTGCCGTCGCATTCTAGATTCCAAGTCAGAGTTTTTAAAGGTCAGAAAATCAAGTTTCTTCTTCATTACATTAATTGTTTCTTCGATTTTCCCCATCTTAAGCTCACTTTGTTGTGTGGATTTTTGAAGATCAGATATAGCCGACTGATGTTCCGTAATAGATGTTTGTATCTTATCGATTGAATCGGCAATTTTCTGGAACTGAATTGAAATTTCCGCACGAATCAGCTCCGTAACAGAGGTTGAAATTTCCCTTTGAATTAACTCGGATATAGCTTTCAAAGTCACCGGTGGTTCAGTCGGAGGGAAATCGGTACCTTTCGGTTTAACCGGAGGTTTGCCATCCTTCCCATTTTTCCCATTCTTAGACATAGCAGATCTTAAACGCATCCAGTTATCGAAGAGCTCAATTTAATTCAAAGTATTGTAAAAGTTGATGCCTTAATGGTTACTTAAAATATAGCTGATCAGAAGAAAAAAAAACTCAGAGGTAATGGAGCGAGTCAAGACGCTCTTCCTGTAAGAGAACTGAAGTAGTTAGACACAGGGTATATTGTATTACAAAACAAATCAACCTTGCTTTTACTGTACCGCGTAATTCATTAGAGCAAGGTACGGGACGAATCACACCTGTTTTGTGAATTGCCACACATTGGAAAAAATCCTTAAAGGAAAGTTGTTGATGTGAATAATGGAACTACTAAGGCTATCACCATAGTAACCAAGGCAACTAAACGAAGGGCATAAGACTATAAGATATAGAAGTATTAGGTCATTCAGGCCATCGAATCTGCTGCAATATTCTATCATGGCTGATTATTTTTTTTCAAAACCATTGTCTGCCTTCTCATAAAATTCAACTTGGTTCCTGCTCACTGCCTTAAATACATCCGTTGACTTGGCCTGCAGAGCCTTCTTTGACAGAGAATTCCATAGATTTTTCACCTTTTTCCTGAAGAAATTCCTGCCCATGTAACATTTACAGATGTGTCCCTTCAGCCGGAGTCGGCACCCTCGGATCGTAAGCTCTCCTACTAATGGAACATTCTCTCCACATGAAATGGTTAAAACAGGGACTCCACAGGTGAAAAAATATCATGCAGTCATGGTAATATCTGACAACCATATCCTTTGTTCTTGGACTGTTGAATAATTGATAGCTGGAAGGATCCGTATTGGTGTTTTTTCTTTTTAACTGATCTCTGGGCGTGCTCAAGACTGCCTTGGTTTTTATAATCAGTGACGCAGAGAGAGAGAGAGAAAGAGAGAGAAAGAGAGAGAGAGAGATGGTATATAGTTCACTGTAAACTGAACAGGTCTCTTCATACTCCTTTCAACAGCTGAATAAGAATATTTCTGTTTGATAGATTGTAGTAATGATTATCTTGTTCCCCGACATACGGCAAATATTCAACAGATCAACATTCCTGCAGGTGTCATTGGACCAACTGTCGGAAACAATTGGAAGTGAATTTGCACAGATGCACTATTTCCTGAAAGAGGCACAAATTGTTAAGAAGCGTCAAACGGGAGAAAACGAAAAGATGAACATAGAACATGCAATAGTACAGCACATTACAGGCCCTTCGGCCCACAATGTTGTGCTGACCCTTAAACCCTGACTCACATTAAATTCCTCCATATACCTGTCTAGTAGTCTCTTAAACTTCACTAGTATATCTGCCTCTACCACTGACTCAGGCAGTGAATTCAACGCACCAACCACTCTCTGAGTAAAATACCTTCCTCTCTGAGTAAAATACCTTCCTCTCATATCCCCCTTGAACTTCCCACCACTTACCTTAAAGCCATGTCCTCTTGTATTGAGCAGTGGTGCCCAGGGGAACAGGCGCTGGCTATCCACTCTAAGTATTCCTCTTAAGATCTTGTACACCTCTATCATGTCTCCTCTCATCCTCCTTCTCTCCAAAGAGTAAAGCCCTAGCTCCCTTTATCTCTGATCATAATCTATATTCTCTAAATCAGGCAACACCCTGGTAAATTTCCTCTGTACCCTTTCCAATACTTCCACATCCTTCCTATACTGAGCCGACCAGAACTGGAAACAGTACTGCAAGTGTGGCCGAATCAGAGTTTTATAGAGCTGCATCATTACATAGCGACTCTGAAACTCTGGCCCTTGACTTCGAAAGCTAACACCCCATAAGCTTTCTGAACTACCCTATCTACCCGTGAGGCAATTTTCAGGGATCTGAGGATATGTACCCCCAGATCCCTCTACTCCTCCACACTACCAAGCATCCTGCCATTTACTTTGTACTCTGCCTTGGAGTTTGTCCTTCCAAACTGTTTCACCTCACACTTCTCCGGTTTGAACTCCATCTGCCACTTCTCAGCCAACTTCTACATCCTATCAAGTTCTCTCTGCAATATTCGACAATCCTCTACACTATCCACACCACCAATCCTCTGTGTTGTCTGCAAGCTTGACAACCCACATTTCTACCCCCACATCCAGGTCGTTAACAAAACTCACGAAAAGTAGAGGTCCCAGAACACATCCTTTTTGGACACCACTAGTCACAACTCTCCATTGTGAATGTACCCCCTCCAACACGACCCACTGCCTTCTGCAGGCAAGCAAATTCTGAATCCACGTGGCCAAACTTCCCTGGATCCCATGCCGTCTGACATTCTGAATAAGCCTACCGTGTGGTACCTTGTCAAAGGCCTTACTAAAATCCACGTAGATCAAATCCACTGCGCTACTCTCATCTACATGCCAGGTCACATCTTCAAAGAACTCTATCAGGCTTGTTAGACACAATCTGCCCTTCACAAAGCCATGTTGACTGTCCCTGATCAGACCATGATTTTCTAAATGCCCATAGATCTTATCTCTAATAATCTTTTCCAACAGCTTTCCCACCACAGACGTCACGCTCATTGGTCTATAATTACCCGGACTACCCCTACTACCTTTTCTGAACAAGGGGACAACATTCGGCACCCTCCAATCCTCCGGTACCATTCCAGTGGACAACGAGGACATAAAGATCCTAGCCAGAGGCTCAGCAGTCTCTTCCCTCGCATCGTGGAGCAGCCTGGGGAATACTCCTTCAGGCCCCGGGAACATATCCATCCTAATGTATTTTAACAACTGCAACACCTCCTCTCACTTAATATCAACATGCTGCAGAACATCAAGCTCACTCATATCGTCCTCGCCATCATCTCATTGGTAAATACCGAAGAGAAGTATTCATTGAGGACCTCGCTAACTTCCACAGCCTCCAGGCACATCTTCCCACCTTTATCTCTAATCGGTCCTACCTTCACTCCTGTCATTCTTTTGTTCTTCACATAACTGAAGAATGCCTTGGGGTTTTCCTTGACCCTTCTCGCCAAGGCCTTCTCATGCCCACTTCTTGCTCTTCTCAGCCCCTTCTTAAGTTCCTTTCTTGCTTCCCTATATTCCTCGATAGACCCACCTGAAGATTGCTTCCAAACCTCATGTATGCTGCCTTCTTCCACGTGACTAGATTTTCTCCCTCACTTGTCACCCATGGTTCCTTCACCCTACCATTCTTTATCTTACTCACCGTGACAAATTTATCGCTAGCATCCTGCAAGAGATCTCTAAACATCGACCACATGCCCTTAGGACATTATCCTGCAAAAACATCATCCCAATTCACACCCGCAAGTTCTAGCCTTATAGCCTCATAATTTGCCCTTCCCCAATTAAAAAAATTCCTGTCCTCTCCGATTCTATCCTTTCCCATGATAATACTAAATGCCAGAGAGCGGTGGTCACTGTCCCCCAGATGCTCACCCACTGAGATATCTGTGTCCCGCTCCGGTTCGTTACCTAGTACTGGATATAGTATGGCATTACCCCTAGACGGCTTGTCAACATACTGTGACAGGAATCCGTCCCTGACACACTGAACAAACTTTGTCCCATTTAAACACTTGGAAGTAATAAGATGCCAATCAATATTTGGGAAGTTAAAGTCACCCATGATATCAACCCTGTTATTTTTGTGCCTTTCCAAAATCTGCCTCCCAATCTGCTCCTCTGTATCTCTGCAGCTACCAGGGGGCCTATAGAATACCCCCATTAGAGCAACTGCTCCCTTCCTGTTCCTGACTTCCACCCATACTGACTCAAAGGAGTATCCTGCTACATTACCCACTTTTTCTGCAGCTGTAATAGTATCCCTGGCTGGTAATGTCACCCCTGCTCCCCTTTCACCCTCCCCCCATCTCTTTTGAAGCACTGAAACCCAGGAATATAGAGAATCCATTCCTGCCCTGGTGCCAGCCAAGTCTCTGTAATGGCCACTACATCATAATTCCGTGTATGTATCCAAGCTCTCAGTTTGTTCCCAATGCTTCTTGCATTGAGTACACACACTTATCCCTTCTACCTTACTACTTTACACCCTTTCCTCAAAGCGTCTCTATATGTTACATCTAGTTTTACTCCATGCACTTCTTTCACTGCTCTATTGCTCCGGCTCCCGAACCATGCTAGCAAACTTACCTGCAAGGATATCGCTCCCCCTTGAGTTCAGGTTCACCCCATCCAATCTGTACAGATCCCACCTTCCCCAGAAGAGATCCGAATGATCCAAAAATCTAAAATCCTGCTCCCTGCACGAACTCCTCAGCCACGTATTTAACTGCCATCTCATCCAATTCTTACCATCACTGTCACGTTGCACTGGCAGCAGTCCTGAGAATATCACCCTTGAGGTCCTGTTCTTCAGTCTTCTGCCTAGTTCCCGAAACTCACACTTCAGGACCTCATCCCTCTTCCTGCCATTGTCGTTGGTACCAACATGTATCACGACTTCAGGTTGCTTTCCCTCTCGTACCAGGATGTCGTGCATCCGGTCAGAAACATCCCGTACTCTGGCACCCGGCAGGCAACAAACCATGCAGGCGCCCTTTTCACGTCCACAAAATCTCCTGACTTCTCCCCTGACTATAGAGTCTCCAATGACCACAGCTCTTCTCTTCTCCGTCCCATCCTTCTGCACCACAGAGTCAGACTCAGTGCCACTGATATTGAAGAGACTGGACAAAATAGTGGCAGAAATTATCAACGACATATCAACTCTGGAGGAAAGAATTCTGGAGATAAAGTAACGACAGGATCTGAATCAAACTGTCGAAACACTCAAGGTAACTTTAATGTAAAATAGTGTGGCTGGATTTGGGAATTGCATCAATTTTGATGCTGATGTTATTTTATGGATTGGTCAGACTGGACACCCAAGAGGTGACAGATTGCGAGGCTGCTGTGACCTTCACCTGTTTTTCCTTCCTCCTTTTTGGACACTGCCTCCAACCATATCACAAAAGGCCGCAGCTGTAGCATTTCAACTTCTTTACCCTCCTACGTCTGTTCCAGCATTTCCTCCTTCGTGTCCTGGCTGCCGACAAACAAAACGAGGGGTTCTGGGACATCACAGCAGCGGCATCCACTCTAGCCACTTCACACGATTTCCCTTGCAGTCTCTTTGGTCTGCCTCACTGGACCACGAAACTATCGCAGAGTCGGTCGACCCCACCGTTATCGTTAAATCTAAAACTTTCTGGTGGGCTCAGCTCAGGCCATCCTTCGTCATTTTCAGAAAGACTTAGTCGACCCTACCTAGATTATCCAACCCAGAATACTCCTCATACACTCAATATTTGTGACCTGCATAATCCATGGCTCTCTCTTCAGCTTTTTGAATCACTGTCATTATCGTTCTCCAGTTACTCTCACCTCCCTCCAAACGCTGCCACACTTCCCCTTTAAAAAGGCGGTATCTTTCATCGTTGCTGGCATTCACGGTACTTGCCCATATACAATCCCACACCCCCTGGGCCATCGTGTCGCACATATTCCTCGGGCACTTCGCTTTTACCAACACGTGCATATACTTCCACGGTGCCTAGTGGCGACTCGAGTAGCAGCAATACTCTTAATGGATATAATTAAATATTCTCATTTCAGCCTGATAAGGCAAAAAGGCAGAACTGCTTCCAAACTCAGTGCAGCCAACAAAGATGTCTTAATGCATTTTAACGAGCTATCGCTGCTTAAAACCGACAGAAACACCACTGAATCCATGGAGGAAGCATGTGTGTAGATCGGGGTTATAAGTGTATTTAAGGAAACGAAGTTTTAAATTCCCAATACTGTCTATCTTGCTGGCAAACGTGAAGTCACTAGTGAATAAACTCGATGATCTCTGAGCTTGTGTGCTGAATCAAAGGTTCATTAGGACCGTGTGTGCCCTTTGTTTCATGGAATCCTGGTTAAATCCTTCCGTACTGAATGCAGCAATTCAGACTGACAGGTTTACTTTACACAGTCAAGATAGGTTTTAGAGTCTCTCAAAAGAAGAGGTGGATTAGTATGCCTCATGATCAACTCTTCTCGGTTCACAAATATATCAATGCTGTCTCAATTCTGTTCAACTGACCAGGAATATCTGGCAGTTAGTGACGTCCTTTCTACCTACCACAGGATTTCTCCGGGGTCATTTTGGTAGCAAAGGTACCTCAGGCCAATGTCAGTCAGGCTTTAGATAATCTGATAAATGGAATCAACATGCATGAAACAGTAAATTTTAACGCCTTCAACATTGTTTTGGGAAATTGTAACCAGGCCAATCTGAAAAAAAGGATACTGAACAATTAGCATCAACAGATCACTTGCAATAATAGAGGAAATAACACACTAGGCCACTGTTACACCACCGTCAAGAATGCATATTGTGTTATTCCACGCCTTCACTTTGGGACATTGGATCGTCTGACAGCATTTCTACTCTCTGACTATAGGCAGAGTCTAAAGTCTGCAGTACCAGTAGTGGGAACCAAGAAAGTACGGACAAGGGAAGCACAGGACGCGTGCAGGACTTCTTTGAATCGGTGGACTGGACTGTATTCAAGGGATTCATCGTCGAATCTGGATGAGTATGCTGACTTCATTAAAACCTGTGTGGATGAGTGTGGGCCTACAAAGACTTACTGTACATTCCCAAACAAAAAGCTGTCGATGAACCAGGAGGTCTGTCATCTTCTGATGGCTAGATCTGTGACATTCAAATCTGCTGACACAGGTATGATTTGCAGAGGGCTACTTCCAGAATGAAGAGACAATTTTGAATGAGGATGGAGGAGGACATCAGATGCCCGGCAACTCTGGCTAGGTTAGCAAGACATTACTTCCAACAAAGCGAAACTCAATAGCATGAATGACCAGATGAACTCAACACCTTCTATGCCAGTATTAAAGGGAGAATACAACTACGGCTGTGAAGATCCCTGCTGCACCTGATGACCCTGTGAACTCTGTCTCAGAAGCCGATGTTAGGCCGTCTTTAAAAAGAGTGAACCCTCGCATGGCGGAATGTCCTGATGCAGTACCTGGTAAAGCTATAATAACCTGTGCAAACCAGCTGGTGGAGTATTCAAGGAGATTTTCAATCTCTCACTGCTATGGGCGGAAGTTCCCACTTGCTTCAAAAACGCAACGATTATACAGGTGCCTAAGAAGAATAATGTGAGCTGCCTTAATGACTATCGTCCGGTAGCACTCACATTTACAGTGATTAAAATCTTTGAAAGGTTGCTCATGACTAGGCTGAACTCCTGCCTCAGCAAGGACTTGGACCATTGCAATTTGCCTATCGGCACAATAGGTCAATGGCAGATGCAATCTCAATAGCTCTCCGCATGGCTTTAGACAACACAAATACCTAAGTGAGAATGCTGTTCATCAACCATAGCGCAGCATTTAATACGATTATTCCTACAATCCTGACTGCCAAATTTCAGAACCTGGGCCTCTCTACCTCCCTCTGCAATTGGATCCTCGACTTTCCATTCATGAGGCCGCAATCTACTTGGATTGGTGATGACATTTCCTCCTCGCTAATGATCAACACTGGTGCATCTCAGGGGTGTGTGCTTAGACCACTGTTCTACTCTCTATATATCCATGATTGTGTGGCGAGGCATAGCTCAAATACCATCTATAAATATGCTGACAATACAACCATTGTTAGTAGAATCTCAGGTGGTGACAAGAGGGTGTACAGGAGAGTGGTATGCCAACTAGTGGAGTGGTGCCGCAGCAAAAACTTAGCACTCAACGTCAGAAAGACGAAAGAATTGATTGTGGACTTCAGGAAGGGTAAGACGAAGGAACACATACCAATCCTCATAGAGGGCTCAGGAGTAGAGGGCGTGAGCAGTTTCAGGCTCCTGGGTGTCAAGATCTCTGAGGATCTAACCTGGTCGCTTCATATCAATGCAGTTATAAAGAAGACAAGACAGCGGCTATACTTCATAAGGAGTATAAAGCGATTTGATATGTCAACAAATATACTCACAAACTTCCGTGGAGAGCATTCTGAAAGGCTACGTCATGATCTGGCATGGTGGGGAGTCATGGTTTTACTGCACAGGACTGAAACAGGCTGCAGAGGATTGTAAATGTAGTCAGCTCCATCTTGGGTACAAGCCTACAAAGTACGCAGGGCATCTTTAAGGAGCTGTGTGTCAGAACGGCACCATCCATTATGAAGTAACTCCAGTACCGAAGGCATGCCCTTTTATCACTGTTACCATCAGGTAGGAGGTACAGAAGCCTGAAAGCACACACTCAGTGCTTCAGGAACAGCTTCGTTCCCTCTGCCATCATATTCCTAAATTGAACATGAACCCTTGGACACTACCTCACTTTTTAAATATATAGTATTTCTGTTTTTGCACGATTTTAATCTATTCAATACATGTCTACTGCAATTTATTTATTTATTTATTTATTTATTATTATTATTATTTTATTTTGTGTTTTTCTTCTATATTATGTATTGCTTTGAACTGCTGCTGCTCAGTTAACAAATTTCACGTCACGTGCCATTGGTAATAGCCGTGATTCTGATAGCTTTGTTGTGCATCAGGTGAATTTTTAATCATTTCCCCGAACTTGCGCCAGTATTCTGAAATGCCAGATGCGACTTTAAGTGAGGGCAAATCTGATAAAAAGTTATGTTTCTCTCCGGGGGTGAAGAACATATGCATTGTCGTAAGTAATGTCAAGGACTGGCTCGGATCATTAGGGTTCTCAAGTTGACGTGGGTTGATCTCTATAGGTGTCATCCTGACTAATATATCTGGGCAAAAACTCTCCCTGAAATATCTCTACACTATTTCCCACAGTATGCAAAACATAAAAGGCGGGTACAGTTAAGCAGCACGTAATTAAAACCGCAGAGTATGTATTCTGTGATCTGCCGCTTTTGAACACCTGAACTGATGATGTCTACTGTATTCCTTTGCATCACACTCGCAAAACGTGTATTCTAAAATGCAGCTCCTTGAACGAGTACACACGCTCACACTCTGGCATCCCAAACCGTCGGTAAATACACTTCGCAACTGGCTGCTCCATCTCAGCAAATTAACACGTAAAGTTTCCTCTATATGTAAGAGAGGGAACACACGTCACCCCCACACAACACGTTTATATCTACCACTTCAGCTCTCCGTGTACGTTATAGCCCATGTTCCCATGTACCACAAATCCATGTGTGAGTGCTATTTTTTAAAAAAAGTTCTCACCCACTTAGACTACTAAGATCACTGACTACACGATGGGTCACCAAGGTATCCCACTCCTGATACTAAATGTTGTTGGGTGAATTAGTCACCGGAGAAATTACTAATAAATACAAAGCAGCTTCTTTAATTAACAAAACAAGGTACAGCAGGCATCATATGGAGATGGTTTTGGGGAAAGGTCTGCTGGCCCAACACGGGGCTCCATATTTTATGTACTAAAAGTCAAAGGACAACTCCATATTTACAATGTATGAACAATGCTTTCGGTTTGCACCTACCTTCAAATTCACACCTCCTGATTCACATCGACACTACAGACATCCAAATGAAGTTTAATCAACGTTGTCTGGACTGGGATTCATAGCTTTTCAAAACCCATTGTTCAGAGCTGCAGTCCCAATTAAATGCACAACACATTTTTAGATGTTAGACTGGTAGACAAAGTCAATTGTTAAACGTGTATGTACTAAACGCAAAAAATCACTCTAATAACCATATAAAAAGTTTTGTTTTCAGCTATATAAAGTGTAAAAGAGAGACAAAAGTGAATATTTGACCACTGTAAAACGACCCTAGAGAGATAGTACTGGGATGAAAGAAATGGTGGGTGAACTTAATGACTGCTTTCACTTATGGAAACCATGTTGACTTTGGCCTATTTTATCATATGTGTCCAAATATACAAGAGCATATACTTAACAATCAACTCGGGCATCTTCCCAACCACCAAATTCAGGTTAAATTTCCTGTTATCTGCCTCACTCCCTTTTTGAAGATTAGAATGACATTTGCAATTTTACAGTCCTCATGAGCCATGCCAAAATCTGTTATTTCTAGAAAGATCATTGAGAATGCCTCCATAATCCCTTCCGAAACTTCATTCAGAACTCTGAGGTCTAGTCCATCTGGTCCAAGTGACCTTCAGACCTTTGAACTTCCTAAGTACCTTCTGCCTAGTAATAACAGTTGTGCTTACTCCTGCCCCTGACAATCGGGAACATATGATACACTGCTGGTGTCTTGTACAGTGAAGACGGATGCAAAATCCATATTCTGTTTTGCCGTCGTTTCCTTGAAACCCATTATTATCTCTCCAGAGTTATTTTCCATCGGTCCAATATCTGTTCTTACATCTCTTTTACCCTTTATATATCAGGAAAAACTCTTTTAATATGCTCTTTGATATAATTAGCTTGCTTGCCTTCATACTTCGCCTTTTCCCACCTTTTGGCTTTTTTTTTGCTTCCTATTGGTTTTAAAAAGTTTCCAAGTCCTTCAGTATTTACCCTCTCTTTTGCTTCTGTGCTGTTTTTGCCTTCCCTTGCGAGTCACAGTTGTGTCAACTTGCCTTTAGAATTCTCCTTCTTCGGGATGTATCTGTCTAGTACCGTACGAATTTCTTCCAGAAACTGCAGCCATTGCCGTTCTGCCGTCATCCCTCAAAGTGTCCCATTCAAGTCAACTTTGGCCAATTCCTCCAACGTGCCTCTATAATTCCCTTTACCCTATTGTAATACTAGTACATTTGAGTTTAGCTTCTCCCTCCCATACTGAGGGGTAAACATCATATGATGATCACTACCACCTTAATCTCCTTAATCTATTTCAGTTCATTACACAAAACCCATTCCAAAATAGACTTTCCCCTAACTGGCTCAACCACAAGTTGTTCTAAAAGGGCATCTTGTGGGCATTCTACAAATTCTCTACTTCGGATCCAGCACCGATCTGATTTTCCCAATCTACCTGCACATTGAAATGCCTATTTATGATTGTACCATTGCCTCTTTGACATGCCTTTTCCATCTCCCATTGTAACTTGAAACCTATATCCTGACTACAGTTTGGAGGCCTGAATATAACTGCAATCAGGGTCTTTTTACATTTTTTATCTTAAATCCTTGTGCAAGGATTGTACATTTTTTCAACATATGTTTTCTCTTTCCAAGGATTTGAATTCATTTTGTTTTACCATCAGACCCTCCCCAAGACCTCTGTCTACCTGCCTCTGCTTTCAATAAATTAAGAAACATAGAAACATAAAAAATCTACTGCACAGTACAGGCCCTTCGGCCCATAAAGTTGTGCCGAATATTGTGCATGTCTCTGGGAGCTGAACGTCCAAGGATACACAGTGTATCGGAAGGATAGGAAGGTAGGCAGAGGGGAAGGCGCGGCTTTATTGGTAAGAAATGATATTCAATCATTAGAAAGAGGTGATATAGGATCAGAAGGTGCAGAATCTTTATGGGTTGAGCTAAGAAATAGCAGGGGTAAAAGGACCCTGATGGTAGTTATCTATAGGCCTCCAAAGAGTTGCAGGGATGTGGACTACAAATTACTACTGGAAATAGAAAAGGCTTGTCAGAAGGGCAGTGTTATGATAATTGTGGGGGATTTTAACATGCGAGTAGATTGGGAAAATCAAGTCAGCTTGGATCTCGGGAGAGAATTTGTAGAATGTCTGCGAGATGGCTTTTTAGAACAGCTTGTTGTTGAGCCTACTAGGGGATCGGCTGTACTGGATTGGATATTGTGTAATGAACCGAAGATGATTGGAGAGATTGAGGTGAAGGAACTCTTAGGAGACAGTGATCATAACATGACTGAGTTCACTATGAAATTAGAAAAAGTGAAGCCGAAATCTGATGTGTCGGTATTTCAGTGGAGTAAAGGAAATTACAGTGGAATGAGAGAGGAACTGGCCAAAGTTGACTGGAAAGAGACACTGGCGGGAAAGACAGCAGAGCAGCAGTGGCTGGAGTTTATGCGAGAAATGAGGAATGTGCAAGACAGGTATATTCCAAAAAAGAAGAAATTTTCGAGTGGAAAATGGATGCAACCGTGGTTGACAAGAGAAGTCAAAGCCAAAGTTAAAGCAAAAGCGAGGGCATACAAGGAAGCAAAAATTAGTGGGAAGAGAGGGGATTGGGAAGTTTTTAAAACCTTACAAACGGAAACCAAGAAGGTCATTAAGAGAGAAAAGATTAACTATGAAAGGAAGCTAGCAAATAATATCGAAGAGGATACTAAAAGCGTTTTCAAGTATATAAAGAGTAAAAGACAGGTGAGAGTAGATATAGGACTGATAGAAAATGATGCTGGAGAAATTGTAATAAGAGATGAGGAGATGGCAGAGGAACTGAACGAGTATTTTGCATCAGTCTTCACTGAGGAAGACAGCAGTATACCGGATACTCAAGGGTGGCAGAGAAGAGAAGTGTGTGCAGTCACAATTACGACAGAGAAAGTACTCAGGAAGCTGAATAGGCTAAAGTTAGATAAATCTCCTGGACCAGATGGAATGCATCCTCGTGTTCTGAAGGAAGTAGCTGTGGAGATTGCGGAGGCATTAGCGATGATCTTTCAAAAGTCGATAGATTCTGGCATGGTTCCGGAAGACTGGAAGATTGCAAATGTCACTCCGCTATTTGAGAAAGGGCAAGGAAGCAAAAAGGAAATTATAGACCTGTTAGCTTGACATCTGTGGTTGGGAAGTTGTTGGAGTCGATTGTCAAGGATGAGGTTACAGAGTACCAGGTGGCATATGACAAGATAGGCAGAACCCAGCATGGATTCCTTAAAGGAAAATCCTGCCTGACTAACCTATTACAATTTTTTCAGGAAATTACCAGTAGGCTAGACAAGGGAGATGCAGTGGATGTTGTATATTTGGATTTTCAGAAGGCCTTTGACAAGGTGCCAGACATGAGGCTACTTAACAAGATAAGAGCCCATGGAATTACGGGAAAGTTACATACGTGGATAGAGCGTTGGCTAATTGGCAGGAAACAGAGAGTGGGAATAAAGGGATCCTATTCTGGTTGGCTGCCGTTTACCAGTGATGTTCCGTAGGGATCAGTGTTGGGGCCGCTTCTTTTTACATTGTACATCAACGATTTAGATTATGGAATAGATGGTTTTGTGGCTAAGTTTGCTGACGATACGAAGATAGGTGGAGGGGCCGCTAGTGCTGAGGAAATGGAGAGTCTGCAGAGAAACTTGGCTAGATTGGAAGAATGGGCAGAGAAGTGGCAAATGAAGTACAATGTTGGAAAGTGTATGGTTATGCACTTTGGCAGAAACAATAAACGGGCAGGCTATTATTTAAATGGGGAAAGAATTCAAAGTTCTGAGATGCAACGGGACTTGGGAGTCCTCGTACAGGATACCCTTAAAGTTAACCTCCAGGTTGAGTCGGTAGTGAAGAAGGCGAATGCAATGTTGGCATTCATTTCTGGAGGAATAGAGTATAGGAGCAGGGATGTGTTGTTGAGGCTCTATAAGGCGCTGGTGAGACCTCACTTGGAGTACTGTGGGCAGTTTTGGTCTCCTTATTTAAGAAAGGATGTGCTGATGTTGGAGAGGGTACAGAGAAGATTCACTCGAATGATTCCCGGAATGAGAGGGTTAACATATGAGAAACGTTTGTCCGCTTTTGGACTGTATTCCTTGGAGTTTAGAAGAATGAGGGGAGACCTCATAGAAACATTTCGAATGTTGAAAGGCATGGACAGAGTGGATGTGGCAAACTTGTTTCCCGTGGTGGGGGAGTCTAGTACGAGAGGGCATGACTTAAGGATTGAAGGGCGCCCTTTCAGAACAGATATGCGAAGACATTTTTTTCGTCAGAGGGTGGAAAATCTATGGAATTTGTTGCCACGAGCAGCAGTGGAGGCCAAGTCATTGGGTGTATTTAAGGCAGCGATTAATAGGTATCTGAGTAGCCAGGGCATCAAAGGTTATGGTGAGAAGGCAGGGGAGTGGGACTAAATAGGAGAAAATGGATCAGCTAATGATAAAATGGCGGAGCAGGCTCGATGGGCCGAATGGCCTACTTCTGCTCCTTTGTCTTATGGCCTTATCGTCTCATGGAATATATCCTTACCTTAGAAATTTGTAGGCTTACCCATAGCCCTCTATTTTTCTAAGCTCCATGTACCTATCCAAACGTCTCTTAAATGACCCTATCGTACCCGTTTCCACTACTATTGCCGGCAGCCCATTGCAGGCACTCACTACTCTCCGCGTAAAAAAACTTACCCCTGACATCTTTTCTGTACCTACTCCCCAGCACCTTAAACCTGTGTCCTTTTGTGGCAACCATTTCAGCCCTGGGAAAAAGCCTCTGACTATCCACACGATCAATGCCTCTCATTACTTTATGCACCTCTATCTGGTCGCCTCTCATACTCCGTCGATCCAAGGAGAAAAGGCTGAGTTCACTCAACCATCTTCATGAGGCAGGCTCCCCAATCCAGGCAACATCCTTGTAAATCTGCTCTGCACCCTTTCTATGGTTTCCATCACTTTCCTGTAGTGAGGCGACCAGAACTGAGCACAGTACTCCAATTGAGGTTTGACCAGAGTCCTATGTAGCTGCAACATTACCTCTTGGCTCCTAATTTCAGTTCCACGATTGATGGAGGCTAATACAGTATGCCTCCTTAACCACATATGCGACCTGTGCAGCTGCTTTGAGCGTCCTATGGACACGGACTCCAAGATCCCTCTGATCCTCCACACTGTCAGAGTCTTACTATTAATACTATATTCTGCCATCATATTTGATCTACCAAAATGAACCACCTCATGCAGGGCTGGAGAAAGGAAAATCTAATAGGAGAGGGCAGAAGACCATAGAAGAAAGAAAAGGGGGAGGAGCAACAGAGAAAGGTAATGAGCAGGCAAGGAGATAAAGTAAGAAATGGACAAGGGGCTGGGGGATGGTAAAGTAGAGTGGGGTGGGGGACATCAATGAATGTTCGAGAAATTGATGTTCATGCCAGCAGGTGGAGACTACCAGATGGAATATAAGGTGTTGTTCCTCTAACCTGATTATGGCTTCATTTAGTTCTACTTTCATTGCTATTTTAGATTTTGTTCACTTGTTACACTGCAACTCATCTCCCTGATTGCAAATTTGCCCTGTAAGCTCACTTTCTTTCCTGACAGTATCACTGCACATTGAATCCAGTTGTATACCAGATGCAACATTCTTAGCTCTATAATTCTGGTTCCCATTCCTCTACCAATTTAGTTTAAAAATTGCCCAATAGCACCACGAAACCTGCCCACCCCCATCCCTCATCCCAGGGTTCAGGTATAACCAGTACCCTTTGTGAAGGCAGGTCATTCCTTCCTCAGAAGAGATCATAATGATCCAGGGTTCCAAAGCCCTATTTCTTGTACCAGTTACTCATCCACACATTCATCTGCCAAGTTTTCTTATTATTTCCCTCACTGGCACGTGGCGTAGGCAGCAATCCAAAAATTACTACTCTGGAGTTCTTCTTTTTCAATTTTGTACCTAATTCCCAAAATTTTATTTTCAGGATATCCTCCCTTTTCCTACCTATGTCATTGCTGCCAATATATACTGATATTGCTGGATGCTCACCCTGCCCCCCTAGAATACCGTAGACCAGATCTGAGACATCAATTTCCCTGGCATCTAGGAGGCAATGTACCAATAGGCCTCTTTCACGTCTACATAATCTCGTGACTGCTACTCGAACTATTACTGCTACAGTCCACTTCTTCCCCCTCCTCTTTGAGCCGCAGCGCTAGACTCAGTGCCTGAGAGCCAGTAGCTGTGCACTCTCCCCATCCCCGGTAGATCACCGCCCAATAATATCCATACTTATTGTTGGGATGATGGCCACAGGTGTGGTCTGCACTGGCTGCCCACTTCCATTTTCTCTCCTGACAGTCACACAGGTACGTGCCAGGTTAGGGATGACAACCTCCATACAGCTCTTATCTGTCACTTCCTCAGTTTCCCGTGTGGTCCAAAGGTCAAGAAGTTGCAGTACTAGTCCCTCAATGAGTTCTCTGAGGACCTGCAGCTCTGTCCCCCTATGTAGATTGTTTGGTTAGGAGACCGGAGAATTCCGATCTCTCACACAAATACTTAACACAGCCCCGGGAGCCATTCCCACTGCAGTAACTATACACTAACAGATGAAGAATGACGAGGAACAGACTGACTAGAAACTTACCTCAACCAAACCTGTTCACACTCTAACACTGGTCCACTCACACAATGACCTCTCTGCTTGGCCCTACATTATCTTTAATTGCCATTGCTCATGAATCGTGATTTCAGTGGGCCATCGGAAACAGTCGAAAGCCTGCAAACTCTACTTTTTAAAATCTCTCTTCCAGACCCTGATAAACCTTCTGGAATTCTTTGAGTATATAACAAGCAGGCTAGGCAAAGAGGAATCGGTGAACGTTGTGTACTTGGATTTTGAGAACGCCTTTGAAAGGTGCCGCACATGAAACTGCCTAATAAGATAATATGTCGTGGTATTACAGGAAAGATATTATCCCGGATAAAGGACTGACTTATTGGCAGAAGGCAAAGAGTAAGAATATACCGGTTGACTCGAGGTCTGTTTTGGGGCTGCTGCTTTTTACCTTATATTCCAATGAATTGGAAGAAAGAATTGATGGTTTTGTGCCCAGGTTTGTGGATCATACGAAGGTCGGTAGATGGTGAAAGAGTGTTCAGGAACCAGGGAGGATGCAGAAGGAATTAGAATAATGGGCAAAGAAGGGGTGATGGAATATCGTGTCAGGAAGTGTATGATCATGAACGTTGATGGAAGGGGAAAAAAAGCATAGACTACTTCTAAAAGGCAGAAAATTCGAAAATGTGCAGGATTCTCTGAAGGTTGTCTTGCAGGTTGAGTCGGTGGTAAGAAAAGAAAATGTCATGCTATCACTTATTTGGAGAGGGTTAGAATAAGAAAGCAAGGCTGTAACGTTGAAACTTTATAAGACATTATTGAGACCGTACTTCAAGCATTGAAAGCTGTTTTTGGGCCCCTTATCTAAAGAACGGATGTGCTGGCGTTAGAAAATAGAACATAGAATAGTACAGCACATTACAGGCCTTTTGGCCCACAATGTTGTGCCGACCCTCAAACCCTGTCTCCCATATAAGCCCCCACCTAAAATTCCTGCATATACCTTTAAATTCCTCCATATACCTGTCTAGAAGCCTCTTAAACTTCACTAGTGTATCTGCCTCCACCACTGACTCAGGCAGTGCATTCCACGAACCAACCACTCTCTGAGTAAAAAACCTTCCTCTAATATCCCCCTTGAACTTCCCACCCCTTACCTTAAAGCCATGTCCTCTTGTATTGAGCAGTGGTGCCCTGGGGAAGAGGCGCTGGCTATCCACTCTATCTATTCCTCTTATTAGAGATGGTGGAAAGGAGATTCACGAGAATGATCCGGGATATGGAAGGGTTAACGTATGAGAAGCATTTTATAGCTCTGGGCCCGTATTCACCGGAGTTTAAAAGAATGAGAGGAGATGTCATTGAAGCTGAGCGGTTACTGAAATACCTAGATTGAGTGGTAATGTAGCGAACGTTTTCTACAGTGTCGAAGTCTAGGACCGGAGGGCACAGCTTCAGAATACAGAGACAAACTTTTTGCAGAAAAATGAGGAAGAAGTTCTTTAGCAAGCGGGTGGGGAATCTGTAGAATTCATTGCCACAATCAGCTATGGAGGCTAATTCATTTGTTAAATTTAAATCGGTGGTTGATAGTTTCTTCATTATAGCAAGGGCATCAAAGCTTGTGAGAAGAAGTCGGGAGAATGGGGTTGAGAGTGATAGTAAATCAGCCATGATGGAATGGAGGAGCAGACTCGATATGTCGAGAAACTTAATTTACTCCCATATCTTCTTCTCTTATGATTTTTACAACTGATCAAAACTGCACACAGTAATAATTTTAAATTTTTATATCCCCACATAGTTTAAGATTCTTTTAATTTAATGGGCTCGTCGGGATAAGTAAACGTTAGGCATGATAAGGTTCAATAATTTCAACATTGCTAATTTTTTCGGTTTAAAAAAGTAGACACTTTTGGTTAATTCCGCAAACAAAGATATCGTTAATGCTTAGTCATGATTGTGAGAAGATGTTCGAATATGCTAATCGCCTGAGCAACTGTTTTGTTCTTCTTGTTTAGTAATCAGCATTTTCCAGCAGGCTGTGGAGGAGCACAGAACGGAAACTGCGGATGAGGGGTAAACCATGAAACATGGAATAAAATGAGGTTATTGACAGAACTATAACTGCGCACTGAATAGCTCTCGAAGTTTGTTGTGCTGTGCAGATCATCACAGAAAGAAGTTCAGGGCAGTTGACAATACGCAGCACGCTGGGAGAGCTTTCTTCTGTCGTCATTTCATGAAGTAAATTACATCTATTTATTTCCACTTCCTTTGTGTACGATCTATTAACACAGTTAACAATTTTAAACATTCGCTTTCTCTAGAGCAGCTCACGTCTACATTTGTTTTTACTTGCATTTCATTTCACCCTACTGGCAAAGCAAAGGCTAGATGGAGATCTGTTGTCTGAGATGCGTCATGCTATTTATTTTTAGCAGCAGATGTGACTCGGGATTTCTGGTTCATTGTTTCTTTGCTTAAAAATTCCGCAGTAATGGCACAGTTCATGTGTTATAAATAGGACACAATTTCTAAAGCAAAGGACTGTGGTTTGGCCAAGTTACAATCAATACAGAGTGCATCTAAATATGGGACTGCCAGTAATCTTACAGGTAGAGAACGTATTCTATCCTTTTCTCGCAGTCATTGGGGTTCCCGGTAAGACGTTTAAACAAACCTAGCGCGTTTCTTTCTTTAGGAACTTTAGATGTTTCCATTTTAACTTGGTGTGTTTTATTTGCAAACAATATTATCTAGTTTTAGTGCGTTCAGAACGTTCCAAATTTCTACCAATATTAAAAATAACAGTCTCAGAGCTATGCAGAGAAAATTAAGTAGAGGCTGAGCTTATTTAGTGCAATTGTCACGGACAAATACTTTTCTAAAATTTTAGGTAATATGCATTTTGGCATTGTAACACAACCGCAGATGACAGTGTTTTTAGTTTTACCGATACAAGGTTAATGGGAACAAATGAAAATAATAAAATGTTTGTCGGCATCTCGTTTAACCAGTGCTATGTGATTGTCTAAATTAATTTAAGGTCACCCACGCAAACCTCTGATTACCTTGTAGTAATGAAATCCCTCCGACCCAGTCGGCATGAAGCTTTCTGCTAAACAGAAGCTTTTAATATACAACCTAATGTGATTGATCCGGGAATAGTGCGACTGCTGCTACTTACGTTGCAAACCGCGGAATAAATTGGAGCTTTAACTCATATGTTTTGATCATGTCCTTTGTTGAAAAAATATTAGAAAGATATTTTTCATATTCTCTCAACTGTTTTGAATATTGACTTACAACCTCACGCAATTACTGCCATTTTTGGGTTACCAATGATAGAATCAAGTGATTTGCACTTTTAAGGTCGCTTTCTAGACAAGAATGCATGAAGGGCCTAATAGAACTCGAGAAGTAGTTATTGAGATACTGTGAATGTCTATTTCTATTTTCTACGCTTCTTCTGTAAGGTGCTACCTGGGATTCCAACGCAAAATTACAGTCTATAGTATTGGCTGAAATATATAGTATTTCAACATTTTGAAGATTCAGAGAATCTGTAAGACTTTGCTTTGGAGGAATATGAGACTAGTTCAAAGAATCAATTCAGACATTACTGAATAGCAGACCAGGAATAAAAGGTGGAATGGCCTCTTCGTGTTCAATTTTGCACGTTTTTCGGCAAAATAAAACAGAATCCAATGCCACAATACAGGAAAGATAGAGTAAACCCGGCATCTTCAAGGAATCTCCGTTAGTGAGAGTCACGTAGCAGCCTACCATTTTACTGTCCTCGAAATGAGTTTCCCAGAGATAATTCGACAATGCAGGGTTCAGTTGCGTATTCTGCAATGGGCTATGTTTACTATTTTCCCTATTACTTGAGCTGTAATTATTCCCAATTGCACGTATGTAATATTGGGCAGATCCTAACATTGTCTATCATTAAGGATGGATTCGCCAGGGTAGCTTTGATTAGTTTCTCGTGAAATTCAGTGATGAGGTGTCAGTGCCTGCATGCTTCATTTTCATTACGTAAAGCTCACCGCCCACCGGAAAACGCAAACCATAAACCAGTAGAACGCTGCCAAGCAAAGACTCAACTGTTTTAAAATAATTACTTGAATCAACGAAACATTAATTTTCATTTCCACTCAACATCAACTGGATTGTGTCAGAGAGCAAGTGCAATGGAGTAGGAAAGTAAAAATAGCAATTTTAAGCAAAAACAAACGTAAGTAAATATTAATTTGCTTTAATCTTTTCATAGCTAATTTGCTCGCAATCATCATTTTCTCCCGTGGAAACTGTGGTCTCTCGAAATGCATCACTCGTTACCTGGTGGGCATGGCGATGGGCGATCTAATGGTCCTGATAACTGAAGTAATTCTTTATGAGATTGTAGACGGCTACTTCCCATATTCCGTTTTCAATCATACTCCGTTTTGCAGATGGAATCTTGTCGTGCACTTCATCTCAATTGACTGCTCTGTCTGGTTGACCGTGGCTTTTACCTTTGATCGATTTGCTGCTATTTGTTACGAGTCGCTGAGAACGAATTACTGCACTGAAAGGACAGCAGCTATTGTGATAGCGGTCGTGTGTTCCTTGAGTATTTTGGAAAATGCTCCATTCTATCTTATATATGAACCACGAGAAATAATTGACAACATACAGTGGTCCTGCTATGTAAAATCAAGTTTTTACACTTCGCCCATATGGGTGGCATTTTTGTGGTTAGAAACTCTCATGACAACAATTTCCCCTTTTGTGCTAATCTTGCTGCTGAATTCTTTAACTATCAGACATATTATCCAGGCAAACAGACTCAGGAGTGGACTTCGTGGAAATAATCAGTTTAAGAAGGACACTGATTCGGAGGTGGACAACCGAAGAAAATCAATAATTTTGCTTCTCGCTATTTCAGGCACTTTTATTCTCTTATGGATGGTCATTTTCATATGTTACCTATATGTGCAATTTAGTGACACACAATTTCTAGAAGCAAGTTACAACGATCCTTTCACTATAGCGGAGCAAAGTGGGTATATGCTGAGGTGTTTGAGTTGTTGCACGAACACTTTTATATATGCAGTGTCCCAGAGGAAATTTAGAGAAGAATTAAAAGATTTGATTATGACTCCCTTCCGTCTTATTTCCAACATTATCAGAGAATATAAATAGCTTCTTAAAATAAAATACTGTCATCTAAAAGTGAGAGAATTTGTTGAAATAAATTCTGAACTTCGGAATTCTCAAATTGTACTGGTTAGACATTATTCATGATAGAAGTGAAGCCCCCTGTCTTAGTGCACTTTAATTGTAAATTAAACCTATTCTATTCTCTTGGCGTTTCCATCAGCTCTTTCTGCAGACCCTAGTAATCATCAACACAAGAGGATCCTTTAGCCAATTCACCTTTTACCGTTCTTGTAATTTGGTAGAAAACACCACAGCATGCAGGGAAACCCATGCAGTCACAGAAAGAAAGGAAGTGCTACACAGATCGCATCAGACGTCAGGATTGAAACGAGGTGGTTGAAAGATAAATAACCTAAAACATCTCCCGTTGTTCATGATGCACTCAAGCCATGTGGTCTCTATAAATGAAGTCAAATTTGTTTAAGGGATATTAATTAAATATTGAGCGAATCTGTCATTGTTCAAAGTTATAATTGGGGGAAAATGCAGGTAACCATTTGAATATTAGCTGAAATTAACATTCATTAACTTCATGCGTTTCCACTTAACGAACTGAAGGGTAATCTGCAGGTGAACTGAAATGACCCTACTTGGCTTCTGAATTGTATTTTTAATATTCTAAAATAATATTGCAAATGTTTTGTTACAATGTATTAGGCATCTATGATAACAATGTTTCTATGTGTTTCTTAATATACACGAGCATGGATCGCCATTCGCCCAAAATGTTTATGCACCACTTCACTTGCTTGTAATAATACATTTTGTAAAAGGCGAAGTATTAGATTTAGACTTTATATTGATTTAAGGTAAAGTGAAAGATTTGATTTACTTTTCGATCAAGCATTCAAGAAGTCTGATCCTTTTGAAAGTCTTTGACTGAAAAGTGATGAGGCTTGTCTAAACTAAACATCTTGGAGCAGAAGGGAGAGCATCCAGATGTTTTGGTACATATTGGTACCAATGGCATAGGAGGGAATAGTGAAGAGGTCCTGAAGAGAAATTTTAAAGAGCTAGGCAGAAAGCTGAGGAGCAGAACACCCGGGGTAATAATTTACTGATTGCTCCAGTGAGGGTAGTAGCAGGATGATTTATCAAATTAATGTGTGGTTGAGAATCTGGTGCACAGGACAGGGCTTCGTGTTCTTGCATCATTAGGTTGTAGCCTGGGGCAGCTATGACCTGCTCAAAAGTGACTGGTTGCACCTGAACCCAAAGGGAACCAGTATTCTCCCGCAGCACACATCAAAGTTGCTGGTGAACGCAGCAAGCCAGGCAGCATCTCTAGGAAGAGGTACAGTCGATGTTTCGGGCCGAGACCCTTCGTCAGGACTAGAAGGGTTGCGTTCACCAGCAACTTTGATGTGTGTTGCTTGAATTTCCAGCATCTGCAGAATTCCTCGTGTTTGCAGTATTCTCCCGAGCAGGTTTGTTAGAGCTGTTGAGGTGGGGGCGTTAAACTAATTTGGCAGGGGAGCGTGAACCGCAGTGAAGAGACTCTGAACAGGACAGATGGTAAAAAAGCAAAGATAGTGTGCAATTAGACTGTCAGTAGGGGCAGGTAGATGACAGGACATAATTGCAGCTAACAGGTTGAGTATCATATAACCATGTAACAATCACAGCACAGAAACAGGCCATCTCGGCCTTTCTAGTCCGTGCCGAACGCTTACTCTCGCCTAGTCCCATCTACCTGCACTCAGCCCATAACTCTCCATTCCCTTCCTGGCCATATACCAATCCAATTTTTGTACATTAGGGATGCAAAATCAAAAATTGTAGCAAATGCAACACTCAAAAAGTTAAATCTCAATGCACGGAGTATATGAAATAAGGTGGATCATCTTGTTGCACCATTACAGATTGTCGGGTATGATATTATGGCCATCAATGAATCGTGGCTGAACGATGATTGCAGTTGGAAAGCGAACGTCCAAGGCTACACGTTGTATCAAAGGGATAGGAAGGTAGATAACGGGGATGTTGTGTCTCTGCAGGTAAAAAATAGCATCAAATCATTAAAAAATGATGCAGCATAGAATCGGAAGATGTTGAATTGGATTGAGTTAAGAAACTGAAAGGGTAAAGGGACCCTGATGGCAGTTATATACAGGCATACAAACAGCAGCTGCGATATGGACCACACATTACAGCAGGAAATAGAAAAGGCGTGTTAAAAGGGCAATGTTATGAACGACATGGGAGACTGTAACATACAAGTCGATTGGAAAAATAAGGTTGGAAATCGATGACAAGACAGTGAGTTTGTTCAATACCTATGAGGTGTTTTTTTTTTCAGAGCAGTTTGTCGTTGAACCTGCCAGAGGCTAAGCTATTCTGGATTGAGTGTTGTGTAATGAATCGGAAATGATTAAGGAGCTTAAGGGAGAGAGCCCCGAGGAACCACTGATCAGAATATGATTGAGTTCAACTTGAGGCCCTAACCCGTCAGCCTAGGGGTGCCGCGGATAAAAGGTGGTACAAGCAGCAGTAATCAGATTGTTCAAAATATGAAGAAAGAACAGGAAATAGTTATTTAGATTGTCTGATCGATATCGGTCCCACCAAATCCTCTGTCCACCACCACCACCACCATCACCCCCCATCCCGCGGACATCTTCGTGAATGATAATAACTCCTGACACCATTGGAATAGCCAGTATTTCCATGACAGAGCCTATCTCCACACCAGCCTCTGTACAGGTGGAGATAGGTTTTCAACAGGCACCTTAATTATATCTTAAACAGCCCCGCTTCCCCTACCGGGTCGACGGACCATTTGAAAATTAGGACAATACTGATAGTACGGCTGAAATCTCCCCAAATTAGCGCCCCACGGATGCTACAATTAATCAACGGGCCAGAAAAGGTAAGAAGAAACACCGCCCATATTATACGTTGGCAACCAGTTGGCAATCCCTTATGCTTGGCAGTTCGAGAAAATGTATGACACATTGATAGGACAAGCCAACCTCTGTAAGCAATATTTGCAATATTTGATTACTACCAGCCGAGGAAAGAAGAAGCTGCACTGCACGGTACTTTGCAAACTGACCCGCTCCATGATCAAGCTGTACTCCCTTAACTGCATGATAAAGAAAAGCTGAAGGCAACACCATATGCGTATTTTGGTACTGAGAGATTGGAGGTCCTGGTGGACTTAGTGGAAATCAGGAAGAAAGATTCCGACTAGGGGACTCCTCAGTGCTCCATTTGACAGTGTCCGTAAAACCACCAGCAAAAGGTAAAGATATCGGGACGATGATAAAGCGATTGGTGAAAGAAACGAAGACTGTTTGTGTGATAACACTGCCCGTATTGGGACAAGAAGTGCGAATAGAATTATTTAATGAGAGGAAGTGGAAGATTATGCTAAAGTCCGAGATCTGGGAAACAACCTTCTAAAATCAACATCCACCAGTAACAGATCCTTTATTTCTCCCTGGAGCTTTAGCGCGGGTAGCAGCTAATTTACGGGCACAAAATTAATACCTGCTCCGGAGCATAAAGTTACTCTAAAAAAGAATGTGCCACAGCCCTGCATTAAACAGTAGTGTATAGCTACTGAAGCGGAAAAGGTATCGTTCCAGTAATGGACTCATTATTGCAGCAAGGGAGGCTGGTGAAGACACAAAGCCTGTGTAGCACCCCTACATTACGTATCTAAAAAGCAGGCCGAGACAATGAGTGGCGTTTTGTGCAGGACCTGAGAGTCATTCTAAATTAGTCCTGCCTATCGCTCAGCTTGTGCCTGACACCAACATTATACTTAGTTCTATGAACTTGCTGGGGCAGCCAAACTTCTCCATAAGTAGCAGCAGAGAAGGCTTGTGGAAGATCATGGAGAAGTTTGGCTGCCCCAGCAAGTTCATCACAATCGTCCGGCAGTTCCACGACGGTATGATGGTGAAAGTTCTGGATGACGGCGACGAGTCGGAGGCCTTCCCAGTGACAAATGGCGTCAAACAAGGCTGCGTTCTTGCCCCGACTCTGTTCAGTATGGTATTCTCTGCCATGCTGACAGATGCCTTCCGTAACTACGAAGAAGGAATCCACGTCAGGTACAGGACTGACGGCAGGTTGTTCAACCTTAGGCGCCTGCAGGCAGCTACAAAGGTGCAAGAGACTGTCATCAGAGACTTCTTGTTTGCTGATGACTGCGCACTCAACGCCAGCACAGAGCATGAGATGCAGCGTGAAATGGACTGCTTCTCACAAGCCTGCGACAGCTTCGGTCTCACTATCAGCACCAAAAAGACCGTAGTTATGTACCAGCCTGCCCCAGGAAAGCGATACCAGGAGCCGCGCATCATGGTGAAGGGCCAGAACCTCCAGGCAGTCGACAACTTCACCTACCTGGGCAGCATACTCTCTCGCGCAGTGAACATAGACGCTGAAGTCAACAACAGGATTGCCAAAGCCAGCGCTGCCTTTGGGAGACTCCGTGAGAACGTCTGGGAGCGGAGAGGACTCAGCCTTACCACCAAGCTGAAGGTCTACTGTGCAGTGGTCCTTACCACCCTCCTTTACGCCAGCGAGACCTGGACTGTCTACAGCGGACACGCCAAACAGCTCAACCACTTTCACCTGAGCTGTCTCCGCAGACTCCTCCACATCAGGTGGCAGGACAAAGTCCCCGACATGGAAATCCTGGAACGAGCAGGGCTCTGCAGCGTCTACACCCTCCTGCTGAAAGCCCAAGCCAGGTGGGCTTGACCTGTGGTCAGAATGCCAGACAGCCGATTGCCTAAGCAGCTGCTTTACGGAGAACTGTGTCAGGCAAGCGCTCAGTCGGGGGCAGAAGAAACGTTACAAAGACTGCCTCAAAGCGTCCCTCAAATGCCTGGGTGTCGACATCAACACGTGGGAGACGCTTGCCCTCGACCGTCCAGCTTGGCGCAGCAAGATCACCACAGGAGCCCGTGCTGCTGAAGTCAGGCGCATCATCGAGGCGCAACGAAAGCGTGCTGTGCGCAAGGCCCGAGCAGCATCCACTGCCACGACAGCACCCACCCACTTGTGTCCCACATGTGGGCGAGCCTTCAGGGCCCGGATTGGCCTCATCAGTCACCTCCGGACCCACAGACACCATTTGACTTTGAAGCCATGGTCATCTTCGACTACGAAGGACGAACAGCAGCAGCAACTTAGTTCTATACCTATGGAAGCTAGTAAGAAGCTAGTTATCGATCTGAGTTCAGCACTTCCCGCGTTCTGCTGCCGAAGCAGAGCCAGTATTTATTTGCATTTACTTATACCACAATCAGCTGTGGAGGCCAGGTCGTACGGTGTATTTAAATCAGAGCTTGATAGGTTTTTGATTGGACACCGCATCAAAAGTTATGGGGAGAAGGCGGGGAAGTGGGGTTGAGGAAAGGAAAGAAAAAGATCAGCCATAATTGAATAGCGCGGCAGATTCGATGGACCAAATGGCCTAATTCTGCTCCTATGTCTTAAAGCATTTGCTTCATAGCACAGGATTATTCAACATTTGATGTTAGCAATTTAGTCTCTTGACCTAATACTAGTTGGATTGCAGAGGTACACAGCAGTTATCAACGAAGGTAGAAAAGGTGAAAAAACCACATCATTGTCGTCACTACATACTTAAGGATGTTTGGTTACACGGGACAACAACGATTTTGTTCCTGAATACCTTTAGGTGTATCTTCTGAATTTTAGGTTACTGATCATGAAAATCACTATGAAATTTCCCTACCACGCACCATTTTTGAAATAAACTTATATTTATTATTTCAATTCATAATTCAAGCCAATTAAAATTCTCACAAAATGCTGGTGGAACGCAGAAGGCCAGACAGCATCTATAGGAAGAAGTACAGTCGACGTTTCGGGCCGAGACCCTTCGTCTGACACCAGTATTTTGTGTGTGTTACTTGAATTTCCAGCATCTGCAGATTTTCTCGCGTTTGCGCAATTAAAATATTGCCAACAACGTAAGCTGGAAACTTTCCTATCTTGTCCATCCATGCTTGGGCATGCTGAGGCTGCGCGGCTGTTGCATGGCAGGACAGGCCTTAGTAATAATTATTGGGTTCAGGACTGTAAGGATGGAAGTTTCTATCACCAGGCACAAAAATTTCTATGAAGGATTTTGATATTAGAGACACATGCTCCCCAGAGTAACTGATGGCAAGATTAAGGAAAGCATGTTTGTTGGTCCACAAATCAAACAGGTCGTCAATGACAGTCAATTTGAAGATATTGTAGTGGGGTTGAAGAAAATCACATGGAAGGTATTCAATAGAAAATAGGTGCAGGAGTAGGCCATTCGGCCCTTCGAGCCGGCAACGCCATTCACTGTGATCATGGCTGATCATCCACAATCAGTACCCCGTTCCTGCCTTCTCCCCATATCCCTTGACTACGCTACCATTAAGAACTCTATCTAACTCTTTCTTGAAGCATCCAGAGAATTAGCCTCCACTGCGTTCTGAGGCAGAGCATTTCACAGATCCACAACTTTGTGGGTGAAAAATCTTTTTCTCAGCTCCGTTCCTAGTGGCCTACCCATTATTCTCAAATTGTGGCCTCTGCCTCTGGACTCCCCCAAAATCGGGAACATGTTTCCTGCCTCTAGCGTGTCCAATCCCTTAATAATCTTATACTTTTGAATCAGATCCCCTCTCATCCTTCTAAATTTCAGTGTATACAACCCCAGTCGCTCCAATCTTTCAACATATGAGAGTCCCGCCATCCCCAGAATTAACTCGTGAACCTACGCTGCACTCCCACAATAGCAAGAATGTCCTTCCTCAAATTTGGAGACCAAAACTCTACACAATCCTCCAGGTGTGGTCTCACCAGGGCCCTGTGCAACTGCAGAAGGACCTCTTTGCTCCTATACTCAACTCCCCTTGTTATGAAGACCAACATGCCATTAGTTTTCTTCACTGCCTGCTGTACCTGCATGCTTACTTTCAGTGACTGATGAACAAGGACACCAAAATCTCGTTGTACTTCCCCTTTTCCTAACTTGACACCATTCATGTAGCAATCTGCTTTCCTGTTCTTGGACCAAAGTGGATAACTTCACATTTATCCACATTAAACTGCATCTCCCATATATCTGCCCACTAGCCCTACCTGTCCAAGTCATCCTGCATTTTCTCAACATCCTCCGCACATTTTACACTGCCACCCAGCTTTGTGTCATCTGCAAATTTGCTAATCTTACTTTTAATCCCTTCATCTAAATCATTAATATATATTATAAATAGCTGAGATCCCAGCACCGAGTCTTGCGGTACCCCACTAGTCACCGCCTGCCATTCTGAAAGGGACCCGTTAATCCCTACTCTTTGTTTTCTGTCTGCCAACCAATTTTCTATCCATGTCAGTACCCTACCCCAAATACCATGTGCTCTAATTTTGCCCACTGATCTCCTATGTGGGACCTTATCAAAGGCTTTCTGGAAGTCCAGGTACACTACATCCACTGGCTCTTCCTCGTCCATTTTCATAGTTACATCCTCAAAAAATTCCAGAATATTAGTCAAGCATGATTTCCCCTTTGTAAATCCATGTTGATTCGGACCGATCCTGTTACTGCTATCCAAATATGCCGCCATTTCATCCTTTATAATTGACTCCAGTATCTTCCCCACCACTGATGTCAGACTAACTGGACTATAACTTCATTTTTTCTCTCTCCCTCCTTTCTTATAAAGTGGGATAACATTAGCTACCCTCCAGTCCTCAGGAACTGATCCTGAATCTATAGAACATTGGAAAATAATTACGAATGCGTCCACGATTTCTAGAGCCACCTCCTTAAGTACTCTGGGGTGCAGACCATCAGGCCCTGGGAATTTATCAGCCTTTAGTCCCATCAGTCTATCTAACACCATTTTCTGCCTAATGTGAATCTCCTTCGTTACCCTAGGTCCTCTGGGCACCATTCCATCTGGGAGACTGTTTGTGTCTTACCTAGTGAAGACAGATCCAAAATACCTGTCCAACTTGTCTGCCATTTCCTTGTTCCCCATAATAAATTCACCCGTTTCTGTCTTCAAGGGCCCAACTTTGGTCTTAACTATTTTTTCCCTCTTCACAAACATAAAGAAGCTTTTACTATCTTCCTTTATAATCTTGGTTAGCTTGTCTTTGTATCTTACCTTTTCTCTCCTTATTACCTTTTTAGTTGTTGCTCTTTAAAAGTTTCCCAGTCCTCTGGCTTCCTGTTCATCTTTGCTATGTTATACTTCTCTTTTATTTTTATACTATCCTTGACTTCTCTTGTCAGCCACGGTAGCCCCTTACTCCCCTTAGAATCTTTCTTCCTCTTTGGAAAGAACTGATCCTGCATCTTCTGTACTATTCCCAGAAATACCTGCCATTGTTTTCCACTGTCATCCCTGCTAGGGTATCTTTACAGTCAACTTTGGCCAGCTCCTCCCTCATGGCTCCATAGTTCCCTTTGTTCAACTGCAATACTGACACTTCCAATTTTCCCTTCTCCCTCTCAAATTGTAGTTTAAAACTTAGCATATTATGGTCACGAACTCCTAATTGCTCCTTTACCTCGAGTTCCCTTATCAAATCCGGTTCGTTACACAAAACTGAATCCAGAATTGCCTTCTCCCTGGTTGGTTCCCCTATAAGCTGCTCTAAGAATCCATCTCGGAGGCAGTCCACAAACTCCCTTTCTCGGGGTCCAGTACCAACCTGATTTTCCCAGTCTAGGTGCATGTTAAAATCCCCCATAACAACCGTAGTATTGCCTTTGCGACATGCCAATTTCAACTCTTGATTCAACTTGCACCCTATATCCAGGCTACTGTTTGGGGGCCTGTAGATAACTCCCATTAGGGTCTTTTTGCCCTTACAATTTCTCAGTTCTATCCATGCCGACTCTACATTATATGTCGCCCCTCGCAAGGGACTGAATTTTATTCCTCACCAACAGAGCCACCCCACCCCCTCTGCCCACTTGTCTGTCCTTTAGATTGGAAGTATACCCTTGAATATTTATTTCCCAGCCCTGGTCCTCTTGCAGCCATGTCTCTGTTATTCCTAAAACATCATGCCAATTTCCAACTGAGCCTCAAGCTCATCCACTTTATTTCTTATACTTCGTGCATTCATATATAATACTCTTAATCCATTACTCCCCTCACCTTTCACATCGATTCCTATTGCAGGTGGCCACACTCTCTGATCCCTTGCTGAGCTTTCTGCCCCGTTAATTCTGTTGTCTTTCTTAACTTTCCTTTTTCCCTCTTTCCCTTTAACTCCATCCTTATATTTCCTCTCCTCCCCCCTCCCACCACTACTTAGTTTAAACACCCTGTGTAGCAGTGGCAAACCTGCCTGCCAGAATGCTGGTCCCCCGCCTGTTAAGGTGCAACCGTCCCTTTTGCACAATTCATCCTTGCCCCAGAAGAGATCCCAGTGGTCTAAGAATCTAAATCCCTGCTTCCCGCACCAGCTCTTCAGGCACACATTCAGATCCCCTATCTCTTGTTCCTGCCCTCACCAGCACGAGGAACTGGAAGCAAACCGGAGATAACCACCTTGGAAGTCCTGCTTTTCAGCCTTCTTCCGAGTTCTCTGAGGTCACGCTGTAGAATGTCTTTCCTCTTCTTCACCACGTCATTTGTGCCGACATGCAACACCACTTCTGGCTGCTCACCTGCACCCTTGAGGATGCCCTACAATCGGTCCGTGACGTCCTTGATCCTGGCACCAGGGAGGCAACACACCATCCCTAAATCCCGCCTGTTGCCGCAGAAACCTCTTTCTGTACCTCTCACTATGAAGTCCCCTACTATCACGGCTCTGCCTGACGTCTGTCTCCTCGGCTTTGCTTCAGCGCCAATTTTTGACTCACAGACCTGTCTGCGTCTCAGACAGGCAGTGCCTTCTATCCCGACAGCTTCCAAGAGGATGAACCTGTTTTCAAGGAAGTTGTTGAATTTTTCTCGGCAGCTATAGAGCACCAAACATGCAGTTTGTTGAAAACATGCTTCAACCATATAAAACCATGAAATGCAACATGTCACTAAAGATTCATTTTCTGCATTCCCATTTAGACTCCTTCCCTGCAAATCCTTGGTGCTGTTAGTGACGAGCATGGTGAAAGGTTTCACCAGGACATTGCGGTCATGGAGAAAAGATACCAGGGTAAATGGCGAATTATTGTTGGACATTTAGCGAGAAGACTCAGACACTGAGTAGAAATGAAAATCATTAACAAAATATTTTTAACTTAGTTGAACTATTGCAAAGCATCGGCACTATTATGCAATTAAACATCTTATATCCAATAAAAGTTAATTTGTTGTTTCTCCAAATTCTTAAGTGATACAAGTAGTCTGAAATTATATTTGTGTTCATCTTCAAGCAATCTATCATAAACACAAAAAATTCTGAGGAAGCAACTTTTTTTTTAAAAAAAGTGTTGTCCAGTGTTATTTGCCCCATTACGACAGATAGAAGGACGGTGTCCGAACTACTTATGCAAAATTTGTTTGTTTGGTCTATAAATAACACAGAAGCACTGACCCTCATAGGTGATCCCAGAACAGACTATTTGTGTTTACCGTAGCGGGAAATTACCTCGTTTGTCGTCTGTTAATGGCAAAATCATCAAGCACTAACGGATATCGTGGAATCAAGGAAAACGTGCATTAAAACAACAATTATATATTATTTTTAAGTAGAGGCCACGCTTCAAGGAAGTAATAGTTTAGAAATTTAGAACAGCGATCCCCCCCCCCACCCCCGCGTTATTCATCTACATCCAAAGTACTTAAATTTATTTTGCAATTGGTCAGTTGGTAATTATCCTCACATAGCCCTTGAAAGAGTGCTGACTGGGATGCAGGTATCCACGCCAACATCGTGGTGTGGAAATCCAGAGTTGCTGTCAGTTTCTCGGAGCAATGACTGCAAGTTTCTCTTACAGTGCTACTGGATATATCCGGGCCAGATGGTAGTTTGTGATTCTACCTTAACTGCCTCAATAACCTAGACCAGTCATTTCTGTCGAAATGGATTTCTTTGTTGAAAGCAGCTGGACATTCTACTACATCTCGCAATTTTTGGATCATAGAAAATATCTGTTATTTCTTTTTTTCTTGGAGTATTGTCTTCTGTCACGAAGATTGTTGTACGTATTAATAACCCCGGATGCAGTTCTGTAGTCCATAAGCAAAGTATCTTCGTGATCTCTGATCACACACTTTTCTCTGCCCGCAGAGTAGTGTTGATTATCTTTGGGATATCCACGTTAGCTTTCTCTAATATTCTTGTTTTATCCCTCTTATTTAGTTACTTTTACTCCCTTATGAACTTACAGGAACCCCGATGGTTCTTATTTGTGCCTCTTGCATGTGTTGAGTTTGCTCTTATAATGTTCTGGATCCGGAGTTTTCTAGCTGTACATGAAATATCTTCCTTTATATTTCTTTCCAATGAGGTTCAAAATTACTGAGACCAGATCTGTTTCTGTTCCTTCTCCAATGGGTTGATATTACAAGGAAGTCGTCGATACTCGTTGCCGTAGCTATTTAGTGAAGTCCTTCTGCAACGTTCAAAAGTAAATTAACTTCAAGTGTTATCTGTAGCGAGATAATAGAGATAACAACATTAATTTCTATTGAATAGCTTTTAGCATGTTTTGTAAAAATAAAAATAAAACAAATTTCCATTATAGAAAGGGGAAGTGTGGAAAAAAGCAAAGTCAATTTATTGGAATGAATGAAGAACGGTAGAACGATTGTCTGTCGAAAAGGGGTGGTAAAGGTAGCGGATATATAGAAAGGAATGATGCCTCTCGAGAAGATGAAAGATAAAACTCTCTCATGACGCAAATAGAACGTTCTACATATAATACTATAGTACTGTGGCGACATTTATACCTACTGTAAGATCAATTTAACCCGATCCTCCACATTCCCTCTATTTTCTATCATCTACGTTCGTAGAAGAACAAAGAGTCCCTTAAATGCCCCGAATGTATCTGTTTGCACCAACAGTTGGTGCGGTTGTAACAAAACCCAATTTCCCTCGGGATCATTAAAGTATATCTATCTATCTATACATACATGGCTGTGCGTTCTATGCAGCCATCAGTCTGTGAAGAAAAATACCTCCTCTACTCACTGATATATTCCTCAACAGTTTCTCCTTCGGCTTCTCGCACTTTCTCCAGGCTGAGGAGAAGAAATGGGTACCCGCATGAATACCAGCTACGCCTGCCTTTTCATTGGCTACACAGAACAGCCCATGTTCCAGGCCTTCCATGGTCTGGTAATGCTCCCCAACACTTTCCGCGCTGCACTAACGACTGCATTGGTACTGCATTAGCATGCATACTGAGCTCGTCAATTTCAACAATTTTGCCTGCAACTTTCACCTTACCCTTGAATCCATATGATGCATTTCTGACACTTCTGACCCCTTCTCGGACTCGCTTCATTCATCTCTGTAGACAAACTATCTACCGATATCTGCGGCTATCTGAATTATACCTCTCTTCACCCTGTATAATGTAAAAACGCTCTTTCCTCAGTTCCTTTGTCTGTGCCACGACCGTTGACAGGAGGAGTGTTCCTTTCTAGAACATTAGAAATATCCTCCTTCTTTAAAGAACGGGGTTTCCCTTCCTCCTCTATTGATGCTACCCTCGCACGCAGCTCCTCGATTTCCAGGACCTCTGTTCTCATCTCATCTCTCCTCCGGTTTAACAGGGATAAGGTTACTCTTGTCTTTACCTACCACCCCATGAAGCCCTGCATACGCCATGGAAGAAAAGTCTCTGTCTTCTGACTCGATCTATGTATCTTACCAGCTTGTACCTCTATCAAGTCATCTCTCCTTCTGCTTTGCGCCAAAATGGAAAGTCTTAGCTTTCTCAAGGTTACCGCTTAGGACATACTCTCTAGTCCATGCAGCATCCTAGTGAATTTCGTCTGCACAATGTGTAAATCTTGCACATCTTACCACTATAATGAGGTCAGCGGAGCTGAAGGCAATATTTCAAATGTAGTCAAACCAGGGTTCTCTTTAGTTGCAACATTTCTTCGCAGCTCTTGAAGCCAATCAAGTTCAAGATGGCGCCGCATACAGCGGCCGTGTAGGGAGCTCCATTCCAGCTGTACAGTAATCTGTTACTTTCTGAAATTTCCTTCACATTTCTTGTTCAAGTAGCTGATGATCACCTCAGATACGATAGACTGATGTTATATTGAATATATTGTTGTACATACTATTAATTATAAATTTCTATAAATTGCAGATTGCACATTTAGGCGGAGACATAACGTAAAGATTTTACTCCTCAAGTATATGAAGGATGTAAGTCACAAATTCAATTCAATTCAGTTTGCCGACTTAAAAAGTCAACATAATATACATTTTCGCCAACAACATTCTGAACTTAGGCGACATCTTTGATGGATCTCTGGAGGTGGATCCCAAGGTCCTTCTGTTTCTCCACACTGCTAAGGTTCCTACCATTCTCTCTTCAAATCAGACTTTAGAAGATGAAACACATAACGTTTTTTGGACCTCTTCTCAGACCAGCTCTGCATCCTAGCAACTTTCCATTCTAACCCTCGACATACTTCAAATAGTTCAAGTTTTCCTAAAAATTGTGGCAATATAATATTGCTGAAGGGGCTAACAAAACTTTTGAACGTTTTGATGACGTCATTTGTTTTGGTATGTAGGTTTTTTTTTTGTTGGCTCTACGACCATCCATTCTGTTCGTGCAGTGTTAAATGTTCGGATAATTCTGTCTGGAAAATCAGCTTCGTCATCAGCATTCTGTGGAGTTTGTACAGCGTTGTTGTTGCTGTTACCATCAGTTGTGGAGAAGTTGTTGAAGTAATTCCATTTTCATCGGAGCTTCCAGATTTGGCATCTTCATTATTTTATTCTGTATCATCGTTGTGTTCTTTAGATTGGGTTCCTTCTAGCTCCTGTGGAACTTCTATTTTGTTTGGTTTAACATGCGTATAGGGATTTGGTTATGTTTTATCACAACTCCAGCTTGATCTGCTATTGATTGTGCATTATTATGCATTAAGCAATATTGTGTCATAAACACTGCTGATGAAGGTTGACCCTGTACCTGTCATATCAGTCTCCAGTTCTCTTATTTGATCTTAAGCAGGCATTATGAACGTATTTACTATTTCACGCGACTCGACCTTCTCATAGCTGCTTGAGTCCTGTCAGTTGTAAGTGGACTGCTCTTCTGAGAAACACAAAAATCGCAGCCTGTGGTGCTCGTGTGCGACTTTGAATGCTTGTTGCATCTTTTTTCAGACCTTATGGTCCCTGCGTGTCTATTAGCAGAGCACCATAGTGATTCGTTTACTGTCACGCCCGGCGCCAGTTTCAGGCAAGCCCCAGCAATCGACAGGCAGCGATCGTATTACTGCGTTACGTAAACGTCTGTCAATACCTAAATTGAAAGGGAAGAGGTTCTTACACCTACAGCCAAGGTTTGCTTCCAGCCGCCCCTAACATCGAGAGCAGACGCTGATCAGAACATCGCCCAGTCTGGTTTCAGACTTCCTGAATTTGTGTCTGTTTTGCTCTGGGATGATATTTTATTTCTCACATGCCAAGAATATATGAAAAACAGTCCCCTGACCTGGGAACCAGCGGGGTGGGGACAGAACCCCTTCGAATATTATTATTATTACTATTATTATTATATTTTCATTTTACCTCAGCCCAAGCTGGCAAAACCTGAAGCAAGCACAATCAGTCCTCAATTACTAGTAAATTTCGGACTATTCTAGTGGTGGTTAGTATTGTAGGTCAAAAGCATGGACAGTAAGGGTGCAGAGAGCCAGCTTTCGATAACTAAGGAACTAAAAGAAGACATCAAACTAAAAGCTGCTACGCACACAGTCGCCATGAGTAGTGGGAGACCGGAAGATTGGGATGACTTTGAAAAGCAATAAAGAACAACTAAGTGAGCAATAAAGAAAGGGAAGATAAATGATGAAAATAAACTGGCACAAAATATAAAAACGGTAGTAAAATATTTTTATAGTTATATAAACCGGAAAGTATTGGCGAAAGTGAGCGTAGGACCCTTGGCGGATAAGAAGGGGAATTGTCATTGAGTAATGAGAAAATTGCGGAATGACTATTTTGTGTCGGTCTTCACTGTGGAGGACACGTCCAACTTGTCAAAGAGAGACGTTATGGATGCAATAGGAGATGAAGGCCTCGATGCAGTAACTATCACTAAAGAGGTAGTGCTGTACCAACCTGTAGGTCTGAAGATAGATAAGTCCCATTGTCCTGATGGAATGCATCGCAGGGTACAGAAAAAAATGGCTGAAGTTATAGTAAAGGTTATGATGATAATTTACGAAAATTCTCTGGGCTCTGGGCAGGTCCCGGCGGAGTGGAAGACGGCTAATGTCACGCCACTGTTCCAAAACTATAGACCAGTTGGTTTAACACCTGTAGTTGGGAAAATGTTTGAAGCTATCAATAAAAAAGGTCTAACGAGGGATCTGAAAAGAAATGGATCAATCAGGAACAGGCAGCATGGATTCAACAAAGGCCAGTACTGTTTTACAAACTTGCTGGAGCCCAGTGAGGATATAATGAGAGCAGTATATTGAGGGGAACAGCTGGATGTTATTTACTTGGATTTCAAGGAGGTGTTCAATAAAATACTTACCATAAGACAAAGATGCACAAAGTTAGTGTTGATGTATTAGCGTGGATAGAGGATTAGTAAACTAATAGAAAGCATAGAGTTCGGATACATGGCTTTTACTCTGGTTGCTAATCAGTGGTGAGCGGTGTGCTGCAGGTGTCGGTGCTGGGCCTGCAACGATTCACGATATACATTAACGATCCAGAATAGGAGACCGTGTGTAACGTATCTAAGTTGCTGATGATACTAAATTTAATGGAAAAGCAAATTATGCAGAAGATACGGAGAGTCTGCAGAGAGATATAGTTAGGCTCAGTGAGTGGGCAAGGTCTGGCAGATGGAATACATTGTTGTTAAATGTGAGGTTGTCCACTATAGTGGTGTGGAAGAGCAAACTATTATTTAAATGATAAAGATTTGCAGCATTCTGCTGTGCAGTGGGACCGCATGAATCACAAAAGGTTGCTTTGTAGGTGCAGCAGGCTATCAAGAAGGGAAATGGGATGT
The DNA here is from genome assembly GCF_963921235.1 of Mobula hypostoma. Classification (NCBI taxonomy): domain Eukaryota; kingdom Metazoa; phylum Chordata; class Chondrichthyes; order Myliobatiformes; family Myliobatidae; genus Mobula; species Mobula hypostoma. Next base: position 30,036,234 of record NC_086101.1, read on the forward strand.
TGGCCTTCATTGTTAGAGGGATCGAATTTAAGTGCTGGGAGGTTACGCTGCGATGCAGGAGAGGTCTACCAGATTGTTTCAAGAAATGACGGGGTTAGACTATGAGGAGGGATTAAGTCGTCCCAGGCTATGCTCACTGGAATTCGGAAGAATGAGTGGTGACGTTTACGGACATATAACATTATTAAAGGGATAGATAAGGTTGAGGCAGGATAAATGAGACTAGAACTATGTTACACAGCCTCAACAATCGTGGGAGTAGATTTAGGACGGAGATGAGGAGGATCAAATTTTCCCACACTGTGGTGAAACTGTGGAATTCTCTGCCCAGTGAAGCATTGAAAGCTATCTCATTAAATATATGTAGGACAAGGTTGGATCAATTTTGCATTGTTGTGAAATTAAGGGTTATGAAGAAAGGGCACGTAGATGGAGGAATGAACCTATGGCCATATCAACAATGACATTATTGAGTGGCGGAGCAGGTTAGTCGGACCAGATGGCCTACTCTTGCTCCTATTTCTTCTGTTCTCATGTTCTTAGGTTTCTGATGATTTACATAAATATTGCTGCAAGGGCGTAACAGTGTAATGCTATTGTGTAGTAACACAGTGGTGATACCAGTTGTAGACATTGCTTTGAGACAATGTATACTCTATTCATTTTCCATAGTCTTTCAATTTATTCTTTGAAGTCAGCATATTTCTGGCGCATTTCACTCACTGATTTCTGTCTATTGTTTGTGTTTGGAATGGCTATATATATTCAGCAATTTATTCTTGCTTCTTTAAATTTAACTCTAAACCTGCATCAGGTTACTAATTACGAACATTTGGAGAGGCATAATATGGTTAGGAATAGTCAGCATGTCTTTGTTAAAGGCAGGTCGTGCCTTACAAAACTGATTGAAATTTTTGAGGATGTGACTATACACATTGATGAAGGTAGAGCAGTAGATGTAGTGTATATGGATTTCAGCAAGGCATTTGATAGGGTACCCATGCAAGGCTTATTGAGAAAGTAAAGAGGCATGGAATCCAAGACAACCTTGCTTTCTGGATCCCGAATTGATTTGCCCACGGAAGGCAGAGTGGTTGTAGATGGGTTGTATTCTTCATGGAAGTTGGTGGCCAGGGATGTGCCTCAGGGATCTGTTCTGGGACTCCTATTCTTTGTGATTTTTATAAATGACCTGCATGAGGAAGTGAAGGGATGGGTTAGTAAATTTGCTGATGACACAAAGGTTGGTGGAATTGTGGATAGTGTGGAGGGCTGTCAAAGGTTACAGCGGGACATCTATATGATGCAAAACTGGGCTGAGAAGTGGCAGATGGAGGTCGACCCAAATAAGTGTGACGTGGTTCATTTTGAAAGGTCAATCATGATGGCAGAATATAGTATTAATGGTAAGACTCTTGGCAGTGTGGAGGATTAGAGGGATCTTGGGGTCCTAGTCCATAGGGCACTCAGATCTTTTGCGCAGGATGACTCTATGGTTAAGAAGGGATATGGTGCATTGGCCTTCATGAACCGTGGGATTGAGTTTAAGAGCCGAGAGGTAATGTTACAGCTTTATAGAATCCTGGTCAGACACCACTTGGCGTACTGTGCGCAGTTCTGGTCACTTCAGTACAGGAAGGATGTGGAAATATTAAAAAGGGGGCAGAAGTGATTTAGAAGGATATTGCCTGGATTTGGGAGCATGCCCGATGAGAATAGGTGGAGTGAACTTGGCCTTTTGTCCTTGGAGCGACGGAGGATGAGAGATAACCTGATAGATGTGTATAAGAATTTGAAAGACGTTGATTGTGTGGATAGTCAGAAGCGTTTTTCCCAGAGCTGAAATGGCAAGCATGAGAGGGCACAGCTTTTAAGGTGCTTGCAAGTAGGTACAGAGGAGATGTCAGTTGTAAGTGTTTTAGGCAGAGTGGTGAGTGCGTGGAATGGGCTTTCAGTGACGGTGTTAGAGGCAGATATGATAGGGTCTTTTAAGAGACTCCTGGATAGGTACATAGAGCTTCGAAAAATAGAGGGCTATGGGTAAGCCTAGGTAGTTCTAAGATAAAGACATGCTCGGCACAGCTTTTTGGACCAAAGTACAGTACCATCAACTTAACAAAAGCATTGTAGAATTTATAGAGAGATACACTGAAACAAAAGGATGGTGCATTTAAAAAGACTAAATAGAAATATGAATTGCACCTGACGAAGACATCACAGTTATCAGTTCAGGAACAATGGAAAAAGTTTATACAGGACATCGAAACTAAATTCGACGCACCAAAATATCCCCGACCCGAGCAAAGAATTTCAAACATACACAGTGATGAGCAAATTTTGGCCCAATATCAAGAAGCAAGTTGGATAAGGGAGAGAAGATCCCACTCACACAATTGAAGGCATCCAACCATATGAAGTTACAATGGACATGCTAAAAGTTGTTAGGAAAAAAATTACCGCAACTGGAAAAGTATCTGCAGTGATAATATGCATAATTATTGGTATAAGAAATTTACTTGGGCTGAGAATAATAAAACAGCAATAATAATAAATAAGATTGAGAACATCAATTGCAGTTTGTGAGTATATAGGTTGTGGAATCAGTTCAGTGCTCGGCGTGTGAACATGAGCTCAGAGTATATTACCAACTTTCCCGTGTGAATGGCTGTTGTGATTGGGCGAGAGACTCAGTGTGGGGAACAGGTACCTTCGTCTACGGTTCATTGTCGATACTAAGTCATGTTGATACTAAGTGAGATGACACTGCCCCAGCAAAATGAACTGTATTTGACGATGTTTGCGATGGAATGCAAAGTAGAGATCCACCGACAGGTTGCTGGAAGTCAGGTTTTGCATCCGGCAGCTCTTGTTCCATCTCTCCCAACCTGACAGTTTTCTACTAGCTTCCCCCGTCTTTCTTTCGCGTCCTGATTAACGGTTTTAACTAACTGTCTGTCGCTATAGAGCAATTTTAAGAAGTTCACGGCATCTTAACAGATCAGTTAACGTATTCAACCAGAGCAATACAAACAAAATGCTGGAGGAACTCAGTAGGTCAAGCAGCATCTATGGAAATGAGTAAAAAGTCGATGTTACGGGCCGAGGCCCTTTGAAGATCTATTGGAGCAACAGGCAAAATGCACAGCGTCCATGTCCTTGCATAGGCAGGATTTGATTCCAGCCATGGCTCACCTTTCAATGCATTTCATCACTGGACATGAGTGCCACTGGGTGATTGACTTTGAGGTAGCTCAAGCTACTTTTCTTGCTTTCGGTATGATTTTCGCCCTTTTCAAGTACCGACTGCAGCGGTGGGAGGTGGGCGATGTCCTTGAACGCTCCCGCCAGTTGGTTGCCACAGGTTTCCAATGCGCCGTCAAGTACACGATCCGGGCCTGACTCTGTCCGGTGGTTGAAAGGTGCTCTCCGACCGAGATCAAGGTTTCACCGGATGCTGCAGGGATTCGCACAGATGTAATGTTATTCTCCCTTTCAAGCGTGTATAAAAGACATTGTGATCACGTAGGAGTTAAACATAACTGCCATTCATGATGTTAAGTTTCGCTCTGTGGGAAGTAACGGCTAGCAAACGCGTCCAGAACTAAACTGAATTCGATTCCGTCTCTAACCTCAACAGGAATTATTTTGACGCTCTGAGGATAGCCTCCAAAGGTCACACCTGAACTTCCTGCATATTTTTGGATAACCGGTCTTGAATTCCACAGTTCTAGCCTTCAATAGATGGCAAACCTCCAGTTCCAACCACAAATATTGTTTTGCGTATGTCCGGTATATCTTCGTAGGCTCACACTCATTCACAGAGATTTTGATGAAGTCGATGGCAACTGTGGCGTATTCATTCAGACTCGAAGATGAATCCCTGAACATTGTCCTATTCACCAACTCAAAGCAATCCTGTAACCCCTCTTATGCCTTCTTTGACCATACATTCTTCGTCATCACCTCTAGTGCTTCGGTCTGTAGTCTCTGCCTATATGCTGGGGGGGAGAGATACAACCAGGTAACCGGATTTTCCAAAGAGTGGCTGCGGGATGGCATAATAAGCGCTCTTGATGGTGGTATAACAGTGAGTAAGTGGCGTTGGTTCTTCTGGTTCCACAGGTGATATCTTAGTGGTAGTTGTTTAGAAACCTCTGCATGCTGGCCTGCTTAAAACCACCCACAACGATAGGGAGATCCTTAGGGTGTGCAGTTTTGTGATTCTAATTACGTTCTGTAGCTTCTCCTGAGTTTGCCTGACATTGGCCAGAGGGTGAATATACACTGCTTACCAGGATGATGGGGCAAACATCCTCGGTATATAAAATGTACGACATTTGACCGCTAGATGTTCCAGGTAGTTTGAGCAGGATTAACACAGAACCCCCACGTTTATGCACAATGCTGTTAATCAGAAAGCATACACCACATCCTCTGTTTCAAAAGACAAAGCTGACCTTTCTTTACAGAGAATGGTGCAGCCACCAAGCTGCAGCACTTCATCATTCGAAATACCATGACTGAGCCATGTTTCTATGAAGCAACGTACATAACAGACCCTGATTTCCCTCTGATACAGGAATCGGGCTCTGAGGTCTTCAGATTTATTTTCCATAGACTGTGCATTCGCCAACAGGATAGTTTGGAGTGGAAGTCTAAATCCTCTGAATTTAAATCGAACTTGGAGACCAGCGTGACGTCGAAGCTTCCATTTCCTTAAGAGCAAGATGCACTCAGGATCCGAGTCCACATTCCGAGGTCTGTCAGTTTTGCATATGGATAGATGTTTCATACATCTTAAAACTATGCTACTTGCTTAAGTACCCATGGCTGTGAGTATGGATTTCAGCTGCACTTGTCCGAAACTGGAATGTATGATTATTGCAATCGGAACTGCGCGCAAATAGTAACCACTTAATGGCGTCTTATGGAAAAGATGCTGATATGAAGAAAACGCAGCATCTCTTTAGACAGTAATCACTTAAATGCCTGTAGGAATTAATAGGTCCTGTACCGGAGTCAAAAGACATTAATGGTTATACAGTTCATTCAGTCAAATGTAGTTTAGAAATTCGTTTGTGATTTTAAAAGATCAGTATTTTCGACTGAATTTTGAAGTTAAATATGTGCATTCGTGAGTACATATGGACACAAACGTTAGGAATTCTCCATGGTGATGCCTTCAGGTCTTTTTTTTGCACTGTAAATATAAAGAGTCAGTTATATATGCAATAGTTGCCATCTATATTATGTTCCATAGATATTGGAAGAGTTCGGAAAAATTGTAGTGGCGCACATGCTTTCACATTACTTAAGAAGAAGAAGGATGAAGAACAGCGGAAAGCTACGTATTAATTAACCTAATATTAGTAGCAGGGATGTAATACAGGCTATTATGAAGACTGTGATAATAAATTGGCAATGCATTTTGAAAATATTAGCGTTGCGAATTCAGAAGCGAATCATCCGGCAGAATTATGTGCAGGGTTGACAGGAAGCATGCTAATGTTGCGCAACGAGAACTTCAGTGAGAGTGGTCATGTGTTTTGAATCTTATAGAAAGTATAAGACAATGTGCCCTGAACGAATTTGTTCAATTATCACACTGTCATCAATTTTCGCTGAGGGATTGTTATGATAGGGAGCGCAACCGGATATGTTCTTCTTAATCTACAGGCATCTTGCAAACCAATTGAATAATCTTTGTAGACAGATTTTGTGCTTGAGTAATTCCGGTTACTCAAATGATATTTCTTGGCAGCTTTTTTTTCATCTCGCCTCCTGTTTTTGCTTATTCGTTAAACGCAAAGTCTGAAGGACTTTAACACCGTGATTCCCTCCGGCTGAAAGAATAATTACACACTTGCTTACCGCAATTATCAAGGCGAAAGTTCAGTTCAGGAATAAACAGTATAGAGAGAACCCTTTGCCACGATCCCCACAACAAATTCACCATTTTATTTTCTCCACATTCCAATAAATCTATTCTCTCACAGTTAACTTCATGTTGATTGTCACGATTGTACATATATACAACCAAACCAAACAATGTTCCTCCGGACCACGTGCAACCAGAATGCAAATGTACAGAACGCATAAAAAAAAAACAAAATATTGCCAGAAATAAGTTAATGATGTATAATTCGAAATGCGTGTAAGGAGCATCAAAGGTAAACAGTAAACAGGAAATAGTTCGCTGTCCTGGTGATGCGCCCCCGTTGGTGACTGGATATTTATTTGTCTCACAGTCTGTGGAAATAATCTGTTATCCAGTCTGGCAGTCCTAGTACTCAAGCTCCTGTTCCTCCTTCCTGACGCCAGTGGATCTACAATGCTTCGGACTTTTCTAAAATAACGCTCCTGTTAAATGTCACACTGATCCTCTCGGCGATTTTTGTTTTACTATGCTCTGTAGGGTCTTAGGCTTTCATCAGGTTTGCGGCTTCCGTAGCGCACAATGATGCCGCCAAATAGAGCACTATGGTCCATTCTAACAACTCTTTACAGGAGCACCCGATAGTGCTGCTGTGGGGAGTTAGAATGGGGGCATGGGGCCTTGCATACTCCAATCTCCTCATAAAGTTATAACGCTGATGTGCCTTCTTGACTAATGAGGAGGAGTTGTGGTTCCAGGTCAGTTGGTCCGTAATGTGTACAACAAGGAATTTGTGCGCTCGATTCTCTCCAGGGGAGAGCCATTGATATGCAAAGGAGAGTGGGCGACCTGCGCCTTTCTGGTTCACAACCATCTCTTTTGTCTGGTTTACGTTAAGAATGAGGTGCTGTCGTAACATTTGACAAACCTACCTACATCCTCCAAGGCAAAAGGAGTTCAGTCACATCAGTGAGCAAAGTCGGGGTGTGGCTTTGTCGCGTGCCAGAACTAACGGACAAGGAAACTAATATTGTTGTCACTCTGAAACGCAGTTAACCACACAGTTACTGTCTGATCTGATGAGTATTCTGGCACCTTCCTCTTCTGTACTTGGGATTAAATATGTCGTTGCACTGAGCTGAAAGTCTATACCTACAAACAGAGAGAATTAAAGTACACTATTAACCATGGAACAAGCTGTCAGTTTTAAACGTCTCTGCTCACGCCTCTGCTTGGGCACAAAAGCCTTCACCTTACAGATCCACCTTAGCAATCAGAGAACCACAATGCACTGACTAAACATGTTAACATGAATCTCAATCCATTGAAGACTAAGAAAAGGAGACTTTAATGACACAAAGCAAAATCTCAACAGAGGACCGGGGGTAGCTATAATCTGACGAAAGCTACAAAACCAAAAACTTTAATTACACATATGAAGTTGCAGTGCGCACTTCGGTTGTATTGTTGAAAGTCTATTTTTGCAAGGCATTTCCCCAAGATGTGACAGATCCAATTCATCAGCGACCATCAAGCACACTAAGCTTGTACCAACCCTATTTTATTCTCTTTACGTTTGCCTCAGCTCCACCACCACGCAGATTTTACTCTGTGCCGCCTTTATGCTTTTGCCACTTAACTGGCCGTAGCACCGATGGCGAAGTTAACTAACTTTCTCTTTGAACGTCAATGCATCTTACACCTGTGCTGGCCCAGCTCTATAAAGAATCATAAGAATTGTGTGTTAACCGTACTTCCGAGGCGAATGGTTCATATATACATCATAGAATCAAGCCACCAATTCCACACCAAATTTTCACTTACACAAATATTAACCTTTTTATATTCTTCCCACATTCCCATCAATACCTAGTTTTACCACGCCCTCAAACCCGAGTACCCGTGAAAGACACGTCTGATCACAGTAAGAACATGAAAGCTCCACATAATTATACCGGAGGTCAGTATCGAACAACACCCTTGAGCTGTAAGGCAGTATTCTCAGAGCTGTGTTATTGTGCCATCATTATATCTGTAAATATAACAAATCAGACTCAAAGTTCAGGCACACCATTGAATCACCACGTGGAACGGCTTTAAAACCGCAATTGCTATCAATCAAGGATCATCTTGGAGGAACATGTGTAAAGAATCAACTTAACTTAATATTTACATGTATTAGGAATTTTCTGTGCTGTGTTTGTAGTGGCGTGACATGTAGCCAACAAAAAATACAACATTATATAATTATAAAGGATTATAGTATTTAAACATGAAGAATTTAAATGGCGTATGTGAATAAAATTTGCACGTATTTACGATGTAAACAACGTACTAATAACTGGGTTAAAGTATCTACAGAGTATTGTACTGATGGAGTAATGGGGAGGTGGGTGATGGTAACTAGAGTAGCTTATCGAATTCACGAGAGATTCTGCAGATGCTGAAAATGGTTGTAATTTCATTGGCTTTTCAGTCGGCCTTGGATCACCTGAACAATAGTAATGTTTATGTCAAGCTGTTTTTTTTTACTAAATACAGCTCAGCGTTCAACGCAATTATATCCTCAGTTTGAACCTATACTCTCCAAACACTGGACCTCGGTACCTCCCTCTGCAACTGGAACTTTTACTTCCTCATTGGGAGACCAATTCCTGTGCGAATCAGAAAAAATGTTTCCTCCTCGCGGACAATTAACACTGGCAATCAACGATGTGTGCTTAGATAACTGTTCTACTCTCTCCACGGCCAGAAGTGTATGACTAGGGACTGCTGAAACGCCATCTATAAATTTACCAAGGACACGACAATCCAGAATTTTCAACTTTGAGTAGGAGGCATAAAGGAGGGAGCTAGATCAGCTGGTTGAGTGGTGTTGCAGCAACAACGTTGTACTCAATGTCAGTAAGACTTAGGAATTGATTACAGACATAAGGAAGGGAAAGTTGAGGGTGCACAGACCAGGCCTCATTGAGGGTACCATGATCCGGTCCGTGAAACCGCATTTTGGTTCACGGTCCGGTCCATCGATCCTTATTCCAGGTTTTCCGGTTTTTCCCGGTTCTATTGAGACAACTGATTCTCGTTTTGGGCTGGACGTAAATACTTCTGCAAAGCAGGGATTGGATATTGAACTGTTTCTTTCTCTCTCTCTCTCTCTCTCTCTCTCTCTCTCTCTCTCTCTCTCTCTCTCTCTCTCGCTCCCTCTCCCCTTCCATCCGAATCCCTGTCTCCCTGTCTGAAACCTCGCTTGCAACCTCGCCTGAAAACTTTATCTGCAACTTTGTCAGTATCCCCGTCAAGTTCAACCGCCGGAGTGAGACAGGAGCCTTGCCACGACAAGAAAAGGAACCGTCTATTGTTGAGTTTGCAACTGTCTCTTTGTGTCCCCGTGTTTAATGTCCGTATCAAAGAAAAGTCCTGGCCCTAGGTCATGTACCCAAGGGGGGTTCTGACTCTGTATAAAGCCCTGGCCCTAAGTCCTGTTCCCAAGGAGAGGTCCTGGCTCCCTGTTCTGTGTATGACTCCTGGCCCTACGTCTTCTTTCTAATGAGGGGTCCTGACTCTGCGTGGAGACCCGATCCTAAGTCCCGTTCCCAAGAGAGGATCCCGGCTCTGTGTTCTGTTTTCCTGTGCTCGGATCCAAGCTCCGTGTTCCTGTGCTCAAGTCCAAGGCTCTGTGTTCCTGTGCTCGTCCAAGGTTCTATGTTCTTGTGTTCAAGTCCTCGGCTCTGTGTTCCTGTGCTATAAGACCAAGTCCAGGCGTCGTGTTCCAGCCCTGCCCAAGTCTGAGCTTCGTGTGCTCATTCAGTTCTGGTGCTTCGCCCAGCCTAGGGTTTCCTGGCCCAGCCCGGTGTTGGAGATTCCTCGTCCTGTGCTGGGGTGCCTCGTCCTGTCCTGTAGCCACGTCCTGTCCTTGCCAAGATCCTAGTCCCCAGTCCTAGCCTAGACCCCGGTTCCGGTTCCGTGTCAAGACCCAAGTTCCGAGTCCCAACCAAGAGCCAGGTTCCGGGTCCTTGTTCAGGCTCTGGTTCCGGAGTTCCATGTTCCTAGTCCAGGCACTTTGTTCCTAGTTCCACGTCTGGGTCCCATGTTTCTAGTCCAAGTCCTTGCCCAGGCCCTGAATCCTAGTCTCGTCCAGGGCCTGTATCCCTGTCCAGCGTCATTTCTTCCTGATTCACTTTGCTATCTCGATAACCGTAGTCCAGTTCCTAGTACTTCAGTGTCTGTGTCTTGCATTTGGGTCCGCCATCAACACCCACCGTATAGCAGAAGGATCTGAAGTGGACAGACTGAGCTGTTACAAGTTCTTGCGTGTCAACAACTTTGAGGGTCATTCCTAGGTACAACATATTGATGCAATTACAAATAATGTATGGCAGCGGCGTTTTTCACTCGGCGAATTGGTATATCGCCAAAGACAAACGCAAATTTCTTCAGATATACTGTGGAAAACATTCTAACTTGTTGTATCGCCTCCTAGTATGGAAGCGCCACTTCGCAGATTGAAAAAAAAAACGGCTGTAGGAACTTATAATCTCAGCTAGTTCCATCATGGGAACTACAGTATCCCTAGCATCCCTTTGAATATTCGCGTTGGCTGTGGAAAATAACAATAAATATTGTCAGTACGGTCCCTAGAAAGCACCAGACTTTGGAAGATTAGCAATAATCTATATTTAATCTATTTCCAAACAAGGGTAACTAAAGACAATCATTACATAATCTTCCTGTTTTAACGAAGACTTTTCAGGTATAAATAATGTTAGCTTGATGCAGTAGATTGGCATCCGGACGGCAATCAAGTAACGTTGTTTCTCTACCAACATGGGAGGACCGGTAATCGTACAGATAGAAAACATTTATTACCCTATTCTTGCGGTGATTGGTGTTCCCGGTAAGTACCTAAAATTAAGAATGTGTAGTTTTGATTGAATTGTCCGTTCCGTTCGCATTTGCAGATGACAATTTATCGAGTCGAATAGAAAACATATGACATTCTTAAAAAAGATTAATTTACAAAATTCTCCATAAATCAAGCTGCTAATCATTCTGAATAGCGCATGCTTAACACTAAGCACAACCTGACGTGATGTACCTCATTGATGGTAGATCGTCAGTGCGGTGTGAGCTGCCATTGCCTGTCTGATTCGTTTTCATGTGGTAAAACTCCCACCACCCATCGTAAAAGACTAGTCACAATCTAGTAGCAATTTTGTAAGTGAAGGCAAACCATTATTTTTTGAAACAAATCAGAATGGTTTTTCAACTTAACTCAAGGCTAAGTTTCCCTTGCTACTGAACATCGTCTGGATCGCCAGAGCGAGGAAGTGCAATGGTGTAAGAAAATCAGATCAAGTTTAAACAAATAGAAAAAAACATTAAATCGCTTTAATCCTTTTGCAGCTAACTTTCTGGCGATCATCATTTTCACTCGTGGAAACTGTGGTCTCTCGAAATGCATCACTCGTTACCTGGTGGGAATTGCCGTGGCCGACTTATTGCTGTTGATAACTGAAGTAATTCTCTATGAGATTGTAGATGGATACTTTCCATTTTCCATTTTTAATCATACACAGTTTTGCAGATGGAATCTAGCTGCGCATTTTATCGCCATCGACTGCTCTGTTTGGCTGACTGTAGCTTTTGCCTTCGATCGTTTTGCGGCTATCTGTTATCAGTCGCTGAGAATGACATATTGCACAGGAAGGACCGCAACTATTGTGATAGCAGTGGTGTGTTCCGTGAGCATTTTGGAAAATGCTCCATTCTATTTTATATACGAACCGCGGAAAATAATTGACAACATACAGTGGTCTTGCAACGTAAAATCAAGTTTTTACACTTCACTCATCTGGGTGGCATTTTTGTGGTTGGAAACCGTCTTGACAACAACTTTCCCCTTTGTGTTTATCTTGCTGCTGAACTCTTTAACGATCAGATGCATTGTCCTAGCAAATAGAGTAAGGAACGGACTTCGGGGAAGTAAGCAGTCAGAGAAGGACACTGATCCGGAGATAAAGAACCGAAGGAAATCTATAATTTTGCTTCTCGCTGTTTCTGGCACGTTTATTCTTTTCTGGATAGTAATTTCCGCATGTTATATATATGTACAATTTACTGACACCCAATTTTTGGAGGAAAGTTACAGCGACACATTCACCATAGTGGAACAAACAGGATATATGCTGAGGAGCTTGAGTTGTTGTACTAACACTTTTATTTATGCAGTGTCGCAGAGGAAATTTAGAGAGGAATTGAAGAATATCATTAAGGCTCCCTTCATTCTCATTACCAATGCGCTCATGTAAGCTGAATAACTTCAAAACCTACTGTTATTAAAAAGAATAGAAGTTGTTTAAATAGCTTGTATACTTGGATGTTCAAAGTGAAAAGAGCTGATAGAATTCATCATAGAAACTGTCCCTTTGTCCTACCGTACACGAATTCGCAACTACACACATTCCATGCTCCTGGTATCCTCACCACCGCCCCTTCTCCCCACACCATGACCACTGCAAACTTCATTATTTCATCTAAACAATTTAACTTTTACCGAAATTGCAGATATGGACATAGCATAAGCAGAAGGGGTTCGTTTATAGAGGCGATTAATTACTGTGTTGGGTATCTGCCGTAACCGATCATGATGTGCCCTATGCGGGTGGAATTTTACAGTGAAAAAGCCGTTGCACTGAGGCTATTCGTCTCTCACGCCCTCAAAAGTATTGGTCCACTGGTGCGAAAAATCGTCACAACTGGCAACTTCCTCGACTGCAATGGATAGTCTTGACTTCTTCTTTGCCTTGTCATGCCCTTCGCTCTCCATGAAGCGTGGCAGCACGCCTTTCTTGGCGGTTGGATCTTTAGTAAATCGCATCCACCCAGTCCGCCGGAACTGGCCTGGCATTCCGGGGTAGGCATATTCCTATATCACCGGGTTTGGATTTTCCCGGTTGCCCTTATTTGGTTTAGATCGCCTGTCGAAGCGGTGTACCGAGATGTGCACATTATCGTATACATACAGTTACTAGCTTAATAAGTTTGGCGCAACACTGTGGGTGATGAACCTGTGGTCTGTTCTATTGTTATGCATTCTATGTTCTATGAGATGTTACCAAATGTACCATCAGATAGAAACAGAAATAACACCACAGGGAATTTGAATGAAAGAGCTCTATTTCCCCATTTACTCGTAAGGCTGACTCTGTTGATTGTGCGGAGTATGGGGCAAAGAGCTTAGTGTTGGAGACAGAGTACTGCGAACTGTGGAAAATAGTCCCCTAGTCGCTTGGGAGAGGTACTGAGATTCAGGCTAGTATGTAAGCCAGAGGTAGATAGAACAGCAGACTGGCAGTACGGAGTCATAATCCACTGTCGCTGATCAGGGTACACGATGACCGAGAAGGACACCACTTTAACTGGGAAACTGCAGAGGTTCTGGCACCGGCAAAGATTAAGCAACACACATCAAAGTTGCTGGTGAACGCAGCAGGTCAGGCAGCATCTCTAGGAAGAGGTGCAGTCGACGTTTCAGGCCGAGACACTTCGAAGGGTCTTGGCCTGAAACGTCGACTGTACCTCTTCCTAAAGATACTGCCTGACCTGCTGCGTTCACCAGCAACTTTGATGTGTGTTGCTTGAATTTCCAGCATCTGCAGAATTCCTCTTGTTTGCGTTTTAAAACATTAAGCAGCACGAGTTTTTTTAGAAGTATGGTTCTCTTCAGATAACTCAGTAGACAAACATATCGAAATAGACGCCATCGACGAACCCCTAAGAGCAAATGAGGCGCGAGCCAATAGACTTCAAGAGTCAACAGAAGGGGTAACCAACAATCGTGGCCGAGACAAGCGAATGGTGGTGCGGGGGGTGGGGGTGGGGGTCTAAATAAAAGCGAGCACTTCCCGAGAGAAACACCAACTGCGCACTGAGAAGGTCACCTCAACTAGTGATAGAACTTTTGCAAACACCACAAATTCGGCGAAAACCGCAACATCAGATGCCTCAACCCGAGTTCCCAATATTCGCCATCATCCTAAAGAGTAGCAAACGTTCGAAGGAATGCGGAGGTGAATGAGCCTGAATTTGAGGACCAAGGGAGCCGGCGCAATGGAGTGCAGTAGGAAGAATAGGGAGATGATGAATAAAAGAAACTGATGAGGGAGAGGGTGAAGTGATGAAGAGAAATGGGACAAATGATCAGAAGGACAAAAGTAAGGACGGTGAAGGAGGTGGATGGACAAGTAGGAAAATCAGCGTTCAAAGTTCAAAAGAAATTTATTATCAAAGTGCATATATGTCACAATATACAACCCTGTTATGTTTTCTTGTATGCATCCTCAGCAAATCCAAGAAACACAATAGAGTCAGTGAAAGACCACACCCAACTAGGCAAGAAATCACTTTACAAAAAACAACAAATCAAGCAAAGGCAAAAAGAGAAACTATAATAAAAAATAAATAAGCAATAAATATCGAGCACATGAGATGGAAAGTCCATGAAAGGGGGTCCAAATATTCAAGGAACAACTTAGTGATGAAGTGAGTGCCGTTATCCCCATTACTGAGGCTGCATCGCTGTCTGGTATGGAGGTGCTACTGCACAGGACCGAAAGAAGCAGCAGATGGTTATGAATCTAGCCAGCTCCATCTTGGACACTAGCCTACAAGTACCCAGAACATTTTTAGGGAGCAGTGTCTGAGAAAGACAGCATTCCTTATTAAAGACCTCCAGCACCCAGGGCATGCCCTTTTCTCACTGTCACCATCAAGTAGGAGACACAGAAGCCTGAAGGCACAGACTCACCGATTCAGGAACAGCTTCTTCCCCTTGGCCATTCAATTCCTAAATGGACTCTGAAGCTTTGAAACTTTTTTTTAATATACAGTAATCTTATTTTTGCACATTTTTAATAATCTACTCACTATACGTAATTGATTTACTTGCTTATTTATTATTCTGTTTTATTTTATTTATTATTATGTTTTCTCTCTGTGCTAGATTATGCATTGCATTGAACTGCTGCTGCTAAGTTACAAATTTCACGTCATTTGCCAATGAAAAAAAACTAATTCTGATTCTGATTCTGATTTTGCAAGAACCTGATGGTTGAGAAGAAACAACTAATCTCAAACCTGGAGGTGTGGATCTTTAGGTTCCTATACCGTTTTCCTAATGGTGGCAATGAGAAGAGAGCATGTGAAGAGGTGGTTGGGGTCCTTGATGATTGATGCTGTTTACCAGCAATGACGTTCTGTGTGGATGTGCACAATGCTGGGAAGAGCTTTACCGTGATGGACTGGGCCATATCCATTATTTTTTTTATAGGATTTTCCTTACAAGTGCATTGGTGTTTCCATACCAGGCTTTGATGAAACCAGTAAATATGCTCTCCACCATGTATCTATAGAAGTCTGTCAAACCTTTGGATATCATGCTGAATCATTGCAAACTTCTTAAGAAGTAGAAGGGCTGTGTGCTTTGTTCATAATTGCACTTATGTACTGAACCAAAGACAGATCCTCTGAAATTGTAACACCGAGGAATTTAAAGTTGCTGACCTTTTCCATCTCTGATCCCCCAATAAGAACCGGTTCCTGGACATCTGATTTCCTCCTCGTGTAATCAATTATCATCTCCTTGTCTTGCTGACACTGAGTGAGTGTCTGCTAGATTGTCACTCTCCCTTGTGTATGATGATTCATCAACACCTTTGATTCAGCCAAAAACAGTGGTGTCATCAGCAAACTTAACTGTGGTGTTGGAGATGTACTTAGCCTCACATTCATAAGTATAAAGTGAGTTTATTTGGGAGCTAAGCACACAGCCTGTAGTGCACATATGCTGATGGAGATTGTGGAGGAAATGCTGTTGCCAGTCTGAAATGACTGAGGTCTGCAAGTCAGGAAAGCGATTTTCCAGTTCCACAAGGTGGTATTGAGAACAGGGTCTTGAAGGTTATTGATTAGTTTTCAGGAGATGATAGTATTGAATACTGAGCTGTG
Organism: Mobula hypostoma; assembly: GCF_963921235.1. Taxonomy (NCBI): domain Eukaryota; kingdom Metazoa; phylum Chordata; class Chondrichthyes; order Myliobatiformes; family Myliobatidae; genus Mobula; species Mobula hypostoma. The sequence continues at coordinate 30,052,117 of NC_086101.1, forward strand.
GTTGATAAAGAGGAGCCTGGTGTATACACCTTTGCTGTCCAGATGTTCCAGGATTGCGTGAAGGGGCAATGAAATGGCATCTACTTTAACTGGAATGGTATGTAAATTAGAATGGGTCAAAGTTGTTTCTCAGGCAGGAGATGATATGTTTCATCACCATCCACTGAAAGCACTTCATTACGGTATGCTTTCTGTGGCTTCACCTTCCTGAAGAATGTTCTCACACTAGCCTCAGAGACTGAAATTACAAGGTCCTTAGGGGCTGTAGGTGCTCATGAAAGTTCCTTCCTGTTTGATGGTTATTCTGAGCATAGAATGCATTGACCTCTACTCAGTGCAACACCCTGATGTCATCCATGTTGCTTGGTTTCACTTTGTAAGAGGTAACAGAATTCAAGCCTTGCCAAAACTGTGTATCCTTTATTGATTCATGTTTAGTCTGAATTCCCACTTTGCCTGTGTGATTGCTTTCCAAAGATTATACCTGGATCTCTTGTAACTTTTTTGGTCACCAGACTTGACTGCCATTGATTCGGTCCTCAGAAGATATGCAGACCTAATGGTTCATCCAGGGCCTTTGGCTGGGGAGGACTCTGAGTAATTTTATGGGGTGGGAAGATCTGAGGGAAGGCTTTACATAATGGGTGTGCATTGACTTTCTTAGACGTCTGAGGATATTTGGCATGTCCAAGAGGATTTTCCCAAGTTCCTGTCAATTCAACATTTCTTTTTGCACTACTTCAGTTTGCAACACAGTCTTTACACCATTCTGTTGCTCTGCACTCATCCTATTTGTTGGTGTATTTAGTAGTACCATGTACTCTGTTTATTCTGTAAGCTTAATGTGAACAAGAAACACCTTTGTACCCTGGTGTACATGACAATAAACCAATTTGAATCTGTGCAAGGTTTTTTTCGGTCTGTGTATGTGGTACTTGTGCAGATATATTATTGTACAGATCTCTACATTATCCATAACTCCATCAATCATCGCATCATCTACAAACTTACTAAACCACACAGCTACATTTTTATCCAGGTCATTTATATACATCACAAATCTCCAACTAGATCTCACCTGTAGCAAGAGACAGCATGACATCAAGACCCCAGCAATCTCAACTCTTGCCTCTTTCAATGATTTGAGATATATCTCATCAGGTCATGGGTTTTTTTCCTATACAGACTAAGTGGACGAGGCCTCCGTCACGTTCCCTCAAGTGCAGTTGTTACATTTTCACTGATTAGTAGTGCAAGTTTGAGGAAATAACAAGCAAGATAGACTAAGGAGAGTTAATGGACTTCTTTTATTTGGATTTTAGGAAGGCCTTTGACAGGGTGCTGTACACAAGGCTACTTATCAAGCTAAGTGCCCATGGCATTACAGGAAAGCTACCAGTGCCGATAGAAGATTAGCTGACTGGCAGGACGCCAAGAAAGGGAATAAAGGGGTCCTATTTTGGTTGGATGATGGTGAATTGTGATGTTCTGCAGGGGTCAGTATTGGGACCAATTCTTTTCAGTTTATATATCAACAATTTGAATGGTTCTATGACCATGTTTGCAGATGATACTAAGATACTTTGAAGGTGTAAGATTGTGTTGAGGATGCAGGGCATTTGCAGAAGGACATAGACAGATTGGGACTATGGGCAAAGAAGTGGAAGATGGAATACAATATAGGGAAGTGTATAGTCAAGCACTTTTTTTGAAGGAATAAGTGTGTAGACTATTTTCTAAACAGTCTAGAATATAAGAGAAAGGATGTGATGCTGCAGCTTTATAAGACATTGATCAGACTGCACTTGGAGAATTGTGAGCAGTTTTGGGTACTTCACATAAAAAAAGATGTGCTGGCATTGGAGAGGGCCCACAGGTGTTTCATGAGAATGATTCCTGGACTGAAATCATTAATGTATGAGGAATGCTTGATGGCTCTGGGCCTATACATACTGGAGTTCAGAAGAATGAGAGGGGATCTCATTGAGACCTATTAAGTTTTGAAAGGCTGAAATAGACTGGATGTAGAGAGCATGCTTCCTATGATGGGTGTGTCTAGGACCAGAGGATAAATCCTCAAAATAGGAGGACATCAATTTAGAAGAGAGCGGAGGAGGAATGTCTTTAGCCAGATGGTCGTGAAACTATGGAATTAATTGCCATTGATTGCTGTGGAGGCCAATCCTTAAAACAGAATTTTTTTTATGTTCTTGAATAGTCAGGGTCCCAAAGGTTATGGGGAAAAGGCAGGAGAATGGGGTTAAAAGGGCAAATAATTCAGCCATGATGGAATGATGGAGCAGACTAGCTGGGTTAATCACCTAAGTTTGCTCCTATGTCTTATGGTCTTACGGTCTAACTCCACCCACCAACTATTACCAAACTCTCTATCTTTTCTAAAGCATCAAAATCGTGATATATTTAGCATCTGTTCCTGTTGCTCTCTCAGGAAAGTTCATGTAATGGTCACAACATGATATTCTGTGTGATGATCGATGCACTAAGTTCATCACCTTTACCCATAATACTCCTGTATTAAGATACACTGTCTTTAAACCATCTATTTCATTGTATCTAGTACTTTACTCTTGTCTGTATTTCAATAAATTACTGCTTTACAGGTTCAGTTCTTCCTCTTTATCTCTGTTCTAAAAGGTTGCTTCTTGATTTTAATGTAGTGCTCTCTAGATCTGGATACCCCTCCATGAGAAACATCCTTTCCCCATCCACCTTATCTAGTCTTTTCAACATTCGGTAGGTTTCAATGAGATCCTCTCGAATTCTTCTAATTTCTAGTGAGTACAGGACCAAAGCTACCAAATTCTCCTCATATGTTAACCTCTTCATTCACAGAATAATCCTTGTGAACTTCCTCTAGTCTCTCTCCAATGACAACACCTCTTTTCTGAGATAGGGATTGGTGGACGTACCTTATGAAAATAGGTTGAGACTAATAGGCCTTTTCTCCTTAGATTGTAAGGAGCATGAGGAGTGACCTGATAGAGGTGTTTCAGATGATGACGGGCATTGTTCATGTGGAAAACAGAGGCTTTTTTTCCAGGGCTGAAATGGTGAACACAAGGGGGCACAGTTTTAAGGTGCTTGGAAATATGTGCTGAGGGGATGTCAGGGGTCAGTTTTTTACACAGAGAGTGGTGGGTGCATGGAATGCACTGCCGGTGATGGTGGTGGAAGCCAATACAATAGGGTCTTTGAAGAGCCTCTTAGATAGGTACATGGAGCTGAGAAATATAGAGAAATACGCATGAGGGAAATTCTAGGCAGTCTTTAGAGTAGGTTACATGGTCGGTACAACATTGTGGGCTGTAAATTTCTAAGTTCTATGTTGTATGTATTCCAGAACCTCATTCTAAATAATAAACTACAACACTTTGCCAACCGCTGAAGTTAGGTTAACTGGCCTATAATTTCCTTTCTTTTCACTTCCTCCCTTCTTAATCAGTGGACTGACATTTGCAAATTTCCAGTCCTCTGGGACCATGCCAGAATCAAATGATTCTTCATTGATCATGACTTCGAGCTCTGATGCTGTGGCCATTACAGAGACTTGGATGGTGCAGGGGCAGGAATGGCTACTTCAAGTGCCAGGCTTTAGATGTTTCAGAAGGGATAGGGAGGGCGGCAAAAGAGGTGGGGGCGTGACACTGTTGATCAGAGATAATTTTATGGCTCCAGAAAAGGAGGAAGTCGTGGAGGGGTTGGCTACAGAGTCTCTGTGGGTGGAAGTTAGGAATAAGAAGGGGTCAATAACTCTACTGGGTGTTTTTAATACACCACCCAGTAGTATCAGGGACATCGAGGAGCAGATGGGGAGACAGATTCTGGAAAGGAGTAATAACAACAGAGTTGTTGTAGTGGGAAATTTTAATTTCCCAAATATTGATTGGTGTCTTCCTAGAGTGAGGTGTTCAGATGGGATAGAGTTTGTTAGGTGTGTTCCGGAAGGTTTTTTGACACAATATGTAGATAAGCCTGCAAGAGGAGAGGCTGTACTTCATTTGGTATTGGGAAATGAACCTGGTCAGGTGTCAGGTCTCTCAGTGGGAGAGCATTTTGGAGATAGTGATCACAATTCCATCTCCTTTACCATAGCATTAGAGAGAGATAGGAACAGACAAGTTGGGGAGACATTTAATTGGAGTAAGAGGAACTATGGGTCTATCAGGCAGGAACTTGGAAGCATAAATTGGAAACAGATGTTCTCAGGGAAATGTACTGAAGAAATCTGCAAATGTACAGGGGATATTTGCGTGGGGTTCTGACTAGTTACGTTCCAATGAGACATGGAAAGGATGGTAGGGTACAAGTTCTGTGCTGCACAAAGGCTGTTTAAATCTAGTCAAGAAAAGGGAAGCTTACGAAAGGTTGCAGAAAACTAGGTGATGATATGAATCCAGAAGATTATAAGGCTAACAGGAAGGAGCTTAACAATGAAATTAGGAGAGCCAGAAGGGGCCATGAGAAGGCCTTGGCAGACAGATTTAAGGAAAACCTGAATGCATTCAGCAAGTATGTGAAGAACAAGAGGTTAAGACGTGAGAGAAGAGCACCAATCAAGTGTGAAAATGGAAAAGCGTGTATGGAACCGGAGGAAATAGCGGAGGTACTTAATGAATACTTTACTTCAGTATTCACTGCAGAGAAGGATCTTGGCGATTGTAAGGATGACTTGCAGTGGACTGATAAAGTTTGAGGATGTTGATATTAAGAAAAAGGATGTGCTGGAGCTTTTGGAAAGCATCAAGTTGGATAAGTCACCAGGACCCTATGGGATGTACCCCAGGCAAATGTGGGAATCAAGGGGGGAGATTGCTAAGCCACTGGCAATTATTTTTGCATCATCAGTGTGGATGGAAGAGGTTCCAGAGGATTGGAGGGTTGCGGATTTTGTTCCCTGATTCAAGTAAGGGATTAGAGATAGCCCAGGAAATTATAGGCCAGTGAGTCTTACTTCTGTGATTGGTAAGTTGATGGAGAAAATCCTGAGAGGCACTTATAAGCATTTGGAGAAGCATAACATGATTAGAAATAGTCAGCATAGATTTGTCAAAGGCAGGTCGAGCCTTATGAGCCTAACTGAATTTTTGAGGATGTGACTTAACACTTTGATGAAGGTAGAGCCATAGATGTTGTGTCTATGGATTTTAGCAAGGCATTTGAAAAGGTACCCCATGCAAGGCTTATTGAGAAAGTAAGGAGGCATGGGATCCAATGGGCATTCCTTTGTGGATCCAGAACTGGCTTGCCCATAGAAGGCAAAGAGTGGTTGTAGACGGGTCATGTTCTGCATGGAAACCGGTTACCAGTGGTGTGCCTCAGGGATCTGGTCTGGGACCCTTACTCTTTGTGATTTTTATAAATGACCTGGATGGGGAAGTGGAGGCATGGGTTAGTAAATCTGCTGATGACACAAAGGTTGGGGGTGTTGTGGATCATGTGGAGGGCTGTCAGAGGTTACAACGGGACATTGATAGGATGCAAAACTGGGCTGAGAAGTGGTAGATGGAGTTCCACTCAGATAAGTGTGAGGTGGTTCATTTTGGTAGGTCAAATATGTTGGCAAAATATAGTATTAATGGTAAGACTCTTGGCAGTGTGGAGGATCAGAGGGATCTTGTGATCTGAGTCCATAGGATACTGAAAGCTGCTATGCAGGTTGACTCTGTGGTTCAGAATGCATTCGGTGCATTGGCCTTCATCAATCATGGGATTGAGTTTCAGAGCCAGGAGGTAATGTTGCAGCTATATAGGACCCTGGTCAGACCCCACTTGGAGTACTGTGCTCAGTTCTGGTCACCTCACTATAAAAAGAATGTGGAAACCATGGAATGAGTACAGAGGAGATTTCCAAGGATGTTGCCTGGATTAGGGAGCATGCCTTATGTGAACAGGTTGACTGAACTCGGCCTTTTCTCCTTGGATTGACAGAGGACGAGAGTTGACTTAATAGAAGTGTACAAGATAATGAGAGACATTGATCGTGTGTATAGTCAGAGGCTTTTCCCCAGGGCTGAAGTGGCTAACACAAGAAGGCATAGTTTTAAGGTGCTTGGAAGTAGGTACAAAGGAGATGTCAGGAATACGTTTTTTATGAAGAGAGTGTTGAGTGCATGGAATGGGCGGCCGGTGGCAGTGGAGGCGGAAATGATACGGTCTTTTAAGAGACTCCTGTATGGCTACACGGAGCTTAGAAATATAGAGGGTTATGGGTAAAGTCTAGGTAGTTCGAAGGTAGGGATATGTTCGGCACGGCTTTGTGGGCCGAAGGGCCTGTATTGTGCTGTATGTTTTCTCTGTTTCTAATGCATTCGTTATCTATTCTGCAACCTCTGTCAGAACCCTGGCAGGTAGTGCATCTGGTCTAGATGACAAATCGATCTTGAGACATTTCAGTTTGCCAAGCACTTTATTCTTTGTAATAGCAATGGAACTTACTCCTGTTCCCTAATACTCACGGACCTCAGACACACTGCTGGTGTGTTCCACAGTGAAGTCTAATGAGAAGTAACCATTAAGTTCATCTGTTATTTCTTTATCCCCCATTACTACGTCAGCAGCATCTTTTTTCATTTGTCCAAAATCAACTCAGCTTTCTTTCACTCCTTGCATAACTTAAAAAACACCTTTTTTGTATCCTGCTTTATATCCTGCTTCAAATGCAACTGTTGTCCCTTTTATATGATTCTACTTCAAGATGTCTTATATGGATAATCTGTGTAGTGTGGCTCTCTGATTGGCTGATATGTCAGCTTGGGCCCATTCTACTCAAGCAAACACTTGAGAACAAAATCTTAAACTGCAGAGCTGATACCACATCTGGGAGCTTGCATTATTTCTCTCTGTTTGCAACTACTTACTGAGCTCAGTGCAATGAATGCAGCAGAGTACTCTCAATCCCAAGAATATAAGCAGAAGATGCCTTAATTATTCAGCATGTGAGGCATCAACTGTGGGGTTAACTCTGGTTTAGGGTGCCAAATGTTGGTGCTTTAATGTCTGTTAGTCTGGCACGTGTTTGAGTTGACCCATTGATTAGCTGAATGACATGTCTGAATACCCTAGGTTTGATTTGTAAGATCTGCACAATAGATGTTATATTGACTGTTCTGTTGTACATACTATTTCTAACAAATTACTGTAAATTACGCATTGCATATTTAGATGGAGACACAGCATAAAGATTTTTACCTCTCATGCATCTGAACACAGTTTGTAGAACCTCTGCTTCATTGCTCCAGGGTCTTGACTTTGATCCTGATCCTTCAATATGTTTGGAGTATTTATGTTTTCATTGTGACCATGTGGATTTCACACAGATTCTCTGATTCCCTCTCACATCCGAAAGAGTTATGTGTTATTAGGTTAACTGGCCTCTGTAAACTGCCCTAACTATGATGGAGTGGCAGAATCTGAAATTGATGGGAAAGTGAGGAGAACACTTTGAGAACACTTTGTGCAAACGGTGAGTGTTAGCTGCCTGTCCTTTGATTACTCTGCTACCAGAGAGGGTAGAACCTACCGTAGTGCCCAGAGAGTGTTGCCCAGGTTTTCTGTGTTTTAGATGTGAACTTGGAATATAGACATTTTTTTCAGTCATATAGTTTTTATATTCTATGTTTTTGCCATATCTTTGCACTTTTTTATGGGGGAGGGAGATGGATTTGGGGGTTGGATGAGCCTGTTCCATTTTTGCTTGATTTGTTATTGAGTGGGGAGGGGGGATTAGAGGACTGATGTTTGTACTCCCTTTAATTTCTTTCTTGGGTTTATGGCTACCCACAGAAGAAGAATAGAAGAATTTCAGAGTTGTATACTTCAATAATAGATAAACCTTTGAACCTCTGAATAATGATAATGTTAATGAGAGCAACGCACACAATGGGGAATGGTGAAGTTGATGAATGAGGGGCATTACTGGACGTTTGAGAAATCGATGTTCATGCCATTAGGCAAGAGGCTTATCAGATGGAATATAAAGTGTTGCTCCTCCAAAATGAGTGTGGCCTCATTACAACAGTAGAGGAGATCATGGGCAGACATGTTGGAATGGGAATGGGAAGTGGAATTAAAATGTGTGGCCAGTGAGGCAGAGGGTCTGGCCTCACCTTCACCATTCGCCATTCCTATTTCCCTCTCTCACCTTATCACCTCCTACCGGTGCTCCTCCCCTTTTTCTTTCTTCCATAGCCTGCTGTCTTTTCCTTTTAGACTTTCCTTTCTCTAGCCCTGTATCTCTTTCCCAGCTCTTGACTTCAGCCCACCCCACCACACCCTCCTCACCCCAGCATTTCACCTATCACCTTTTGGTTTTTCCTCCCCTTCCCCCACTTCTTACTCTGACACCTCATCTTTGTTTCTGAGTCCTGATGAAGGGTCTCAGTTTGAAACACCAAATGTACTTTTTTCCATACACGCTGTCTGGCCTGCTGAGTTCCTCCAGTATTTTGTGCGCATTGCTTGGATTTCCAGCATCTGCAGATATTCTCTTGAATGTAAATGTGGATTTGCTGAGTCAAAGGGACTGTTTCTGTGCGATATCTCAAAAATTAGGAAGCTCGCAAGGCAGCATTTTTATGGTGGTGTGATAAGTCAGGGGAAATGCTGTAATTAGCTGCGGGGCTCATTATTCCTTCATCAGGGGCGTGTCGCATTGATGGCAATTGGAGTTTGTATAAGAAAACACTGGATGGCTGTTGACAGCATGCATGCCAGTAGGAGGCATAAATCACTTGGAGGTCACCGCTGCTATATGGCCTTCCTGCTCAACCTTCAAGCTCAGCCGGGGATTTCCTGTACAGATCAGGCTCAGGGGAAGCATACACTAGGCAACTGATAATGCAACTTCTCTAGAGGGCCCATTCATTTGGATTACTGATTGTGATGCAAGTGGACAACAAAGTGCTCGGTTTGATATTCACTCTTCAGCGAAGTTACATGAATTAAATTTCTTGCAAAATAAGTAGATTTATTTTTATTCTGAAAGGTAAAATTTGTTTTCTAAACTATATGTATCTCAACTATTTATAGCCATAGAGTTATAGAGTCATAGAAAACTAACCAGAGAAACAGGAACTTTGTCCTATCTATTCTGCGCTGAACCATTTAAACTGCCTAGTCCCATTAAACTGCTCCAAAACCATAGCCTTCCATATCCCTCCCATCCATGAACCTATCCAAAATTCTCTTAAACTTCGAAAATGAAATTGCATCCAGCACTTGTGCTAGCAGCTTGTTCCACATTCTCATCCCCCTCTGAGTGAAGAGGTTTTCCCTCATGTTCCCTGTAAACATTTCACCTTTGACCCATACCCCTTGACCTCTAGTTGCAATCTCACCCAAAATTCAATGGAAACACCTGCTAGCATTTATCTTATCTATTCTCTCAAAATTCTGTATACTCCTATCAAATCTCCCTCAATCTTTTACATTCTAGGGAGTAAAGTTCTAATTTATTCAATCTTTCCTTACAACTCAGTCCAAATCAGTCTGGCAACAACTTTGTAAATTTTTGCTGTAATCTTATTTACATCTTCCCTAAATGTAGGTGACCAAAGTTGGCTACAGTACTCTAAATTAGTCCCCATCAATATCTCTATAACTTCAGCATAACATCCCAACACCTGTACTCAGTACTTTGATCCATGAGGCCAATGTGTCAAAAGCTCTGTTTACAGCCATAATCTACCTGCGATACAACTTTCAGTGATTTTTTTTTGTGCCCTTCTCTGCCAGAGCCTCGGCGACCACTTTTCAGGTGGTTGTCTTGGAGGGAAGATTCTGTGAGTGGTCCCCCATGTCCTTCTCCCAGTGCATTTATTTTTTTTTTACGAGGCCAAGTTTTGAGCTTGACACTTAACAAGGCACAGATGGAAAGTATGCCCAGGAGCAGCCCAACTGGGTTCAGACTCGGGAACCTTTGCTCCAGGACTCTGCTCTGATGTCACTGTGCCACCAGCCGGCCTTCAGTGAATTATGGGCCTGTATTCACAGATCCTTTTGTTCAGGTGCACGCCACATTTCTCTACAACTCACTGTGTAAGATCAACTATGGTTGTGCTTCACAAGGGATCTACACCTCACAATTGTATGCATTAAGTTCCATCTTCCATTATTCAGACTATACTTCCAACTGGTCAGATCCCAATGCAAGCTTTGAGGTTTGTCCTAACTGTCTACTACACCCCAAATCTTGATGTCATTTTCAAATTTGCTGATGCAGTTAATCACATTATCATACCCAGATCATTGATATAGATGACAAACAATAACAAACATAGCAATGATCCCTGAGACACTGCACTAGTCACAGGCCTCCAATCAAAATTGGCCTTTTTCTCCAATTTAGAATCTCAACCTGTGGACCAGACCTATCTTTATGCATATTTACTTTGAAACTAATGGCAGTGTGGTCACTGGATGCAACGTGTTCTCCTACACAGTCTTAAGTCACCTGTCCTGTCTCATTCCCTAATAGCAGATCCAGTACTGCATTCTCTCTTGTTGGGATTTCTACGTACTGAACTTTCCCGAATACAGTACATTTGTCAAACTCTATCCCATATATTGCTTTTACAGTATGGGATTCCCAGTGAATATGTAGAAAGTTAAAAACACTGACTATAGCAACCTTATGTTTGTTGCAAAAGTCTGTGATCGCTTTACAAATTTGTTCCCCTAAATCCCTAGGATGGTTGGATGATCCATAATATAGCCCTATTAATTTGGTCCTAACTTTCTTATTTCTAAGTTCTACTCATAAAGCCTCACTAGTCAAGTTCTTCAGTCTGTCGTGATGGATCACTGCCATGACCATTTCTCTGACTAATAACACCACCTCTCCTCCCTTAATCCCTCCCACTCTGTCACATCTGAAACAACACAACCCCGGAACACTGAGCAGCCCGCCCTACCCCTCCTGAAAACCAAGTCCCACTAATGGCTACAATGTTATTATTCCAGATGCTCATCCATGCCCCACGCTCCTCCGCCTTTCCTGTGATACTTTTTGCATTGAAATATATGCAGCTCTGGATACGGGTTGCACCATGCACAACATTTTGATTCCTGACTTTGTCTGAGGTCTTACCAATATCTGCTTCCACAACCTCTCCACTAACTTCTGACACTCTGATTCCCATCCCCCTGCAACTTTCATTTAAGGCCCACTGGGCAGCATGAACAAACTTTCCCACTGCAATATGAGTTCTCCTGCAGGTCAGGTGAAAACCTTCTCATCTGTACAGGTCCCACCTTCCTTAGAAAAGAGCACAATGATCCCACCCTTCTTGCTTGTAATCTTTCCCAGCACAATAGTTGCTTGGTACGCACTGCCAATGTTTGTGGCTCAGTTGACTCTTGGCTGAAGACAACCATCAGCATCATGAAATCCACTGTGCTCTGAAAAGAGAATGTGAGAAAATTACAGCAGAAAATAGTGCACAACTATCCCGATCCTTTTTTTTTAAGTTTATTCAGCTCTGAATTCAATCAGTTCACTAACAAAAGGCTTAGAGTATCTGAATTGTGTGCATTCCCAATGCTCCAGCACTGCTCATTGATAATGCAAGAGCTCTTGCTTTACAAGGCAGAAAATATGTAAACACTTCTATTCATGGGCTGGTGACAGAATACATTAACAATGAAGAATCAATCCAGGGCCTGATTCTAGGTCCTTGATCTTTGAATGACTTCACCTGAAGCCCAGTTACCTGTGTGAGGGATTCCAGAGAGGCAACAGACGATGATTCGCAGTCTGCAACAGGACTAGCATGCTCACTTCTGATGGACAATGATAAAGGTTTGTGTTAACTTCTCAGACTTCACATAATCCAATGCTTCATTGGCATGTTGAAAATCCACTGCAATGTTAGAGGAACAGTATTGCAGGATAACCATTATAAAAGAGGAGAGACTGTAGCTGTGCTGAACATGTTTGGAATTGGAATTGGAATTGGTTTATTATTGTCCACTGTATTGAGGTACAGTTAAAAGCTTGCCCCATACAAATGAGATTGTTACATTGTGCATTGAGGCAGAATAAGCAAGAACAATAACAGTACAGAATAAAGTGTAACGGCTACAGAAAAATTGCAGTGCAGGTAAACAGTAAGTTGGAAGAACATAACCAGTTAGATTGATACAAAAAGATTCAAAGATTTGAAGTATAGTTTTTATCTAGGTATGCATGCAGCATACAACCCTGAGATTCATCTTCCCCACTGACAGCCCTGAAACAAATAAAACCATGGAACCTGGTCAAAGAAAGACATCCACCTCCTGCCTCCCCCATGTACAAAACTATCAAATGTGCAAATGGCAGATAAAGAGCATGTATATAAAACACAAATTTGAAAGAGCCAGTGTAGCTTATCTGCAGGCCACTCCAATCCAAAATAGCGTAAAATAGCAAGAACAAAAAAAATGCGACTGGAAGCCAGAAACACAAATAAATGTGACCTACAGAGCCCAATCCACAAACCATGTCAATTAAACCTTGATCGAGATCCAGAACTCTGGCACTATTCTCCAACAGCACAGAGGTAGAGAGTGATCATTCAAAAGCAGGGACATTTCTTCAGAAGTAGTGGGTGAGAGGGAGGGAGAGACCATCACATGCAGACACCTTCCTCAGGCAGCAGCAAGTTGAGGCTTGTAGATGATAGAGAACACCCGTTCAGCTTCTACACTCACCTTGAAAGTATCAATCTTTCTCAATGCTTTAGTTGGTGAAATTGGTGAGAAATGGGAGTTGATCATGGGCTCACACCCTATCTCCAGACTTCTTGGCTTCGAGGCCACACTCTTCCCTCAATGCATCACAGAAGACCCTCGAAGACAGATAACAAAGTATCAGATTAGTCGATCAGTTGAAATATATGTCACCAAAGCATAGATCACAGGCTCCAGCAGTAGCAGAACCAAATCTGAAAGAAAAAGAAGATGTAAAAGAAGTGAAAGAAGCAGTTTTGTCAGCTGTCTTGTGGGTGTCACCCTTGGTCAGGTTGTTCGCTGGCACCATCTTTTTCTGATAAGATGGACTCTTGATAATGAGCTCAAGAGCCCATCTCATCATACCAGGGATTTACTTAATAGGTTTATAATAGTACAGGATTAGTATTGCAGGAGTGCCTCACTACTGAAGAATACATAAATTTCAAATTATTGAGAGAGCTCTGATCATTTAGAGGAGCAGTGTTGAAAGAATGCCAGAACACCAAAGGAAATACGTAATGCAGGTGCTGAAGGCTTCAGAGGATCAGTAATGCAGGGCATCAAAGAATACTGGAGGAGTATAATGCTGGTGGAGGTGTGCATTCTCAGTGGAGTGATTCTGAATGGGTGTGCTGGATAAACACTGCAGAAATATCATTCTGACAGAATGGCAGTGTTGAGAGAATTCCACTTGTACATGGAGGTTCTCTCAAATTTCTACAGATGCATATTAGAAACTATTCTGATGTATTACATTTCTGCCAATGGAACATGTCAAAGGTTTTAAACATAACACAACCCATTGCAGTTTCATTACTTCCTCTGTCTATCCAGCTTCAAAGAAGTATCATCAAAGGAACCTGCCACCTTGCACATTCCCTTTTCTCCCTTCTACCTTCTGGTAGAACAGACGAGAGCCTAAAAGCCAGAATGACCAGATTTAGGAACAGCTTATAACCGTATAATGATTACAGCATGGAAACCGGCCATCTCAGCCCTTCTAGTCCATGTCGAACTCCTACTCTCACCTAGTCCCACCGACCTGCACTCAGCTCATAACCCTTCTTTCCTTTCCTGTCCATATAGATGTCCAGTGTAACTTCAAATGACATCGAACCTGCTTCAACCACTTCTGCTGGAAGCTCATTCCACACAGCAACCACTCTCTGAGTAAAGAAGTTTCCCCTCATGTTACCCCTAAACTTTTGCCCTCTTACTCTCAACTCATGTCCTCTTGTTTGAATATCCCCCACTCTCAATGGAAAAAGCCTATCCACGACAACAGTATCTATTCCCCCTCATAATTTCAAATCCCTTTATCAAGTCCCCCCTCAACCTTCTACGTTCCAAAGAATAAAGATCCAACCTGTTCAACCTTTCTCTGTAACTTAGGTGATGAAACCCAGGTAACATTCTAGTAAATCTTCTCTGTACTCTCTCTATTTTGTTGACATCTTTCCTATAATTCAGTGACCAAACCTGTACACATAACTCCAAATCTGACCTCACCAATGCCTTGTACAATTTCAACATTACATTCCAACTCCTATACTCCATGCTCTGATTTATAAAGGCCAGCATACCAAAAGCTTTCTTCACATGAGATTCCACTTTCGGGGAACAATGCACCATTATTCTTAGATCCCTCTGTTCTATTGCATTCTTCAATGCCCTACCATTTACCATGTATGTCCTATTTTGATTAGTCCTACCAAAATGTAGCACCTCACATTTATCAGCATTAAACTCCATCCGACATCTTTCAGCCCACTCTTCTAACTGGCCTAAATCTCTCTGCAAGCTTTGAAAACCTACTTCATTATCCACAGCTCCACGTAGCTTAGCATAATCTGCATTCTTACTCATCCAATTTACCACCCCATCATCCAGATCATTAATGTATATGACAAACAACATTGGACCCAGTACAGATCCCTGAGGCACACCACTAGTCACCAGCCTCCAATCTGACAAACAGTTATGCACCACTACTCTCTGGCGTCTCCCATCCAGCCACTGCTGAATCTATTTTACTACTTCAATATTAATACCTAACGATTGAACCTTCCTAACCAACCTTCCATGGTGAACCTTGTCAATGGCCTTACTGAAGTCCATATAGACAGCATCCACCGCTTTACCCTTATCAACTTTCCTAGGAACCTCTTCAAAAAATTCATTAAGATATTTCAAACATGACCTTCCACGCACAAACCTATGTTGACTGTTCCAACTCAGACCCTATCTATCCAGATAATTATATACACCATCTCTGAGAATACCTTCCATCAATTTACCCACTACTGATGTCAAACTCACAAGCCGATAATTGCTAGGTTTACTCTTAGAACTATTCTTTTACAATGGAACACCATGAGCAATATGCCAATCCTCTGACACCATTGACGTTTCTAATGACATTTGAAATATTCCTGTAAGAGCCCCTGCTATTTCCAGACTAACTTCTGCCAAGGTCCAAGGTAATATCCTGTCAGGACCCGGAGACTTATCCACTTTTATATTCCTTAAAAGCTCCAGTGTGCCCTCTTCTTTAATCATCATAGATTCCATAACTTCCCTACCTGTTTCCCTTATTTTACACAATTCAATATCCTTCTCCTTAGTGAATACCGAATAAAAGAAATTGATCAGAATCTCCCCCATCCCTTTTTGCTCCACACATAGCTGTCCACTCTGATTCACTAAGGACCAATTTTATTCCTCACTATCCTTTTGCTATTGATATAACAGTAGAATCCCTTGGGATTTATTTTCACCTTACTTGCCAAAGCAACCTCATACCTTCTTTGAGCTTTTCTAATTTCTTTCTTAAGATTCTTTTTCACATTCTTTATATTCCTCGAGCACCTTATTTACCCCATGCTGCCTATATTTATTGTAGATATCTCTCTTTTTCCAAACCAAGTTTCCAATATCCCTTGAAAACCATGGCTTTCTCAAACTTTTAACCTTTCCTTTCAACCTAACAGGAACATAAAGATTCTGTACTCTCAAAATTTCACCTTTAAATGACTTCCATTTCTCTATTATATTCTTCCCATAAAACAAATTGTCCCAACCCACTCCTTCTAAATCCTTTCACATCTCCTCAAAGTTAGCCTTTCTCCAATCAAAAATCATAACCCTGGGTCTAGACCTATCCTTCTCTATAATTATATTGAAACTAATAGCATTGTGATTACTGGACCTGAAGTGCCCCACAACACAAACCTCTGTCACCTGACCTATCTCATTCCTAACAGGAGATCCAACACTGCCCCTTCTCTAGTTAGTACCTCTATGTATTGCTGTAAAAAACTATTCTGCACACATTTTACAAACTCCAAACCATCCATCCCTTTTATGGTATGTGCTTCCCAGTCTATGTGTGGAAAATTAAAATCTCCCACAATCACAACCTTGTGCTTACTACAGATATCTGCTATCTCCTTACAAATTTGCTCCTCCAATTCTCGCTCCCCATTGATGGTCTATAATACACCCACAAAAGTGTTACTTCACCTTTTCCATTCCTCAATTCCACCCAAATAGCCTCCCTAGATGAGCCCTCTAATCTATCCTGCCGGAGCACCGCTGTAATATTTTCTCTGACAAGCAATGCAACACCACCCCTTCTTGTCCCTCCAATTCTATCACACCTGAAGCAATTAAATCCAGGAATATTTAGTTGCCAATCACATCCGTCCTGTAACCATGTTTCACTAATAGCTACCACATCATACTTCCAGGTATCAATCCATGCTTTAAGCTCATCCACCTTTCTTATAATGCTCCTAGCATTAAAATAAATGCATTTAAGAAATTTTCCACCTCTTACTCTCTGTTTATCACTAACTGTGCAAATAACTTTACTAATTTCTTTTCTTCGTTCTCCCCTACATCTGTTCTTGCACTCTGGTTCCCTTTCCCCCTCGTATCTAGTTTAAATCCACCGGAGCCTCTCCAGCAAACCTATCTACAAGAATATTTGTCCCCCTCCAGTTCAGGTGTAAACTGTCCTGTCGGAACAGGTCCCACCTTCCCTGGAAAACTGCCTAATTATCTATAAATCTGAAGCTCTCCCTCCTGCACCATGTCTTCAGCCACATGTTGATCTGTGCTATCTTACTATTTCTCAACCCACCTGCACGTGGCACTGGTAGCAATCCTGAGATTGCTATCCTGGAGGTCCTGGTCTTTAACTTGGTGCCTAACTCCCTAAACTCACCTTTCAGGACCTTCTCACTCTTCCTTCCCATGTCATTGGTCCCTACATGGAGCACAACATCCGGCTGCTCACCCTCCTTCTTTAGAATACCGAGAATTCGATCCGAGATATCGCGGACCTTGGCACCAGGGAGGCAAGAGACCATCCGGGATTCTCGATCTCTTCCACAGAACCTCTTATCTGTCCCCCTAGCTATCGATTCCCCTATCACCACTGCTCTCCTCTTTTCCCTTCCTCCCTTCTGAGTTGAGGGTCCCATCTCGGTGCCAGAGATGCAACCACTGCAACTTGTCCTTGGTAGATCATCCCCATCAACAGTATCCAAAATGATGTACTTATTATTGGTGGGAACAGCCACAGGGGTGCTCTGCTCATTCTGTCTATTCCCCTTCCCTCTCCTGACAGTCACCCAGCTACCTGTCTCCTGACTCTTAGGGGTAACTATCTCCCTGTAACTCCTCTCTATTTCTGCCTCTGCCTCCCGAATGATCTGAAGTCCATCCAGCTCCAGCTCCAGTTCCCTAACTCGGTTTGTCAGGAGCTGCAGCTGGATGCACCTTTTGCAGGTGTAGTTATCAGGGACGATTGTGTTCGCCCTGACTTCCCACATCCTGCAAACGGAGCACTCGACTGCCCTAACTGCTGCCTCCATTACCTACTCCTAAGGTAATTAGATTTATTAAAGGAACTTACCCGGCCTTACCTCACTTGGAGTGAATCTCTTCCTCAGCCTCTGCTCGCCAAAGTCTCAGGAGCCAAAGCCTTCCTACTCTGTCTCCCTCTACTCCATCACCCACTGCAACATCACCTGCTCTGTTAATCTGTTCTATTTTAAACACCTCCGCTGCATCACAGCCCGACTTACAGCTTCTGTCAGACTTCTTAAACAATCACCTCTTGTGCAACCACGTTGTTCGACTTACAATTCTCTTGCGGTTGTTAATTCTGTTGCCATCATGCTAGCTATTTACATTTTGCAGCACTTCAGATTGCACTACTATTTTTTCACACATAAAAGTCGCTGGTGAATGCAGCAGGCCAGGCAGCATCTCTAGGAAGAGGCGCAGTTGAAGTCTCGGCCCGAAACATCGACTGTACCTCTTCCTGGAGATGCTGCCTGGCCTGCTGCATTCACCCACAACTTTCATGTGTGTTGCTTGAAATTCCAGCATCTGCAGATTTCCCCGTGTTTACTATTTTTTCACAATTTGGTTGTTTTCAACTCATTTCTGTATTTATTGTTGTATTTAATATGATCCGGAACATCGTTTATTCTATGAGCATCATGCAAACAAACAATTTCTTTGCACTTTGATGTATATAGGAGGCAGGGGTTAGTAACTAGACTGATAAGACTGATGATGTGGCAGTTGATATACAGGCAGATGCAGTGTGTAGTGAGACTGCAAGGAAAGGCAGATGATTGGGCATAATTGCAGTCAGTGGGATGAGTTGCAGTGTAACATGGTGACAAAATCAAAAAGTGTGATGAAGGCAGGACTGAGGGTGTTATATTTGAATGAACAGAGTATACAGAATAAGATAGATGGTCTTGTGCAGTTAGAGATTGGCAGGTATGAAGTTGTGGGCATCAAAGCATCATAACTGAAAGAAGATTATAGTTGGGAGCTTAACATCCAAGAATACACATTGTGTAAGGGGACAGGCAGGGGTGGAGGTGGCTCTATCGGTAAAAAAATAAAATCAAATTCCAAGAGAAAGGTAACAGAAGATCAGATGATTTAGAATCTGAATAGATAGAGTTCAGACAACAGAAAGAGTTAAAAGATGCTGATGGGAATTATATACAGGCCCCCAAACAGTAACCTGGATGTGGGCTACAAATTACAATGGGAGAAAGAAAAGACATGTCAAAAAGACAATGTTCCAAAAGTCATGGCGATTTTGTTATGCAAGTAGATTGGGAAAATCAGATTGGTGCTGGATCTAACAGAAAGAATTCATAGAATACCCCTGAGGTGGCTTTTTAGTGCAGCTTATGCTGGAGCCCATAAGGGGAAAGGCTGTCAACAGGAATTCTGCAGATGCTGGAAATTCAAGCAACATACATCAAAGCTGCTGGTGAACGCAGCAGGCCAAGCAGCATCTATAGAAAGAGGTGCAGTCGACGTTTCAGGCCAAGACCCTTCGTCAGGACTAACTGAAGGAAGAGTGAGTAAGGGATTTGAAAGTTGGAGGGGGAGGGGGAGATGCAAAATGATAGGAGAAGACAGGAGGGGAGGGATAGAGCCGAGAGCTGGACAGGTGATAGGCAAAAGGGGATACGAGAGGATCATGGGACAGGAGGTCCGGGAAGAAAGACAAGGGGGGGGGTGACCCAGAGGATGGGCAAGAGTTATATTCAGAGGGACAGAGGGAGAAAAAGGAGAGTGAGAGAAAGAATGTGTGCATAAAAATGAGTAACAGATGGGGTACGAGGGGGAGGTGGGGCCTTAGCGGAAGTTAGAGAAGTCAATGTTCATGCCATCAGGTTGGAGGCTACCCAGACGGAATATAAGGTGTTGTTCCTCCAACCTGAGTGTGGCTTCGTCTTTACAGTAGAGGAGGCCGTGGATAGACATGTCAGAATTGGAATGGGACGTGGAATTAAAATGTGTGGCCACTGGGAGATCCTGCTTTCTCTGGCGGACAGAGCGTAGATGTTCAGCAAAGAGGTCTCCCAGTCTGCGTCGGGTCTCACCAATATATAAAAGGCCACATCGGGAGCACCGGATGCAGTATATCACCCCAGTCGACTCACAGGTGAAGTGATGCCTCACCTGGAAGGACTGTATGGGGCCCTGAATGGTGGTAAGGGAGGAAGTGTAAGGGCATGTGTAGCACTTGTTCTGCTTACACGGATAAGTGCCAGGAGGGAGATCAGTGGGGAGGGATGGATTCCACCTCCAACGGGATCCCACCACTAAGCACATCTTTCCCTCCCCCCACCCTGCATTCCGCAGGGATCGCTCCCTACACAACTCCCTTGTCCATTCGTCCCCCCATCTCTCCCCACTGATCTCCCTCCTGGCACTTATCCGTGTAAGCAGAACAAGTGCTACACATGCCCTTACACTTCCTCCCTTACCACCATTCAGGGCCCCATTCAGTCCTTCCAGGTGAGGCATCACTTCACCTGTGAGTCGACTGGGGTGATATACTGCGTCCGGTGCTCCCGATGTGGCCTTTTATATATTGGTGAGACCCGACGCAGACTGGGAGACCTCTTTGCTGAACATCTACGCTCTGTCCGCCAGAGAAAGCAGGATCTCCCAGTGGCCACACATTTTAATTCCACGTCCCATTCCCATTCTGACATGTCTATCCACGGCCTCCTCTACTGTAAAGATGAAGCCACACTCAGGTTGGAGGAACAACACCTTATATTCCGTCTGGGTAGCCTCCAACCTGATGGCATGAACATTGACTTCTCTAACTTCCGCTAAGGCCCCACCTCCCCCTCGTACCCCATCTGTTACTCATTTTTATGCACACATTCTTTCTCTCACTCTCCTTTTTCTCCCTCTGTCCCTCTGAATATACCTCTTGCCCATCCTCTGGGTCACCTCCCCCCCCCGTCTTTCTTCCCAGACCTCCTGTCCCATGATCCTCTCGTATCCCCTTTTGCCTATCACCTGTCCAGCTCTCGGCTCTATCCCTCCCCCTCCTGTCTTCTCCTATCATTTTGCATCTCCCCCTCCCCCTCCAGCTTTCAAATCCCTTACTCACTCTTCCTTCAGTTAGTCCTGACGAAGGGTCTCGGCCTGAAACGTCGACTGCACCTCTTCCTATAGATGCTGCTTGGCCTGCTGCGTTCACCAGCAACTTTGATGTATGTTGAGGGGAAAGGCAGTTCCTGATTTGGTATTGTGCAATAAACCAGATTTGATGAAGGAGCTAAAGATAGGAAACCCTAGAAGGCAGTGACCTAATACATTCAATGATCTAAAAAGACATTTGTATAGGTACATAAATGTAAGGAAGTTGGAGGGATATTGACATTGTGTAGGTAGAAGGGATAAACATTTGGATGTTTTTGATTTGCTTTTTTGCTGGGTGGCCAACCCTGTGGACTGAATGCTCTGTAATATGACATAATTCACCCTGCAATTTGAGAGGGAGAAGCTAAAGCCAGACATATCATTATTAACGTGGAGTAAAGGTAGTTATAAAGGCATGAGAGAGGAGCTGGCCAAAGTTGATTGGAAGGAGACACTGGCAGGGATGATGGCAGGACAGCAATGGCTGGAGATTCTGGGAGCAACTCAGAAAGCACAGGATAGATACATCCCAATGAAGAAGAAGCATTCAAATGTCAGGATGACACCACGATGGCTGAGAAGGAAGTCAAAGACAATACATAAACAAAAGAGAGGGCATGCCATAGAGAAAAAAGTTAGTAGGAAGTTAGAGGATTGGGACACTTTTAAAAACCAACAGAACTAAAAAGCCATAAGGAGGGGAAGGTGAAATATGAAGCTAGCCAATAATATCAAAGTTCTGTTGAAACTTTTTGTTCAGATATATAAGGAGTAAATGAAGGGCAAGAGTAGATATTGGACCACTGGAGAATGATCTTAGAGAAGTATTAAGGAAATGATTGATTAACTAAATAAGTACGTTGCATCAATTTTCTCTTTGGAAGATAATAGCATTGTGCTGGAAGCTCAAGAGTGTAGGGGTAGAAGTGAGTGCTGTTGCTCTTACTAGGGAGAAGGTACCTGGGAATCTGAAAAGTCATAAGGTTGGTAAGGCAGCTGGACCAGATGGACCCCAGCAGTCTGAAAGTGGTAGCTGAAAAGACTGTGGAGGCATTAGAAAAAAACTTTCAAGAATCACCAGATTCTGACATGGCTCCAGTGGAATGGAAATTTACAAATACCACTCTACTTTTAAAAGGGAGGGAGGCAGCAGAAAGGAAATTCTAGGTCAGTTAGCCTGACCTCAGTGGCTGGGAAAATGTTGGTGCCAATTGTTAAGGATGAGGTGTTTGGGTACTTAGAGACACATGATAAAATAGGCTGAAGTTAGCAAGGTTTCCTTCAGTGGAACTCCTGCCTGAATAATCTGCTGGAATTCTTGCAGGAAATAACAAACGGGATAGACAAAGGAGAATTGGTGGAGGGTGCATACTTGGATTTTCGGAAGGCATTTAACAAAATTCTGCATCTGATGCTATTTAACAAGATGAGGTATTACAGGAAGGACACTTGCATGGATAGAGCATTGTCTGAATGGCAGGAGAGGAAGACTGGGAATAATGGGAGCCTTTTCTTGTTGGTTGGTCATGATTAGTGGTGTTCTGCATGGGTCGATGTTAGGACTGCTTCCTTTTATGTTATATTTCAATGAGCTAGATGATGAATTTGATGATTCTATGGTCAGGTTTGTAGACAACATGAAGCTTGGTGAAGAGGCACATAGGGTTGAGGAAGCAGGGATGCTGCAGAGGAACATAGGCAGATTAGGAGAATGGGCAATGCAACGGCAGATGGAATATAGTTTCTGGAAATGTATGTATATGCACCTTGAGAGAAGGAATAAAAGCAAAGACTGTTTTATAAATGAGGAGAAAATTCAAAAATCTGAGGCCCAAAGAGACTTGGGAGTTGCTTGGTTAGGATTCTCTACAGGATGACTTATAGTATGAGTCAGTGTTGAGAAAGGCAAATGAAATGTTTACATTCATTTCAAGAGGACTGGGATATAAAAGCAAGGATGTAATGGTGAGGCCGCCTAGAGTATTGTGAGCAGTTTTATGCCCCTTATCTAAGAAAGGATGAACTATCATTGGAGAGGGTTCAGAGGAGGTTCACAAGAATTATCTTGGGTTTGAAAGGGTTATTGTTTGAGAAAAGATTGATGGTTTGGGTCATGTACTCACCGGAATTTTGAAAAATGAGGGAGGATCTCATTGAGACCTATTGCATGTTGAAAGGCTTGGATAGAGTCAATGTGGAGAGGATGTGTCCTATAGTAGCACTAGAGGCATGGGCTCAGAATTGAGGTAATTCCATTTAAAATGAAGTTGAGGAGAAATTTCTGTAGCAGAGGGTGGCAAATCAGTGCAATTCATTACCATAGGTGGCTGTGGAGGGCAGGTCATTGGGTGCACTTAAAGCAGAGGTTTATAGGTTCTTTATTTGTCAGAGTGTGAAAGTTTATGGGAAGAAGGCAGGAGAATGTGGTTGAAAGGAAAATGGACCAACCATGATGAAATGGTGAATCAGACTTGATGGGCTGAATGGCCTAATTCCACTCCTTTGTCTTATGGTTTTAAATGATAATAAGCCTATCAGAATCTGAATCTGCCCAGTAATCAGTATAAGGATCATTGAGAAATCCATGTAATGAGGGTGAGGCAGTGTTGGATGATATCTACACTTTTACACCTTGATAAAATTTTAACCTGAGCTCCTGTCTGTCCTCTCATCTGACAGAAAGATGCCATGACACTACATCAAAGAATAACAGGGAAATTCCTTGCAACATCCTGATTCATAAATATTTCTCAAGCAGTACTCAAAAGAAGATATATTCCTGTTAATCCCAAAACTCTGTTTGTAGAACTGATGGCATTGTGCCTGGCTAAATATTTACACTTCTTTGTCTTTAAAGTGTAAAGCACTTCTTTGTCTTTAACGTACTGTGGGAAGAGTAGCTGAGATGAATGTTGTTCTGTAAATGCCAGTGTAAACTCGGATCATGTACTGAGGGTGAGGCAGTATTGGCTGATATCTACACTTTTACACCTGGATAAAATTTTAACCTGAGCTCCCGTCTGTCCTCTCATCTGACAGAAAGATGCCATGATGCTACATCAAAGAATAACAAGGAAATTCTTTGTAACATCTTGATTCATAAATATTTCTCAAGCAGTACTCGAAGGAAGATATTCCTGTTAATCACAAAGCTCCGTTTGTAGAATTGATGGCATTGTGCTTGGCAAAGTAATTACACTTGGTAAAGCACTTCTTCGTCTTTAAAGTGCTCTGGGAAGAGTAGTTGACACGAATGTTGTTCTGTAAATTCCAGTGTAAATTTGGATCCTCAGACTCCATTGACTGGTAATTAGTGACCAGAACAATCCCTTTCATTCCCATTGGATGCGGTTATCAGGTTTGCTATACACCCGGACCAATAAGTAGCTCCACGCCAGAGTTCTGTTAAAATGCACACGAGATCAAGTTACTGTTACTGCTGTTAGTCACCTGGTTAATTAATGCCCTGACCTCATTTAAAGCATGCTGCTTTTTACTTTACTGAACATTCACTGTGTAGCCACAGTCTCTTCCGGTAAGTAACTTAACTTCTTTAAAGGAACCACTAAGATTTATTACATTTGCAAATTTAATATATTGTTGAGCAGTCCCTTGGTTTTTACTGGGTCACTGTCTTAAGTGTATGAATGCTTGAGAGAAACAGCGATCCCTGTGCTGCAGTAAAGACCTTGTGAGAAGTTGTATTACAGATATTTTTGTATTACATTGAGGAACAGAAAAGAATACAATGTAAGTTGCAACACAAGTACAATAGAATACCATTTCCAGTTAAGGTGGCTCTATCGAACATGTGTGACAGTTCACTGGTAGTTGAAAAGGCAATAAATTTGACTAAAAACATCTAAGAACATCGTTTCTGAGGTAAATAGTGTTAAATTATTGCTGCAAACAGTCAGCAGGCAGGTGATGACAAGGCAAGATCTGGGGATGAGCTGAGAAAGTACGTTGCAGAATCGATGTAGATGCAGTGAGCCAGCCATTTGGACAGGAGACGCTGGGACAGTGGAATTCTGATGCTCGTACAGCGGCCCAGGTGCCATTTTGGATTGTTCTGGGTGCTGAGTCGAGTGAGAGCCAATTTCATTCATTCTTGCAATGTTCACTCTATTCTCCACTCCGCTCTACGCTGGAGCCTTTTGCTCTTCCATTATTGGGTCAATTTAAATGTCGGCCCAGAAAAACTGAAAACACAGGGTGTCAGGATCTGAGGCAACAACCTATTTCACCCACTCATCACTATGGTCACTCCTTTCTTCATGGTGCTGCGGCTACAAAGAATGCCCCGGCTGCTGTGCTCCAAGCCCACTAATATGATAAACTGATAAGCTAGGCCTTGGGCCTACTCCGGGATACCCTGGGGTTCAGATTTAAGAACTCAATTGGTTCAGAATATTGTCGTTTGGTTAAATTGTTTGCATGATTTGTGTTCTGATTTCCTTTCTCTTTTGCAATAGGGTTGGTCTTTTTTTTCATTTGAGTTCTTGCAGATTTCCTGCTTTGAGGTTCCATGTAAGCAAACAAATCTCAAGGCAGTATAATTTATACATTCTTTAATAATAAATGTACCTTGAATCTTAAGAGTGGAATGGGTACTTTCCATAATGAAGCAATTTCTTCATTAATATATATTCCACTTCACAGGGTTCTCATTGGCTGAAATTTAACAATGGAACAATGTTGAAAATCAGCCTGTATTAACTGATCAATATGCGCAGCTGTTAAAAATGTTGACATCTTATTCTAGTTGATGTACTCTTCCTCTCTATTGCACTACCATTGATCGCCAGAGAACAAAAATATATTTCATTATTCTCAGTACACCAGCTGGATACTATCTGTTGCAGTCTTTAGTCTTACACCTTCATTCTGTCGACGTGTATTGCCTCTTTTGGAGAGCTAGCAATGTGCACCAGAACATCTCTCTCATTTACTGTATGTTTTCCACTTGAATTTGCTCTCCCAAATGTTTGTCTCCTCACACATGCCTGGATTAAGAATGCTAATGTTCTACCCCAATCTGCTCTCTGTTGCAGCATGACCATTGCATT
The DNA here is from genome assembly GCF_963921235.1 of Mobula hypostoma. Lineage (NCBI taxonomy): Eukaryota > Metazoa > Chordata > Chondrichthyes > Myliobatiformes > Myliobatidae > Mobula > Mobula hypostoma. The sequence continues at coordinate 30,077,907 of NC_086101.1, forward strand.
CTTTCTCTCTGTGCAATACATCAACAAAACTCCTTTTCTCTGATTTTCTTACATCTTAAACATTTCCTTCAGGCTTCCGCTGTTAATGGGGAACTGAGTGATCCTCCTGTAGAGTAAACTGAGAGTGTGTCATGTCAAATGCTGTGGATTACAGTTACCTCCAAGGTACAAGCAACACACAATTAAACCCTTTGAGTCTATTCTACCATTAAACTGAACAGCTCCATCTACCATTTTGGCACTAGACCATTACATACTTAAATAGGAGAAAGCTATCGATTTCAATCTTAAAATTTTCAATCGGTGCCCAGCTTTTACAGGTATTTTCCTGTAGAGAAATTTACAGATTTCCATTAGCTGCTTGTGTGACTAAGTGCTTCTGACCATTGCCCTTTCATGTTGTTTCTAATTTATAACTGGTTTTCTCTAATTTAGAACTTTCCCTAAGTTCTCCTTCTTTCAAACATCTTTGACAACAGTTTTTGACACCATGTCTCAAAAAGGATATGTTGTCATTGGTGAGAGTCCAGAAGAGATTAATAGGGATGATTCCTGGAATGAAAGGATTAACATATGAAGAGTGTTTGCCAGCTTTGTCCCTGTACTCACTGGAATTTAACAGTATGTGGGGGGGATCTCTTTGGAACCTACCGAAAATTGAAAGGTCTAGATAGGATGGATGTGGAGAGCACATTCCCTGTGGTAGGGATATCCTGAACTAGAGGGCACAGCCTCAAAACTGAGTGGTGGTCTTTCAGAACAGAGGCAAGGAGGATATTTTTTTAGCCAGACGGTAGGGAATCGCTGGAATGCTCTGCCACAAGCTGCGGTGGAGGCCAATTCCATGGTGTATTTAAGGCAGAAGTTGATTATTTCCTGATCGGTCAGGGCATCAAAGGATATGGCAAGAAGTCAAGTGTATGGGGTTGACTGGGATCTGAGAGCAGCCATGATGGATGGCGAAGCAGACTCAATAGGCTGAATGGTCTAATTTTCCTCCTATGTCATACGAACTTTTGGTATTATTGTTTGGTGATTATTAACCTGTAATTAGAAGTTTGTTCTCAAACTTTTGTGGAATAAAATTAAATATAATGATGTTTCTAGTGTTGAAGTAATAATTCCCTATGGGAAAAAGAACATCTCCTTAGCTGGGGATTGCTTCAGAAAATCACTTAGAAAGTTGCTGTCTCCCACTCTGAGCCTTGTCTGGAGAATTACGGTTGAGAATTTTCAACGTGGATTGCTGGAGTAGAGAAGGTATCCTGGCCTTGTATGCAGACATCCTTCCATTGAAATAAGTGTTCCTGATTTCCAACGCTCTTTCAGCCAGTATAACTGCAAAGTTTACACTCTGCAATTACTAACTAACCTGATCATGGGGGGAGGTGTTGATTTTCTTTGGCTTCCAAAACCCTTTATTGTTGATAAAATGTCAAGTATCCCAACATTAGACTACCCAGCTGTGGAAATCCTAAAGACACCTCTTCCATAGCATAAATAGCACAGTGGTACAGTCCGTAAAAATGATGCGTCATTGGTCAAATGTTCCAGCTTCAATCTGAAATTCCAGGACTCTCCCTTTGCAGTTTCCATGTTGTCTTTGTGATCACATAGGTTTCCTTTGAATGTCCTTGTCCCCTCCCACAGCCAAAAGGTGTGCAGATTACGATGTGAATTGACTGCTGTGATTTTGCCCCAGTGGGAGTTAATGGCAGAATGGAGAGACTGAAATAATTTAGAGAAAAATCAATCTAAGTAGGTGCTTGATGGTTGGCTGAGATTTGCTGGACTGAATAGCCTGTATGCATGTTATATCTCTCTTTGATTCTATAATGCCTCCTAAATATCACAGTACTGTGAAAAAGTCTTATTCACTTATATATAGCTGGGGTGCCTAAGGCTTCTGCACAGTAGTGTAGTAATTTTATGTATTGTAGTCTACTGTGGCCACACAAAAAAATTCATGACTTATGTGAGTGATGATAAACCTGATTCTGATATGGGTCTCTATTGTGGACTGTGAGTGGGAAGGGAGCAGGGAGAGGGGATTCATGGCTGGGTAAATGTGAAGGGAGAGGAGAGGGAGCAGGAAGCACCAGAGAGACATTCTGTAGTGACCAATATACCAGATGTTTGGAATACAATGTACTTGCCTGGTGTCTCAAAGCTGGACGAGTCTGCACCTGCACCACCCCCACCACAACCTCTGGCATCCCTTCCGTGCCCCCTGTCACACGCATTCCACAGTGCTCCACCCTTGCCATTCCCAACATCTTTTCTTCCCACCATATTTACAAACCTGTTATCTGCTCCACATTGACAAATACTGTACATAAATCTTAAGCATCCTAGCTATCTATCTATGGTTGTTGTGATGCATCTAGTGTGGTAGTGTTGTGGGTATTGTTCGTCACTCTCACTTACAGTTTCCACCACTGGTTAGCAGTCTTGCGAAAAAGAGAGTGGAATGTGTAAGTCACTCCCTGCCTGTACATAGCCTCATGTTGTGCCTCCTCACTGGTGACACACGGGAAATGAACTTCGTTCAGACTCAGGCTGAACCACAGAGAACGGAGAGCAGGTCCAACCCCTGTACATGTTGCACGCAGGCCCAGTGGTGTCTGGACACACCTTGGTGCTCGTGAAACACATCTCCAGCTAAGGGTAAAGAGCCCCACTGCCTTGTGGGCAGCCTTGGGAGAGATGAAGGCTACGGGAGTAAACTCAGACAACAAATCCGGAGTGGAGCTCTTAAGGTGGATGGACGTCATTGAACGTTCTTCTGGCAGCTCCTGCAGCCAAGCTGGTGTCAAACGTATTGACCATAATAAAGCCATAAGACTGTAAGACATAGGAGTAGAATTAGGCCATTTGGCCATTTGGCCATTTAATCATGGCTGATCCTTTTATTTTCCCTCCTCAGCCCCACTACTGGCCTTCTCCTTTGATGCCTTGTGCAATCAAAAGCCTGGAAAGCTCTGCCTTAAATACATCCAATGACCTGACCTCCACAACTGCCTGTTGAAATAAATTCGTCAAAGTCACCACCCTCTGGCTACAGAAATTTCTCCATGTCTCCGTTTTAAATGGATGCCCCACTATTCTGAGGATATGCCCTCTTGTCCTAGAGTCCCCACCATGGGAAACATCTTTTCCACATCTTCTCAGTCTAGGACTTTCAACATTCAAAAGGTTTCAATGAGATTCCCCCTTCATCCCTTTAAATTCCAGTGTGTACAGACCCAGAGCTATCAAACATTCCTCATAGGATAACCTTTTCATTCCCAGAAATATCCTTGTGAACCACTTCTGAACCCTGTTCAATGCCAGCACATATTTTCCTAGTTCAGGAGTCCAGAACTGTTCACAATAGTCAAAGTAAAGCCTCAGCTGATGCCTTATATTGTCTCAGCATCACATCCCTGCTCTTGTATTGTTGACCTTTTGAAATGAATGCTAAAATTACATTCGCCTTCTTCACTTCCAACTCTACCTGTCAGTTAACCTTTAAGGTATTCTGCACAAGGACTCCCAAGTCCCTTTGTATCTCTGATTTTTTGATACTCTCCCCATTTAGAAATAGTTTGCACATTTATTTCTTCTACTAAAGTGCATGAACATGCATTTTCCAAGATTGTATTTCATTTTCCACTTTCTTGCCCATTCTCCTAATCTGTCTAAGTCCTTCTGCAGCCTATCTCTTTCCTCAACACTACCTGCCCCTCCACCAATCTTTGTATTATCTTCAGTCTTGGCAACAAAGCCATATGTTCCATCATCTAAGTCAATGATATACAGCATAAAAAGAAGCACTTGCAGTCAATCAGAAAAGGATAATTTTCTTCCGACTCACAGCCTCCTACCAGACAGCCATACCAGTAACTTATCTTTAATACCATGGGTACTTAACTTGGTAAGCAGCCTCATGTGTGGCACCTTGTCAAACGCCTTCTGAAAGTCCAAGTATACAACATCCACTACATCCTCTTTATCTACGCTACTTTCTATTGCCTCAAAAAGTTTCCAAATGTTTGTCAGGCAAAATTTTTCCTTAAGGAACTTATGCTGACTTTGTCCTATCTTGACCTGTGACACAAAATACTCCATAACCTCATAATTAACAATTGACTCTGATATCTTCCCAACCACTGAGTTCAGGCTAACTGGTCTATAATTTCCTCTTTGCTTCCTTCCTCCTTTCTTGAGGAGTGGAGTGACATTTGCAATTTTTCAGTCCTCTGGCACCATGCTGGATTCCAATGAATTTTGAAAGATCATTACTAATGCCTTCATAATCTGTACTGCTACCTCTTTCGCAACTCTAGTGTGCAACTCATCTGGCCTGGGTGAATTATGCACCTTTTGGTCTTCCAGCTTTTTGAGCGCCTTCTTCCTTGTAATAGTAACTGCACACTTCTCGTCCCTCGTACTCTTCAACATCTGGCACACTGCTAGTGTCTTCCATAGTGAAGATTATTGCAAAATACTCATTTAGATCTTTTGCCATCTCCTTGTCTGCATTATTATTTTTGTGGCCTTATTTTCTAGTGGTCCTATATCCACATTCATCTTTTTTTTATTCTTACATACTCGAAAAACCTTTACTATCCACTGTGATATTGTTTGCGAGCTTGCTTTCATATTTCATCTTTTCCATTCTAATTATTCTTCACGTTGCTCTCTGTAGGTTTTTAAAAGCTTTCCATTCATCTGTCTTACCACTATTTTTTGAATTGTTATATGCCCAATCTTTTGCTTTATTTTACCATTTAACTATTTCTTTGGTTTTAGTATACATGTATCCTGCACCTTTGTATTTTTCCCAAAAAATCATGCCATTATTGCCCTGCTGTCATCCCTGACAGCATTTCCTTCCAAATTACTTTGGCCAACTTCTCTCTCATACAACTGTATGATCCACTAACATACAGCTACATCAGACCTTATTTTCTCCCTATCAAATTTCAAGTTGAATTCAATCATATTGTGATCATTGCTTCCTCAGGGCTCTATTACCTTAATCTCCCTAATCACCTCCAGTTCATTACGTAATACCCAATCCTACTCGGCTCAACGACGAACTGCTCTAAAATGCCATCTCATCGATATTCAACAGACTCACTGTCTTGAGATACATTACCAGCCTGAATTTCCCAATTGACTCGCATGCTGAAATATCCCATGACTATGATAACATTGCCCTTTTGATATGCCTTTTCTCTTTCCCATTGTAATCTGTGGTCCACATCCCAGCTACTGTTTGGAGGCCTGTTCTGAACTGCCATCAAGTCCTTTTACCCTTGCAATTTCTTCACTCGACCCACAATGATTCAACATCTTCTGATCCTATTTCACAGCTTTTCACTGATTTGATGCCATTCTTTACTAGCAAAGCCATGCCACCCCCTCTGCCTACCTTCCTATCCATCTGAAACAACATGTAACCTTTGACATTCAGCTCCCAACTACAAGCATCCTTCAGCCACGAGTCATTGATGGCCACAACATCATACCTGACAATCTGTAACAGTGCAACAAGATATCCACCTTTTTTCTTATACTCTGCGCATTGAGATATAACACTTTGAATTCTGTATTTGCTACGCTTTTCGATTCTACATCCCTAATGCACTGATACTCTCCCTGCTGGCTGCAATTTCATCTTATCATTTGCCTGCCCTTCCTGACAGACTGATTGCATGCAAACTTTGCTTTTTTACCATCTATCCTATCCTGAGTCCTTCACTCTGGTTCCCACCTCCCTACCAATTTTGTTTAAAACCCCTCCAACAGCTTTAATAAACCTGCCGGTGAGAATAGTAGTCCTCCTTCGGTTCTGGTGCAACCCTTCACTTCTGAACAGGTCATATCTCCTCCAGAAGAGATCTTAAAGATCCAAGAGCCTGAAGCCCTTCCCTCTGCATCAGCTTCTCAGCCACACAATAATCTACCAAATCATCCAGTTTCTCCCCTCACTGGTGCGTGGCACAAGCTGTAATCCAGAAATTACTATGCTGTTGGTCCTGTTTATCCACTTTCTAAATTATATTTTCAGGACCTCTTTTCTTTTCCTTCCTCTGTCACTGGTACCAATATGTACCAAAACATCTGGCTACTCTCCCTCCCTCTCCAAAACGCTGTGGACATGACACAAGATATCCATGATCCTGGCACCAGGGAGGCAACATACCATTTTAGTGTACTGTTCATCTCCATGGAATCTCTTGTCTGTTTCCCTGACTGTTGAATCCCCTATCATTACCACTACCCTCTTCTCCCTCTTTCAGTTCTGCATAATGGACGTATGCTCAGTGCCAGTAAACCAGTCTCCATGGCATTCTCCTGGGAGGTCATGCCCCACAACAGTATCCAAAGTGGTTTACTTATTATTGAAAAGAATGGCCATAGGGATGCTCTGCGCTAAATGCCTATTCACATTTCTATTTCTCCTGACAGTCACCCTGCTACTCACCTCTGCAATTTAGGACTGATTACTTCCCTGTAACTCTGATAGATTATCTCCAAACTCTCCTGTGCAAGCTAAGTGTTGCTTCATAAACTTTCCTTTGGACTATGCTGGTGAGGCTGAGAGGGTGACCTTAATGACTGGGCATCTTAGGATCTCCATACCTTCCGCACATGCTTGTGATGATGATCCTCATCACCCATTGTCCTTCCAGACAGATAAATGCCAAACAATTAACCATATATGTATATATATTTTCTGAAGACTTTTGCACAGTACTGTATATCCAAATATCATCTTAATATTCTGATGAGACTCAAGAGACAGTAGGTACCAGAATCTGGAGTAACTGTCTGCTGGAAGAACTGAGCAGTTTGAGAAACATCTGTCATGGGAAAGGAATTGGTGATGAAAGAAGGGAGATAACTCATAAAATGAAGAGGAAGGATCGATACAGAGATTAGTGAAGCAAGACATTATGGTGTATTGGGCAAAGGGCGAGTTTGGAGATAAAAGATAATGGGCAGAAGGTTCAGCGTAGGGGAGGGTGAGTATGGAGTCAGAAGACAAGATTTGTTTACATGATGGATGAAAGGCAATAAAGAAAAGAAAGATGAAGCCAGGAAGGGGGAGGTGAGGTGAGGCTAAGGTAAAGACCATGGAGGTTGATAATTATAAAGAAAAATGGATAGAAGTGCTGAGATCTGATAAGTCAGGAAGATGATTGTGGAACCATTATGAGGGAGGTGAAGGACATATGAAACCAGGAGCAGCTGGGGAAAGAGAGAGCTGGTGAGGTAAATGAATGGATGGATGCAACTGGGAAGGGGAGGGGATTGAAATGAGTATTAATGGCTTGGAAGGGGTGGTGGGTAAAGTAAAATTTGTAAAACATTAACCAGAGAAATGTTTAATAGATGAACACATGAATGACTAAGATGGACAGATTTTTCAAGATGGAGACATTGCAAACAGGCAAATGTATAGTATGTTAATGCAGATCATTTAGAAGTGGAATCATGATTGATGGACACGGTCTAAGAACCACCTGACATACCCTGGATCCAATGTTCCTAAGTTGTAATCAGGTTTAATATTAATTAATGCCTTTCTGCATTGTGGTCTTTACATCACTAACACAAGAGATTCTGTAGATGCTGAAAACCCAGAGTGACACATAACTAATTTCACATCACTTTGCATCACTAATTTGTGTTTCTATATTGCAGATTTTCACATCCTTGCGTTTTACTACTTGTTGAACCACAGAAGGAGTGAGCTGACTGAATATAGCATAGTGGCAACGCTGGATGACCAGCAGATAGTGTACTTTGACAGTACGCTGCAAAGGGCTGTTCCCAGACAATGGTGGATGGCTTACTCTTTCCCGAGTGAACACTGGGATGAAATAGCCATCACAGTGGCAGGTTTTCATGGGATAATCAGAGGGAATGTTGAGATTGTTTACCAACAGCACAGTGGTAAGTGACCTAACAAAACCCAATGACTGTACAGATGGACTTGCATGAAGTCAAAGCCTTATCTTTTTAGTTTAATGTCTCCTTATCACTGCACACCCAGTTAGCAGGTGATGGTCTCTTACAAGGTCCAGCCTTTGTCACAACAGCTGCAATGAGTGAATGGATTAAGATTAAACGATCAGTTTTATTTGTCACATGTGCAGTGGAACACACAGTGAAATATGTTATTTTGCATCAAATCTGTGGAAATTGTGCTGGGGCAGCCTACAAATGTCAGCACACTTTCAGTGTCAACACAACATGCCCACAACTCATTAATCCTAATTGGTACCCTTTTGGAAAGTGGAAGGAATCTAAAGTGGTCATGGGGAAAGTGTACAAACCCATTACAGGCACTGGCAAGACCTACATCCTAATCCTACACTACATTGGATCATATACATTAGCTGGACTGCAGTGAAAGAGAAACCATTGGTTTATTTGTGTCCCAATAATGCAAAGATAGGATCCTGACTCTATCTGAACATTTGTATCACTGATAGTATTCCCTCAGTTATAATGTTCTATTAATGTAGCCAACCCTCAGTACTGACAGTGATCCTGTGATATTGCAATGATCTCTCTCAGTCCAATTCCACAAAGTGCCTGTACTTTCCATCTATGTTGCCTCATTCCCACAGTCCTAATCTGCTGCTCTGTCTTCCTCCTTCAATATTGCCTCTCCAACAGTTTTGCCCATCTGATATTGTAGCTGTGACATAACAGAATTTCTTCAGAAACAAGAGAAACTTTGCAGATGCTAGAAATCTGAGCAACACACACAAAATGCTGGAGGAACTCAGCAGGCCAGGAAGCATCTATGGAAAAAAAAATATGGTCCTGCTGAAGGGTTTCAGCCTGAAACATCAACTGTACTTTCTTCCATAGATGCTGCCTAGCCGGCTGAGTCCCTCCAGCATCTTGTGTGTGTTGCTGGAATTTCTTCAGTGTTGCTCTCTCAATAGTTAAGTATTCTCCAAGTATGGCACTTAATATTTGGGGGTAGTCCCTGTCTGCCATATGTAAACCTGGAGCCATCAGGTCATACAGCATGGAAACTGCCACTTCACCCCACTGTCCCCTGCTGACTATCAACAGCAAAAGCAAACAAAAGAGAATCTACACTGCTGCAAACCAAGTAACACACACACAAAATGCTGGAGAAACTCAACAGGCCAGGTAGCATCTATGGAAAAGAGTACAATCAACATCCCTTCACTTTAGCAACAATAATTGCAGGACAGGTTATGCTAAACTGTGAGATTTGCCAAATGAGAGTACAGTCCACGTTTTTGCCTGAGACCCTTCGGCAGGATGACAATAGTCTTGCTTTAATCCCATTTTTATTCTTTCCATACTCTAATCAACTCTCCCAGCTTTTTTGTTACTTACCCAAACATTTGGGCAAGTATACATTAGCCAATTATCCTATGAACGCAAATTATCATTGGGATATGGGAGGAAACTGGAGTACTCACAAGGTCGCAGAGGGAACAAACTCCAAACATTCAGAATTAGAAGCGGGTAAGGTTCTACCTCTACTAGTTGCAATGCCGTGCCTTCCTAATATGTTCTATTGAGCCACTAATAGTAAGATCTTGTTTGAAAAATGTCACTGTATTTAAGGTGCATTTGTGTTTGCTTCTGCATGTGCTGGCATTGGAGGTGATGTAGAAGAGAAGCATTTACTAATCCCTGGAATTAGAAGGCTGTCAAATCATAAACGGCTAACAATACCAGATGGGTACTCACTGGAATTCAGAAGAATGAGGAGTGAACTTTTTGAAACAAAAAGAATTCAAGGGTATACACGAAGGTGTAATTGGCTTAATATTTTCACATGTACTGAGTTACATTGAAAAACTTATTTTGCATGCTTTCCATATAGATTATTTCAGAACATAAGTAGATTGCATTAGAACAAAGGGAAATACAATAACAGAATTCAGAATGTTGTGCTATAGTTACATGTAAGTGTCGTGCAGCCAAACCATAAGATGTAAGGACTATTTTGAAGTAAATGGTGAGGTCAAGAGTTACCTTTATGGCCCATTCAAGAGTCTATTAAGAGCAAGATAGATGTTGCCCTTGAGCCTGGTAGTAGTTATCTTCTGCCTGAAGAAGCGGGGAGAAGAGAGAATGACTAGGATGGGAGGTGACTTTGATATGTTGACTGATTTCTCAAGAAGGTGTGCATGGAAGGCAGGCAGATTTTCATAAAGTACTCTGCAACTTCTTGCATTGGTGGGCAGAGCAGTTACAATAACACGCTGTGTTACCAATGGATGTGATGATTTATGTGGTACATCTGTAGGTAATTATATGTTGAACAGTTTCCACTCTTGGGAGAATTTTAAATGAGGAGAGAATATTACAAGGCTAGAGAGCAGTAATTTAATAATGAGGCTCTATGGTATTTCTTCTTGAAGTGCAATGAATTCTCTGGAACTCTCTACACTTGTGAGTGTGAAGCTTGGACCATTCGACATTTTTAAATGTAGAATAAAATGCTGAAATAGTGAGGAGTTGAGTGCTTGTGGAGGTAACAAAGAAGAACTGAGATCTGGGGCGGATTAGCCATGCTTTGCTGGCTCAAGTAGTTCCTACTCATCCTCAAACAAGAGAAAATCTACAGATGTTGGATATCCAAACAACACACACAAAATGCTGGTGGAACTCAGTGGGCTAGGCCACATCTATGGAAAAGAATACAGTTGATGCTTTGGGCTGAGAACATTCAGCAGGACTAGAGGAAAAAAAGATGTGGAATTAGAGTTGAAAGGTGGGGGGAGGGGAGTGAGAAACATAAGGTGATAGGTGAAACTGGGAGGGGGTGGAGTGAAGTAAAGAGCTGAGAAGTTGTTTGGTGAAAGAGATGCAGGGCTGGAGAAGGGGGAACCAAATAGGAGAGGATAGAAG